>NW_017728943.1:123893373-123914900 GCF_001723895.1 Crocodylus porosus | reverse complement strand
GGACGCAGGTACCGAAGGGATCAGAGGCGGTTCCGCCGGAAGAACCCGGGAAGGGAGCCTCGGCCGGAGGGGCCCTTCTCCGGCGACTGGTGGCCAGTTGGCCACGGAAGAAGACCCGCGGGCAGGGAGGCGGACTTTGTAGCCCCCCCCGGGTCTAGAGACTCAGGCCTTTGAGGGCAGGACAAATCCTGACCGGAGGGGCCACTGGTACCAGGGACATTAGGTGCTGGGCGGACTCCGGGGAGGGTCCGGCAGCAGGCGGGTACCCCGCCAGACTTGTACGTCAACAAGGGAGCCCCAACGGGGTCCCGTATCCCGGAGGCTCGGGCGAGGGTGTAGGGGAGGAGGAGCCCTCAGGACCCCTGGACTTTGGAGTCTGGGTACCCTTTTCTTTTGGACCGTCAGCGCCCCATTTGGGTGAACCCTTTGATCCATCAAGTCATGGCAGGCGAGATTAACGGCAGCATGAGCGGTCCGGCGCGTACCCCCTCCTCTCCAGGGGCCATTCGGGGAATTGGGGAACTCACAACCGGGTGACCTACCCCCAACCCCCCACACATGCCTAATAGGCAGAATAGAATCTGGCCTATAAACCCCATAAATTCTTGGAGATGTTTTAAATTTAGGGGTCTTTATTTGCTGCCTTACAGAACTTGAAATCTCTGATTATTATATTGGAAAGGATTCTCAACATCTTCAGTTTTTTCCTCACAAAACTATATTATTTCTAACCAGAAAATCTATATCTTGAATTGTTTAAGTTCATTTGCACAGACAGTAACTTTTTTAATCCCTATGTACTTGCGTCCTTGGTATGTAAATGTTGATCTTTGTTAATTGAAATTCATTTACTGAAACTGCCTCCATCTTTTGAACTGTTTTGTGTGACCAATGAACTCTAAGGGTCTGTGAGTGATACTAACAGTTTCTGTCACAACTCCCATTCTCAGTATCCTTATAATGTCTAGAATTCCTCCACAGCCTCCTCCCAAATAGCCTGAGAAACTGGCTATGAAGATGATAGGCAGCAGTCCACTATGCCTAAATGCATTGAAGGAGGAGATTCTTGCCCTTCTTCTTTACATCCCTGTGCTAGAAAACAACATGGGACCATCCATTAAACTTCCATCCCCCAGCCGGCATCATTACCATTGATCAGCTTAACATTGTCTTCAATGACACCCAAATTTTGTCTCTTCTGTTTAAAATTATAACCAAAAAAACCAAACCCCAGTATGTCAGCTTGTCATTAACAATGTCCCCAGTAGAGGAGAAAATTGAAAGGGAAAATCTAGCCATCTCAACACTGCATTGTTTGCTCATTCAAAAATGCTGCTTCATACTTGATTGCACCAAGATCCCATCATCACTAGTCACAAAGCTATTGATCACCTCATAGCTCCAGGGATTTGGGAGCAGGTCTGTGATCTCAGGTGTTCCAGTCCATTTTAAGATTTGCAATTTGTATCTTCATAGGTGTGTAATTTTATTCATTTAAAATCACAACAAATGTTTGAATGAATAATAGTCATTAAAATTTCCTTGCAGTGTGGTAGTTTTTGCTGTAAAACAAATTTGTGTTTTAACTGGAAAGTATTGTATTTTATAAAGGTAGGTGAATGCCATCTGAAAAAAGTAGTTGAAATAACTTGCCCAAAGTCATACAGTAGATCAAGGGTGGAACTGGAAATAGAACTGAACCCTTGTGTCTCCCTTTCCAGTGCCTTATCCATTCGCCCATGCTGTGGATATGGGAGAAGAGTTCAATTCATGGGAATAGTGCCAACATAGAAACAACACAAAAGAAAGTATAAGCAAATATGACCAGGACTGAAGCCAGTTAAGGTCATTTTAAAAGCTGTCATTGTGTTTAGAATATATAAACCAGGTGTTTAGAATATATTGAACTATCTCTACTTCCCTTGCTACTTGAACAACCCCATTAACTCCAATAAAATTAGGTCCTGAAATTGTAACTCAAGATTCTTGCGCTGCAGAATTCACTCTACATGCATGTCACGTCCACCAGCATTTTCTCGCCATCTGAAAAGTATTCACTTGATAGTAGTATTTGGTAAATTGGATAATTTACCACTTCAAAATTCCAGCACATGATATGTTACGACATACAAACATGCATTCATTCATTGTCGAAGGCCTATTTTTTCAGGAATCCCTCTTGTGTTATAACAATTCACTGTGTACCTGAGTAAAACTTTAATAAAAAGTTTAACTGTACAAACAATAATTCTCTATGTGTTCTTCAGTGATCTGCCTTTTTTTTAATATTGTGTTCACTGAGGCATCTACATGGAGCTTTAGATAAATGGGAACTGGGTTTTTTTTCTTTTAAATTGGACATGGCTTTGTTCCTCCTGAATTCTTATTGCTCAGATTCAATGACAGATACTTTTGCAAGTTGTTATTGTTGCACATTTCATTGCTCACCATAGTCTAGTCACTCGCAGCAGCCCTTGTTTCTCCGTCATTTATTTTCAGACCATTCTTCAAGGGACTGATCAAAGGCATCCCAATGCACACTAGAGACAGATCAGGTTACTGAAACATTCTAGGTGCATGGATGGCCAAAATCTGCCCTTTATGCAGGTCTTATTGATTTCAGTGGAAAATGCACATGTGTTTTGTGGATGAGGATGTGAGTGAAAGCAAAATCATGATAGTAAATCCCAAAGGGTGAATTTATCTAGTGATTTCCTGATTTTTTTATGGTTGCTTGAGAGATTTCTGTAGCCGGGCAACCTTAATTGATTCTGAATGTTTTCAAAGGATGTAAAGAACAAATCATTTTAAGGAAGCAGTTTTCATGTGTGTTGGTTCTTGATCTCAAGCAACAATCCAGTAAAAAAATTGCAACAATAGAATCATAACATGCATAAGACTGAGAGAGAGGCTTCCTGTGCCATTAAGTCCAGTTCCTTGTATTCCCAGGCTCTTGTTAACTTAAGGAATCCCCCCAAATTCACCACTTCAAGCCCTCCCTCATGAGTACAGTCTCAGGACCCTGAACACCAATGCCACCTCATGGCAAGCTATGGGGACAAGCTGGAGAATAGAGATCATGAGCAATGCCCTGCCACTGCAGCAACAGTCAGCACAGAGGATGTTGTTCACAGAAAAACCATATAATGTTGTTACATAATGAATAGACACCCTGGAGAGATCTTCTTCCATAGGGGTTTTTTTTTAGGTCCATTCAACTATTTCTACAACTCTGCAAGAAACAGGAAGGACGGATACAGCAGCAGAAACATCACTATATATGCTACGCAGGGCATTACTATGCAGGACTACTCCAGAATGTAATGTACTCGTTATCATCAGTCCTATGGTGTCCTGATATTATAAACATGATGCTTTCTTCCATACTAGGATGCAGATGCTAAGACAGATGCACATGAACTATCTCACTGTGGATCATAAATGAGGCACAACACAAAAATCAAGCAAGCATCAGAGGTAAATAAAAAGGCTGCACCACTCCCACCTGAAGGTTTCATGCAGCAGTGGGCTAATTTTCAGAAGTACTGAGCGCTCAGAAACCCCAGTGGAGGACAAGGGGAGCCCTAGAGGCTCAGCATCTTTACAAATAGGCTTGGCAGAATTCCATTTTTATTTCTGTATAATTTTGACTAATAATATCCATGTTTATTTTGTAAGCATTATTTCAGATTTTTTATTGATTTAAATTTTCAGGATTGCACAAAATTAGGGATGTGGGGGCCAGACAATTTATTATGACAAACATACCTACTGTAGAACTGCTGCCAGTTGAGCTTGCCCATAGCTCCTTCATCCGCTTTCTCACTTCCTCTTCTTTTGTTCCCACTGCCCTGGGGTTTCTGGGAGTTGCAGTCCAAACTACAGCCAGCACCATAACCCCTCATTTTTCTTATGTCCCTTTTCTATAATTTCAATTATTAATAATGGAAATATTTCTCATCAGTCTGTGTGTGTGAGGCAAAACTGATGTTTATCACCATTTACAGATAAAAATCAAACCCTGCCAAGCCTACTTTAAAAGCACTGTCTGAGTGTACTGGAAAGGAATACGATTTAGTTATTAGAGCACTGGCTCAGGATGAAGGAGACCTGGGTCCCCGACAGGCTTAGCCACTTGCTATATGGCTAAAGAGCAGCCTTTTCCTTCCCGCTGTCTGTCTTATTTATTTAGACTGTAAACTCTTTGGGGCAGAGGAATGCCTGTTATTGTGTATGTGTACAGTGCCAATGCCATTGGGGCCTGTAGGCAGTAATGTAATACAATTAATTAAAAAAGCAGCATGTGACTGTTGCCTCAAAAACAAAGAGATGCTGGAGAAAAAATACAAGGACCTGAGCTGCCTGCCAAGAGTGAACTCAGGAGGCTAATATTCCCTTCTCCACTCCATCTCACAGCTATTTCAGCATGGAGAATTATGAGTCCAGAATATTAAAAAGGAAAGAAGCAAAGGTGAACCTTACAGGCAGCATTAAAACTAAGCTGTTTAAAAGGTCATTAACTAGTATGTCCCTGTCTATTGTATGTTCAGGCCTACTGTACAGCCACACCATCGCAGTTAAGAATTGAGTTACAGTGATGGTTCTTGAGCCCTGTAAATTTTCACAGTGGCGAAGCACAACACAATTTACCACACGTTTCTGTAATTGTGATATACTGGAAAAAATCCAGCATGCTCAATCGTCCTCAAAAATCACACCTGCCCCAGTGTGGCACTGGGGTCAGTTGAATTTATATTGGACAGTAATATAATCAAAAAGCCAGAGTGAACAGCTAAGAATTTACTAAATCTAACATGCATCCCCCTTCCCCCTTAGGTCTATGCTTTACTTTTAAAAAAACTGTTGAACATTTTATTTGGGCTACAGATAGGAAATATGTCTAGGAGAAATCTTGTGTCATATTTTTACTTAAAGGAGAAGTCAGGTTGTATGTTAGGTAACACCTGAAAATAGGCATGCAGAATCAGAAAGACAGAGCTAAAACCTTGTGAAATGATCCTGGTGACGTTGGGATCACTGTCCTGAGTGTGTACAAAGCAAGATTATTGGGGCTGGAAGCTGCTCATCAAGCTGTCCTCTCTCTGTGTCTGCACATCCAGTGTCACTCTCTACAACTCATCCTCCCCTCACCTAGGTAATGTGCCACAGGGGCCTCCTCAGGGTTTCTTACATTTTTTTGGAGATCATTCAGTACCTCTATGATGCTTTACTTATAAGAGTGTACTTAAATCTCATCAGGCTTTGCTCTGCTAAGTTAATTATATCTACTTGAGGCCATACACTCTTTATTCTTGCCTTTTAAACAACTGAATGGACAGAAACCACAGCTAGACTCAAAGAAAGGCTGGAATGACCAGAGGCATGGTGAGAGAAACTCAAAAGTTTAAAACCAGGGGGGAGCTACCACCCACTGAGCTTATTAAAAAAACATTTTCTATAGTGTTGCTGGCCAAGACCTTAATGATCAGTTAAAAGCTGTGGCACTGAAACTGGAAGCCTCAGGCACCTAAAAACTCAGGATGTGTCAGGATCTTACCTTAGGTGCCTATACACCAATGCACACAGCTTGGCAAACAGCAGGAAGAGTTGGAAGTCCTTGCACAGACACAGAACTATGATGTGACTGGAATAACAGAGACTTGGTGGGATAGCTCACATGACTGGAGCACTGTCATGGATAAGTATAAGCCAGGGGCAGAAGATTATTTTAGCTGGAGGGCTGCATAATAAGTTTTGGTGAGCTGTCAAGGTCCACATGGGTTGCTGCACCCCCCGGTTGCTATATTGGGACCAGAAGTCCCACCTCCTAACCACTCTCCTTTGCCACCAGAAGTCCCACCCCTTGCCCCCCAGAAAAACTCCTTATGGGAGAAGGGCTTGCCCTCTTACAACCAGAAAAACCCAAATCATACACTAAAAGTCAAACACCTATTATAACATATTTTAATTTTATTACAAAAGTATTTGTCATGATTTGTGTTTGTGTACTGTATATAGAAGGGATTGCATAATAACTCAGAAATAAAGTCTCATTTTTTTATATTGTGTGTGTGGAAGGGGTGTGGGGGTGTGTGGGGGTTTCATGGGGGGCATAGGGTATGTTGGGATGTGTGTATATGTGGGAGATTGTGGGGGCAGGGTATGGATGTGTCGGGTTTGTGAGGTGTAAGGGAGGATGAGGGGTGTGGGGACTCCCTCACATGGTACGTAGTCCCTGCTGCTGGCAGCAATAGCAGACAGGGAGGCTCAGGGAACTCATGCCTGGTACAGGCATGGGTGCCCAGTAGGGTGCAGCTCCAGCCAGCACTGCACATGCAGAGGCAAAGAGCACAGCCTGCCCAGGTGCCTCTGCTCTGTGTGCCTACAGCTTCGGCACTCCCACCGGGAGAAGCCCCAAGCTGGACTCTGCAGGGAAGCAGGGGGTGGGGTTTCCTCCACTCCCACCACATTGCTGGAGTCTGCGGACCTGTGCAGTGGGGGCAAGGCAGACAGCCAGATCCAGCGTGGGAGCTGAAGGAGTGCAACTCCTGCAATAGAGGCACAGAAGGAGCCAGCTGGCAACTGTGAGGGCCAGGCTGGCTTCTGATGCTTTCTGATGTTCTGGCATTGCAGCCAGGAACCATGTAACATGGCATGGATCCAGCTGGCCTGGCTGGGCACCTCCTGGCAGCACACAGTTCCCAGCTGCAACATGGGGACTCCAGAACACAGCAGGAGTCAACCCGGCCCCTGTGGTTTTCAGCTGGCTCCTGCTGCCACCAGCCCTGACCCCCAGAGTCCTGAACTCCCACCCGCTGCCATTCCTCTGCCCCCCGCCCTGCACCAGATGCTGCTTACCTAACTTTCCCACCCACCACCACTGCTCTCCACCCACCTGCCTGCCACTTCCTACCCTCCACCCACCAGCTGCTCCAGCAGCATGTGGTTCCCAGCTACATAACTAAGCTCTATGGGCGATCCTCCCCCCAACCTCTGCCCATTCTTATCAGATTCTCCACTCTTGGGCAGAGGGAACAGCCCCATGGTTGCCAGACCAGAATCCTCTGCTAAGCAGAAGCTTCTGGCTCAGGGTGTTGGGGATGGGGCAGGGCTGAGTGGCCCTTGCTGCTGCTGCCTCTGGGTCCTGCTGCCACTGGCACTTTGTCATCTTTGACAGGCAGCCAGGGGCAGATAAATATTAATTTTCTAAATTTTCTAGGGGCTCTGTGGACCAGATAAAATGGCCTGGTGGGCCAGATCCAGGCTGTGGGCTGAATTTTGTACACCCCTGGTATAAACTGTTCAACAAGGACAGGCAGGGGAGAAGAGGAGAAGGACTTTCACTTTAAGTAAAAGAGCTTGGAATTCCAGTATGAAACAGGAGATAGGCCTGTTGAGAGTCTCTGGGTTAGGGTCAGAGGGGAGAGCAACAAGGCTGATGTCTTGGTGGGGATATGCTGTAGACTATCAGACCAGGAGGATGTGGTGGATGAGGCTTTCTTCAAACAGGTAGCTGAAATTTCCCGATCAAGTTTCCCTGGTTCTCATGGGGGACTTCAGTCACCCTGGTGCATCTACATGAGATACTACATTGCAGTAGTGATGAGCTATGGTGACTAAGCTCATCACTACAGTGACGCAGTGTTCGACAACATAGCGACAAATTGTAACGCTGACACTACTGCACAGTAGCAACAAGTTACTGTACAGTAGCTCATTGCTTATTGCTACTGTGCACTAGGGTCGGAAACAACCTGTGTGCCACCCGGACTGTGAAGTAATGCCTATTACTGTGCAGTCAAGTGCACATGTAGATGCACACCCTGACATCTGCTGGGAGGGCAATATATCAGTGCACAGGTAATCCAGGAAACTTTTGGAGAATATTAGGGAGGACTTCCTGATGCAAATGCTGGAGAAGCCAACTAGTTGCCGTGCTGTTCTCGACCTGCTGCTCACAAACCAGGAAGAATTGGTGGGGGTGTAGAAGTGTAGAACTTGGGCAGCAGCGACCACAAGATTATTGAGTTCAGGATCCTGAGGAAAGGAAGCAAAGAAAGCAGCAGAATAAGGACCCTAGACTTCAGAAAAGTAGACTCTGACTTGCTCAGGGAACTGATGGGCAGGATTCCCTGGGGGAGAGGAATCCAGGATTGTTGACTGTATTTTAAAGAAGCCTTACTGAGACCGCAGGAACAAACCATTCTAATGTGTAGGAAAACTATCAAGTATGGCAGAAGACCAGCTTGGCTTAGCAGAAAACGCCTCAGTAATCAAAATCACAAAAAGGAAGCTTATAAGAAATGGAAACTTGGACAAACAACTAGGGAGCAGTATAAGAGTATTGCTCAGGCGTGCAGGGATGAAGTCAGGAAGGGCAAAGTGCAACTGGACTTGCAGCTAGCAAGGAATGTGAAAGGTAACAAGAAGGGTTTCTACAAGTATGCCAGTAACAAGTGTGGGTCCCTTATTAAATGGGGAAGGCAATTTAGTGACAGACAGTGCATAAAAGGCTGAAGTACTCACTGCCTTTTCACCTCAGTTTTCACAGGCAAGGTCAGCTCCCAAACTAATGCACCTAGCTGTACAGTTTAGGGAGGAGGTGAGCAGCCAACTATGGCGAAAGAACAGCTTAGGGTATGGGTGAGCAAAATATAGCCCATGGGCTTGATCTGGCCCATCAGGAACCTGGCAATGAGTTGTACCCTGCCCAACCCTTCCGTCCATGAGAGTGGGAGTGAGGCACTCACATATACACACCCTCCAACATACCCTACTGCACCTCACTCCCACCCTCATGGGTGGAAGGGCCCGGATTTGCCAGCACACGGCTTCCAGCCGGGACTGCTGCTGACACTTCTGCAGGTTCTGGAGACCTGCTCAACTTCCCCAGTGTTCTCTCCAGGCACGTTGTTGCAGCTGGGTGGGAGCATGGAGTGTGGGGCTGAGGCTGGTGGCAGCATGGAGCCTGTGCTGAGTGGGTGGTGGGAGTATGGAGCTCCACTGGGCAGGGTGTGGGTGTGAGGAATTGTGGGGGGATGTGGGGACCTCCCAAACCCTCCCCCACATGGCACACAGCCCCTGCCAGCAGCAGCAGAAGCAGCAGCAGGTGGCGGGCACTCAGGACACTTGTGCCCAGTGCAGGCACTACCCCCCAGTGGTGCATGGCTCTAACTAGCATTGCATGCAGGGGCAAGAAGCATTTGTGGGGGCTCTGCGCAACACATGTGCATTCCTTAGTACTCATGCGGCACCAGGAAAGCCCTATGCACTGGAGCCACCTGCCTTCCCTGCCCCCTGCCATGCAGTCCCAGGACTCTGCCAAAATTGGAGGAGAGCCCTGCCAACTGCTTTCCCACAGAGGCCCAGGACCTGCGCAGGAGGTGGCAGGGAAGGCAGCTGTCTCCAGCACATGGGGCTTTTCCAGTGCCACACAAGTGCTGGGGGCTATATATGAACTGAGCAGAGGCCCTGCAATAGAAGCAGCCTGGCCAGGCTGTGCTCCTTACCGCACATGCAATGCTGGCCAGAGCTTCGCACTGCCAGGTGACAGCCTGTGCCGGACATGAGCACCTTGAGTGCCCTGCTTGCTGGTGCTCCTGCTGCTGCCAGCAGGGGTTGTGCACCACAGGGGGAGGGTGTGGGGGGTCCCCATACCCCCTACCCTCTCTCATACCCCACAAAAGCCACATACCCACACCCTGCCCCCACAACCCCCATATATACACATACCTCCAACATTGCCCCCCCACTCCACCATACACACACATACACCACCATACTTACACACACACCCAACCCCAATCATACCCCCCCACACAATGTACAAAACTAAAAATTTATTTTGAGTCATTATGCAATCACCTCTATATATACTATGCTAGCACAAATCATTATAAAAATATTTTTGTAATAAAATTAAAATATGTTATAGTAGGTGTTTGACTTTTAATGTATGATTTGGGGGTTTTTTCCTGGTTCCAACATGGCAAGCCTCCCCTCCCGAAAGGAATATTCTGCATGGGGAAGGAGAGGGACTTCCAGTGGCAAAGGTCAGGAGTTGGGACATAACTTCCAGTTCCAAGATGGTGACCAGGGGGCAGGGCAACTGTAAAGGGGCAGGGCTACTCATGCAGCCCTTGACAGCTCACCAAAACTCGCTAAGAGGCCCTCCAGCTACAACATTGCCTGCTTCTAGGTTAGGGACTATTTAGAAAAGCTGAATGGGGCTGGATGTGATGCACCTGAGGGTACCAAGGGAGTTGGCTGATGTAGCTGCAGAGCCAATAGCCATCATCTCTGAAAACTCATGGCAATCGGGAGAGGTCCCAGGCAATTGGAAGGTGGCAAATATAGTGCCCATATTTAAAAAAGGGAAAAAGGAGGATCCAAAGATCTACAGACCAGTCAGCCTCACCTCAGCCCCTAGAAGAATCATGGAGCAGGTCCTCAAGGAAACCATTTCTAAGCACACAGAGTAGAAGAAGGTGATTATGAACAGTCACCATGGATTCACCAGTGGCAAGTCACGCCTGACCAACTTGATTGACTTCTATGAGATGACTGGCTCTGTGGATGCAGGAAAACCAGTGGGTGTGGTATACTTTGACTTTAGCAAGGCTTTTGATAAAATCTCCCACAGCATCCTCACAGACAAGCTAAGGAAGTATGGGTTGGATGTATGGACTCTAAGGTAGATAGATAACTGGCTGGATCATCAAGCTCAGAGGGTAGTAATCAATGGCTTGATGTGTAGGTGATAGCTGGTATCAAGTGGAGTACTTCAGGGGTCATTTCAGGGGCTGGTTTTGTTCAATATCATCATCAGTGACCTGGAAGATGGCATAGACTGCACTTTCAGCAAATCTGCAGATGACACCAAACTGGGGGGAGTACTAGATATGCTGGAGGGTAAGGATACCTAGACAAATTGGAGGATTGGGCCAAAAGACAACTCATGAGGTTCAATAAGGACAAATGCAAAGTCCTGCACTTATGATGGAACAATCTCATGCACCAGTATAGGCTGGGGACAGACTAGGCCACA
The DNA here is from genome assembly GCF_001723895.1 of Crocodylus porosus. Classification (NCBI taxonomy): domain Eukaryota; kingdom Metazoa; phylum Chordata; order Crocodylia; family Crocodylidae; genus Crocodylus; species Crocodylus porosus. Next base: position 123,903,853 of record NW_017728943.1, on the reverse strand, counting down.
TCTGGAGTACTGTGTCCAGTTTTGGGCCCCCCACTATAGAACAGATGTGGAGAAACTGGAGAGAGTCCAGCAGAGGGCAATGAAAATGGTGAGGGGGCTGGGGTACATGACTTATTTCAGATTTCATAGATTTCATAGACATCAGGGCTGGAAGGGACCTCGGAAGATCATCGAGTCCAGCCCCCTGCCCAAAGGAAAGACTGAGGGAACTGGGCTTATTTAGTCTAGAAAAAAGAAGACTGAGAGGAGATTTAATAGCAACCTTCAGCTTCCTGATGGGTGGTTCCAAAAAGGATGGAGCTAAACTGTTCTCAGTGGTGGCAAATGACAGAACAAGGAACAATGTGCACAAGTTGCAGCAAGGGAAGTTTAACTTAGATATTTGGAAGAACATTCTTGCTCGGAGGGTAGTAAAACACTGAAGCAGGTTGCCCAGAGAGATTGTGGACTCTCCATCCTTGATGGTTTTTAAAACCCGGCTAGACAAAGCCTTGGCTGGGATGACCTATTTGGAGATTGTCCTGCTTTGAGCAGAGGGTTGGACTAAATGACCTCCTGAGGTCCCTTCCAACCTTTATTTTCTATGATTTTATGATTCTCTGATTCTATGATCTGGCCTGGCATTTGCTGTTGTTTCCAATCCAGAATGAACTTTTATAATATAAATTAACAAATGTTACCGTAGCAGGCAGGGGAACATAAAAGGTGCTTAATAATGCATAGCACTGACTGATTTACAGTGCAAGAGGCAAGCTTCTAGCAGATGTCTGCACCAAACTTACACAATTTGGGATTCAGAGAACAAAAGCATTTGTCAGGGCTTTTCCACTGCTGTTGCTTATGGCACAAATTTACAGAAAAATAAGAAAAAAAGACTTGGAAAAAAGCAAGCCTAGAGAAATACTACTTTGTCTATTGGTCAAGGTCCCACTTTATGAGCCCAACCTAGTTTTGAACTTTTGTGGTATGCACAGTCAGCCTACAGCTCCAGAAATAATATTTTACCAGCCACTTAAGGAGGTAGGCTAACAGCAACTGGGAAAGGGAAGGCTTAGACTAGACCATGATTTAATGTGCTGTACATTTAAAGGGACCTCACAGAACTGGACCTGGTTGATATGATGTGCAGAGGCTTAAGTTACACAGTGCTGAATTAGAATATATGAACTGAATCAAGCTGGGGTCTATCATCCTCCTTGGTCCACATGATCCCTGAACAGTACTATAAACACTCAAGCAGCCCTGAGACTCTTCTCACTAATCCTGCAGTCCTCTTAAGGGCCCCAGAATAAAGTATCAGAATAAAATAAAGATTGTAAAGATGATTTAAAGCCATCTTTCCCAAATCCCAGTTTTCACTCCTGTTCTGTGCACAGAGAAAATGGGGACCTTTTAGTACATTGCTCAACTCTGTACTTTCCTGTCATTCTACTTTTGCTATGAATTCCACTCTCCTCCTTTGAAAGCAAGTGACTAGCCAGCTTCACTTCCAGAGATAATGTACTCCAACTGTACAAAATCTACAAGAATACTAATTTGCTGTCTACTTCCTCAGTCATACTACCTGCAGCCTGCAATGTTAAGAAAAAGAGAAAATTCATCTTCTGTAGAGGTAAATATTAAGCACACTGCCACTGTGGTTAATATGCTGTATCATTCCCTTACAACCCCCAGGTTGATATAGCTTACAGCGGTCAGCCAAAGAAGTCCCATAGAAATGTATCGAACTCTTGATACCACCTTGTGACTAAGTAGTAAAAAAAAATCCAATAAAAATCCGGATTTAAATGAGCCAGCAGACTCTACACATTTCTTCAGAGAAACATTTAGATGTACATAATTAAAGGCTTCTATTGAACATGTTAAAGATCATGAACCCTGAGGTATGACAAAAATTCAATAAAAACCACAGGTCATCTCCCTTATCCAGAAAAGTGCTGGGCAAGGTTGCATGTTATTTAATCTGCCCACCACCAAAGGAGGCATGTGCTTCTCATATTAGGCTTGACAAAATTCAGCATTTCTGTGGGGAGAGCCAATTTTGCAAAATCATGTCTATTTTCTATTTGGAAAACTGAAAGGGAACTTTTCACTTTGAGTTACATGAACTTTCAATTCCAGAACTGCTGCACTGATTCATGGGCCTCATAGTTCAGTGTCTTATTCCCCATTGTCTCCAGTGAGCTGGAAATCCCGGTCTGATTACATTCCCCATGATGCAACGTAGTTACTGGATTGTCATAGTACTCTCTGGCAGCTCAGCCAGAGACACTATTGCAGGCTGAACACTCTCGATTCTGTTTAGGAATCTCCCTGTGAAAAATGTTGCTGTTTCAACCTTTCATTGTAATTAGTGGCAAAAAATAAAGGTGAAAATATAGACATTTTCCACTGGACAGAAACATTGTTTTCTAATTTTACCTAGATATACTAAGTTTGTTAGTATAGAGAGAGATATTCCCTCTCTTTTTCCCTAGATATACTAAATTTTTACTTCTATTTTACTTATATGACCACTGTCCGGCTCCTAATTATGGTTGGTATAAAGGCAGAATCAGTAGGAGAGGTAGGCTCATTATTACCCATTCTACTGATTTTGGTCCTTTTTAATATACAGAAAATGCTTATGGAACTAACCAAAAACAGATTCCTCCATGTAACAGAGTTTCCCACTGATCTAGCTGAGTCAATAACTGCAACTTTGTGTAGCACAGAAGGTCATGCCTAATAACTACTGCAGAGAACACTATGACATTCCCCAGACTGCTTGGGAAGAAATGTCAGCGTAAAAATGAACCAATGTATACCCATGTATGCTTCTCAGAACTCATAGTTCCCCCTCCCCCACGCTTCTGATTAAGCTGTCAGAACATATTCTTTGAGAATATAGTGTGCTAATACCATGTTGTTTGTCTACAGCTTGGTGGCATTGGGTGCAAAGGATTTCACTGCCTAGAAAACAAAAATGCAAACAAAATCACACAGTAATAATAGGTGAGAGCAAATGAAAAAGTCGTTCTGTTTTGATCAATAGTTCTGCGCTGCATACAAAAATGTGCTGGGGGCTAGAATCTATCCCAGCCTTCTGCAGTGGATATGACACTGATTCTCCTGTAATTCTACAACCAAGAGCTCTACTGACTTCCATAAAGTTCCTCTTCATTTATACAGGATTAAAGAGAAAAGAAAATTTGATTTCTGTTTTGTATTCTCTTTCCCCTGCTCCATTCTTCACTGAGAAGTTTATGTTTATTTATATATAGCTGATTTGTGACTGACAATGAAAAACCTTCAAACCTAAAAAACCCCAGCTGATCATATTCATACCCCCACAAACCTAGATTCATCTACCAAGGAAATACACATATATCCCAGCTGGATCACAGCATCCGATTAACCCTAGCCAACACTAGACAATTGTAGGGTTTCTACAGGAGAATGAGGTTGGATGTTATTCCTCGTTGAACTTGCAAATTGTATTAAATTGCACAGATCATATTTCATTGACCATACTGGAACGCAGCCACAACCCCAAGTCTAAAACTAAACTTGGAGAAAGTGCCATAAAATCCTGAATAATTACATGTAGTGAGGGCCTTGATTGTATATCTTTTCTGAAAGGCAGATTCTATATAAACACTCAGAGATGGTGATTATACGCCTTTGCAAATTCCATTGTGTTTATAATATATTTTAAAATCAGTCAGTTCTACCCCTCTTCCTCAAATACTTCGATTATTCCAGTCTAACAGATTTAGAGAGGACAGAAGGCAATTATATTCTAAATTCAATCCTCATTTCCTGTTAAAATTTACAAGCTTTGCTTGTCATCATCACTAAAAAAAGGCCCCTTTTCTGCAGGATTAAGAACATAAAAATGATTTTATAGCTACACTGTGACATGCATTCTGGGCTGCCAGGGAGCTCATATACATATAAGTGGGCTCTTGCTCACACAATTGGAAGAGCACTTTCCAGAAGCAGAACTCTAAACTGATCTAACGTCTCTGGTGCAGAGATATCACATCGTTTAACAGCAACAGGTGCTAAATTGACTTTCTAACATTTTGCCACCGGGCAGGTCAGCGGAGATGGGGAGATGGCATCCCACTCCTCTCTCTCTGAAAAGAGTGATGAAATGATGCTACTGTTTATCCATTTAAAAAACTCAACATAAAGGTAGAAAGGAAGTAATGTATATTTTAACTATTTGTGCAAACACTTGCATCCAAGCCACAGACTGGCCGTACTACTTTCTTCATGTGGTCTTTTACACCAACAGGAAGGAGCAAGACTCATTCAATCTGTATTTGCAATGTTTAACACCAATTTTCTAGTGGTATAAATGACTTCCGAAGCTCCCGGACATTAGTGAATTGGAGGGCAGTTGAACGATGCTTGTGCTTAAAGAAACTCAAGTGTAGGACTGCTTGCAAGATCAGGACCTACTATGGAATTGGGGTAACAGAGCAAATCCTTCCATTGCTAATTAAGACAGTATTAGAATTAAATGGATTTTAGACGCAGGATGTCACTTGCTCCTTGAAAAGAACAAAGCCACAGGAAAGCTTAGTACATCCTTTCAATCTCAGTACCTTCAAGGTGGACTTGTCCAGTTTCTGCAAGGGATAAAAGCATGAAGCATGAGATAGATAGATATTTCTTATTAAAGGCTTGTGCAATCAGGCAATTCTGAAAGGAAGTGAAACGCTTTTCATTGATTAGAAATCTGTGTAAAATAGTTCTGCTATTACTGTTATAGTACACTTTCATGCTTCTGGTCAGAATCAGAGGATTTCTGTGGAAGCACAAATTATTCTGAGTAATACAGTAAATGATCTGAGCCTTCTTTCAAACCTCTGACACAAACTGGCTATTGCGGAAGGCTTGAAACACTCACATCTTTATGTATACTTAAAATGTTTCAGTGTGTCTTTCTAATGTGGGCTAGGACCAGAAGACAGCATAATCCCTAACCATATGAAGTACAAAACTAACTTCCCACAAAACTATTTACATCAGTTGGAATTGAGAGTGGTCAGCATTTTGGAAGGGCAAGCTAATACCAAAATGGATACTCTATTATTTTCCAACCTGGCAGCAACCAAGCAGCCCTGGAAGTCTTATGGAAAAGGTTTTTCATTAGATTTCCAGGCTGCTTTCTCAGCCAAAGCTATTTGGATATGGTTGTATGTATGTTGAATAAGCTACCAAACTTCAAATGATTTTGAGTTTCCCATCACTAACTGATCGTATCTCTATTTGCCAGCAATTAATTTCCTTTCCTTTCTTGGGAAAGCTGCTCTTTATTCTTATTAAAGTTTGCCCAGATCAGTGCACATCAACTACAAATTAATAATAACATTAAACAATGAATCCTGTGGCTAAGCAATTTTCTACTCTGAATATAAGGACTAGAAAGAAATAGCCAGTTTCAGAAACTGAAAGATCATTGGACCTTCTTATGGAAGTGCCACTAAATTCTTTACTTTTTGCTTGATTTATCGCTCACAAATGTGAGCTCATATGTATATGTCTTGTCATCAGATAAATTTGTTTCAGTATTCAGTGTAATGATTATTGACTTTCAGGAAATGCATGTTTGTTCCAAAGCAGAGCTGAAGTACAAAATATATTTCCATACATTTAATTTATTATTGTGCCTAGTTATTATTCTGCTCAAGAAAGCTATTTGGAGGCCAATTTCCTACACTCATGTTGAAGTCAAGAGGATTATTTGTTGAATAAAATGGTATTTAATCTATGTTATCAAAAGCTAGTCTCAGTGCCTACAACATCTGGTTAATGCATTAGCAAAGTATAGGTCAAAACCTAAACCCCTGAATAATGGTTCAAGCAGCAGAATAGGATCCACAACTTATTCAAGATTAATGTTATCAGTGTGCAAATGAAATGGGCAAACTCTGCCAGCTAATCTTACTGTGTCCAGTTTTTGGGCCCCCTCTACAGAAAGGATGTGGACAAATAGAAGAGAGTCCAGCGCACGGAAATGAAAATAGTTAGGGGGCTGCAGCACATGACTTATGGGGAGACTCTGAGGGAATTGGGCTTATTTAGTCTACAGAAGAGAAGACTGAGAGGGGATTTAATAGAAGCCTTTGACTCCATGAAGGGTTCTTCTGAAGAGGACTGTTTTCAGTGGTGGTAGATATCAGAACAAGCAGTCACAGTCTCAAGTTGCAGTAAGGGAAGTTTAGGTTAGACATTAGGAAGAATTTTCTCACTTGAACAGTAGTAAAGCACTGGAACAGGTTATGCATAGAGGTGGTGGACTCTCCATCCTTGGAGGTTTATACAACCTGGCTAGACAAAGCCTTAGCTGGGATAATCTAGTTGGGGATGGTCCTTCTTTGAGCAGGGGGTTGGATTAGATGACCTCCTGAGGTCCCTTCCAACCCTAATTTTCTATGAAAAATATGTACTATGTGCCACATAGAACCCAGGCCTGAATTCCTTGTAAATCAACCATGACTGCTGAAGCACATAGGTATGCTGACTGTGTACGATCCTGTTATCAAGTGCTTAGTGTAACTTAGCCAAATTTTAAACATTCCAGTTACATTTTCCATATAGGGTGTCTGCCTCAGCCTGAAATCTTAATTGAGTCTTGCTTTTTCTGAGAACAAGATTAAGGAAAAACATGCTTGTTCTGTCCATCTTAAAAAAATTCTAGCAACTGTTTTGTGGAGAAGCTCACACTTCTATCTTCTGCAGCAAGATCTTGAGATTTGGTTGAGAGGAAGTGGGTGGGGTGGCCTTCTTGTCTGGGATGTGCCTTTCTTGCCCCTTTAAGAATTGGCCTATATTTGGCCAAGTTATATGCCTCTTGAAAAGATTCCTTTCAGTAGAGATGTGGGATTGAGCAGCCAAATTATATACAGATTCTGTACATTTGAGTATGCTCCTTCTCAGATAATCAGAGTACACTGCCTTGTTGTAACTAGAACTGAACCTCATCTTGTCTCTACCTTGTCTTGTTGACACCACAACTCCAGTGTGTCCTGGCCAAGATGACTCCAAGCATTCCCCAAACTAGAAACATGCGGGTGAAGCCATTCAAGAGTCCCTGCAGCAGGACTCAAGCAACCAAAGACTGAAGTTTTAAGAGCAGCCACAATGGGGTGGCTCAGAATGGCCTCCCCACAGTATTTTCAGGTTTGGAGGATGCATATCGAAGTGAATGGACACAACACACATAGGAGAATCCTAGCTAAGGCATGTTGCTGGTGTGGTGTAGACTTGCCCTACATTCGTTTGGTGTCAGCACAGAGCTGTGCAACCAGCTGCAAAGTATGTATTTTCCTTCCCCCGTCTTGAGACTGGTTCAAAAGGGTAACAACATACTACAGCTACCTGTTACTTTGTTGTCTGTCAAGTAGGAGAAATCTGTGTTGTGGATCAAAAGGTCCAAGCCCTAACAATGATCCAAGTAGAGGGAATCTACACGATAGATTTTTTTGCAGAAGAAATTACACCCAACTCTGTCAAAAGAATGTTGAGAATGCAAAGTCAAATATCTAAAATTAGAGAGATACTAGAATTGAGGTTGTCCATGTAATCCGAACTTGTGCTACATGGGACTTGTTCTCATGTAGTGTACAGGATGTCCATTGTTCAAGGAATAGATTAGGTTTTCTAGTGAAGGGAGTTTCTGCCTATGGACCCTATTCTTCTGTTGCCAGAAGCCAGGGTTTTTTTCCCCATACCTGATCCCTCCTTCAACAAAATATATTTCTCTTGTACCTGAGAAATGTATTTCTCCTGCAGCATATCTGAGGACTCCTGGTGGCTTCTCTCCTGCATTGTAGAGTTCCAGCACCAAGTACTCAGAGCTACAGAAGAAGTCAATTGACCCCATGCTTTGACTATAAGAGGAGCCTTATAATGTTAGGTGCCCTGAAAAACAAGGCCGAACATGTCTTGAGTGCACATTTCTGGTAATTTTGGCTTTAATTTCCCAGAAGTTCAATCCCAGAAGTAGAATGGGGATTAACACCACCAATTAACCACACAGAGATGTTTGTGAAGAAAAGTCCTTTAATGAGCACTCAGATACTACGATCAGAGTACCATAGAAAGACCCACCAGGATATTAATAATTCTTTATTCAGTTCAGAGAGTGAACAGCATCCCGTAAACAAGGCCAAGTACCACACACTAAATACAGAGAATAAACAATTGACTAATGACCTATCTATTCACTAAGTCAGGCTTCCTATGGAAAATCTAAAATGTGATCAAGAAATTAAAAACTTTAGCATAATGCATGCACACAAGGGGCAAAACCAATGTTATTCAGGCAAACTTAATAGTGATTTTCTAACGGTGTTTGAACTTGTGATCTTATCGGCCTTTTAACTTTTATTACACAATATATTTCTATATTTGAGCAACTTATGGAGGGTTATGCATGCACATTAGGAGGACTAGCCTCCATGGTTTTCAGAAATGTCTTGAAATATCTGTCTTGAAATATCAACTTCATGTTGTTCAAAACTTGGAAATAGGAATTAGTTCTACAATGAGAATACCACCTAAGATATCAGCTCTTTATGACTAATAGGTAGTGGCAAGTGCACGTTTAAATCATGCAAAAATCAGTAGCGTGATGAGGACAATAAGAGCCCTCTGATGGAATAATTGCTTCATCATGGGGAACTCATGCTGCTAAAGTTTATTGGTGCCTGGACTATCAATGAGTTCTCAGTGTTGGTGGTTAATGTACTACAATGGCAATGACAGACAAAGTAGCTGCCTGGAAAGAGGAGCATTCAAAGTCACTGAGGATATTAATGTTGTAAATGAAGTCTGAAGAGATTTGCTTTTTATAAAACTTTAACTGCAAAAAAAAACAGTCCAGTCCCCAAATCCTCTACTGGTCAATTTCTTTTCTGGCTAATTGTAACAGGAAGCAATTTAAGAGAGGAAGCAGCCTAGCCAGGGAGCACTGCAGACAAGACAGGGCACCTTAGCTGCAGGTCACCAGGGCAACAGGCTAATGGAGCAATTAGCAGGCACCTACAAGTGGCCTGCTGACTGGATGTAGGCAGGGCCCTGAGACCATATAAGCCCAAGGCTGGTGCTGGCAAGGGAGTCTCTACGGGGCAGCCATAGCAAAGGAGCTCCTACCCAGGAGAGCCCCCTGGGGATGCTGAGTTAATCACTTCACTGCCTGCAGCAACAGTGGAGCTGAGGGATGTCACCAGGAGCCCAGGATGCTGTGTTATTGAAGGTTTATTCTCTTAAAGGGGCAGATGGCTACATGTTGTTATTTCTGCTGTAGCCCTGGCGCTTGTGTTTATGTTGTGTTCATACCAGAGGTTTAGGATGAGGCTGTAAGGGGAGGTTCGGAGGCCTCATTAATGCTCAGAGGGGTGCAACTGGACAAGGGCCAGGGGGCCTGGTACCAGAGGTGTAGAAATTTACTAACAAAATCATAAATAATACTGTAGCAGTTAACTATAAAACAGACTCAGCCTCCAAAGACAGGCTGATAAGACTCTGCAGTGACCAAATCCTATTCACTTTGAAGTCTGAAGTAAGCAAAGATTTAGTTTTCCTCCCTATTGGTTACCATTTTAAAACAAACATGTAGCCAAAAACCAGTTTGAAACAATTAAGAGTTTTCTCACACTGACCTGATATCTTGTTTTCTTATACAGTGGAAAATTCCCACCTGCACGCGCATCTTGTCTGTAAACTATAAATCACCTCTAACAGTTTTATTTGGGGACTCTGAGCTTGCTCAGTGAGCCCAGCATGCTGAATAAATTTTGAGATAGACAGCGACTCTGTGTCTTTGGGAATAGCTCCTCAAGGTCACGAACTCTTCAACAGAGGAGCATAGCCACATAGGGCCAGGGGGCCTGGTGCCAGAAGAGCTTAACCACACATGGGCCTGGGTCCCAGCAGACAGGGGCCAGGGGCCCGGTGACAGAAGGGACAAGTAAGAGGTAATACGTCACAGCCAGGTCCAACCCAGCAGGCCCAGGCTAGAAGGCCAGCTAGATTGAAGAAGTGGAGGCTGAGGAGGCTGATGCCCCAACAGAGGGAACAACATCTTTGTAACACCTGCCAGGCATGGGGAGTGATAAAGGGGAAGATTTGGAGCTATGCAATTAGGCCTTAGGGCTTTGGGTGCCCTGCTAGGGACTCTAGTGGAGGTTCGGTGGAACCAGAGCTATGCAAAGGTCTGTGGGGAGCCTCCTTATTTAACATTATTCCGTCAAGGCATGGCCAATTAGACAGGAAGGTACCCTGGGGGTGGAGAGGGGCACAACCACAGAGCCACCAGAAGCATCGCAGCCACCCCGGGATCCTGTTGTTAGAAATATTATTAAAAATGCATTATCAATAGCAGATTTAGAAAAAAACACAGCTGCTAGCCCTCCTTGTCTCCTAATGGGAGAGGGAAGGGGGGGTTGGAAACTGAGGGGAAAACTACCAAAGGCCCTTTGTA
>NW_017728943.1:123870325-123893362 GCF_001723895.1 Crocodylus porosus | reverse complement strand
GCTGGGCAGTTTCCCTCGGGGGCAGCAGAGTGTTTGATCTTTTGTCTCTCTCTCTGACCCTATTTGCAAATATATACCTTTTGTGTTGCTAATAGAGTGTGTCTGTAGCTGAAGTTTTTTTTTTCCTCCTCCCGAGAAACGAACCACGATTTTTACATCACTGTCATGTCACCTTTCCTAAAGCAGGAAAAAGGGAAGAGGAGTTACCTAATTTTCTTTCAACAGCAACAAGAGGGAACTGTTCTGGCCTTCATAATGATACAAGGAGCCTCTTTGTCATCCATCCGGTGCAAAGGTGGATCCATGGAGGAATGTAGTGGTGCAGTCACACCTCCTTCTGATTCTCAGTTCAAAATTTAAATTTAAACCCAAAGTATAAAACCAACTGCCTGACAAGGGCAGCAGCATTTCTATTCAGGCAGCCGTTGGGGAATCACCTGCTTTCACTGCACATTTTAAACTACCTAATTCCTTCTAGACTCTTTATCCTACAAGCATTAGCAACCATCTCCTTTTTTATGGCCTTGATGGTCTACTAATGTTAGCTGCTCTTCCTAACGTAGCTCCTATTTCACAAACCGGCATCCTAGTTTTTAACTCTAGCTAGAAATATTAATTCAAGTGTAGAAACATTAAACCAGGAAAACATCAACTCAGGTGTGGAAAAAAACTTCAGGGAAACAGTAGATGCACTGTCCACATTTCATTATAATTACAACAGATTAAAAGAAACCAACATCTTGTGATTATTTTTGCCTAATTTGTTGTGTTTCTATACATAATATATGATATTGGAAATTAATGCACATTCCAATAAAGTAATTTGTTTTTGCTTTGATCTTAAACGGAATAATATAGCTAGCCCCCTAGCATATTAGTAAAGCTTCTAGTTTCTTTTTATCTGGAGAAAGTGTGTTGTGTTTTATGTGATGATGTACCACACTACCTGTACCCCCTTTTTAAAAGCCTAAATCCACCCCATGATATGGTGGGACAGGTTCATTTGCCCACAGTCAACCAGACTGCCTTATCTGGGGTCAGAAATAATTTTTCTGCAGGTCAGATTGGTACAGGCCATGGAGTTTTTATATTCCTCTGTAGCTGGGGTATAGTCTTCTTGCTGGGATTCATTTGAGCAATTTTACTTAACTGATTTCCTTTCCCTTGCAATGGCAAGGCATTGGTGGCATCCTTGCGTCCTGGCCTTCACCCATAGTATAATAGATGAGATTTTGTTTATAAGGTGTTTTTAAAGACCATGGCATGTAAGAGGGGTTTGAGTTGCTCTTTTTGGACAACTGCCCATACAAACAGGGTACTAGACTGAACAGTCTTGGAGGTATCTGTCACTCCTGTTCCTAAATGCCTGTATTTTTTAAAAAATAAGTAGAAGATTAATAAATTTGGCTGAGGATTATGGCTATTTCTGTCCCGATGAAGACGGCTGAGATCAACAACTACCGGAACCTTTTTTGCATACAATTTAGATACTGCTAATTGGGAGATCAGGAGAATAGACTGGGTTTTCACAGCAGAGACTCTAGCTAAGAGTTTTATTATTTGTTTGTGCTGTAAATTATTAGATAATTTCCTTGGCTGGAGGTGTTGTCCTAAAGTTATAAAACATTTTGCTAGAATTTAAAAGGCCTTGCTGTGCCCAAGTGGGTTAAAGGCAAAAGATGGTCATCTTGACTTATAAACATGTCACATAAAATTATTAATAAAAGCTAGTGCAAAATCCAACTGAAGAAAGGGAACATGATTAGGCCAAAATGCAATCCTGAATTTGACTCCAAGGACTCTTTTGAGATAATTTAGCACCACAATAGAACAGGAATTCCTTGACTTGCAATTTATGCTTGGGACAGCTAAACATTATCTTGTTAATGTAGGCTGTCAAAAATGAAGAGTGACTATATGCTTCCTGGACATTTTAGAGACAAAACATACAAGAAGGGGGAGTTCCCAGAGAACCAACCCTTACATCTGGGTACATTATTCAAGGCTGTTATTTTTACTCACACTCTCCAGGCTAATTTTCCAATATAGCCAAACCACAAACTGACCTGGGAAGATGCCAGTCCCATGGATTATTAGCAACTTAAACAAGGGTGGGCAAAGTCTGGCCCATGGGCTCGTTCAGGCCCACAGTGGACTTCATTTCCCAGCAGCCCCTGCCTGCATCACTATGTCTGGTTTCCATAGACACCCCAGCAGTGTCAGGGCAATGACAGTGCAGGGCCAGGGTTTCCACCGAAAAGGAAGGGATAGATCCCAGCCCCAGGGTATGCAGGTGGGTGGGGAGGCGCTCTGGGCTTGGGATCCTGCAGCAGTGAGAGTGTGGTCCAGAGCCAGGGCGGACTGTGATCCACTGCCTGCACACCTTGGGCAGGGGCACACAGGCAGCAGATCTGGCTCTGCCCCATCTCCAGACCACACAGAGAGCTCAGCCCCAGCCCTGGAGCAGCTCCTCACCCAGCTGTACACCCTGCCAGTGCTGCTGGGGCCGGTCTCCATGGAAACCCTGACTGGCACTGTCACAGCCCTACAGCTGCTGGGGTCTCCATAGAAACTGGCCACAGCAATGTGGGCAGGGGCTGCTGGGAGTCTGGCTGCCAGCTGGATCCACCATCTTGCCCACCCCTGTTCCCAAGCACATTTTACAGTCTTGTCTTTTCTTTCCCTTTAACTCTGCTTTCAAATGTATCTAACAAGCAGGAATAGCAAAAATATTTGAGCCATATCCAGCCACAATTACATCCTTTCCTCTCACTTAACCATTCAAGAAAGACTTTTAGTTTTGCTAAGAGACATGTCAAACAGTATTTATCCCTTGAAGGACTTCAGTGGGTGTGTAAGGAAAAGGGAGGGACTTTCCCAAGCCAGTGATCATTAAACCTTGGAAATCAAGTTATTTAATTTGCATATACATTTTAAATAAATCACTACATAGGGGTAAAACAGTAGAAGTCCTTCACAGAAAACTTGAAAACTCTTAACTGTTTATTGTTTTAACAATTAAAACAGGATTCGACTGATAACGTTGTCTGCGTTATAATGAGAGCGCTAGAGTTTATTTTTGCATTTCACCTTTCTACTCTTCTCTAAAACAAATAATTGGATAAAATTTTCCCCTATTCTTCAGTGAAACTTCTCAGCCTCCCTCTCTTCTAACATTTTGTTTTCTACAGCCTTTATATACAGGCATACCATCTTGCACTTTGTGGTTTTAATTTAGCAAAGCACCTAAGCACATTCCTAAATCAATTCCCATTCAGCAAAATGCTGAGTACATGACAGAAAGTTAAGTGCATGCTTTTGCTCAGTCAGGATTTGTATAGAAAAGCACAGAACAGAACAGAACATAATATACCATCAAAAATGCAATTGCAAAAAAATTAGTAATCAGATTATAGCACCTTTTAAAATAACTATCACTCTCAGCAGTACTTCACTACACTATCACTCCTTACTAGCATAATTAAATATTTTGCACCTGGAAAAACATTTTTACGTATACCTGAAAAAGTACAATATCATGATTTTTGGTTTCATTTGAGAAATGACATATTATCATTCACTCAAAGAGTGTTCACATTGTGGTTATATACACAAAGCGTACAATTAAGATTGCATATATTTTGGATAGAATTTTTTCAGATTTCCAATCTACAATTTAATCTTAATGTCCAGTATAGCTTCCCTGAAACCTTTCAAGGGGCCTGCTTGTATAGGTGAGGATTTGTATCCTGTATGAGAATGTCGGGTCTGTTCTTAGACTCACAGAGCTGCTAAAGAAATAGTCCATCACACCAATGACACTTTCCCTTTGTCCACAAAACTCCCTGTGGGAATCTGGGAAAATTGCAGGGCAGTTTCTACTTAGTACTAATCCAGTTCAGGCTCTTGAAAGACTATCACATCTCATTGTAATTTACCTGTTTTACATATGGATGCAATTGCTTTTAGAACTGGAGATGGGATAGTCAAAATATGTGCTAAATTTAACAGTGCACAACTTTATTTACTTAATGGGTCTTAAAACAGCATATAGTATGGCTGATGTAGCACTTCTTTATCAGGTACTCTGAGAGAATTACACTGAGTAGTTATTTCTAAGATACAAATACTCACAATTTTTATATATGTATGTATGCACACACGTGTGTGTGTGTGCATGTACGTACACACACACACACACACACACACATATACACATGCATACATGCATATACACACTTACAATTTAATACACACACACATTTCCAGGGAATTTGGAACAGCTTCTGATTCCATTTATTTGACAAATTAGACAGTGTTTCAGCCACTTTAGAGACAAAGTTAGGATGACAATGATTACTTTCCTGACAGCCTGTAATAGCTTCTTCTAAAGCCATCAGTGTATCAGGTAAATATGTACTTGAGTACATACAGTAATTTCAGCAATGCACATTATGTACTCCTTCACTTGAAAAAGGTCTAAGTTGGTTTGGTGCATCACGCCAATCAGTCTCGTAGGTAGAAATGCTGATTAAACTTCCTTAATGGTGTGCCTCCTGCCAGCCACACCACTATATTTTTAAACCTTAGCTATTGTAAAATACCAAGGAGTCTGTAAGTCATATTCTAGAGGAAATCACTTGTTTAGCAAGTTTATACAACTAAAAGCCCAATTGTGCCCTCAGTTCCAAAGGTGCAATTTCATTGACTTCATAGGAATTATAGTAATGTGACTGAAGGAAGGCCTTACCATAACTAACAGATTAATAGGCAAATAGAAGTGATGATCAACCTTTAATTGTATTGATCTCTTCAAATCAAAGCCCCCACATGATATAGTGAACTTGGAATTCCAAGAGCACAGATTTAGGTACAATATGGTAATCAATTTACCTGGAGAGAATTTTTTTTTAATTTGAAATTGATTTAAAATGGTATATTTATGAGCTGAGACAGTTCATGTCAAGGCTCTACTTACAGAGAATGCCTTAAATTGCTAATAAAATGGGTTTGTAATGGAAACAGAAGCAAAGTAAGCTTCAGTGGCATTACACTGATCACAATAAACATAAAGATGTTAAAACATATTTGGAATTGAAAACAATGCAATTTTTTATTATTACTTATAAAATGTCCCTGCTGCTTCAAATTCTGAGATAGGTCAGCACCGTCCTTGGGTATGCTCCTGTAGGAGAAAATTTTATAATGATACATTTTAACTCTCTAAATTTAAATCTTATTAAAGCTTTCTGGAAGCTTTAGAAGATTGCCAGCAACATCATTTCAGCTTGGAATGACTACAGTCAGCAACACCTTCTTCACGCAACATATAATTTATTTGCTTCTGTTATGAAATGATGGGTATGTACAATCCTCTATTTTCAGAAGACTTAGAGTAAAAGTCTATATTCTTTCTGCCTCTGATGGCAGAAATGCTACATTGCATTTTATGCAGGATAGATAACTAAGAGTTAAATAGAAATTAAAAATAAATATAAATAATAATTAAACATGGGAAGAACCTGAGTCCATCTTCTTCCCCATTCACCAAAATTCAGATAAATTGAAAGCAATTCAGGAATCATATATTCTTAACCCATGACCTGCCATTAACCTTCTTTGTGAACACAGGCAGGTCATATCCCTGCTTTTTGCCTCTTCTTTCCCATCCCATTCTTTCTCTGTCCTTCCTATTAAGGTTGTAAGCCCATCAGGGAAGGAACTGTCATTTTTTCTTTCCCTGGTACAATGGTACTGTAGTTTGATTTGGAATTATTGGGTGTGTCTACATGAGATACTTTACTCAAGATTAGAGCAAATTATGGCTTGCTGGGATAGCTTGCATGACTCAAGCACTGTCATGGATGGGTACAAACTACTCAGGAAGGACAGACAGGGGAGAAGAGGAGGAAGAGTTGCTCTGTAAGTAAAAGTCATATGATTGCTCAGAGCTCCAGTATGAAACTGGGGACAGACCTGTTGAAAGTCTCTGGGTTAGGGTCAGAGGAGAGAGCAACAAGGGTGATGTCATGGTGAGGGTCTTCTATAAATCACCAGACCAGGAGGAAGTGGTGGATGAGGCTTTCTTCAAACAGCTAGGGGAAGTGTCCCAATCACAAGTCCTGGTTCTCATGGGGTACTTCAGTCATCCTGACAACTGCTGGAAGCATTGGCAAGGAGTAGGGGGTGCATGTGGGTACACGTGGACCTCCTGAGATTGGCAGTGCACCTCCTGTGAAAAGCGCTGCTGACACTGCTGGTGGAGCCTGTGGGTGGTTGCTGCTCACCACCCCAACCCCCCCTCCCCCAGCAACAACACCATGAGTGGCATCTGTGGGGGGACCCCAATTGCTGACAATGCTGCCAACACTGTCAGTGGCATCCGTGGGTGGTTGCTGACCACCAATTGGTGCTTCCCACCCCCCTCCCCACCACCAACACTGCCACAGCCACCTGCGGGAACTCCCTGCTCACCACTGCCATGCCCTCATCACTGCCACTGCCACTGCCTGTGGGCAGTTGTCGTGTTCTCCCCAACCTCTGGGGGCATACAGCATTCATGGCTGGAAGGGCAATACAGCAGCATGCAGGCAATCCAGGAAGTTTTTAGAGAGTATTGTGGACAACTTCCTGGTGCAGGTGCTGCAGCTGCTAACTATTGACCATACTCTTCCTGATCTGCTGCTCACAAACAGGGAAGAATTGGTGGGGACTGTGGTACTGGATGGCAACTTGAGCAGCAGTGATCACAAGGTGATTGAGTTCAGGATCCTGAGGAAAGGAAGGATGGAGAGCAGCAGAGTAAGGATCCTGGACTTCAGAAAAGCAGACTTTGAATTGCTCAGAGAACTGAGGGGTGGGATCCCCTGGGAAGCCAGACTGAGGGGGAGAGGAGTCCAGAAAAGTTGGCTGTACTTGACAGAAGCCTTACTGAGAGTGCAGGAACAGACCATCCCAATGCACAGGAAGACTAGCAAGTGTGGCAGAAAACTAGCTTGGCTTAGCAGGGAACTCTTCAGTAAGCTCAATCACAAAAAGGAAGCTTATACAAAGGTCAAATAACTAGGGAAGAGTATAAGAGCATTGCTTGGGCATGCAGGGATGAAGTGGACATGCAGGGGTGAAGTCAGGAAGGCCAAAGGGCAACTGAAGTTGCAGGTAGCAAGGAAGTGAAGAGTAACAAGAAGGGTTTCTACAATTATGTTGGTGGAAAGAGTAGAATGAGGGGAAGTGTAGGTCCCCTACTGAATGGGGGAGGCAACCTTGTGACAGAGGATGCAGAAAAAGCTGAAGTGCTCAGTGCCTTCTTCATTTCAATCTTCACAAGCAAGGTTGGCTCCCAGACTACTGCACCAGGCAGCAAAGTTTCAGGAGGAGGTGAGCAACTAACAGTGGCAAAAAAAAACACATTAGGGACTATTTAGAAAAGCTGGACATATTCAAGTCCATGGGACTGGACAGGTTCCATCCAAGGGTGCTGAGGGACTTGGCTGATGTGACTGCAGAGTCACTGGCCATCAGTTTCAAAAACTCATGGTGATTGTGGGAGGTGCTAGATGATTGAAAAAGGACAAATGTAGCGCCCATATTTAAGAAAGGGGGAAAAGGAGGATCCAGGGAACTACAGAGCAGTCAGCCTCACCTCAGTCCCTACAAAAACCTTGGAACAGATCCTCAAGGAATCCATTTCTAAGTACTTGGAAGAGAAGAAGGTGATTAGGAACAGTCAGCATGGATTTACCAGGGCAAGTCATACCTAACAACTTGACTGCCTCCAATGATAAGGTGACTGGCTCTGTGGATGTAGGGAGATTGGTGGATGTGGTGTACCTTGATTTTAGCAAGGCTTTTGATACGGTCTCCCACAACATTCCCACAGCTAAGGAAATAGCCCAGAAGACTGGACTGTAAGGCAGATAGAAAACTGACTGAGCCATCAGGTTCAGAGAGTAATAATGAATGGCTCAATGTCTAGTTTCATAGATTTCACAGACATTTGGGCTGGAAGGGACCCCAGAGGATCATCGAGTCCAGCCCCCTGCCCCAGGGGCAAGAAGTCAGCAGGGATCATAGGATCTCAGCAAAATAAGCATCCAAATGTGTCTTGAAGGTGTTCAAAGTGGGTGCTTGAACCACCTCTGGTGGCAGTCTACTCCAAACCTTGGAGGTCAGACAGTGAAGAAGTTCTTTCCTATGTCCACCCTGAATCGGTCGCAGCGGAGTTTGTGACTATTCAATCTCATCATCCCTTGGGGTGCTCTGGTGAACAGACAATCCCTCAGAATCTAATGAGCACCCCTGATAAACTTATAGGTGGCCACCAGATTACCCCTGAGCCTGCACTTGTACAGGCTGAAAAGCCCCATGGCTCTCAGCCTCTCATCATAAGGTTTGTTTTCCTGACCTCTGATCATGCAGCTGGTACCAAGTGGAGTGCCCCAGGAGTTGGTCCTGAGGCTGGTTTTGTTCAATACCTTCATCAGCAACCTAAAAGATGGTCCTGGGGCCAGTACTGTTCAATATCTTCATCAATGCAGATAGCATAGAGTGCACCTTCAGCAAGTTTGCAGATGACACCAAGCTGGGGGAGTAGTTGATAGCTGGAGGGTAGGGTCAGGATTCAGAGTGACATAGACACTTGGAGGACTGGGTCAAAAGGAATCTCATGAGGTTCAACAACGAGATATGTAAAGTCCTGCACTTGGGATGGAACAATCCCATGCACCAGTACTTGCTGCGGGCTGACTTGCTAGCCAGCAGATCTGCAGAAAAGGACCTGGGGGTTACAGTGGACAATGAGGTGAATATGAGGGTGCACTCAGGCTAGAAGCCAGGGGGCACTAGAGCACAGCTCACTGGCTGTATGTTTATTTCCTCTTCCTGCTATGATTCTATGACATACCGATCTGAATAATGTTTAAATGCCTGTATTTAATAAGGATGACCTGGGAGATATATTGGTCCTGAATGTGCTTTCACTTGCATTGTGAGCAGCTGAAGACACCACAGTTTCACCAATGTAAAACAGGTAGAAATATTCAGGCTCACATGGTCCACCATTATACTGTTCTAGCTGTCAATCAGTTAATGGTATCACCTACATTCTCTGTGTTCCATGTAAAAGACTGTCCTGAAAACTTTGTATTCTAACAGGCCAGAATGATCCAGAAGGGAGTAAAATCCTCATACCTCATCCATTGAAATCTAGTCCATTATTTTTAAAAATAACTGAAAATTGCTCCCTGAGTTGTCCTGATGAGTTCTGTGCTGTACTAATTAATTTTTCTGACATATACATATTTTTAAATATGGTATTTCCTTTCTTGCTCTGTAAAGGGCTCCATCAATAGACAAAATGGACAAACTGACTATTCATGGAGAATTTCAAAGATTTCAGGTTTTCATTTCAGGCCGTTTCTGGCATAGCACTCTGAATGGATTTTCAAGTAGCTCTTGCTTGATTTGTTAATAGAAGGATTCTAAAATAGCCTGAATATTTTTCCCTTGAATTTTTTTGAAGGATGCAAAGGACAAAGTGGCTTGCTCTCATTTATTTCCTTTTCTAAGGAGAACCACATTCTCTTGTAGCAGGAAGTCAAGCTCCCCTACCCTTCCCCGCCCCTTCCCAATCGTTCTTTGTCTTGTTTCAAAGCTGATTGTTTATTTCTGCCAATTTGTAATTGCACAGAAAGGTTGATGCCTGTGAATGTGAAAGGAGGTTTTCTATCATTATGTCTAATGGCTGTTCTGCTCGGTTTGTGATTATTCATTTACGTCTGATGTTTGCTGCTCTTGGCGGCAGTAACTAGAAGACTTGCAGCAGCTCAATGTTGTTTCCTATATGTCTTTCACAGAATCATTACTTTCCTGTTCCAGAAAAACATCAACATCTTAATGCAATTTGTTCCTCTGATTAATGAGAGGAGTAAATCCATCCATTTTTTTTATTTTGCACTCTCTGTATTCAATAAGCTACAGTTGTATATATCCAAGAGTATATGAATTGATAATATGCCTTGAAATTTTCATCCTTATGCTAAAAAAAGAGAGAGTGACAGTTATTGCCTGGCTACTCTTCTCTTTTTTACCCTTGCACCTTCAAACAAAAGACAAAATGTGAGGAAAAGAAGAGTTGTGTGACAGCAGAATATCTTTTGGCCAAGTGATGTTGCTATTTTTGTGTTCCTGCCGTGCCCCATTGCTTTGCAACTGTTCTCTGACTGCTGTAGATAAGGGTTCTGTCACCACGGCAAATGAAGGAGGACACCTTTCATGAAGAGTGAGATTGTGACTAAACCGTATTTGTAAACCACTGCCATCCATTTCAGAAGCTAGAGACTAAAACTCACATTTTTTAATTCCCTGCTGAAATCCTACTTAATCAAATATCCTCTTCTTATCAAGAAAAAGCGTTAGATTAATGCTTGGAAGATGTCTGTGTAAATGTAAATGAAGCTAAAAATCATACTTATAATATATGGCTGCAATTCCATTGACTGCAGAGGAGATGTCTATATTTTCTAAAGGGGCTCAGTTTGGTTCATTTGGTTGAGTACAATTGAAAGATATTTGATCTCATTATAACTCCTATCCTGCCATCCTGCATATTTTAGTAATAGATTCTGTGGATGATGGATGGCATTTTGTCTTGGTTTTAGTGAAGATTTTCATATTAAAAAGGAAAAGTTCATCTATATGATCAAAGATTAAGCCTTTTCCTTGAATTTATTGTAGGAAGAACTTAACTGTCCCTTGCTGAATAAATAATGATTCAATACATCTTAATCAGAGTGTATGTCCTTTAGGGATTGAAGGTCTTATGAAGCTTCACCTAAAGCCCATTTATAATTTCTGTTTGACAAAGTTCAACACTTATGCAGTATGATCAAAAATACACAATTATTTTGTCATCTTCTCCCACCAACTCACACAGAAAAGAACATTGCTGACCCAATTTTCACCTTAAGATGCACATCAGACATATGATTCCCTATAGCAATTACTCGTTGTTTCCCTCCTTTCTTGCATGTTTTAGTGAGGCACATACTAACTGCTGATCGATGCAAATGCTCTTATACTATTTTCCTTTTAAATTTGTCTCTGGCTTAGTACCTTTATCCACAATTTTCCATCATGTTGGAAGCAATTGCCAATTTAGTACAAATATCATTGAGAGAAAGTTTCTTAAAGTCCAGTTCTTGAACGGCGACTCAATCTTCCAGGTTCAGTGTGCTCCATCTGAAGAATTTTAATTTTCTTCTCTAAGAAATTAATATATAAATTAATTGATCTGTCCATTCTTACTGAGTGGAGAATAAGTAATCCCCCAAAGTAAACCTATGCATTTTTCCATAATATTAGGAGATTTTAGCAGATCTTCTCCTTTATTACAGTAAGTTTTATTATGAGATTGTTTATAGGCAGATAATATCAACATGCCGTTAATACAGTCAAAGTATACTGAATCCCAAATATTGCAATGCAAACCCATTACTCAGGAGACTTAAATCTCTGACATACTGTCAGTTCAGTCAATGTTAGGGCATATGGTATCGAACAGAGGAAACTAGAAAGTTTGGTACTGGATGAATTTCAAAGTTTTGTCAAATGTAGAAATATTCTGTGTCACAGATCATTATACTCACGCTATCAACAAGAGCAGTATCTCTTTTCAAGTCTTAAATATGATTAGTACTAGAGACCAGAAAATGTTTCTATCTGATGTCAGTCAGTATATTGGTAAGCCAAGACCTCTCAAGCAGAAATCTCAAAGGCCTTAGGCAAGATGCAAATCATGAACAGTCTGAATTGAAGTTCAACCCATCTTTCTGTGCTCTCCTCCCTTTTCTCTCCCCTCCCACCTCTGTTTTATAATGACATAGCACCCAGGTATCTCAGAAGGCTGCACTGTGGCCAGATAAGTGCTTTGGCATGCACATATGTATATATGGATTGATTTGATTTTTATGCTGCCTTTCCCAGAAAAGGATTAGGCCAGTTTATAATAGAAACCAAACAAATGAAGAAACAGAATAAAACACTAAAATAAAAAGATACAACAAAACAAGCCACGAGCCCTAAAATTCAAAAGCAATCTATCCCACTGACTCTATGGAGAGGGTCCCCCCCTACCGAACCTAACCTTGCCTCCAAACCACATTCAATATCTTCATAAAGGAAAACAAAAATCCCTGGTTCCCTCCACACCCCATATTCCTCCCATCCCTATCCACTCCTATTCCGTCCTGTGCCTCATACTCAGGGTAGTTTTTCTTACCCTCACAAAGCGCATCCAGATGAGCTTGCATGTGCCTCTTGCCACATCTCAAAGCAGTTTGAGATGTGGCAAGAGGCATGCTAGGAACAAAAAATGGTGCTTACGCTGAATAACTACAGCGCAGGCTCAACATTTGATATCTGGATATCCAGGTATCAAAAAAAAAAAAAAAAACAGAAAAAAGTGGGGCAGGGCAAGGGTTCATGGAGGCAGGATACAGCCTGGCATGATAGGTGGTCCCCATGAGTGGCACAATCCCCCTGGCATGATAGGTGGTCCCCATGAGTGGCACGATCCCCCTGAGTGACAGCCCAAGCGGCCTGGAGCTGCCTGAAGGCACACAGTCCTGCACTGAGCAGGGCCAGACCTGTGCGACATGGCACAGGCAGCGTCAGGTGCCAGGTGGCCAGAGCCGAGCCATGCAGCCCCATGGCACACAGCAGCAGGGGGGCTGTGCCTGGAGGGGCCAAAATGCCCTAATGGCTGCTGCTGCTGCAGGTGAGCTGTGGGCCATGCAGAAGGGCTGCGGACCATGAGGGCCCTGTGGGGGGCCATGTGAGCCCTGCAGGGGGGACATGTGGGCCCTGCAGAGGGGACATGACAGCCATGTGGGGGGGGCTCTTGAGGGTCCTGTGGGGGGGCATAAGGGCCCTGTGGAGAGGGCATATGCGACCTGCAAGGGGGGCAGTCTGTGGCCCTGCAGGGGGGAGCTGTGAGCAGTCCATGTGCTGTGTGGGGGGACTGTGCCCTGTGGGAGGGCATGGGACCCACCCCTCCTGGGAAGCCCCCCCCCCACACAGTCTCCCCACAATTCCCCCACACCTACCCACAAACTCCATATCCCCCCACACCCACCCGCACACTCACCCACATCCCCCCCATCCCTTCCTACCCCCGCCTGCAAACCACACATCCTCCCATCAGAGGAGATTTGGCCTGATTCAGCGGTCAAATCTCTGAATCTGAATTGAAATGGGAGAACCATTAAAAGGTCTGAATCAAATTGGAAGCCTCCAAATCAATTTGGTGAGGTTAGGTGCCAATTTGGAGATTTGGCCATAGACTAAACAGGCAGCAGTCCTCAACCATGCTGGACTCTTTGAATTGATGCCAGAACTTCAGATCCGATTCAGCTGAATCAAACTGCGACAGTGACTAAAATCACTGAAGTATCCCTGAACTGCTTGCCAGGGCAGCTTTTTATACTGCTGGGGCCAGCACTGAAATTTTATTGCATAAAAAGATGATATTATTAATAATAAATCAGATCAAACAAAATTCTTCAGCCATGAAAACTCAACTGGGCCCCCATGTTTTATAATATATTAGGGATGATTTAGGTATAATCCAGCCTTACAGCCCACAGGGCAGGGGGAGAGCCACCAGCATGAAATGGTGCAGCAAAGATAGCAGCCATCTCCCCCCACGCCCTTCACTGCTGATTGGCTGAAATAACCGCCTGTTGTGCAGCCCCTCCTGTTTCTGCTAATCAGCAGCAAAGAGTGGGACTGCATGATGAGCAGCCCACTTGGCTAATCCGTGACAAGCAGTGGGGCTGCCAGGACCCCTTGGCCAGTCGGGGAAGGCCGCTGTGAAAAGACTGCAAAAATTTTACTGTGTGCTGTGAGTGGCTTGCAATTTCCCCTCACCTCTGCAGGAATGAAGTAGATCCCTACATATAGGAGGATGGCTCTCCCACCTTCTAGCCTACTGACCTAGTGGCTAGGGCACCTATGCAGGGAACAAGAGAATCAGGCTGTAAGCTCCCCTCATGCCAGGGGTGGAGGCAGTTCCCAGCAAAGTGCTCTAACTAACTGTTTATGGGAAAGGCTCCTCATAAAGCTGACCCACTGGGCACCCAGAAGAGGAAGGTATGTGAGACCAGAAGTATAGCAAACTAATGTCTTCTTAGTCTATATGAGCTGTAACTAGAGATCACCAGACTGAAATTGTCCTGAGAGTGAGTATCATGTACTGAGGTCTAACATCCAGCTATGGCTGCATGGTCATATGATTGTACTCAACAAAGTTAAAATAGAGCCTTTCCCTTTTCTTCCCCCACATTGTTGTGATGTTTAGCCTAAAAGAGAGTTGTTCCCTAGAGGAACAAACATTGCAAAGACAGGGAAGGCAAAAAAACAAAGAGGTGATGGCTCAGAGACATGGTAGCTACGCTGGATTCTGGCTGCCATTTCCAATGGCTTTTGTGCATCTTATTTCTAATATTTATTGGACAAAGAGCAGGATGGCCAAGGCCAAAACTCCAGGCCCTCTCTCCTGTATGGCAGTCTCTATCCCATTGAAACATCAGTGTCCCATCTATCTTTCTCTTCTGACTGGAGAGTTCTCTGTGCCAAGTCTAAATCATCGCCTGGTGGTTAGATCTTTTTGCTGGAAATTGGGAAATATGAATTCCAGCCCCCTTTGGCTAATAGGGACATATAACTCTCTGCTCCCTTGGCAAGTGCCCCAACCACTAGGTTATTGGGCACCTCCTCCAACCAAGAGGCTTGTGGCACCTCCTCATCTGGTGCCAAACATCTAATAATTGTGCTTTTTCTGCCACATAAGATGCAAGACTTATGCACTGTTATGTATGTACTGAGACGGTTCTATTTCACTTAGCGGGTACCTGTACATGTGCAGAGAGGCTCCTCCGATGCACTCCAGTGGATTTACAGCACATTGGAGCAAACTCATTTGATTACCAGGAAAAAAAACAACATACTGAAAATAAAATGCTGGATCCCCAGTGGGAACCAGACTTAATTAATCGAGTCTGCTGGAGTGTGCTAATTAGCACACCCCCAGCAGCCTCTGTGTCATGTATCAGTGTTTTTGTGCTTCAAAATGGCGGTGGGGGTGCTTTAACTAAAGGTAGTTTGATGCGCTTTAGTTAAAGTGCCTCTGCTGCTATTTTGAAGTGTGGGGATGCTGACACATAAGATGCCATAGGCATTTTAATTAGAGCGGATCTTGAAGCTGTTCTACTGAAGCACTCCCTCCACCCTTGAAGTACATGTAAAAACTCTGTAAGTGGCCAGAGAGGAGATTTCTGAGCATACTCAAAATGGAAATGCAGGAAGGAGAGAGTAGCTATCATTGTGACTAATGTGAAGAAAATTACCCAATCCTCCCTTTGTATCCTGCCCCTGATGAGGAGGACAAGAGGACAAACAATGACATTAAACTTTCAGACAAATGAAAGGGAATCATGCTTCTGAGTCCAACCTGTGGGATTTACTGGTGTGAGAGGTCAGAATCTACCAATTGTGATTGACTTTTAAAAGAGATGAATCAAGTTTCATGTGATTATTAACCACCTTTTACAGCACAGCATGCTGACATAATAAGGGCAATTGAATATCATGCTTCGGGGTGTTAGCTAATTGCCTGCAGGGTTCTGGAAGGAAATTTCTCCCCCATACAGTATAGAGTATAATTGGATAGGTAATAGGCATTATGGGAGCATTCCACCTTCCATCTCAAAATTCACTTCAGAAGGCAAAATCTCATGCTAGATGAGCGAATGATCTAGTATAGTAAGTCCTCGGTTCTTTTATCACTATGGTGGACAACCAGGAAGAAGCAGAACATACTGCTATTGTAGAAAATTATTTCTCAAGTAACTTGGGTTGCCATTTTTTTTAACCTGAGATGCCAGAGTGGGTCCCAAAAGGCTTAGAATGTCGATTGCTATGGCAACATACATATAAACCATTGTTCAGCCACAGATGAATATGTACTTATGCTCAAAGGGAATCCAGAGTGAATACTTTGTATTTTAAAAGCACAATATCCCACTGATCCCTTTAATCTTCTTTCTGCAATACTGAGTTTAAGGTAATGGAGAGGCACAGTGTGAGCTCAATTAATTTAAAATGTTGTCAATGTAATTGGGCAGGATGACCTATATTAGTCCATCAAAGAGAACTTCACATTTTAAAGTTACTAACTCAAGTTTACAGTCAGCCAAATACAAATAACTGAGTAGCATTTAGTAACTGATATTAAGTAATAAACAGTGTTTCTACATAATTATTTCTGATACTTATCAGCAAATTACTTCATCATGATTTATTAGGGGTTTGTTTATTACAATGAATAACATGTCTCTGGTTAGACTCTGCAGAAAACTGAGTCAGCTGAAAATAATTATTCTCTCGTTACAAGTAGCTTAAAAACACAGAAATAAAGTGTCACAGGGCGGGGCGCAGGGGCGGCCGTGATCCCTCTGGTGCCCCTACCGTGCCTAGTAGGGCGACTCAGCACCCTCTGTCTCTCCCGCCACGTCTTTGATCTTAAATGGTTCTTTATGGGAGGCTGCCTACTTGTCCTCTTGGACACGGTGCCCAAGTGTCTCCCATCCCCTGTCCTGGGTGTACCACCCTGGTGCGCCCCAGCTTTATGGGCCACATGTGCCTCCAACCTCCCCTTTAGCATGCCCCAAGCCTCACAGCTGTACCGGATGTTCTTGTGTCGTGTGCTTGCCCCTCCCGGGCTTCTGTTCCCCTCTTGCCCTTCCTGGGCCTCTCTCCTATAAACTCCCTCTCGGAGTTTTTCCCAATACAAGCACCTGTCTCCCGGGGCCTCTCCGATATATGCACCCCTCTCTGGGCCAGTCAACCGTACATGCAGCCCTGCCCGGGCTTCTGCCCGCGCGCTCAGCCCTGTACGGCTTCTAATCACGTGTTCAGCCCTATCCAGGCTCCTAGTCGCGCGTTTGTCTCTGTTGGGTCCCTATCTGCACATCTGCCCCTCTCCAGGCTTATTCTCATGCGCCTGCCCCTCTCCAGGACTTCTACCACGTGCCTGCCCTTCTCCGGGACTTTGTGCCGGTAGGAGACCAGTCGCTCACTCTGGAGCCTCTTGTCCTGATCTGCCCTCTCTGGGGCCTGTGCCGTGCTTCCCTGCCCTCTCTGGGGCTTCCCAAGTTTGGGCTTAGGCGGCCTTAGCCCTGCCTGGCCCCCAGACCCACTTTCTCAGGCCTACCTCGCGCACCTCCCGCACTCAGGGCTCAGGTGGCCCATAGCTGTGCCGGGCCCCCTAACCCTTTTCTGGGTCATACGCCCTACTGGGCAAACACCGCCCTCGTGGGCTGGGGTCTCTACACCCCACACACCATGCCTCTCCAGCGCCCGCTCACCGTGCCAACTATGGCGGCAATTGCTGTGTCACCCTGGCACCACTTGCTGTGCCCTTACTGGGCACCAAAAACCCCCAGATTATTGGGGAGCTCCTGTGAGGCCTCCTCACACCCCTACAGCCTCACCCAGTCCTCCAGTATTCACACAAACAGCCCTACCGCAAAGCAAAGCTACCAGCCCACTGGCTCTAACTCAAAACAAGCCTACTGGCTATAACATAAGGGTCCAGGCCCAAACTGGCCCTCTTGCAAAGACGTCTCAATCAGGGTTCTCTTCACCCCCACCATGGTGCGGTCTCTTAGGTGCTCAGGCAGCACCGCTCGTCTCCGCTCTGCTGGGCTCTTCTGCAAAGCTCCTGCACCTCAGGCTACCAGAAGGGAACTGCTGCTAGGCTTTGGCTGTTTATAAAGGCCTAGCCCTGCCCCTTTCCGGTCATATGACTGGCCTGGTTGCTCCGGCAACCAACACCTGTGCTGCCTTAGGGAGCTTCAGCAGCCCTTATTCCTAACGTCAGTAGCAGGCACCCTAGTGCCCTGCTACACAAAAAATAAACCAAAAAAGCCCTTCTTAACCACCCAGTGCTAAATGTTACACCAAAATGTCTCACTCCTTCCACCTCAGCATAGGGGTGCTTCATAGAGTCAGTAAAGTTCAAATGATAAATAGTACACCTGAAAGGCCAGCCATATAAATGACCTGCTTGCTTTCCTCATCAGTGAAAAATTGACCTGTCCTCTGTTAACCTTAAACTTTGATTCTTCAAACTTTGTATTTCTAGCTATTTTTTCTGTATGTGTCAGCTAGTTGGGATTCAAATCTTCCATATTTTTTTTACCAGGCATTCATTCCTATCCTTGTAAATGGAATCATATTCTCTATTCAGAGTCAGAAAAATCTGTGGTACAGAAAATTAAGAGTTCATTAAGCACAGAATGCTGCCATATCCAAGGCATCTACTTTTTAGCCCAGCCCCAGTCAGATGCTGGAGGGACTTGCAGTAATTACTGAGCAAGTGCTGCATTTCTTTCTGATCTGTTGTTAAACCAAGGCCTGAGAACATATTGTTATCCTGCTTTTGGAAATACCATTCTTGATATCAACTGTTATAAATTTTCTGCATTCTAACTCATTATGGTTACTTATCATCCCATACCAATCCCATGAGAATAAATAATACCTACTGCCACCATTCCACTGTATCTTGGCCAGACACTAGTTTGAAGTAATGTATTTTTCATACCTTATTGATGGCTACAGAATGGTATTTAAAGGTTTGCTATTGGGAATTGGCTTGTCGGTAAAGTAGATTGCATTAGAACAATAGTCTAGGGGAATGGCAAGGGTTAATTGATTTCTAAAAGCCTGTTTGTAACAAAGTTTCCTTCAAGGTCCACTGTGTCTGAACTGAGAAAACACATAGGGTGGGAAATTGAAGACATGTACTACTCTGTTTCATAACATGAACAGTGTACCCAAACAGAGATAAGGGACTCTGCATCATTGGTACCGGGTCACAGTGCCCAACCACAGAGCCATTGGGATTTTCAGTTTTGGTGAACAGACCAACGTAGAAGGCCCAGTAAATAACCATGTTAAGATATGTGCATGTGATGGGTTTGTTGAAACAAAGGAATATGCTGACAGAACAGAATGTAGACAGTATAATGGCCATAGGGAAACCAGTCAATGATGCATGAAGATGAAGAGTCATCAGAGGGGAGAAAGAATACAAAAGAAGGGATTTCAGATCAACAAAGGGTCCCTGAGAGGGAAACCCAAGGCTACCATGGACAGAAGGCACACCACCATCCCATCTCACCTACCCCACGGAGGGTAGGGAGTAGGAGAGGAGCCTTGGCCCTTGACCACCAGGATGCTGATATTTGATATTCAAGAGATAACTCCAGGGTGAAGATCATGTGCTGGCCAGACATACCTTCCCTCTGTGACAGCTCTATGATTGGTAGGTATACAATTGTTTGCATTATTCTTATCTGCTATCACTGTGTATCAATAAAATTTACCTATTATTAAATGCAGAGGTTGTGATCAGTCTGAGGGTTTGGGTCCACCAAGAACAAGGTATCTGGGTCATAAATCCAGTGCCAACACATTACATTTTTTTATACTGGCCCAATTTTTCAGAAATGTTGACTAATTTGGGGTATCTACGCACATTCCTACCATGGTAATTAGCCTTAGCAGTGGTGTGAAAAAGTGCAAGATAAATGGCAAACCCTCACACCAAGGTCACTTTAAACAATCCAGAGAAGAATTGCTTGTGAAATAATTGGGGATAAAACTACAAGTGTGAAAGTAAAACTGCAAGGGTGAAGGTGTTGTAAGCCTATAGCACATAAGAGAGTAGCTGTTTGCTCAGTTGCATAACTAAGGTGGGGAGAAACTGGGGCAGTAGCTCTGGGTGCTGCTTTTGTGGGAGTGGAGGGTACAAAAATTGGTGCAACCACTATGACAGCTGATTGCACTGCTGTACCCAGCACTGCCCCGGGCTTCACGAGAGTCCAGAGAGTAGAGCTGCCAAACTACTTCTCTGTGTTTGCTCAAGGCAACCAAGCTATTATATTACTTGTTCACCTGCCCCCTTGAGATACTGAAATAGCCTATTACATAGAGTAAGCAAGAGATAACTGCACATTTGTCCACTCAAGATCCCAGGGGTAACATATTTTGGTGTACAAAACCAGTATAAGTTACACTGGTGTGCATGTGTGATTTGTCACAGTCCTAACTTAAAATACCTAGGGCTTGAATTTGAGAGAGGTGGAAAACCCAAGTCATTTTGATGTGAAGTGGAAATGTTGAGTTCAACTGCTCTGAAATTCAGTGCTCAATAGTTACCTATGGAGTAACAAAAAATTGAAATGTCCAGAAATTAGTGAACACCTTTGCAAATGTTAGCCATAGTGGGCACTTGTACATGTGATGAAAAATGCCCTTTTGTGTGACTTAATGGCATTACACTTTACACATACACAATTTTTTTGAGATTTAAATTAGTTTATGTCATCATAAATTAATCCCCATCCTGATGTAGGTTAGTTTGCAACAATGCTACTTGGAATGGTGCAGCCATTAATCTGTCATGTGTACATGGTAATTCACTGAATGACAAGTGGTGACGCCTTTTGTCCATCGGGTGTTGCTACAATTTTTGTATAGTAAGCCCCTTTGTCCACCAACTGTCACTACAATTTGCAGGTATTTGTATGTAATGAATGTTTTAAGACACCCTTGGCAGGCCAGGGGGGAGCCCTGTTGAATGCAGCTGACTGGCACCAAAACTTGCAACATTTGCAGAGCATAGCTCTTATGTTCCCAGAAGAAATCCCCAGACTTTGCCAGGCAATGCCCATGAGGAACCCTTGCTCCCCTCCACCCTGTACCTCTAATACATCTCTTTTCAGCTGGCTGCAGCGTGATTGTCCCTCTAATGCCATTAATTCATACAGTGGTTTTACATAAACCTGACAAGTGGAGTTCTGTGAACGTTAAGCATGCCCGCTATAGATTTCATAGATTTCATAGACATTAGGGCTGGAAGAGACCTCGGAAGAACATTGAGTCTAGCCCTCGACCCCAGGAGCAGGAAGTCAGCTAGGGTCAAAGGATTCTGCAAAATAAGCATCCAAAAGTTTCTCAAAAGAGTCCATGAATAGCGGGTGAGTTCTGTCAGCTATGTTTGAATTGCTCAGCAGTTCAGACCATGTCCTGCTGGGAATGGTGTCTTGACACATGGGTCACTGGGTAGCCTGCTGTTGTGCCATGCCCTGACAGGGAGCTTGTGGGACCCATCAAGGGCCTAACTCTCAGTACATGGCTCATTGGGTAGTCTGCTACTGTGCCATGGCATACACATGGCTAAAAGACCTAGCCTGGCTAAAAGACATCCAGAACAAGTGTGCCTATAAAATACAAAGTTACCCCGGTGCAGACCCCTCCCCCTCTCCCTGCCTTGACCTGCCTGGGGCCAGTATGTCCAATATCCAAACTTTGCCAAGTAACAACAGGGTGGAAGGGGGATGAACTTCCAGTGTCCCTGTCACATCAAGATGTATAAATTGAGCACACAGCTCCCAGGGGTACCCCTTATTGGTCCAAGATGTCTGATGTTTGGGGGAAAGCAGGGTGGACTGGGGCATGTAGCTCTAGGTCCAGTTGGACCTTCGCTGAAACAAAGAGACTTGTGTGGGGGACCCTGAGGTCATGCACCAGTTTGCCTGCAGCCCACAGGCCAGCTGGCACATCTATATTGTTGCTGCCAAGAGAATGGGCAAGTGGGAGTACAACAGGATAGCAATCCCATACCATGTCAAGGCAAAGATGCTGCAGGCTGATTTCCACAGAGATGTCACCAGAGCACAGTGGCAGGGCACCCTACTGCATGATGTGGCCCATTACAGATACCTCCAGCCACCAATGGAGGTACTGGATCATTGTGAAATCACAGAGACAGAGACCTCTGGGGTGTCCTTGCCTGCTGAGACATCACCAATCACTGCTGTGACTCGTAAGGGCTCCAGAGGAGAAGGTAATGCCAGGGTCCCAGTCATATCACCTGCCACTTCCGAGGGGGGTAATAGACCATGCAGCTCGACCTCCACGACCAGTGTGTGAAGCCTTGGGAACCCTTTAAGTCACCTGTCACCTGAACTGACAGCTGCAATTAGGCTGTGCTGTGAGCTGAAGGGGAGGAAGGGGATAGTGTAGGACAATGCTTTGAAGACCCTGGGAGTGAGTGGGTAATGCAGGTAGATACAGGGCAATGCACAGCATGGAGGCACGTTGGTGGCCAAAGCGGGTGGGCACTTGTTTGCAGCCACTCAGGGCCTGCTATCACCCATGGCCAGGCACCCCTTCTTGGTCATTTTGGGCTGACTGCTTCTTATCCCCTCTCAAGATTCACTGAGTGCATCTTTTTAGAGTGCTGAGCTTCCTTAATTCACTCAATTTCTTAATTTTCAGCTCTGCTTGTAACACTGCCACCAAGGACATGCAGGCTACCAAAGCAGGCTGCCACCAACACGCATGGATGGATTGTGAATGCCCTCAGGAACTATGAGCACTGGCTGCATGAAATGGTGAGTCAGATCTGTCTGCTATGGACGGATTCATGGCCATCCAGCATGATAGGAATCAGTCCATGTCCAGGAGCATTCCCAGATCCTGGAGAACTAGCAAATAATGGCCAAGTTCCTTGCAACAATTCAATGCTTGCCAGTCTTTGGCCCTGCTCCTGCCCGGAGGAGAGACAAGCTGGTATGGGTCTGTGCTCTGCCACCCACCAGTTCACAGTCAAGCTTGGAAAGTCCACCTTAAAGCTAGAAATGGTTATTGTTTAGATTGATTTTTTTTCACAAATCTTGCATCATTCTGGTAGTAAAAAGAAATGTCTCTCTTGTAGTAATTAACATTATCTTAAAAGCTGATCTGTGGTTTGTTTAATTTTGGTTAATATCTGGTTTGTAAATAAAGGTTTCTGTTTGCTTTGTTCAATTCTTCACTTCATAGATTTCATAGACATTAGGGCTGGAAGGGACCTCGGGAGATCATCGAGTCCAGCCCCCTGCCCAAAGGGCAGGAAGTCAGCTGGGG
>NW_017728943.1:123843135-123870314 GCF_001723895.1 Crocodylus porosus | reverse complement strand
TTTCATAGACATTAGGGCTGGAAGGGACCTCGGGAGATCATCGAGTCCAGCCCCCTGCCCAAAGGGCAGGAAGTCAGCTGGGGTCATAGGATCCCTGGGTGTAAGAAGGGAAGTGTAGAAGGATGGGAAAGGGGGTTTGCTGGCTTGTAGAGTGAGGGGATTGCATGAGCTGCTGCTGGGTACACCTGTCTTTCAATAATGGCAATTAGCAGTTAGTCAAGCCTGCCTGCCTGGTTTTGAATTTGCTTTGTTCTCCTCCATTGCCAATCACCAGCTGTACTCCTGATCCCTGAGAAGCTGCATGAACTCAGAGGAAATATTATATGCATTGAGCGGCACCCACCAAATTACTGCTCCCCACATTAACAAAATTCTGGGACAAGCCACCACCACTCAGCCTTGGTTTGGCTGCTGTGCCTTTTTCTGGTCACAATAATAAAAGCCTGGGCCTTGACAGCCCCCACCCACTACAAGCTACCCTTTGGGTAGGGTGGCTGGGGACACTGAGAAGCTGCATGTGCTCAGAGGAAATATTATGGGCACTGTGCAGCACCCCCAAGTACTGCTCAGCACCATACCCCATGGTACCCACATTCTGGGCAAACAACCCCCTCCCCCCATCTGTCCAGATGTGGGTGTGTCCCCTTTTATTAGAGCAATGTGTCTGAAACAAGCCTTGTGGCAGCCTGTATGCTCCACAATAGTTGCAAGACCAGAGGGGAGGTTTTCACAGAGTCCTGGTCTGACAAAGTGTGGAAGGCAGCAGCCAGACACAGACATAGTCAGGCAGGTCATGGTGTCACCCACGATCCGCATGCAAGTGATGGTTAGAGAGCCGTTGTGTGGAATTGCCTGACAGCACACATTCTGGCTGCTGTAAATGGCGAGGGTGTTCTGGAGGCTACTGATCGATCCGTGCAGAATGCAAAAGCGTCCAGCAGGTACCATTGAATGTTTCTGTAGCTAAAATTTAAAAAATAACAAAATAAAAATTTAGTGCAGCACTTCTGTCTGTCTCATGAGTACATTGTCTCTAGTGGGGGATTGGTTCAAGGGCTGAAATCTACAGGATTTCCTTCAGAGAGGGCTGAAGTTTACAGGTTTTCCTTTGCTTTGTGTGCATGGTGGGGGGAGGGAGTGAAATACAGCAAGGACATTAAAATGCATTACCTACTTCTGGTCATGTTAACTCAACACCCAATATGCAGGCAGAGAAATAAGAAATTCATGGAGTGCTGATTCATGCACATGTAAGTGCTCAGAGAATTTCAGCACCATGTTTGGAGAGGGGGGAGATGATAATGAAGTGACTCTGTGCTCCTGTCTCCTGGGGGGTGGGGGAGATGTTCAGTCAGAAGGCCAGGACCTCATATTAGCTTGTGGGGGAGCTGGGATGATTGGTATGTGGATTTGAATTTGGTGACCAGAGCACGGGGTACAACCTAATGAAACTGGGACTTGTGGGGCTATGGGAACAGAGACCTAAACACAGATGTGGTGATCAGTGTCTGGGGATGGAAGGGAAACATTGAATGAAACAATAATCCCCAACCCCCAATTTGGGTGCAGAAGGGCAGGCTGCAGACATATTCCAGGATTGGGACCCCTGCGAGATAATGCAGGGAGCACATTATCGGAGCTCCAATTAGTGCACCACAACACTCCATATGCACATGCAGATATATATAAGAAATACATGGGGTACAGATTTGTGTGAATTTTATAAATGTTTGGAGAATTTCAGCGCCCTATTCATAGTGTTGGCACTGGATTTATGATCCAGATACCTGGACCCAAACCCCTCAGATCGACCATGACCTTTCCATTCAATAATAGGTGAATTTTATTGATACACAGTGATAGCAGATAAGAATGCAAACAATTCTTTATCTACCAGTCCTTGAGCTGTCATCAGAGGGAAGGTACATCTGGACAGTATGTAAGCTTCACCCTGAGGTTCTCTCTTGATGTCAGCAGCGTGGAGGTCAGAGGCCAAGGCCCACCTCCCCACCATGGGGTGGGTGAGACAGGCTGGTGGTATGTCCTCTGTCCCTGGTGGCCTCATGTTCCCCTCTTGGGGACCCTTTGCTATTCTATAATCCCTCCTTTTGTATCTTTTCCCCTCGTCATCTGTGGGCATCGCTGATTGGTCTTTCTGTGATTGTCGTATTGTCCATGTTCTGTTGTATCAGGATATTCCTTTGTTTCACAAACCCACGACATGCACACAACCTAATTTGGGCTACCAGTCTTCTCTTAATGTGGTCCGGTCCCCCAAAACTAGAAACTGCAAGGGCCCTGCAGTTATCTTATGGAACAGTGTAGTACCTGGCTTCAATTCCCAGCCTATGTGTCTGCTCAGTGCTTGCCTGTATCAGACACAGTGGGACTTGAAGAAACTTTGTCACAGACAGACTTTTTAGAAATCAGTTAACCCTTGCTGTTGCCCTGGACCATTATTCGAATGCATATCTACTTTACCTATAAGTTAATTCCCAAAAGCAAACCTCTAAATACCATTTTCTAGCCATCGGTAGCGGTGGTTATTTGAGTGAAATAAAAACAAACCAACAGATTTACACATGAAATAAAGTTTACTTGTTGACATAAAGATAGTAAAATAAAAAAATAAGATACAAATAAAAATAAAGATAGGAATGACAAGAATAAGCACAAAATAAGAATAAAAAATAAAAATATTGGTGTACAAAATTAAAGAATTAAAATGTGTAAAATATGTGTAAAATTAAATTAATGTAATTACACTTCATTCAATTAATGAAAGTAATTAAATCACAACACTTTTGGTCATTTGTACATATCAGCGAATTGTGAGCTTTAAACATCACTGATCTGTAGAGGGGATTAGCAGTGTGCCACGCCCCTTGTTGTAATTTAGTACAAAGAGATCAGTGGGGTGCACTGTTATGTGGCACCCCCTGCAGTAATTTACTATGACTAGCGCACTGTGCATTTCGTGAAATTTAAGACCTATAACATGTAAACAGTGATAGAAAAATAAAAACATTATTGCAATTCAGGGGGCATAGAATCCAACCCTGAAGGACTAAACCTTCAACACGTGTACAAGGGCACAGTGTTCCTACTCACTTACACCCAAGTAAGTGACAAGTCCCCCCTTTGTAAGAGCTCTTAAAGTACAAACAATGAGCAAAGGATGAAACAAAGAATGCTGTTCTCACGTTGCAACTTTAGCTCCATATTAGTTTTAAACTCCAGTTTTATCTAATTTCCCCCTCAAGTTTCCACTGAGTTATTGTTTACTTCTCTTCTTAACTTTAGGGTAGCATTGCAACACACTGGGAGTATCTACACATGCACCTTAATGTGCATAAACATATTTTAAGATGCATTAAAGTGTCACAAAAAATGTGTGCTTTCACTAATACACATTAAAATAGGCTACTGTGCCTTTTTTAGTACCTCACAATGGAGGTACTAAATTTAATGTGAATCAGCAAAAGCTTATTAATGAACATGTAGATGTGCCCACTGTTAACAAGTTGCCATTTTCTACTCTTGAACTTTCTAGTGGTTGCACTTCAGTACTGGCTGAAATGATTCTTATAAACAGACCAGGTAGATAGTGAAACGCTGTGGGTCCTTTGGGATGACAGGTGCTGCAGAGATATAGGCTGTTACCCTCTAAAATGGAAAAATGGATTGACAGCCTGCTGAAAGGAGGGAAAACTGACAGAGGGAAGTATAGCCCTCTGCCAGTGTATATCTAACAGACTGTGTTGGCTTCATTTTGGAGAAACAACCCCCAACTAATGTAAGGAGTGTCACCTTCATCAGCATTTGGTCTCATTTTCTTCCAAATAAGTGATAGTAGAGAATCTATATTAGAAACACATCCAAAATAAGCAAATTATCTTCTATAAGAGACAAAGGCTCCCTTCAAGGGCTCACAATGAAGTATCTAAAAGTTTTCATTTGCCACTTTAAATAGGAATCAAGCTTTTCAAAAAACCTCAGCCAGTGTAGCATAGCATTTAGTCTGACACCAGTAAAACTGCAAGATTCCCCAAATCAGAGAAAGACGTAGCATGGGTACATTGCAGGAGAGAGCGAGAGAGAGAGAGAGAGAATGCGGGGAAATCAAGTTAATTTGCAAGAAATGTTAAGAGTAATGAATTAAAGAATATGAATGCTCTAATGGCAGTTCTTCTGGGACACTCACTTGTGCATACAAGTCCGTAAGGAAGGATGATTCTGATATGCATTTCAACATTAAACCCCTATTTTAAAAAAAGGTTTGTTATTTCTTTCCTTGTGAATTTCTTACTCCTGGTAGTGAACTGTTCTTATAAACAGCTTTGCCAAAGTCAAAAGGAACTAACTAAGTAAATACCTGCTCACTTGTCAGGTTTACAATCTTGCCCTTTCTGTACACATTACAGCAAGACTCTCCAGTCAGCCAAGTTGACATTCTTCTACTAACTGACTCCTAAGTGATACATGTAAAGGGCAGTGCTCCCAGGATTGATATACTGATGAGCAAGTAGTGAGAATAACAACATTGTGGGATGTGTGGACACCAGTTCTATCTTTTCACAATGCATAGCCTTAACCCATGAAATGACCATTCAGACCTATGTAGTGTGTTCAAACAGTACACCTTAATAGGCCTCACAAACTCCCATACTTTCTTGCATAGCACATCTCTAGATAAGACACACAAATTGTTTTGTGAAGGCAGAATGAAGGAAAAAAAGATTTTTCCAGAGCCATGGCTGAATTCGGGCCACCTGGAGCAGGGTCAGAGTTTACTTATCAGTGCGTTACTTGTCCTCCCTTTCTTGCTCAGCCAAAAGCTAGAAATATAATCCTCACAGCTGCTAAATTGGCAGCAGTTTTTAGCCACTTAATATAAACTGCCAATTTGGCAGCGGCTGTGAGAGGGTTACGCCTTTAGCTTATGACTGCACAGCAGACTCCATGCCTTTTCCATGTGGTCAAAAGCCAGCTCCCAGCAGCCACTGCAGTGTCTCCATTCCTCCATTCTGGTCCACCCATTCTCCATCAGCTTCTTCACTGAAAAGGCTCACTCCAATTTTGTAGGGTTCATTTTGGGGGGGGGAAGTGCATGTGGTATAAAAGCAAATATGGTATTTTTATTTGTAACACCTGGGAACACCAGTCATAGATAAAAATCCCTAGTCATAGACAAAAAGCATTTTACTAGGTGCTTTATAGACACAAAGGAAAAGGTTGATCCCAGCCCCCAGAACTAAATGCATTTACCTTCTCTGAAGTGCACATTGTTATCCCCATTTACAGATAGAGAAATTAAAGTACAAGGGAATGTATCACCATGTAGTTGTGTCACATGGAAGGAGAATGATCTTGAGAAGCACAGAGAAAGGAATCTTCTCCTGGACTGGAGCAGCTTCAAGGCTATTTAGACCCATCCAAACACAGAAAGGAACAACTTAGGAAGTTAGTTCTCCATGAGGTGCGTCTACAAGCACTCCTGACTGTGCAGTACTTGCCAGTCCCGGCAGCGCAAGGGTTATTTTCAAACCTACTGTGCAGTAGTGGTGGTGTCATGGTTAGTGCCCACTGACGTATAGACGTGCCCATAGCAGTTGATCCTTCAACCTCACCCACCTATTACTTATGTATTCAGAGATCCTGCAGGTCTTCGTGCGGCAACATTCAAGCAGCAGGCCTTCCAGGTGAGTCTCTCTGAAGCCTGCCTACAACACAACAGTTTCACAGTTCTTTCTTTGCAAAATACTGCTTGGGGTTACCACAGAGAGCAGGGCTCTTTTCAAGGTTTACATTCAAATGATTTAGCTGAGGGGAAGACTATGAGGATTTATAAAATATTGTAGACTGGGAATGTGCCATCACATTAGGAAAATGAAAAGACAAACTAGGGGCTTTGTTACACATTCATTTTAAGCAACTCCTGGAGTTCTTAACCCTTGGATTGTCCGCACATTAACGCATGAGACTAGTTTTAGGAACCCTTTCGATAACTTAAAGCTACGCCACTCCAGGGCAGGTTTATCTGTGATCCATGTTAGCCAAATCATGTTACACTAACCTGTGGCCACTCTAGGCTACACATCAGTATAACACCTAAACCAACCCCCTCCCCTGCTAGTGCAGATCAGGCTTACCATCCCCCACCACCATCCTCCACCAGACTGGATTGGACCACTGTCTCCTGCTCCCCCAGCCCCCCAGATCCCCACTCACACCTCCCACCCCCCTTCCGCAGCCCTGGACTTGCCTGTTGCTGCCAGCATTATCCCAGGGGGCCAGGCAGGGAAGGAGAATCTGCCTGCCCAGCTGCTGCTGCTGCCAGCACTGCTGCTACTGGAATCACCACTGCTAACCAGGGGTGACAGCCAGGCAGCCAGTTCCCCTTCCCTACCTGGTCCCCAAGGACAGAGCTGGCAGCAACAAGTAATTTAGGGGACACAAGGTGCTCAGGTGAGCCATAAGTGCCAGGGGAGATAGGGAGAGCCTTGGAGCATGAGAGGAACCCCAAGGGGCAGGAAGGAGACACAGAGGTGAGGGGGGAGCAAGGGGGAGCCCAGAATGGGAGGGGAAGGCAGATGGGGGGCATATTGCCTTTCAGTCCTCAAGATCCCTGCTGGCCTAAACATGTGACTGATCCAAACTCAAGCACGCATCAACATTTGAGAAGCTTAATGTGGAATGTGTAACAGCGCCCTAGGAGAACACATACCTGGAATTAAGAAATATTTCTACTTGGAAGACAAAGAAACACAGCAGCCAGTTACAAAATGGCTTCTTGAAAGCTGCAAGTGCTACTCTTTCCCAAATTTAAATGGGAAGCCCCTGGAAAGGAATGCTGGGAAAATGCTTATGATAAGGCAAACCCACACTGAAGAAAAGTTGTAATGTTGAAAGAATACGACTTAGTAGGCACATCTACACTTGATGCTAAATCGCCATAGCAATGCACTATGGCGAAGTAGCATCCA
Organism: Crocodylus porosus; assembly: GCF_001723895.1. NCBI lineage: Eukaryota > Metazoa > Chordata > Crocodylia > Crocodylidae > Crocodylus > Crocodylus porosus. Next base: position 123,863,328 of record NW_017728943.1, on the reverse strand, counting down.
CAGGCAAAAACTATGATGTTACCGCTGTGTTGCTGTAGTGATGCACTCCTTCAGTATAGGACACTGCTACAGCCTCGTAGCAGCTAACAATAACCATGTGCCATGGTAACAAAGAGCCCGGGGTTCCCTGTTACTTTAAGATAAAGGCAGTCCAGCCAGGGAGCTCTGCAGGCTAGGCAGAGTATAGCAGCTGCAAGTTGCTGGGGCAACAAGCTATTGAGCTATTAGGAGGCACCTGCAGATGGTCAGCTGACTAGATGTAGGCAGGGCCCTGGGAGCTTATAAACCCAAGGCTGAGGCTGGCTTGGGGGAGTCTCTCCCTGGTTGCTACCAGGGGAGGACCCCTTTGTCCGGGGGAGCCACCCGGGGATGCTGGGCTGATCATTTGCAGCCTACAGGAACTGGGAGGCTCAGGGAACTTGCAAGGTACTGTCGCAGGGCACTAAGGTGCCTGGTCCTTTAAGGACTGAAACTGCCTAGGGAGAGAGCCCTAGCAGTCACTCAGGAACCTCTCAGCTGCAAGTTACCATGGCAGCAGGAATGAGAGAATTAGCCTGCACCTGCTGGTGGTCGGCTGACTGAAAGAGGCAGGGCCTGGGGCATATATAAACCCCAGGGCTGGGACCAGGGAGTGAGTTCTCTGCCAGCAGCCAAGAGGGAAGGAGCTCTCCTAGAGGAAGCTAAGTGAAGAGGCTTGATTGCCCATCTCATATTTCTGGTAAGATTAAGGGACTTCGGGAGCTCACCAGACCCTGGCCTACAAGACATGTCGTACTGGGGGAAGGGTCATTCATTTAAAGGGACAGAGCACACCCTGAGCTGTTTGCATTATGTTATAGGCCAGGGGCTCATATTTTGATTTCTGTTTGTAAATTTGAGGATTGGGTTGAGGCTATTGGGGAAGGAGGAGGCCTCATTGTGGGCCCACTACAATGTGGAAACCCCAGCGCCAGTGTGGGCACAGTATCCGCAGTGCACAGACCCCAGAACCAGTGTGGGTGCAGTGACAAAGGGGGTAAGCGGACCCCAGCATTGAAGGGCACAGAGAGAGAGAGACAGGGCTGCAGAGAGCCCAGCACCGACCAGAGGCCAAGTGAAACTAAGGCCTCAGAGGGACACTGTGTGAATGCCATCTGTGAGGCCTGGGGCATGGTAAAGGGGCAGTTTGGAGCCACACGTCTAGCTCATAAGGCTGAGGGTGTCCTAAGAGGCATCCATTTTTGGAGCAGGACCCAGAAGGGGTCTGAGAACCCACAGGGTTCAGTGGGGTCCATCAGGACCGTGTCTAACAATACAAACTCGAGAAGCAGCCTCCCCATCTACTATAGTTACAGCAAGACGTGGCAGAAGAGAAAGAGGGTGCCCATGGGACAGGATTGGCATGGTCAAGGAGCTCTAGGGGTATCATGGCCATCCCGGGGGGCCCCATTCCATGACATGTACCCTGGCTAGGAGGTACACTATACAAGGGGTAAAGGTTTACCCCCTTAAAGGTACAGAGGGCTGCTACTTTGTTATTATTAAGGGGTAGGCTCAAGGCTCAAGCAGTTATTGAGTCCAGAACAAGCAGAGTTGGAAAGGTGCAGCCAGACATGAGCCAGGGGCCTGGTGACAGAATGGACAAGCAAAAGCTAGAGCCCCAAAGCCAGGCCTAATTCAGTAGACCCAGGCTAGAAGGCCTAGCAAGATTAAAGGGGCAGAGGCTGAGGAAGCTGAAACCCCACACGGGGAACAACATTTCAGTAACACCTGCAAGGCATGGAGTATGGTAAAGGGGATGATTTGGAGCCATGCAGTTGGCCCTTAAGGCTTTGGGTGTCCTGCTGGGCACGGCGGATTAGAGTGAAGCCCAGTGAGTGGCCTGGGTGCAGCAGAGACCAACGGGGTCCAGTGGGAATGAGTCCTAGCAAAGACCTGTTGGCAGCCTCCTTATATTATAAATTTATATTATAAATAACACCAAGGCATGGCAGGAGAGACAGGAAGGTGCCCTAGGGACAGAGTAGGGCATGGTTGTGAAGGCCACCCCTGAGACCCCAACATGTTACAGCCACACACAGAGTACAGTACAGGCTGTTACTGCACTGTCATTGAGTACTTCTAAAAGGAAGTACTAAATGACTGAAAAGTAACAACGGTGCCATAGGGGTAGGGGCATGTGTAGATGCACCCTGTGTTGTGGGAATAGGATGTTTCCTAACTTCTTAGCCCCATCCCACTATCTCATGCATAACTTTCCAGCATGCAAGATAGCCAGGGGTCCTGATTTTCTGTTTAAAAATCACAAATTCTCTGCTTAAAAACCCCTACATCTGTTTTTCTATTATTAATATGAAACTCATATGAATTCCATATTATATATGCAGGTATCAGTTGAACATGATATTTTATTGATATATTTACAATTTTAAAGCAATTTGGAAGCCTACCAGTGCCTCAATCACTGTAATAAAATAAATTATAAATACCTATACATGTTGGTGTTGGATTTTGGGATTTTTCCCAAAATCCCAGGTCTGTAATCCTCTACCCCCTGTAACAGCACCTAAGCCCCCATGGTACTGCAGCAGAGCAGAGCATGGAGCCCGGCTCCCTCTCCCCCATGGGTGGCATGGCTGGAGCAGAGCCTATTGGTGGGGTGCATGCAAGCTGTCCACTGCAGGTTTGGGGCTTCCTGCCCTGCTGACCTCCCTTGGGGCCTCTGCAGACCAGTGGGTGGGACCCGGCAGGGCAAAGCAGGACTGGGCAGGGAAGCTTGGTACCACCACTAGGAGCTCCATGTCACCATAGCAAGGCACCCCCTTCCTGTCCAGCAGCAGCAAGGGGCACAACTCCATGCTCCCATCCTCACTACTGCTGGGCAGGCAGGAGGCACTTTGCTAGGGTGGCATGGGGCTTGTGGTGGTGGCCTCAAGCTTTCCTGCCCTGCTCTGCCTTGCCGCACTGGGTCCTATCTGCTGGGTCACAGAGGCCCCAGAGGAGCCCACCTCCCTGTGCATAAATCTGGAAGGCATGTGCCCCCATGCCTGGGCATAGTGGTGGACCGATGGAGGAGTGGGAGGGTGCCATGACCCCTGGGTGCCAGCCTTGGGGGGACGGGGGGCGGCCACATCCTTCAGAGTTCTTATCACATGACATGACCAAGGCTGGCCTGTCCTATCTGCAAAACCTGCAGCTGCAGGGGCCCCCGCAGAGCCAGTGGTGGTGGCAGCTGCATTTGTTGTGTAATCCACCAGCCCAGCCCATGGGCTGGATGTTTAGTTAGCTGTTCCAGCTGGAAATTCTGGCTGCCACCCCTCTCCCCATGTCCAGTGTGCCAGGACTTTCATTTCCTTCTTGGCCAAAGCAAACAGGTAACCAAACAGGGCTGGGGCAGGAGACTTTAAGAATTGCTATGAGAAGGACAGAGGGGTGGGGGGAGTGCAAATGCAAGCATTAGACCCCGGGTGCTGGAGACCCATGGTACGTCACTGCCTGGGCAGCAGCCCCAGCCCTAGCCCTGCCCAGTCCTCCCTTCCTCCCTCCCTCACTATGGGGGGCCTCGATTCTGCACCCCCCGCCAGACCTACTTGTGGGGAGCAGCTCTCTAGGCTGCCTGGCAGCTATGTGCACGTGTACGTATGCACATACACATGACGCCCCCTGCTGATCACCTTTCTCCGGCTTCTGCCAGCCTGCAAGGGGAAACCCACTGTTTCCTGCATTTTTCTCCTTTAAAAAAGAAAATCCATGTTTTTCTCCTTAAATTGAGACGATCCGAGTTTTACCACATTTTTCTGTGGCAAACAGAAAACCTGGATCCATGAAGATAACCATGAGCAACAATTTTGCTTTCCATATCAAAGATAGAGAACTTTCATGTTTGAATCTGACAAGGATCCAAGCACCAGAGCTCATGCACTCTTTCTGGTATGTAGAGGCACATGTGCTCACCTTGTTTGAATGAAGTTGCAAGCACGCAGGTGTCCCTATAGCACCCCTCCACTTTTTGTTCTTGTTTTCTCCATCTTGTTTCATTCCAGCTTTTTTCCCTTTGTCCCCCGTTTTCAGTGGAGCACAATTAAATTGCCAACTTTTGCTTTGCTTCTCTGCTTCCTACAGAGCCATTCAGCATGGGATGCAGGGGCTTTATATATTGCCCTCTGAAACATCACTAGGGTGTATGCCTAGCATTGGTTTATACTGTGATATACCAACCTCATTTTCTACACTTTTCAACACCTTACTTTTATGAGAAGGTTAATGCATTTTAGCCTTAATTTGTCTCTCTTTTTGCTCCAGCCATAGCTATTGCAGCTGACATTTCTAAAAGCTCTCTTTAATGCTAATCCCTGCTGGCTGAGTCTGTAGAATGTCATGATGAGTAATGGTTTCTGTGCACTGACATTGCTCCAATTTTCTCCTCTTTCTTCTCTCCAAGGGGAAGTATGCACAGTGTAAGAGGCTGAGACTTCCACGGCCCAAAATACTGCAGCAGTAGGCACTCAAGAGCCTGGGACTAAAGTCTATAAAGATTGCCTAAAACTCTGAGATGAAGATCAGGTATCTGCCTAGCAGGTGCCATCAAATCAACTCCTGTACCACAATGGAACTTTCTAGCATATGAGTCAGTGTTCATTCATGCAGGAGACAAGAGTTTTTTTCAGGGGCCGATCTGATACTTTGAAATGAAGTCCCACTGGAATTAAAGACCCTCACAAATCTTGACATACATTTTTCAATGGAGTACTATGTCCTGATTTTTTTTTCTGGTTCCACATATTAAGGATTTAGTTTCTGGCTTTGTGCCTGTGAGATGTTTATGACAGATGTCATAATTCAGCTCATATCCCAAGAGTATACACCACATAGCAAATATAAGGGAGAGTTTCCCTCCTACACTTCTATTCCCACTTGCTTATAAAACTTCTCATTCAGGCAGATGCCTTCTAGATTTCTAGATTCAGTCAGATTGCTTTGTGCCTACAGAAGAATTCATTTTATTTTAAGACAGATTGGCCACATCTACACGAGCAGTGGACCACACAGTAACCAGCATTACTGCACAGTAGTATCCCTGCATGGTTTTTTACAGATACTACTGCACATTGTTACTACTGCACAGTACCGTCATGTCACAGTTAGTGCCCACCAACACTACTGAACAGTAGCAACTTGTGTAGACACACACATTAAAAATAGTTCAGCTGTTTGGGAAAAGAAGGAAATGGAAAAAATGCCTCCCGCCAGTTATAAACTAAACTTACACATTTTCTCTGTTCAAAAATAAAACTTGGAACTTGTTTTGAACAGCTCATGGAGTAAAAATGATTCAAGTGTGTAGGGATAGGGAGGAGTAGAAGTATCTTATCAGCTAAAGAAATAACCCTGACCAGAGAAGAGTAGGATTTTAGATATGTCCTTGTCTTTAGTGTTTTCTATTTGGTAGCCCTGGACAGCTCCCCAGTCAGCATTCAGGCTTATTCCAAGTCCCACTATGAAACACTTGCCTTTCTCAGGGTGTTGTGCAGATATACTACTGAGGGCTCTGCACTCCTTGTCAGAAAAAGTGCCTGATATTTAGGCTAAGTACAGACAGTCATAAAGCCTGAGGCTGAATCAATTCAGTCTTCACAGGTTAGTCTAAGCTACATAGATTGAATCGATAAGCAAATGAACAAACATTCACTTTTGATTCCAGAAATGCAGCCACGTGTCTGCAGTGGACCAGACCAGAAGCTAGGGGGAGCTAGAACATGCCTCCCTGCTCAGCTGGAGCAGACAGGTTGGGCCAAGGCTAGTCTACCCACCCTGTGAAGGTGGGGATTGCAGGGGAGGTACAAAGCATCTTGGGATGCTGGGGGATTGTGAGTTAACTTGAATCTTGAAAGGATCTGAGCCAGAAGTTCAATAAACTGTTTTAAACTAAATCAGTTAAGTCTGATACATCCAGGTTTATCTTAACTGGTTCTGGCTAATTTTGAAAGTGGTTTGTGTGCACTGAACTTCTGTTGTGTTACAGATTTGAACTGACTTCCGATCACTTATACAGGTTTATGTGTAATTTCTGTCCCTAGCTTTAGAGGCTACAGTACCAAACATGTAGGTGGCCTGAGACCTTTATTTGTTTAACCCCTACCCACTGAATTGAGGCATAAAAACAAAGATAATGTAATTATTTCCAGATCCATATTTTATCTAAGAATAAAAAACTAAACAGTAGGACTGGAAGGGACCTCTTGAGGTTTTACAGTTTCATAGTGCTTAGGGTCAGAAGGGACCTAAACAGATCATCAGGTCTGACTCCCCTGTCCCAGGCAGGAATGGGCACTGCGGTCATATCACCCCAGCCAAATCATATCACCCCAGCCAAATATCTGTCCAGCCTCCTCTTGAAGACTCCCAAGGTAGGAGAGAGCACCACCTCACTTGGGAGCCTATTCCAGAGCCTGGCAGCTCTGACTGCAAAGTATTGTCTCCTGATGTCCAGCCTGAACCTTCTGTGTAACAATTTGTGGATGTTATTCCTAGTAACCCCGGGTGGTGCCCGGGGGAACAGAGCCTCCCCCACTTCTCGCTGGTTCCCTCTGGTGAGTTCGTAAACAGCCGCCAGATCCCCTCTCAGCCTTCTCTTGTGGAGACTGAATAGGTTCAGGCCCTTTAGCCTCTCCTCGTAGGGCCTGCCCTGGTGCCCCTTGACCATATGAGTGGCCCTTTTCTGGACCCTTTCAGTGCTAGCCCAGAACTGGACACAGTACTCCAACTGCAGCCTGACCAATGCTGCATAGAGGGGAAGATTGACCTCCCTGGACCTGCTTGTGATGTATCTGTAGATGCATGACAGGGTGGGGTTAGCATTACTGACTGCTTCCTCGCATTGGCAGCTCATGTTCATCCTGGAGTCAACAATGACTCCAAGATCCCTTTCTGCCACCATGTTAACTAGAAAGGTGTTTCCCAGCCTATAGGTGTATTGCTGGTTCCATCTCCCTAGATGCAGCACCTTGTACTTCTCTGCATTGAACTTCATCCTATTCTCATCCACCCACCTCTGCAACCTGTCTAGATCTAGCTGGATTCTGTCCCTTCCCTCCAGTGTGCCTACCTTGTCCCACAACTTGGTGTCGTCAGCAAATTTGGACAGCTTGCATTCCACACCCACATCCAGATTGCTGATAAAGATGTTGAACAGTACAGGCCCCAGGACTGAGCCCTGGGGGACTCCAGTGCCCACATCCCTCCAGGTTGAAAATGACCTGTCCACCATTACTCTCTGGGTACGACCATCTAGCCAATTTGCCACCCATCTGACTGTGTAGGCATCAATCCCACAGTCACCTAGTTTTTTTAAGAGAATGTGGTGGGAAACCATGTCAAATGCCTTCTTAAAGTCCAGGAAGATGACATCCACCCTGACACCTTCATCCAGGGACTTTGTGACCTGATCATAAAAAGAAACCAGGTTAATCAGGCAGGATCTGCCCTCAGTGAACCCATGTTGGTTGCCCCTGAGCATTACCTCCTCTGCTGGGCTCTGCTCATTGATAATTTTCTCAAAGGTCTTCCCAAGGACTGAGGTAAGACTGTTTAAAAGCTGACCTTCCTTTACATGGTTTCAGCTGTGTGCAATGGAAGCCTTTACATAGAGGTTTTTTTTACTTGGTGATCCACATTATCAAGAACCAGGTACCTAGGTTTAGGTCATCTAGCCCAACCCCTTTCCTGAGGCAGAATCATCTCTATCCAAACCATCCCAGACAAATCCTTCTCTAACCTGTGACTAAAACTATACAATCAACTCTGTCACACAACCACAAGGCATAGCATCATTACCTGCCAAAGGTAAAGTAGGGAGACAATGGTGTTCGGTGACTTGCTGCTGCAGAGTTGTTAAAATGCATAAGAGATTGAGGAAGAGGGCCATGCTACAACTACATATGAAGGCAAAACCCCCCATGGTCCATACCAATCTGACTGTAACAGGGTCTCTGTCGGGAGCCCTGTTACTTTTGGACAAATACCTGGGGGCCATTAATGACGACACCCAGGCAAGTGGGGGGAAATTTTCCACCTAACTCAGGACTGACCACCAGATTTAGCTCCCAGGGATAAAATCAGAGGCAGGACCTGGGGAGAATGCCTTTGGGCATGAGAAGGATGCTAGGATGGTGTGGGTCAGGCACTCACCCAAAGACGTAGTTGCAGCGGTGAGTCCAAAGGGGCTGAGGCTCCTTGCCATGGTCTGGGATCAAAGGAGGACCCCAGCTTGGGAGAGACTAGGATTGGCTGCAAGAAACAACCAGGGACATTCCCAACTCCGAGGAGGGAAGCAGGAAGCAGGGTGCAACGAGCGGAGCTGCAAACCGATCGATTACCAGCAGGGAGCGGTAGCACGAGTAGAGAAGAAGAGAAAACCATGGAAAGTCTCGGTAAAACGAGGGAGGCTGAGCACAGGCTGTGCTGACCAGCCCCAGCAAACTTGTTAGAGTAACCAAGAAAAGGGATTGCCCGGGTTTTATGCCAGCAACAGAGTAAAGAGACTGTAGCCGCACTTGCTAATGAGTTAATTAGCACCACAGAGTACCGGCAGGGACTTACCTTAAGGTCCTTGAGGGCGAGGATCATCTCCAGAACTGACGATCCATTCTGAGAGAAAGTTGAGGAGGCTGTTGTCTGCAACGCAGGCTGCTGTAAAAGAAAAGAGAATTAAAAATCCATGGCGTGACTTAACGTGTCTGGGGAAGTCATTCTGTGAATACCGACTAACATCATACCAATCTCTTTTCTCCCCTCAGAGTCATGGCAGGTGACTACAAGAAGAAATGGGTGGTATTATGCAATCCGGACAACACTGACCACGAGGTAAAATTCCTTCCTGACCCCAGTGTGGCAACTGGTCTGACCCTGAGCAGAGAAGAAGCCTTATGGTGTGCACTCTGTATCACAGGCACACCACTGGGGCTCCTGCGGGTGACACCAGAACGTGGAGGGCTCTGATAAAAATATCAATGTTTTGGAATATACTGGAGACTCATGAGCTTATTCTTTAAAGCTTTACTCCACTACCTCTAGAAATATGTATTCTCAATACAATATAAATATACAATACACAGGGCTAGGCCTGTGTCTATAGCATTGGAGTAAACTCACATTAATACTGAAGTTACTGAGTTTTGTTCCTTTACCTGTAAATTTAATCACTTACAAAAGCTATTTACTGTGTCCAGTATTTCCCCACCCACAGACCTTTCTGTGGTAGGCAGCTATGCAGAATTGTTCACATGTCCCCTTGCTTTCGCTGATCAAGAGCAGCAGAGAAATGAAAATCAGAAAGAGATAAGCAAATGTTAGAATTAATGGCCTGTGGGAACGATGGCTGTCTCTTTAGGCACACACATTTATATTTTATATCTTAATATACTGTGGCAAGAGAGGCTATTGAGGTACTGCACAGCAAATATGCATGAGGAACATATTGCTCTTAAAGCAAGGAAAAGGTTATGGGAATGGAGCTATTGTATGCTTTCCCCACTGGCAGGAGAATAATGAACGGGAACAGGAATAAACCTTGTTTCACAGTTTAGTTTCCCTTTCTGTGGCCCTTATCAGCCAAAGCATTTGCAAATGTGCTTAACTAAGTATGTGCTGAAATCCCATTTACTTCAGTGGGACTTCAGCAAAAACATAAATATTTAGCTGAGCAGGGATGGACTTCAGCACATGCTTAAAGTGAACTGCTCCGCAGAGTCAGAGCCTAAGGGAGGTCAGTCTTATTACTCCCACACATAAATGCAATGGCTGAGAAATAAAAAATGAAGCCCCAAAAACCTGTTCCCAGCTCAAGTAGCTAAGCTGTGCTAAGCACAGAGAGTAGAAAGAGAATAGTTTTCTCATCAGGCAGTGGAAAGCTGAGTAAAAAGAAAAGAAAAGAATAAATTCAAGCTGTTATTGATTGCCGCTATTCTGCTACACTCCGTTGTACCATTATCTACTCCTGTCCACCAGCTGCAGTCTAGCATTACAAGGAAAAAAGTTTTTCTTTCGCCCTATTCCCTTTACAATCTCTTATTCTCAACTCAGGACAAACCAAAGGCAGCGCACTGAATGTGGGGTGTATGGAACGACCTCCACACAACTGGTGCGTTATTCAGTTCTGGCACATGCCTAATACAGAAGCACGCTTGCCTAATGGTTGTGCAGGGTTAATTGATCTGATTTTCTGAAATGGTGAGTAGGTTTTAAATAAAGGACAGAACAGAGTTAAATACTGATCTATCTGCCTCATGAACTGTTCCACCTAATTGTGGGCAATGCGATCAAGTCACTCATGGTGTGAAGACTTAAGCATGCTGCGTTAATGGCATCATTGCTGGCAACCACCATAAAAGTTCAGTGAAAAATGAGTTAGCATAAACCCCGATCAAAGTGCAGTAATAATTAACGGTAATCAGGGAAAAGCTCAAGCAAATCCTTACCAAAAGTAACGTATAATAGAGCGGCCACACGTGACTAGGCACCATTCGATCTGTCTCATGAACTGTTCCACCCAACTGACGGCAATGCAATGAAGTCACTCATAGTGTGCAGACATGAGCATGTGGTGTTTTTGGTGTCTCTGCTGAAGACAGCCAGGAAAGTTCAGAGAAGAAGCTTTAGTATAAAGCTTCAGGCACAGGAAATTTCCATCCATTGGGTGTCTAGCATGCAGGGACAGGTGGTTCAATGACTGCAGTACTTCAGAATTTGGTTTTGTTTCTTTGGCAGGGATGCCAAACTCACTTGGTCCCCCAGGTTGGATCTGAAGTCTGGGGTTCCTTGTGGACCTACTTCAGGGAGGCGTGGAATTAATGCAGCCATCATTTACATTGCTGCTGCTGAAATGTGTCCCCACAGGGGTCTATGCCCCAGAATTCAATGGCAGCCCCTTTCCCTGCTCATCCTGTCTCCAAATTCAGGCAAAGGAAATTTCCATCACTCGGGTATCTGGCATGTAGGCACAAAGGGATATATGACTGCAGGACTGCAGGATCCCTGAGGGCTGGATCACAGGGCCCCATGAGCCAGATCCAGCCTGTGAGCCATTTCTCTGACATCCCTGATCTAAGTGAAGCTATCCACAGACTCTTTGCTTACTGAAAGATCCTGCAATGCTCTCCAAAGCCACAGGATCCACTTGCTGTAACTGGGAGAAACACCTGATTATGCAAAGGTGGTTATTCAAAGGTAGCTATTATTGGCAAATACAAAGACATTAATGCAGACCGTACCATCAAAGGCTGGAAAAACTGAAGGACAAATTAATGCCAAACTGTAGCTGACACTCAAATCCCTTCAGAGATGTAGGCACATTGCCTAGATAGTTGTGTGGCCACAGTTAGTTTGCATGTCTGTCAGATAAATCGGTGATCCAGATGCACTTGGAATCATTACGTGGATTTGTGACTCTCCCTAAAGGGTTTTGAAGCCATAAAGGAATAGATTGCAAGGAGGCAGCACTCAGCTGTGGCAGATATAATCTTGCTTTGGTATTTTTCAAAATCCGGAATAAGCCCTTATTGTCCATCGGCTGCCTGGGATAATTCAAGAGAGACTTTAGGGGAATATAAAAGCACACAAGGGAAGGAATCTTTCTCAGAGTATCTGTGTTGCATGGGCTTGTCTCAAGTGTGAGGGAAAGCAAAAGAAGTCATCAAACCAGAGAAAATGCATGCACATGTACATATAATACAGCAGAGGCATTACATACTTAACAACTGCAGCCTCTGTGTAAAGGTTGCCTAATGATCCTGCCAACAGGCAGTGTGATAGTTTGAGTTTTAAGCTATTTAAGTGTCAATTAAGCACCTGGAGCTCATCCTTTTCATTTTCAAAATGCTCTGTCAATCTCTGAATCTTTGCTTGTTCAGCAGGTTTTCCTCCTCTTCCTGTGATTTTTCCCTTTTCGGCTGGTGCATGCATTCAACACCTGCAACTTATGAATATGGATGTTTCGCCAATGCTGTTAAAAAGCCGAGTACAGATTTCACATGGCGCACAAGAAAATAAGTAAGAGAACAAAACTTCAGCTGCTTGTAACCACTTGTGTCTCCTCCCTCCAAAATAAGCTTCTTCATCTGATCATTTGTAATAGGGATTGTTTTTTATAGTGGGATGATGACTTCAACAGCAGTGTCCTGGGTGTGTTACTAAGTGCTTGACCTCATGGCCCTTGCACAGGAGATTCTGAGAGAAGAGGCATACACATTTAGAAGTTATTTCATCTAAAGGTAAAGTTGTGATCAATTCAGCAACACATAGGTGATGTTAAACTTGATGTCCATCAGACTATCCTCACACTTTAGGCTTAGGGTAGCCATTGTAAAAGACAGTCTGGTTGTCCTTTGTCCTCTATTGATACAAAATCCAGCGCCTTTATGTCCTCTATTTTTCTCTTTAAGGCGTTGGGTTTCATATCAATAGAGGACAGAGGACAAGAGCAGCAGAAAACGAGAGTGTCCTCCATGATGGCCACCCTATTAAGCTCCTTGTGTGCTGAAGTGCTTTGCTGAGTCAGGTGCCAGCTGAAAGACCTATAAGAAAAACAGAATTTTAAACAAGAAATAGCTGAAAAGCTTACCATCCTTCTCCACCCATCGCCAGAAAAAATATGTTTTTTTCAGTTTGAATGCTCCCTATTACCTTTCTTCTTATTGCCTATTACTTTTCTCACTGAAGTTGATTTCCTAGGATACTGCCAATTGATTTTGATATGGTGAACAGCAGCCCAGAAAGATGCAGATTTGGGAAACACTTTGGGAAGCAGCTTTTGACAATATTTCCCTGGGCTTCAAACTGGAGGGTGTGGGGGAGAGGAGAGCTGTGATGACAAGGGAAGAGAATATGGTAGCTATACACAATGAGCCGCAGAAACATCAATATAAATCGAGAATAGCTCCATTAAAAGTAGTTGAAATGACTGTCGTCACTAAAGAATTCTGGAATCCAGAAGACCAATATTTGACCCTATATTTGGCCTTTAATCTGGTAGCCTTTGGACCCGCAGTAATGTTGGGTACGATTCATAAATGCAGAATAAGAAACCAATTCACAAGCAAAATAAAATTCTCGATTTTAGTTTCATAAGCAGAAACATATGAATGTCTTGGCTCAGCATTTTCCAAAGCATATTCAGGTCATGTTCTCAGTAATCAAGAGAGGACTAATCCAATTTTTCTCTGCAATAATTATCACAGCAGATTTTGTTGAATAGCTTGTCAGGCTTCGGCTTTTTGTAGATGTTTTATTTTGTTTTTCTGAAGTCTTGATTGTGGCATTTCCTCAAAAACTTAGTCCCTGCTTGCATGTCTACCAAACATGAGACTAGACAGCAGTGAATGGCTGACACTAAGAAGGCAGTGAAATGAGCCTTTCAAAGCAAAAAGAAATAATCATAACCTGAATGTTGAGGTCACACGGCTCTCAGGAGATGGAGCCATCTGTCATCCCATCCTCTCGTACTTTCACCCAGCTCAGCTTCATTTAGACCTGTCCTCCTGATTTCCTTAGCTCTGCATGGGTTCTCTGGCTTCTGCCTGATTACTCTATTTCGCCACCCTTATCCTCCTTTCCCTCCTCCTTGTTCTTTCCATGTGACCTGGCACCACCAAAAAGCTATTCAGCCATTTGTTCTGCCCCATCTAACTGGAACATTCAAATCCCATTTTCTCTTACTCTGGCTTTCCAGCCTTCTTTAATACAGGCCTGCCTCTCATATTGAAAATGTCCTGCGGTGCTTTGTGTAACAAATAAATTATTTTACAAATGCGATGCCACTTCCTAGTTGTTTTCCATAGCAGTCATGTACATTACAGAGCGGGGTTCACATTCTGAATTAGGTCACAGGTGACTTGTAGTGGCAAACTTGGAAACATGTTTTTGGAGAGGCGAGAGAGGGCTTCTGTGACAGCTGAATCAATCATTTAGAACCTCAAAATAATTTGCCTAATTCTAATTGCCGAAGTAGATGGCACAGAGACGGGTCTTCAATGGAGCGCACACTACTGCTGCAGGGGGTGACACTGAGCTGAGAAGGTCCTCTTCCTATCCAGATATAAAATTATCATTTTAGAGACAAGGTACCGCAGGCATAGCCCGGTGAAGGGGTCTCACCAAGTTTACTCATCAAGCCAGTGACATAAGTGGGAGCAGAAGCCAAGTCTTTTATTTCCTACTCTGCTTCTCTTATTTAATTAACTTAATTCCTTGGCCCTGAGGTGGCACGACATTAGCGGTGTCCTTGTCTCTACTGCTCTGTTTGTGGTCCACTAAGTTTTAGAGGGTGCTTTGTGACTGTGGTGTGCAAGAACAGATATTCTTGTGGACCCTTCTGGATAAATGGTTATCTGTGAGTGTGGGGGACAATCTTCACAATCATATACTTCAGTTTACCAGATCATACAGGACACTTCCAAGCTTTTACAAATAACAGCTTTATGGCATCCCTTCTTCTCTGAAGGCAGCTAGCAATGCTGAACAGCAGATAATGCCGGCACCACTTCAGAAATGATCTAACGTGTAATTCACTGACTTTGAAGCCACTGTTGAGACAGCTGCATTCTCCATTCCTAGAGCTCCAGCACCATACACTGACCTCCTCTTTCCCAAATGTAGCTGAGAGGCTGTGATGTCGTGGTATTGTATTATACAGCCATTTCCGGGTGACAACAAAGACTCCATTAAGCCTCTCTTAGTTCTGTTTTGCCAACTGGGGCAATTTAGAATGTGATTTTTATTCGAACCTACCTACTCCAAAACAGAGCCTCACACATCCAAACTTATCCCCCTTGCTGAAGATTGACTTTTATTACCAAAAATAACTATAATGAAATCCATTATTATGCTAGGAATCCATTTTAGTGTAGCACCACATGTTGAAGTGTACAAAGTGTAATTATATGTCCAAAAAGTTATGTCTAAAGCCTGAGTCTTCTTCAAATTTACCGCTCTGGACTTTCCCTCCATTCAGTTACAATATTGCTCCCAAACGTTTGTCCTAAACATTTTGATGGTGTTGCCTTAAATTACCAATTTTAATAGCTATATTTTATCCTGCTATAGTGATTACTTTGGCTAGTTTGAAATGAGTTCATTGCTATCATATTTTGAAATAATATTTTCATTGGCTATTACACACATTTATATTATGTGCCTTATAGGTTTCCTTTTCTCAGCTACAATCTACATATTCATTTTTTATCTCGCTGTTTACATTTTTTTATTGGCTTTTTAGTGATCACATTCATTTTTCAACATTTGATTTGTTGCAATAACATTGGGCTTTCTTCCCAAATCAAACATGGCTACTTCTCTTGGATGGCTGCCTGACTGTTAATTATTTCACTACTGAAATTGTATTACCATCAAATAAACCTGTTTTTTCTACAAGAATGGCTCAGAACTTACTTATAATGACATTAGGTAAAGCCCATTGAAAGCCAGCCTAGTGTTAGAAAATTTACTTGGCAGCTTTTCCACATTTTTTCATCATGTCACCTAAATCAAGAAGGATGTGTCATTTAATTTCTTCCAGTCCATGAATAAATAGTCCTTCTCTTTTCCAATGTGTGAATATAATACGATGATAATGTCAGCACTGAAGTAATCAGCCTTTTCAAAGCAGAGGATTTACTCTGCAATCTTTATGAAAGTCTCCCAGCTAAAAAGAAGAATTACAGAGTTCATACTCATGTTCATAATGTTGTCCTTACTTTATAAGACAAATCTAGTCTAACATGGTTTAATGCAGACCACTTCACACACGTACAAGACGTTTTATAAAGTTAATTAGTTTCTCTTTACTTATGTGATCACTTATAGCTACACATTTTCCTAAACTAGTAAAGATCAGATTAAAGCACCAAGGACTAACACGATGAAATAGGGGGAAAAGACAGCTAACTTCTCTGATGAAAATTTATAGTGAAGCAACAGTTAATTCAATGTTAACATGACTGAAGTGTCAATAACAGGGCTGGTGGTGAGTTAATTATATCACAGTTAGGCTTACACTACTACAAAGCATTATTATTCCTTTTAAAAATTTGCATCCCTTAGCTAAAATTAGTTCTGAACTATCTCTGCCAGTGGTGTTGTTCTGTTACTTATAGCAACAATAACAGGGTCAACCCTTTAATACATATTCTATTCAAAGCTATGGATACCAAAAACATTGCCTTTCCATGTAGCTTACTACACCCAATAAACAACACGTAAATTCTAGGGCTGTGCGAAGCTTCAGGTGGTGATTCAGTTCAGAGGAGATTTGGTCTGATTCTGTGGCCGAATCTCTGAATCCAAATTGAATCAGGGGACCAATTTAAAGGTCCAAATCGATTCAAAGCTTTCAGAATCTTTGGAAAAGATTTGGTGCCATGAGCCCACCAACCCAAGCCGTTGATGTACTCCCCCAATTTAGTGGTAAGCAGCTACTAAGTCCCCTCTCAGTCTTCTCTTTTTTAGGCTGAAGAGTCCCAGATCCCTCACCCAATTTTCTAGCCTGTCTAGGTCTGCCTGTATCTGTAGCTTATCTTCAAGCGTGACCATGAGCCCCCATAACTTGGTGTTGTCCATAAATGTGGCCACTGAGCTCTTCACTCCCACATCCAAATGACTGATAAAGATGTTGAAGAGTACTGGACCAAGCACTAACCCCTGTGGGACACCGCTGCCCACTTCTCGCTAGGACGACACGCATCCGTTCAGTAGGACTCTCTGGGTCCTATCCCGCAGCCCATTTCCTAAGCACCTGACTGTCTCGGAGTCAAGCCCACAATCCTCCAATTTTCTCTCAAGGACATCATAGGATACCAGATAAAAGGCTTTTTGGAATTCAAGATATACAATTTCAACCTCCTCTCTCTTGTCCAGGCGGCAAGTTAACTGTCATAAAAGAAGATGAAATTGGTAAGGCAAGACCTGCTCGTGACAAAACCATGCTGGCTGTTGCTCAGAATCCTACCTTCTGCAAGCTTATTGCAGATAGACTCCTTGATGAATTTTTCCAGAATTTTCCCTGGGATTGAAGTTAGGCTAATTGGCCTATAGTTACCTGGGTCCTCCCTCCTGCCCTTTTTGAGGATGGGCACAACATTGGCCTTCTTCCAGTCCTCAGGGACTTCTTCAGAGCACCACGAATTTTGGAAGAGTTTCACCAGGGGTTCTGCAATGACTTTGGCCAGCTCCTTCAGCACTCTCAGATGAAGTTCATCTGGTCCTGCTGACTTATATATGTCAATTTTTTTAAATTGATCATACACCAGTTCTATGGCAATAGTAGGAAGGCAGTAATTCCTACCCTGCTCATTCTGCACCCTACCTGCCATGATTTTCTCCTTGGCCCGGTGAAACACTGAGGCAAAGTAGTCATTCAGGAGTTCAGTTTCCTCCCAAATGCTGGTAATCAGCTGTCCTGAGTTGTTGAGCTATGGCCCCACACTCCCATTTGTTTTTCCTGTTCCCTATGTACCTAGAGAAGGACTTCTTGTTGTCCTTGATTCTCATTGCTAATTTGAGTTCAGTCACTGCTTTAGCCTTTCTGATCTGTTCCCTACAAGTGCAGGCCATCATTGTATAGTCCTCTTTGGGGCCTGCCCTGAGCTTCCATTATTTATAAGCCTCTTTCTTCTTTCTTAAGAGGATCATGATTTCACTGTTTAGCCAAGGGGGCTTCCCAGCCTTTCTGTTTCCTTTTCTCCACATCGGAATGGACTTCCTTTCAAGGATCAAGGATCAACTTCAAGGATTGTGTCCTTAAGAAACAACCATTCTTCATGCATGCCTTTCACCTTTGGTCTTGATTCTGCAGCATTTCCCCTACTAGTGACCTGAGCTTGTTGAAATTTGCATTTTTGAAGTCCAAGACTTCAACTCTGCTATCAGAAGTCAGTCACCAGGTCGTCTCCTTTGGCCAGGATCAAGTCTAGCAAAGTGTTGCTTCTGGTTAGCTCATGCACCTCCTGAGTCACAAAAAGCTCCTTGACACAGGTCAGGAAGGAATGCGACTGATCTGATCCTGGATGAGTGTTTCTTCCAGGAGATGTCTGGATAATTGAAGTTGCCCATGATGACCATGTCTCATGCATGTGTGGCCTCAGTCAGTTCTTGGGCAAGCTCTAGATTGACTTCCTCCCCCTGGTTTGGTAGTCTCTACTATACACCTACAGTTAGGTCTCTCTCGCCATGCCCCCTCACCCCGCACCCGCAGCTTGACCCAGAGAGTTTCAAGCTGTTCTTTTTTGGAGCTGATGTCAGCCACCAAGGAGGTGTTCTGCTCTTTCAGGTAGAGAGCAACACTTCCACCTTTCTTCTCTACCCAGTCCTTTCTATGCAGGGTATAGCCCTCTATGACTATGCTCCAGTCATGTGAGGAGTCTCACCAGGTCTCCGTGATCCTTACTAGAACATACTGTCCACTGGAGAGAAGGAGGGCTAGCTCCTCCTGCTTGCTCCCTATGCTCCTGGCATTGGTGTACAGGCATCTGAGTCCTCCTACCAAGACCCTCGGCTTCCTGGCATGCTGAAGTAGAACTGTTGCCTAAGCTCTGGCAAGAGTTGCTCTCCTAGTGTCCCTGTCTATGGAAATTTCTTGTATGTTGGTCTCAAGACAAACTCCTGTCAGTGTTTCCCCATCCCCCAGCAATCTTAGTTTAAAGCCCTATTTAGAAGATTGGCCATCCTGGCCGAGAAAAGGAACTTACCTCTCCACATGAGGTGGATACCATCTCTTCCCAGGAGTCCTCTCTCCCTGAAGTACACACTGTGGTTGAGGAAACCGAAGTCCTCTCAGTGACACCACTGTTGGAGTCATCGGTTGACTTCCTCAAGGCATCCTTCCCTCCTGGGACCATGGACTGTAACTGGAGCACAGAAGAAAAGACTATTTGAGCTCCCGACCCCTTGAACCCAGCCCCCAGAGCCCTGTAGTCACTTATGACCCGGTCATAATTACTCCTGGCCATATCATTTGTTCCCACATGGATAAGGAGCAATGGGGTAGTAGTCAGAGGGCCAGCTGAGTCTGGGGAGCCTCTCCACAACATCTTCGATGCAAGCCCCAGGGAGGCAGTAGACCTCTTGGGCTAGGGGGTCCAGATGACAGATGGTTCCCTCAATTCCCTGCAGGAGGGAGTCCCCCCCACAACCTTATGCCTCCTCTTGGGGGATGCAGTTCACTGCTTACCTTTCTCCTCCTCTGGTGTCATCATCAGAGCCTCCTCATACATGGGGGTGGGAAACATACCTGTTGTGCAGTGCCAGGGGAGGGTCAGCCCTGATCCTGAGTTTCCTGGAGTGTGAAGTGACTGTCATCCAGTTAGCTTTGGGTGGGTCTTTGTGGTTAGCTTTGTTGGTGGCCACCATCTGTCTCCTTCTCTTCTTCCTACCTCTGGAGAAGGGCCTGGCAGTAGTCATCAATGAAGTTTTCATGGGCCCTGATGGTGTGGGGGTTTCAATTCAGCCTCAGGCTTTTTGACTGTACTTAGCCACTATCTCCAACTAATCTAGGGCACATCTACATGTGCAACTTAGGGTGAAGCAATAAACTCTGGCACAGAGTTTATTGCTGCCAGGCATAGCATTTACACAAGCCAAGGACCGCAGCACATTGAGACAGGTTGCAAGCAGCACGCAGTCCCCCACACTGAAGCACCCTTGTGCCCCAGCCAACCAGGTCAGTGTCTATACGTGCATTGCTGTACACAAAAAAACTCTACAGCAGGATAGTACTTGTATTTACAAGTGCTACCCTGCTTCAGAGTTTATTAGTTTCTGGTTTATTAGTTAATAGGGTTGCACATATAGGTGGCAGAAGGTTGGGGCCTAATGAGGCTTAGCCCTCCCAAATGCAGGGCAGCGGTACAGCCTCAAGGCAGCCTGGCTAAGGGCTTCTGGCAGTTGTAGCAGGGGTGGGGAGGGAGTGGGGCTAGGGCTGAGGGGGGGACAGGCACTGCACAGCCAGTGAGTCATAGGACTGAGCCAAGAGTGGCTCGTTCTGGGGGTGCAGCTCTTGGCTGCATGGGGGGGCACACGCCCCCAGTTCTGTGTGAGGCAGAGTAGGCTGCTGCTGGGGGCTGGGGCCAAGGCTGCGGCAGTGGCATTGGAAGGCGGCTGGGGGGTGGGGGGTGCAGCCACTCCAAAATTCTCCATAGTCCACCTGATCCCCCTCCCAGTGCCACCGTC
>NW_017728943.1:123821554-123843035 GCF_001723895.1 Crocodylus porosus | reverse complement strand
GACATGAGCTGTGGCTTCATCCTGCACCCTGCTGTGACTTGTGGTGGGGCAGGTGCAGGGGTCCCAGGGGCTCTGCCCCCTCCGGCCCTAGAATAAATTATTAGAATCCAGTGTAGAATTACTCCTGCAAAACTCATAGGTAAAACGAGACTGGTGTATTACATTCATGTATGTCATGTCCCTCCTTCTAGCACTTGGTAACTACTCAGCAGAAACAGGCTGTTTCTCACTCCCTGCCCACCAACTGGTGAGGCACTGTAATATGCCCACTGCAAGTGCTACCCAAGGAGAGCTGGTTCTCTGTCTGTTACTTACCTCAATATACAAAACTGATATGAGTTACACCAGGCCCTTTAGATGCAAACACATGACATGTTTTCAGTAGTGTAATCTGCTCTACACCAATGTAAAAATGGATCGTACTCAATATATACAACTGTACATCAGTGTAATATACTCTCTACCCTATACCTTCCAAGAAAACATAGGAACTATTTACTGATGGAAATTTCTAAGTTACATGGCTGCAGCTCCAGCCTATTTCAGATGACTATCCAAGGATTGTGCTTTGCTTAAGCTATTACAGGCTCCCCCATCATCTATCAGTGAGATGTTGTAGTAGTGACCTAGAGTCTGCAGTTCTACAATATTTTAGTTTTTTATCTATTCTGGATCCCCGTGGAATTTATATTAATGTATAAAAGAAAACAAACAGGCGTGTTGATTGTCCATACCCATGTTGGAAGAGATGCTCTCTCCAATTCTGCTCCAGTTCCATAGATGTGATTCTCTTTTAACTAATACTTTAGGCTGGGTTCATTTTCTTTTAAAAGGTTGAAATGTTCTTCCCAAATATGTACCTTCCCTGAAGTTATTTTGCTTTTAAATACACCTTCCTGGCTTCCCCTTGTATAGCTTCAGTGTTTCTTTTATCATCTGTATTTTTTTTAACTCGAGTTTTGCAATATCTCACTACAATTTAGTGTGGATGAATAAAATGAGAAATGGGAAGAATTATGGCAAATTTCTCCCACTATATTGAATCATCAGTTTATTTTGATTGCCAAACAGTGAAATCTGTGTAATCCTATAACTCAGAGATGAAAAAGCCTATCATGGAAGGTAATATGGTCCATCCTCATGCTGGAGACAGATTATTCCCTACAGAACATTTTTTAGTGCATTGTGCAGTCTCCCTTCAGCAACTGGGCTTCCATTATCTCCCACGTGCAACTAATCCAGATGCATAACTCTCCCATTTCACAGCACCACCAAATTCAGAATGATGGATTAAATTAAGTCAGAGGAACCTCAGAGTTTATTTGGCCGCCTGATTCATCTCCATGAGTTTTCTCAGCTACCTCTAAAGCATGCCCAGGGACAGGGACTGTATCTTCAGGGTGTCTCTCTGTGTTCTCCTTCTATGGTGTTTAATTGGCAGATATGATAATAGACATAACCATTAATTACTTCAGTATTTGCATTCTATCAAATAGAGACTCCAAGTAAGACAAGGGTTTTTTGTGCTACGTAGTATACAAATGCAATGTGAACCCCAAAGAGTTTAAATAGAGACAAGTTAAGCAGACAAAGGACATGGAGGAACACAGGGTATAGCTACCCAATGTAATGCACTGCTATGTAGAGATATCTAATTTGCACTGGAAACACTATAGCTGCATTAGTAAAGAGCTCTACCCAAGCTAATACACTCTAATAATGCTACTTAGCAGAGCTAATTTGCCTGGGCAGAGTGCCACACACACAGATTTCTGGTTCTTCTAGAACCCAAGTTAACTTGGTCTGAGTTAGCTTGTGTGTATCTCTACTTAGCACAGCTAAGTAGGAGGACTATGCTGCACTGACATACCCAGAGAAGTGAAGTCTTTTTATCCATGATCATGCTGTAAGTTGACCCCAAACACAGGTCCTATATCCAACGGACAAGAGTGTCAAACTTGCAGACCAGATCCAAACCCACCTCTGGAAGCAGAGCTAGTTGTCAGGGAGCCACAGAGGTTAACACAGCCATTGCTGGCCTGCTGCCACCAAAACACACCCCTAACAGAGGATCTGTACACCAAAATTCAGTGGCAGGCTGCACCATGGCACACTCCACCCCTGAATTCTTCACCCCTCCAGAAGCCCTGAGGGGTGGATGACACAGCTCTGTAGGCCAAATGTGAACCTCAGGCCAGATGCTTGACACCCCTGCAGTAGACATCCCTGGTTTCTACCAGTTTTGTTAGCTGTTGTATATTAGTATTTTCTCATCAGCTACATTCTGGTCACAGATTGAAATAACAAAGCTCAAGTTTTCAACATGATCCTACAGTATTAGGGATTGAATACCCATTACAAAAATGCTCAGGTGAGCTTAGAGCACCCGTCAGAAATAAGTATGCATAACTTAAAAATAACGTTGCGGTCCTGGTAGTAACCTGCAGTTATGAACAGCCCAGTTTCATTCAGACAATTTCATTTTTTCTTTAATTAAACTAAAAAATATATTTAAGAACTGTTTCCCCCCATCCCATGCAGAGCTCAAAGAATGCTCTATGTGCCAAATCTAATCACCCCCCATGCAATACCCCTCAAAAAGATACTTTCCAATGATGAGCCCTATGTGAGCTTGTGTCTCATTTGGGCATTCACTCAGTTTATTTTCTCCAATTTAAAATAACTATTTCTGTTTATCAACTCAACTTTCTTTTTAGGAATTATTCTGTTCTAAATATATGAGCCCCTTTAGAAATAGTCTATTGAAAGGAAATACATACAGATATTAACAACTGAAATATCCTCCTCCTTTTCACCCAAATTACATTAAATAGTCTAGTATGTGGAAATGGCTAATGATCCAATCAGCACAAGAACATGTTTCAAATTAGGATTTTAATAGATAAG
The DNA here is from genome assembly GCF_001723895.1 of Crocodylus porosus. Lineage (NCBI taxonomy): Eukaryota > Metazoa > Chordata > Crocodylia > Crocodylidae > Crocodylus > Crocodylus porosus. Next base: position 123,840,128 of record NW_017728943.1, on the reverse strand, counting down.
CACTAGATGCAGACTTATCATGTAATTATGCAGCTGGAAAAATGGAATATTTTGAAATGATTGCTTTTTTTGTTGCTGTAGTCTCTTGCAGGAGGTTCTTTATCATTTAAATTTGTGGTGCTTACTAATTGCATTTGATAGGCAGGACGTTCAATTAATGTTACCTGATACGGTTGGTTTCAATAAGGATGGTGGAGATTGGAACGCTGGTGGCAACAGGAAAACCAAGCATTTTATGGACATGAATAATGGGACCACAACCCACAGGAACCTTTATATATTTTACTTGTACATTCTTGGGAGGTCATTTTCGTCTATTTATTCATTTTATGGCATAGCCCTTATTGCTGTAAAATTTGAGGACTTCCTATTTAAAAATACACTGATATTTACAAATACTATACTATCTAGAAGCAAACATGTGTAGCACTACAGTTCACTTGCTATTTGCAGATGACATCCTTCAAATTCAGTATCATTTATGTTTTTGTCACACAAGGGATGGAACATAAATCCATCTGGGATCTGCCATATGTTAGACCACTGCTCCATTTAAAGCAGTATCCTGGCTCCAAAATTAGGAAATTCTTGATGAAGCATACACCAATACCACAATGACCCTACTTAACTGTGTACTGGAGTATAATTGGATATGTCAAACAGTGGAAACCCTGAAATATAAAATGTGTTGGCTTTAGCTTGCAGCAATTACAGCATAAACAGTGAAAACATTAGTTTTACTCAGCCCTCTGGGTATACTTCATGTTTTAAAAGCTTATGGGGTCAAAAGTCCTTGGACCAAACTAGAATTAGTTCTCTGGGGGCATGTCTCCATGTGCAATTAATGTGCCTGAATTTTCTGTGTAGAATTTTTTGCACCCCAACATGCATCTGAACGTGTGCCCATCAGGAGCAAATTTGCTCCCAACACGATTTCAATCCAGGGCTGCTCCTGCCCTGCTCCAACCTCCTGCAGCAGCCAGGGGGAGCTCCGGGCTCCCTTGGGTGCCAGACCCAACCTGGCAGGGGGCACAGGTGCTGGTCCTGATATCCATGAGGCAGGAAAGAGCTGTCCTGGCTACCAGGCAGCTGCCTCCCTGGCCTGTGGACATCAGGATAGGTCCCAATCTCTCTGGGACAACTCTCCCTGCCCTGTGGAAATTGGGATGGGTCCTGATCTCCATGTGGCTGGCACACACCATCCTGCCAAGCTGGGACAGCTCTCCCTTCCGCTTGTGGCCTCAGGCTGATAGGCACCCAGCAATTTGCTCCTCATCAGGATCTACACATGCACTTTGGCACATTAGTTTAATGCACAGATTTCTAGTACCTGTATCTACAGGTACTAGGAAATGGTGCATTAGACTAATCTACTGCAAAGTAATTGTCATGCATGCTTAGATGGTAACACTTTACTGGCATTAGATTAGTCTACTGTGCAGTAAAGTGTCTCATGTAGATGCACCCTAGAATACTGAAGGTTACACTGTATACCAGGGGCAGGCAATCATTTTGCATGGAGGGCCACTTCCATAGAACCCTGATAGCCCATGCCCTGCATTCCTGCCACCCTGCTCTGGGGCCCACCAGCACTGGCCCCAAGGACACCTGCATAGGCCCCAGACGCCTAATCTCTTCCACTCCCCACAATCCCCCACCGCCACTTTCCCCACTTTTCTGCCCGCCCATTGGCCACTCCTTCCACTCCATGGCCATGCTCCTGGGTGCATGGCCATGACTGCAGAACTCAGCTGGAGCTGGCCTGGCCCCGAGGACGAGGGAAATCACCTGCGGTCCTCCCATGCCTCCCTGCCCCCTTTCCCCCACCATTCTTACCTGAATTTCCTGCTCCACTCAAGGCAGGCACAAACAGCCTCACAGTCCCAGGCCAGAAATGTCTGTTAGGCAGGGGCTTCTGGTTGCAGGGGGTGGGGGTGGGCAGGCCTTGCTGCTGCTGGGTCCTGCCATGGCTTCCCCTGGGCCCTATTACCCCTGCCTCCTGTCACCTCTGACAGGCAGCCAGGGGCAGATAAATATTAATTTTCTGAATGTTTGGGGGCCTTGTGGGTTGGATAGAATGGCTTCGTGTGCCAGGTTTGTCCCACAGGCTGTATTTTGCCCACCCCTGCTGTATACCCTTAAAAGGGAGTAAAGAAGGATGAAGGATCTTCAAAGTATAATGGCCCAGATAGGAATTATCAACATAATTCCTCTAGTTCACAAATTTCTGGAAACTAGAAACAAAAACAAGACTTGGTCTTTGCAGTATAGTTAACTTTTGAATGATGTTAACATACCAAAACACTTGCAGCTTTTCCCTTGCAGCCACAGGACACCAAGCACCATTGTCCTGGTTTACTTGTGGAAGATTAGGACCTTGTAACTGTGCAACAGAGTTGATTATTTAGTTTGAATAACAGGTTGGAAAAGGATGTGTATGGGATGGTTTGGAAAGGGATGAGCTTGCCTTCAGCATGGGGCTGCACTAGAAAGCCAGTGGAGGTCCCTTGAAGCCCTACTTTCCTATGATTCTAAGGTAATATGGGGCAAAAAACCCAAAACAAAACATGAGACAACACGCAGTGATAGACCTGGAATTGGGTTTTATTTAACAAATATTTTAGTTTTATTTACTTTTTAAACAGATGATTATTATTTCAGAACAGAAATAAAAAATAAAATGATGTTTGAACAATTATTTTAAATAATTTTCACTAGCATTTTCACACTTGGGAGTGTTTGGATAGAAAGTAAAGGGAACAGGCTATGCTGGCCATTCTCCATGAACAATTCAGAGAATATAATAATGGCAATAGCAACAATAAGTCTCCAATGAAAGCTCACCATATCCTTATCATGAAGGACACATGTATTGGCTAAAACAAACTACACTGGCACCAAATAAATCTTCACATGGGCAAATAATTTGGCTACAAAAAAGAGAAAAAAAATTACCTAAATCACTGGCCTACAAAATTACTTTCTTTAATCATTGTGCATCTTTAATGAGGAACTTGGGCTGCTTCCCTTCTACTCCCTGCTCCTATCCACTTCAGATTCTCAGCAGACGAAATTCTCCAATCCCTTTGCTCAGGGTCATGAGCATCTGTACCTATTTTTGTCTGAGATGGGCTGGTTTGTGCTCTGAAGTCTATTAAGGCCACTTCTAGTTTACCAAAAACAGCAGTGTCTGAACAGCAATGGGAAGTCCTGTCTCCCACACAGACAAGATGCTCTTGCTGTTGCAGAACATCCAGACCAGGCCAGCCAGGACAATGAGAATGCCTATTACATCCGGCAAACTCTCTCTGGCTGTTATCATGGCAGCACAGACTGCAGAGAGCCTCACCAGACCAACTCCTATCACTTTAACTTAACCCATTATTAAGTTCTAAAAGATCAGGGCCTCGATCTGTTAGATATGGCACAGACAGTTGAGGACAAAATGAGTTCCTGACCTAGAGAACTCACAGTCTTGGATAACCTAATAAATAGTAGCGCCCTCTTGCAGTACAATAAGTCTGTATAGGTGAGTTTTTCTTCTTTTCTTTATGCTGAACACCAAAACATATACGTCACAATAAAGTGCAGCTGTAAAGTTTAGTAAATCATATTGATTATAAACCTAAAGAGAGAAAAAGCTATTTTTTTTCCTCAAAGTGAATTGTGTTTAGCTTCCTGTTTGTTACAGAAACCAAATTGAATAAATTCATTTTCTTTTGCACTTTGTTAAAAATACCATTTCATTATAAAGTCCTTGGTAAACACACCACTAAAACACGTTGTAACAGAAATGGCTCAAACCTCCTAACTACCAACTCAAAGATCTCAAAATCACACAGTCCCCTTTTATTTATCTAGCACCTCTAAGAACCCCTGCCCTTCTCCTTATTGTTGTGCTGCCAACTCCTACAATTCTATCATGAGTCTTTCGATATTTGGTGTTTTTCTTATGGCTCCAACTCTTGAACCAGAATATCAGAATCTGAGCTTTCAGCTCCCACTGTTTCAGAGAAACCCTTAAAAACACACAAAAGCTTAAAAAAAATCTAGGGTGTCTCTGAATTTGCCTTCTATTGGATATCTTTATTTCTTTATATATGTCATGTTCTTGAAGACAAGTTTCTAATTTTGCAGCTCGTGAATTTTCAATGTTTGGGGTTGGCAATACTACTTCTCTTTCCTCCTCACCCCTGTCTGCTGTTCTACCACTAAGGTTTGCATGAAGAACGAAGAGGTCCAAATTTCTGATAGAAATCATCTTCAGCACGAACCAGAGCTTCCTCATCTATGTAGACAGCTGGTCTTCTAGAGGCCACAAAGTACTGCACCTTTCTCAGGTTCCATCCCATCACATACTTTAACCAACCACAGATTGCAGCTGTGGACCTGCCAACGCCGGCATTGCAATGAACGTAGACAATATGTCCATTCTCTAGCAGCCCATGCAGAAGGCAGACAGCCTGAGGTAACATCTGAATTCTTCCTAAGATTAAAAAACAAGGTACAGTTCATATGCATTCAAGAAAGTTAGAACTGCTGTTAAAAGTACGTCTCAACAGCCTGTTTTACGTGAAATTAGACTGGCAGGCAAAGAGACATCTAGTAAAGCTTGTTTCCTTTTTTTTTCTTTGGTAGGGAAATATAATGATATATGTAGATGTTATGGACTGCCAGATAGCAAACACCTTTCTAGACAGCCAAGGGCCAACACTTTCAAGAGAATAATCTGAAGCATCTACACTGAGATACATTACAGATGCTTAATATTAGGTATGTGCTATGCTTTTTCTAAAAACTGGGCCCTCCTACTGGTTGTTCAGACAAAAATCACAAAACAATTTTGGAAATTTTGGCCTAGATGTGAAATTAGTAACAATTACTATCAATAATCATCAATTAACTGGTATTCATGTCAATGTTCCCAAATGCCCTTCCTCTCTAACCATCTGCTTACTCTTCTGTTAGAGGTCCAGGTAATATGAAATTCATTTAAAGCTGGCCCTCATACCTTCTTGGAAAACAGACTATGATCTATCCTAAAATGAATATGGCAGATTATATGTCATCCAATATGGACAGAAATGATGCAGCCATTGAATTCTGTATGACATCTTGTTTTGTTATTAAAGCTAGGGAGCCAGAAGTTTTGATATATCATGTCTCTGAAGCCACTCATATTCCCTTTAATTGCTTATTTCATTCACAGAACAAAGACAATAATAACAATAATAAATATTTTGCTAGCAGAATTATAAATATGTTTAACAAAAATAACACAGACAATTTAACATTCACTGATCCCAGAACTATAAAAGGAAAATAAGTATTAATTTGATTTGTGTTCTGATATGGTCATCTTGAATAACACATATGGTACAACACAGCTGATAAGATGGTAAATTAATTCACTGCCAAGAGATCCCCTATAGATGTTGTTATCAGTACACTCATAGATGAACTATTGCCTTTAATGGGAACGTAGTGCCTCCTCCAAAAAATCAACTATCATTGAAATATAACTGTAGTCTTGCAAGTGACTGGAAAGAGCCATTTGCATTTTCAATTTAAAACTAAAGTACTGAAAATATATTTTGTATTTTGTGCAAAATACATTAAAAAGAGCATCTTTATAAATACATGCCTCTGTGGCATTTTTTTTCTTTTAGAAATCTGCAAATCAGCAGCTGCTATACATTAAACTGTCACTAAAAACCTCTCTACAAAAATGTTGTACACTGGAACATTCAGTACCAAGCCCTGCCCTCTATACCATGCATAATTTTGAACAGAGACAAAATGACATAATCAGACATCTTGCACTATGTATATGTGTTATGGCTTGATCATGCTCTTACTAAAATAAACAGCAAACCTCTCACTGCCTTAAACTGGCATAGGAGGAGGTCCTAGGTAGGTAATTAGCATTTTTAGAATCATGAGGTTGCCATGACCCATTTTCTCCAACTACTTTCATATGCTACTACCATGTTCCAAGGCTCTGTTTTGAGGGCTGCGATTCCTTTAGTTGTCCATCAAGTGACGGTGAACAATCTTTTCACCCTGAGGGTGAAGTATATCGTATCTCTGGAGTTCCCAGTCCCTATTACCCTTTCAAGTCAGGCTACAACAGAGCCTATTTAACCTATGGAACATCTGAGCAAAAAACAGTAGGTCAATTCATATGCTAGTTTCAAAGTTTTATCTTCAGGAAAGGAATCTAACCACAATTACAGTTCTCTACTTGTGGCTGCAACATTTCACTGTATAAAAATGCCCTACATATATTGGAATACCACTGATGTAAGGAAGCCCTGGAGTTTTCCAGCCTTTTGGTTAGAAATAAAATGTATCTAGTCATCTATTTTCACTGGTGAACCCAGGATTCTAAGTGGGAAAATACAAACCCTAATTTGTGTTATACTTTGGTGTCTTCTATTTATCCTAAATAAATTCAAAACTATTATACTTGACAGTCCAAGGAAGTAATGGACTGGCAGACAGCTGAAAAGAGACAGAGTGCCAGAACAGGATGTCTAGCATTGCCTCTCAGCAGGTGCAGCAATTTCAGCGTCCAGCTGCGTAAGCCAGCAACCACAAACGTGATGTGCATGTTTTCATGATACAGACTGAACTAAAGCTGAAAGAAAAGTTTCAAAGTGGTTACCAGGTTTTGCTGGGTTTAAATGGACACCCATACACACAGACACCATCAATAGTAGCTCAGAGGATCTCTCTGCATATGACAAATCACAACAAAATTACCATTACTACTGCTATGATCCTAATTAAAAACAAACTATTCATAAAAACCACATCAAAGAAAACATTTTATTGAAAAGCTTTGCTAATACTTTGCAATACCGCTTTGAGCATTACCTTCTGTACTCATGTCTGGAGTTGGCATCCAGACATATGCGAGCCCTTCCTCCTTATACAGTTTCATGAGGATTTCTGGACTCATGGGTTCTGGATAGCGGTTGCAGCCCCATGAATTCTGGTTGATATCCCATTCAGTCTGGAAATTCATTACAGCTGTAACACCCAGTTCATGTTTTAGCTTGATAGTCACATGCTCCACCTGCCGAGGGCAACTTCCCAGCCAGATGTTTGGCAGAATTCTAGCACAGAGAAAACATTGGAGTGCAGGTCATTAAAGTCTTTCAGCAAAAACCACACCCTCATTCTCATACAAAACACAAAATTTCTGTCAAATTAAGTGGCTCAAGATCCAACTAGAATTATCATATGAAACAGATTGTTAACAAACTCTTATGTCATACACTAAAAAGCTTCTAATTTCTTTATGGCATAAGCAGTAATGATGTATTCTGAAAACCAGATTATAAACCAAACACCAGAGCCAGATTTGCTTGGCTTGTGTAGATGGCAGCTTAACAAAATCATACCATAATTAATAGCAAAGGTACCAGTCATCAGCTCCTACAGTGGAAGCTAACAAGTACATAAAACCCACCACAAAACCCAGAAGACTCGCACAACCTTTGTGAGACTGAAAGGGAGACAACTGTGGAAAGCTACAGAAATAAACCACAAGCTATGGAACACTTGCTACTTTACAAATACTTTTGAAGTGAGCAAAACGAATCAGGCACCAGTTTAAACCAAATCAAACCTCTTGTGGTTTTCATAAAAGTCTGCATTTGAAACTCTGAACTCCAGACAGAGAGGGATGAAGCATATTTGGCCTCCTTGGAAACTAGAAAAAGCAGAAATATTGCAAGAAAACATGAGAGGTTTGAAGAATTTGGACGAACATCCACATTTTGGAGGATTACCCAAACCAAACCTTCAAACCTTTTGGGGTTTGCCCGCAACTAATTATCATGAAAACTACTAAATGCCTTGGCAGTCTTTGGTGCACAAACTGAAATAGCAAGCGCTTTATTCTGAGAAAGGATTTCTAATTTTCACACCCAAGTAACATGATTTTATTCACATTTTCACCATGCCTATGTAAGTGCAAACAATTAACTGTGCATATAACTAGTCTTGTACACACTGAACTATCAATTTTGCATCCGTAATCACAATAACCACAGATGTAAAATATGCAAACTGTGGCATATGTAAATTTGTGAATCAGAGAGTAGGCCAGCATCATGCCAGTGACAGTGAGAATACACCCTTCAAATATGAAATAAGTCACAGATTTTCTGAATTTTAATAATTTGCATACAGGCTGTGGAGCCCTTGCTTCTTCTGATACACACATTCATGTTCACATGAGTAGTCCAACTAAATTTTCATATGGATAGCCTCATCACATTCATTGAGGCTATCTCAGGGAGAAGTGCTTGCTAGCAGAGATAAAGATCTGCCAACCAGTACTTGATAGATTCATAGATGCTAGGGTCAGAAGGGACCTCAACAGATCATCGAGTCTGACCACTTGTCTAGGCAGGAAAGAGTCCTGGGGTCAGATGACCCCAGCCAGATTTCTATCCAGCCTTCTCTTAAAGACCCCCAAGGTAGGGGAGAGCACCACCTCCCTTGGAAGCCCATTCCAAATTTTGGCCAGCCTTACCGTGAAGAACTTTTTCCTGATGTCTAGCCTAAATCTATTGTCTGTCAGTTTGTGACCATTGTTCCTTGTTACCCCAAGAGGCACCCTGGTGAACCGAGCATCTCTGATATCTTGCTGCATGCCCCTAATGAACTTGTAGGTGGCCACGAGATCACCTCTCAGCCTTCTCTTGCAGAGGCTGAAGAGGTCCAGGTCCCTCAGTCTCTCCTCATAAGGCTTGGCCTGTGAACCCTTAACCATATAAATGGCCCTCCTCTGGACCCTCTCAAAGCTATCCACATCCTTCTTAAAGTATGGCGCCCAAAACTGGATGCAGTACTGCAACTGCGGTCTGACCAATGCCGCATAGAGGGGAAGTATCACCTCCTTGGATCTATTTGTCATGCATCTGCTAATGCACAATAAAATGCAGTTAGCTTTGTTGATGATTTTGTCACGCTGACAACTCATGTTCATCTTGGAGTCCACTATGACTCCGAGATCTCTTTCCGCTTGTGCTGCTGACAGGGTCATTTCCTAGCTAGTATGTGTGCTGAATACTTTTATGCCCTAGGTGCAGCACTCTGCACTTGTCCTCGTTGCACTGCATCCTATTGTGTTCTGCCCACGTTTCCAACCTGTCCAGGTCTGCCTGCAATTGTTCCCTACCCTCTGAAGTGTGCACTTCACCCCACAATTTAGTATCATCTGCAAACTTGGACAGAGTACACTTCGCACCCACATCCAAGTCACTGATGAAGATATTGAAGAGTACAGGTCCAAGGACCAAACCCTGCAGGCCCCCACTACCCACATCCTTCCAGGTCAATACCGACCCATCTACTACCACTCTCTGGGTGCAACCCCCCAAGCCAATTTGCCACCCACTGGACCATGTAAACATCTAAGTCACCGCCTCTTAATTTATTTATGAGAATGGGATGAGATACTGTATTGAAGGCCTTCCTAAAATCCAGGAAAACAACATCTACCTCTACTCCCATGTCTAAGTGTTTTGTGACATGGTCATAAAACAAACCCAGATTAGTCAGGCAAAAAAACAACTACCAGGAGTGGGGTTTGAACCCACGCAGACAAACATCCATTGGATCTTAAGTCCAACGCCTTAACCACTCGGCCATCCTGGTATGACTATATAGCACGCTCTAATGACTCAAATCCTTCAAATTACTCTTACAAGATTACTAGAACACAGAATTCAGTATCTCTGGGATTATACTCCTTGCATATTTATAAACAAGCCAGCTTGAGTCAAAAAAGGCTGACTGAGGGCAGTTTATGCAAAAAAGATAAGATTATAAAGACAGATAAAATAAAATACGTAATAGAACAAACTCCCCGAACAATGCCACAATTCATAACCCTGCTTGCTGAGGGTTCACCTAAATAAAAAAGTCCTGCAACTTCTGGATGATGCCCAGGCTTGGGCTCTGATGAATCACATGGAGAAAGGAGCTCCAGAGCTGAGCAGCAACTACTGAGACTAATCTCCCACGTTTTTGTCAAATGAATGTGGCATGCAGATTGTAGTAGGAGCAGGATGCTTTTGGCTGACCTTAGGGATTTCCATGGGACACAATGGAAAAAGGGGATCCCTTAGCTATGTAGGGCCAAGACCACATAAGAGTCCTGGGTGGAGACCACTTGAATTAGCCAGGTCATTCATTACCTGGAACAAGTTCTTCTAGACAGCAGCACTTTACAGATGCAATGGCAGTGGGGAAGAAAAAATATTTTTAAATGCATTCCTGTAGTGACAGAAACACGAGGCTTCAGCTAAATGTACACCAGAGCTCAAGAACTAGCTGAATATGAAGATAAAGACCACAATTCCAAAATATGGGAAGTGCAGCAGGGGGCTATGTCCCAGGTTTATAAATAACAGATGAACAGACCCACTTTGGGGCATATTTATTAGACAGCAACCAACCGTACCTTGAGGATTGTCAGCTCAAGTTATGACAGCAATTTCTATTCGTGTCACCACAGTTTGTTTGGCTAGACACAGTTCATTTGGTTCAGCCTTAATGAGACTGCTAAAGTGATCAGTATAACATGTCCTAGAATAGACAGTGATAGCTCTGCCTTCCCTCACTGGTGCAGGATGTTGATGGGTGTAACACAGGTCACCCAGTGCTCGCTAAACATAATCAAGCTTTAACACTGTAGCCCAAGGAAACTAACATTTATACCACAGAAAACTCATTTAATTTGTCACTAGTCTTAGTTCTACTGCCTGTTCTGCATACTCTATATTCTTTGACAACTAAGCAGAGAAAAGAAGAGGAGAAATGGGAAGCTCAGATTTTGAGGCCCTTCCTTTCTAAACCTACAGATTAAATTTATTTAGTTTTATACAAAATATCAATATGAAACCAAACCAACAGCTGTGCCCACAGACTCCCAGAAAAAAATCAAAATAAGGTACAGGTTTCCGTATTGTCAGTAGGTCAAGTCTGAGCCCGATTCTCAGGTATATTAAGAAATCTTGGTATTGTTCCCTACATGGATACCTGTCCTAAAGCTGGCAAAATCAGCCACAGTAGAACTCTTATTAATTTCAGGGGAATGCTTGAGTGACAAAGGCTCACTACAGGGACTGCTACACCCTACCATTTATACCATAAGGCAAATAGCCTAGAGAAGTGACATAGTCAGGACTTCCTTACATCCTTGTGACCTGCCACAATCATAAACCCTTAACGTCATTGGCAGCTGATATAAACTGAAAGTGGTAGCTCAGGCTCCCCTGGTCCAGTAGGCCTAGAGAATTTCCCGGATTGTCCCACAAGTGGAAGAGCAAAACAGTGGCTGAAAGACATCTTTATGAATCCCCTCTCTATTCTAAGTGGCATCGAGACCATGGACTGACATTATGCTTGGAGTGCAAAATATGTATTTGCTAAAAGTGAACGTACAGCCAATCAAGCATGTCAGAGGGGAAGCAACATGGACAAATGCTACCTCTTGGCAGCGAGATGATTTCTTAGTGAGTCTCCCTTGGGCCTACAGTTTCCACCTGAGTCCAGTGAACTAAATACACAGTGCCTCCTTTAAACACCTGCACTGGCTTTGCAATGCTACAGCCCACTGCAAACCAGATGATTAACAGCACCCCTAGCAGCCTCCATTTTCCCCCTTCTTGCCTTTCATCTGACATAAACAATATAAGAAATATAAGTTATTTCTGTATGAGACTTTCTGCAGAGCTCTTCCTCCTCCAAGTATCTGGGCCAGAATTAGCTTATATGGCCCTGAACTCCACCCTTCTGGTTCTCTCCATCAGACACATGGGCTTCTCACTGGCCTCATCAGCAGGCTTACTGCTTTGCAGTCTGACTTCCCGCAGGCTGTGCTCTGCACTTTTTGTAGTCACTTAGCTCTGCTTCTTCTGTCTCTCCAGTAACAGGAGTTAGGGGGCCCTGTTACATGGAGGGCTTTGTGTCTTGTCTTCCACACCCTGCTCAGCTCCAGGGTGTTTCTGACTGACACCAAATTCTACTGCCCCAGGGAGGCAGAGCCAAGGGCACACATCACCATGCCAGATTGCTACTTGCTGCTGTCTCTATTTATGAGCAAGATAGACTTCTTCCTTATCTGCATGGAAACAGATTCCCAGGCACTCCCAGAGGGCTGCCCAATTTGAGTGGACTTGGGTGATTGTTTTGCTCATTCTCCAAACTGAATCAGACTAGCAGCTTCGCTCAGAACCAGACCTCTGCCATCGTTTAAAAAACACAGCATGAATCCATCCTGCAAAACTTCTGGCCATGCATTACAGGGCAACATCAGCCTCTCTGGCCCTACCTAAAACCTCAGAGCAAGAAGCTGTGAGCAGCTGATTCTGTGCATGGGTACTCAAATTGGCTGGGCACGATTCGAGGCTGCTGTAATGGTTAAAGGCCAAGGCTGGGGAGAAAGGACTAAATGCCTCTCCTGAGGCTAAGACTGTCAGAGCCCCATGGGGCATTGCTTACCAAAGGCTGTCACGGATGTCTCAGCCAGGTGCATATGTGCTTCACAGCACAAGTCCGGAGTGCTTTGACAGTGAAGCCTCAGCCAGGTCAGCAGCTCTGTCCCCCAGCAGTTTGGTGAGGCAGGTCAGGCACAGTGATAGTGCCCCCTGGAGAGTCCTGGATACTTCCTGCGCTACCTCATCTGCACAGGCCAAACTGGCTAGCAACAGACCAGAGGGGTTGTGGGCTTCCAAGTGGCAAAGGCAATGAGCTTCTCCATGGTCATGGATGTCCTTTTGCCAATGCCCTGTTACATGTGGGTGGGAGCCAGCTCAGTAGGTATCTCCAAGATGCTCAGGCACATTTTGAACTCCTGTTGCCACTGCTCATCATCCCAGGATGATTCACTCAGTGCTCACTTCATACACCCTAAAGTGCCAGCATATGGTCTGTAAGTGGGCCCAGCACTGTGGTGAGCATGGTGTCCAGTATGGCATTATTAATGTCAGCCATGTTGCTTGTTGCCAGGAACAGGGAATAGAGCTTGAGGATGTGTGTAGTAAGGGCCTCAGTCATACCTGTATGACTGTGCATGGCGCTGCACACTAGCCTGTGCAGGACCTGAACAAGCTTGCCAAAGAAGTAGCAGCAGGCCTTGATTCTCTGCAGGCAAGTATACAGCCCTCATGACTTGCTGGCACTGCTGGGTCATGAGCTAGAGGAGGCCTGGATCCATTCAGGAGGCTGCAGGGCTTTGGGAGTAGAAAAATGACCAATGGAGCTCTGGCACTCTCAACTGTCCTTGGAAACATCAGGACATGGGGACCCCTGCAAAGCACATTGGGATTTCAGCACTCTGCATCCCTAGCTCTAGAGCCTTAGCAGTACATATTCTGGCCGTGCTTTACAGCAGCACAGACAACCAGGCACTTGACCTCTTGCATACACTTGTCCTGTCATATTTTTTAGTGCTACAAACAGAAATTTTTAGTGCCTCAAATGCCTGTCCATGTTTTATTTATTAACAAAATTATGACAATGCCAATATATGTTTTTACAATGTATTCTGCCAGGAACTTAAGGCACTGTCTACAATAAGTTCTGGATCTTCTAGAATCCAAGTAATTCCACACTGCTGTTATAGGCTCATAACCTACAGCTGTCTTTGGCTCAGATGTCTCTCTAGGTCCTTATATCCAAGCTATGTTTAAATTTTTCCAGCTACTGCCTTGAAATATGACCTTCCCATTCTATCAGTCCAGCACACTCTTGTTCAAGCTGTCATCATCTCACATCTAGATTACTATTACATGACATTCTTGGTTTTGACAAATGAAAACTTGTCCCCTAATATCCATCCAGAAAGCTGCTGAAAACATTTTTCTAGTGCAGCATTTTAAAAATATCACAGCCTCTTTGCATTTCTTCTCTAGCTCCCCTTTCTCTATCACATAAAATATAAGCTACATTGCTTCCTCTCAAGGTCTTCATAGTCCCTTTCCTACTTTCACCTCTCATTTAATATTGAAAAGTTGACTTCAACTGTCAGTCAGCTCATAATACCAGCCTTCATCACCTTGTTAAAATTTCAAGCAAGTTCCTTTGTGCTTTTTTTCCTGCTGTCCCCGTAATTGGGAGAAGCTCCCAATAAACATCCATAAATCACTTCTTTACTCTCCTTTAAAACCCATCTTAAAATCTTGCCAAGATGCTTACAAAAACATTTGCAATGGTCAGGTTGCTAGTGTGCTGAGACCACTGCCTATGATTCTGACTAATGGTGTTTTATCATTCCCTTTATTCCCTGCTCTGATGATCTCTTCTATCTTTTACGTAGATGACAAGCTGTTTGGAGCAAGGACCATCTTTTTGTCCTGTGTTTGTAGCACAGTGGAGTTCTGGCCCACAACTAGGGCTCCTGAGCACTATAATGAAATGTTCTGACATTTAGTTAATTGTTCAGTTTTTTTTTTTTAATCATTGAATCTCACGCTATTTCTATTTATTGTGACTGGGTGAAAAGCAAAAACACAAAAAAGGACCAAAATGACAGGTGGCACCTACCATTACATGGCCCAGGTGACACTTGTGAATTGGGTCCTTGAGACCAACTCCATTATTTTTACCATTCATTTTGACAAGACCAGAATTTGCCTGCGAGTCTCCTGTACCATCTCTATTTCTCAGTGATAATTGTAGAGCTTTAGGCCATGAACCAGCATTCATTTCTAACGATGGAAATTTCCCAGTCTGGAGAAGAGGGGAGCCTGATGCTCCCCTTCTCTCCCAGACCAAGATTGGCAGGGGAGCATACAGGCATCCCTTCTTGTATAAGAGTTTCTCTCACGAAGGAAATCTTCCAGGTGTTAAATCTGGAAGATAATTCTCCTGCAGAAGGCACGTTTCCCCTGGGAGAAATTGAATGAATACCTGCATGTTCCTGGTGATTCTCCTGGTAGAAACATAACGCTTGTATGTGGCCTTAGAATCCAGTTCAGGTATTGCTTAATTGGGCTTAACTGTTCTTTTATAAGGAAGATAATTTGTTGTAGATATCAGCGCTGTACAATGAGGCAGAGTTGTTTTGTTTATATAACCAATTTATTTAAAATATCTAATTATGACAATGTTACTATTTGGTTCCTGTGTTTTCTTTTCAGCTTTATTTTCTCTTTACTTAATCAGGGGTTGGGGGGTGGGCAGGAGGACGTTCAGTGAAAAATACAGCCACAGATGCTGATAAACAGTTTAGTAACTGTTTTCTAAATACTTCCATATATTTATCCCACTAGTCTTAACAAGAGCATCATTACATGAGAGATTATGAAAATTAAAGAACTGGTAAAGTTATTTTAGTCTCATGATCTCTTGCTTTAGAAAATGAGCTGCTTGGCTTTATTTTTAATATGAACTCTCCTTCTCTTTGACAGTTGCCACTGTATGTCATGAGGTAATCAGATTTGGACTGGGTCAGTATTTGGTGAGCAAAACTTCATTTTTGCCTCTCTGAACTTATCATGTACAACTGCTTTGAGCTGGTCAAGAGTTTCTGTCTTCCAAACCTGAAGTGGTTGCTCTGCAGATTAATAGATCCTTATATATAGACTGAAAAAAAGGGAAAGAGGAAAATGTCACAGATAAGGGAGAAAATGTCATAGCTAAATGTAAAATTATTTCAACCATTACATTTTTCTCTCCCTACAAATATGTTGTTGAATCTGGCTGCTTTCAGTATAAATTAAGCCATGCCTACTTGGTAAAGTTATCATGAGGCCTGCAGTGAAGCCAAGCTGTTATTCATGGCTGCTTTGTAAATCAGAAGCTGCAAATCCAAATTTGTGAGGTGCTCTGGTCAGGTTAATTAGCATTGTTGCATGACAGAAGGTGCCCATATCATAATACTGATACTACACTGCTTCCTGAAGTACTGTGCAGTTGAGGGTACCACTGCTGGGCACAGTGGGCATTTCTACACATGCTCCAGGGTGATGGGGCAGGTGCTTAATTAGGATGTCTCTGAAAGCTACGATAATTATATAATTCTCGTGCATTCTCACACTGACTGTGTCCAGACTGTGGAATAAACTCCCTCCACAGGTGGTGCAGTCACCTACACTGGAGGTTTTCAAGAGGAGACTGGACAGTTACCTCACTGGGGTCACCTAACTCCAGCTGTTTTCCTGCCTGGAGTGGGGCGGCTAGACCCAATGATCTGCAAGGTCCCTTCCAGCCCCTAACAATCTATGAATTTATGAAATTCATTAATCACAGAATCATAAAAAAATTATGTTTGGAAGGGACTCAGGAGGCCATCTAGTCCAACCCCCTGCTCAAAACAGCACCAACCCTAACTAATGAATGCGAAGAACTCAGATCCTACAAGTGATGAGGGCTTAAAAGATATTTCTTAAACTTTACTCACCAGAAAACTTTATTGCCACTATCACTGCAGAGATTTTACAGATTTCATAGACATTAGGGCTGTAAGTATACCAGTTCTACCTTCCAAATGGGACCAGAGGAAGGCTTAACTGAGACCCTGTGGGTCAAACTTCAAGGAGGGCAGGGGGAGAGGGATCTGATGGCAGGGGTTTACTACAGGCCACCACATCAGGAGGAAGAGCTGGATCTGGAATTTTCCAGGCAGCTAGGGAAGGCTGTGTGTGCAAAGGATGTTGTGGTCATGGGTGATATGAATTACCCTGACATCAACTGGGAGGAGCAGTCAGCCAGGTCTAGCCACTCAAGAAGGTTCCTGACATGCGTACAGGACCTACACCTTGTGCAGGAGGTACTCGTCCCCATGAGGGAAAACGCCATACTGGATCTGGTGTTAGCCTCTGGGGACGACCTGGTGGGGGTGTGCTAGTACAAGGGAGGCTAGGGGACAGTGATCATGAAATGATCCAGTTTGCTATTCAGAGAAAGGTGGGGAGGGTAACTAGCACAGCGCAAATGCTTGACTTTAGGAAAGCCAACTTTGATGTGCATAGGGCAGTAGTCAGGGAGGCACTTGGAGCCCAGGGGGTAGCTAGTATGGGGGTCCAGGAAAGGTGGTCCTTCCTCGAGGCTATCCTTGGGGCGCAGTAAGACGCAATTCCACTGCGCAGGAAGGTGGGAAAAGGGTCCAAGAAACCTTCATGGCTGAGCACGGCTATCCAGGCTGGCCTAAGGGCAAAGAAAAAAGTGTACTGGCAGTGGAAGCAGGGGGCAGGGACCAAGGAGGAGTACACTGCCCTGACCCAAGCTTGTAGGGATTTGGTAAGGAAGGCTAAAGATGTATCCAAGTCGGTGGGCCCAGATGACCTTCATCTGTGGGTGCTGAGGGAATTGGCTGGTGTCATAACGGAGCCATTGGCACAGCTGTTTGAGAACTCCTGGTGCTCAAGAAGGGGAGGAAGGAAGAGCCTGGCAACTACAAGCCACTTAGCCTCGCTTCTATCCTGGGGAAGTTCTTTGAAAAAATTACCAAAGGCCACATTTGTAAGAGCCCTGCAGGGGAAGTGATGTTGAGGGGTAACCAGCACGGGTTTGTGCCAGGCCAATCCTGCCTGACTAACCTGGTCTCTTTCTATGACCAGGTAACAAAGAGCTTAAGATGGGAAGGAGGAAGTCAATGTCATCTTCTTGGACTTCCAGAAGGCCTTCGACACAGTGTCCCACCCAATTCTGGTGGGCAAGCTGAGGGACTGCGGCACTGACGAATGCACAGTCACATGGGTGGCAAACTGGTTCCAGGGGTGCACCCAGAGGGTGGTGGTGGATGGGTTGAAGTCAACCTGGGAGGGTGTGGGCAGCGGAGTCCCCCAGGGCTTGGTCCTTGGGCCAGTGCTGTTCAGCATCTTCATTAGTGACCTGGACGAGGGTGAGGAGAGCACCCTGTTCAAGTTCGCTGATGACACCAAGCTGTGGGGTAAAGTGAATACACTGGCAGGCAGGGACCACATCCAGGCATACCTGGATAGGTTGGAGAAGTGGGTGGATCTGAATAGGATGCGGTTCAACAAGGACAAGTGCAGGGTGCTGCACCTGGGGAGAGGGAACCAGCATTATGGTTATAGGTTAGGGGCTGACCCTCTCAGCAGCACAGAGGCAGAGAGGGATCTTGGAGTCATGACTGACTCCAGGATGAATATGAGTCACCAATGCGATGAAGCAATAGGCAGAGCCAACCGCACCCTGTCATACATCAACAGGGGCATCACTAACAGGTCCAGAAAAGTCTTGCGCCCCCTCTATGCGGTGCTGGTCAGGCTGCAGCTGGAGTACTGTGTCCAGTTCTGGACACCGCACTTCAAGAGGGATGTGGAGAACCTGGAGAGGGTCCAGAGGAGGGCCACTCGTATGGTTGAGGGCCTCCGTGGCCAGCACTATGAGAAAAGGCTGAGGGACCTGAATCTCTTTCCAAGGTGGAGAAACTTGCATTTTTCAGTGTTAAACACCATCAGGTTCTCGTCCACCCATTTGCTGAGCCTGTCCAGGTCAGCCTGGATCACCCACCTGTGTTCTGGCGTGGATGCTTTGCCCCAAAGTTTGGTGTCATCGGTGAACTTGGCCAGTCCGCTTCTGA
>NW_017728943.1:123818193-123821449 GCF_001723895.1 Crocodylus porosus | reverse complement strand
GATATATGACATCAACCTCTTCTCCCTTGTCCAGGTGATAGGTCACCTGGTCGTAGAAGGAAATGAGATTGGTCAAGCAAGACCTACCTGCAACAAACCTGTGCTGGCTATCCCTTAGGATGTTGGCGTTCGCCAGTCCATTAAGAATGGCCTCTTTAATCAACTTTGATCTTCTTTAGCTGCACCCAGACCACAGGATTTTTACAGGTGATGATGCAAGAAGCAGAAAGAGAACAGTTTGTATTTCACAACCCAGGTTGAGTTCTTAAGGCAAGTAGTTAATAGATCTGCTTTTTGACTTAAAAACTGAGACACCCAATGAGGACACATTGCTTCTAGTGAATAAACATGGCACCCTAGGAAATCACTCTTACAGTTTCTTTTCTAACTGTCACCACACTTTAATTATTTTAATGATGCAAATAAATATATATCATGCTTGAATGACTCTCCTCCAGGACTCTGAAGCCTTGATTAAATGTAGATGCAGCTGAAACAATAAATTTATTTAATTTAATCAATACATATGCAAATAGTCTTTTCACCCATAAGGACATAATGAGTCTGAAGCAGTAAAAGATTAGCATTCTGACACTATTTTTTAAGCTCAGATTGCAGTTTTCAAGCAAATTAAAAATGTCTTCCAAAGAGCCAGACACTTTGCCTTGAGATGCAAGGTCCTCACCTACAATACAAAACCAGTTTCAGTATTGGAAGCCTCAGAGAAAACATCTGACTCAAGCTCTCCAGGTGACACATTTTACTAGTTTACCTGTTATCACTCAGGAATGGTATTTCAGAAGGTCTGCTCGCACCCTTCATTGCCAACTTCAGTCAAGGAATAGTATGCTAGTAGAATAGGCTACTTTGCACATGGCATTTGCAATAGCCACTTCAACAAAACCATTTTTTCATATTGCAGATTTCATTTTCATCAAGGTCCAGTATATTAAACAATGGGAAATGGATTCTTTCATCAGTGCCAAATCAAAACATAAACTGAAGTTAAAATTTGCAAGTCATTTCACTTGGCTGCACTATACAATCTCCCATGGATCAAACTAAGAATATGAGGATGGTAAGAAGAATACTAATATAAACATATAAGCAATCAGAGTGATTCAGCTGAAGCAACAAACAAAGCAGTCCTCAAGCCAACCATATCTTCCCTCAAGGCTTTTATTTCCTGAGGGTCTAAGGATGCAGCGAGAAGAACAAAAATGTATTTTACATTCTCAGAAAAACCATATAACTAATCCAGTCTGAGTTACCAGCACAGTTCTATGGTGACTATACACTGGTCCCTCCACTTCTGACAAATACTACATGCAGAAGCCAGAGGTAAAGAAAAGAGAGGGTGCAACTTGGTCTCATTTACAAAAGGCTGCAGCACTCTGCTTCTGGCAAGTGCTTCGGTTCAGAGTGCATCTCTCATTCCTCCCCAGTGACAGCATGATTAAAGCCAAATCAGAAATTTTCTGGTGAAACAGTATTTTATTGGAAAAAAGCTGATTTATCTAAACTGAAAGTTTGTATAAGAACATACCAAATTCTAATTACATTTTAATTAGGAAAGGTTTTGTAGCTGTAGAAGGGAATTTCTGGTCAAGTCTTCTTGGGGAAGAGGACCAAAGGAGAAACCTGCCTGCTCACCATTTTCCCCTAGTTTCTCATTATTAAAAATAAATAAATAAATAAATAAATCCCTTGGGTTTTGTACTAATGTGGAATGAGATCTTTTGAAATCCTGTCTAGCTCTGGTTGATGCTCTTCCCTCTTCTCCCTACCTTCTACCTAGTGGCATTATACAACATTGAAAAGCAATGTTGCTACATCATGTTGACCCATAATTAACATCCTCAGTTAGTTGGCAGTGTTAACTATATTTACGGATGATCTTTTTTCAACCTCAGCAGGCTCTTAGGAATATTTCTGCCTTCCCCTGAGTATCTAACTGGACCTGTCATTTCTGGGTCTTCCCAGTTTCCTTCCACTGAAAATTTAGGGGGAAGTCACAGAATTAGTTTACTTGCTAGCATTTAAGCAGGGTTTTTGCACTGTACCATGATGCTGCTAACAATAAAAGAGGGAATTTTCTAAGCAACCTAGAAAAAATATTTAAGCAATAAACTTATATCCTTGGATAAATGTATAAACATAGGAAGGAAGGGGAATCTTCCAAAGAGCTCAGCTTTGACCTGTTTCCTTGAAGTCATAAGAAGTTAGGGATGGGGCCACAGGCAGGTGGGAAGCAGAGTCCAGAAGCAGGAAGGGCAGGTGGGGCTGGGATGCGCAGTGGTGACAGTGCAGGGCTGGGGCCTGGGGCAGAGCTGTGGTGCACTCCCTGCACCTCCCTGTGACAGACACCGGTTCTGTGGGCAGTGGCTAGCCCCTGCCTGTGGAACTGACACCCACTGCAGGGATTGCTGCTCTGCTGCAGGCCCTGGACCCGTGCTATTACCATCCTGTGATCCCAGTCCCAACCCCAGCCCTGCGTGTCCATTGTGCTCCTAGACGCTGCTCTCCGCCCATCTGTGGCCCCATCCCATCCATCCCATCCTGCCCATGGGATTCCCATGCTGGTCTCTCTGGAGACTCTGCCTGTCTACCCGCCCACTCCCTGGTGCCCCACATACATGCCATGGTCTAGGCTGCCCCGCACCTGGGCCGAGCAGGGCTGAGGGACCTATTGTGGGACAGACACAATCATTTGGTGGTCCCAATCCAGACGGTGTTGCCCACCTGAATCAGATCTATTACAACAATTTATCAACACTGATACCTGTGCATATACTGACTAATTCTACTAATGGACTTATTTCATATTTTCATTACAGTAGCTAAAATAATATGGACTGCTGAGTCTACTCAATACCTCTCCCAGTGTAAGGCCATCTGCTTTGTCCAGCTTAATTTTAAATGATCCAAATGATGTGGCTTCCACCGACTTTTTCTCCAGCAGTGCTTCAAGATTTAAGTCCATGTAGCTGAGACTGGATCGCCTCATATCAAACAGACTGACAACTATGATGACATCATGGTGGACCTGTCTTAGATATATTCTCTCTCCAGTCAAGAATTGAAGCCCACTGTCCTGTGGTCAGCTTTGAATGGCCAGTGCCTGCTATACCTGTGAAGGAATTCAGTTTCCAAACTTACATGTTAATATCCTTCACAAAAATGAGACAGCGAGAGAAAACGAACTGCAAGATGACACAATCCATAATCAAGTGCAACATAGAATTATCGAGGACAT
>NW_017728943.1:123763765-123817299 GCF_001723895.1 Crocodylus porosus | reverse complement strand
CTAGCCTGGGGATTTTTAAAAGGAAGTTAGATGAGCTCTTTCCTGCCAAGGCAGGGGGTCGGACTAGATGATCTACCTAGGTCCCTTCCGACTCTAGCTACTATGAAACTATGAAACTATGGAGGATGAGGGCACAGATATTTTAAAGTGCATCTCAAGGCTTCTGAGTGACTGTAATATCAACAGCTTCCACTGGTGACTTCCTGGGAAGTCTTGCTGCTGAAACTTTGTTGGATCAAATCTTGTGATGAGACTTGACTTGATTATGACTGAGTGAATGTAGGCAGACGTACTGAA
Source organism: Crocodylus porosus (assembly GCF_001723895.1). Classification (NCBI taxonomy): domain Eukaryota; kingdom Metazoa; phylum Chordata; order Crocodylia; family Crocodylidae; genus Crocodylus; species Crocodylus porosus. Next base: position 123,817,002 of record NW_017728943.1, on the reverse strand, counting down.
CTACAGACAGCATGGGGAGAAGCACTAGTGACTGTAGAAACACAACAAGATTTGTCAGTAGGGCAGTCCATTCATTGAAAACCAAGATCTAATAATTAGGTTTGATAGCATCAATCTGATCAATAAAGACACATGAAATAGCCCTAGCTTGTGCAGAAGCAAACAGAAGGAGTTGATTAATGATATAACTGTATTCTGCTGGAATAAAACAGCTGCAAACTTTGTTAATACTAGTTGTGCTCCAGAGCAAAAGTTTACTATTCTCTAAAGGTCACAAGTATAAGTCAGTGTTTAGAAATTTGTTCTAGTTTGCTGCTGAAGCTGTATGGTTTATTTTTAAGTAAAGAATTCTACCTCAGGATTTTAATTGAGGAGAATTAAATAGACTACAATGTAGTTCCAATGTTCTTTTCCCCCTTCTCATTATACATGGCACTCTGATGAAAAGTAATTAAGCTCTGGCAAATTTTCTTCTTAGATGTAATTTGGACTACTTATCTGGGACTCTCACATGGGAGCAGACTTGGCATCTAAAAGGAAACACCTGTTTCTATCAGTGTAGAACAACACTTTGTCAGCTAAGCAATATGCAAAAATTTGTGAAACCTCTGAATGCTGGGTGCAATGCTTAATAAAGTCTTATTTATTCACTGTTCACAAATTTATTTATGAAATGTGGCATCAAACAGCCTAGTTTACTGATCTGCAGGGTGAACAAGCCATTAAGATTCAAGCTTAAGTTAATAATGCAGTAAAATGAAGGCAAGAACTAAGAAAGACAGTATTACACTGATAAGTGAAGTATGAGGCTATGCAGATATCAAGATGCTAAGCAACTCCAATAAGGACAAAGCACACTCAAATTCTATCGTTTTCAGGAGGGTAAAACAATGGGGTCTCCAAGCTGCAGCCTGCAGTGGAGTATAGAGATATTTGAGCTGGCTTTAAATCAATTAGCTTAGGTACACAGCTTGCCAGAACAGTATAATCTGCATTGCCTATAAACCGTATGCTAGAAAGTCCCAGAAACAGAAATAAAAATAGTTTATTAGATCATTTGCCCTCTTAAATGGCAATAACAGGCCAAACTGATAGTCCCCACTAGTGCAATGATGTAAGATGGATGGAAAGCTGCCCACAGTGATTACGGATCCTCCTTTATGCATTCCCTGACACCCATATTGTACTCTGCTCACGGCTCTTCCATGAGTGGAGTGCAGTATGCTCCACTGATCCTCTATGGTTAAAATTACCTTCAAGGGGTAATTACTGCTGACATAAAATAAAGTAACTATTTTATGTCAGGGTCAGAATATGTCCCTGGCTTACTCCTAGAGAAGTGTAGAAGTCAAGTTAAGACAAAACTCTTCCTCTGAACCAGTCACAATTCAACTGAGCCCTAATAATTTTCTTGGTAAGACTTGCCACTGCTGAATTCAATGAAAATATTTCTGCTTTTGTTTGCAGTGCATTTGATTGTAAGTAAAAATACACCATCACACCTTTGTTTCCTCACTCCAACAGAAGCCTTAATGTCAATGTATTATGTTTTACATAAGCTCAGGTTATGGTCTTATGAAATATCAGCCATTCTTATAAAATGGTACACAGCTGAACAAAATACTTTGATTTTAGTTTTCTGCTCTGGGGATATTTTAACACAGCTAATCTTAGTTGAAAGTCTTTAGCTTTATGCCCATCCTAACCTGTGGAGAGCTAAGTGTTATCTTCACCACTCTGAATGTTAATCTCTCACTTGATATTCTATTTAGTATCTGTGCAACAAAGCTGAAACCAACTCTGTTCTACGTGGTTACTGTATTCTTGCCATTTTGTTTATACGCACTCTGCCACTATACAGGACTTGATGGCCAGCATTAGCCCTGCAAAATTCTGAGTCAAATTTTACTCTCAGACATGCATGCTCAACTGTCCACTGACACCTGAGGAGCTATCTGTATGCGGTAGACAGAAGGCAGAATTTGGCTTTCTTTCCTTACCCCTTCACCAGTATAAATCAGGTTTAGCTCCTCTGGAACATGTGGCCTGTCACTGGTGATAAGCTAGCGTGAGGGGAAATTCAGGTCTTGTGGACTTATCCCGAAAGATCTCAGGAATTAGTTGTGAAGATAATTTCCACGAGCCAAGTGAGAAACTAATTCTTAAATGCTTTAATTACAGAACACTGCCTCATGCATCGGTTGCCAATGGTTACTTCCTACATATGTCTCTGTTAAATTGCCAGCGTTCCAATTTGTTTTGAATTAGAACTAATAATCATGGATGTGAAGAACAACAGGCTGCTAAACTAAGCCAGATAGTAATGAGCCATGAATCTCTTGGCAACAGGAACAAGGATTTCTAACGTTAAATGCTTAGGAAGAGGAGTGATACCACTGCTGGAACCTTTAAGTTAAAATGTCTGACAAAATTGGCGTTGGCCACTAGGGAATGAACTTTAAGTACTTAGCTCAGAAGACTCAGACACTGCAGGTGAATAGTTCTGATTTCATCCTTGTGGGTGAATGTATTTACCAGCAGTTGGTTAGACACCTAAACTACTCAAATAATAAGCTGCAACTGCTCAAAATACAACTGGTGTGATCCACTGGCAATGTGTTAGAAACAAGCACTTGAAGATAAAAAACATGCAGTTGGAAATTAACTTTGAAGGTTGGCTGTATAGGCCATTGGCTGTATATAAATATACAGCGACGGGTATTCCTGCTGGCCTGAGAGGGGCCAGATATCAAAGAGAAGGCATGTTCAGTATTGGTGGTGAAAAGGATAGGAACAGATCACTCTATGCTGCTCAAATGCAAGACTCTTAGCAGTTTTAACACCTGCAAAGATTTAGACTTAAAATGCCATATCCATTTTCTTCAGTATAGCACAACAGTGTATTGTAAGGTTATTAGGAAACCCACAAACATGGTAAAGAACCGAAGATGGGAGCACCCTATATTTTAAATATTGATAAAGAAAACTGAAATAATTCATCTAACTGCAAGAAAGTATGTAAAGGTCCAAAATCATAACACGGAACCCCAAAGGAGTACAAGGAGACAAATCAAGGAGACAAAGGATTTGTGGACATTATAGTAATGATACATAAAAATGTCAGCAGGGCACTTCATTTCTATACAACATGCAGGAGTACAGGATTGATGATAGTTACGTACTGCCAAAATTTTAGCAAGGAGCTGTATCCATTTATTCTACCTCAGACAAAAATATAAATATCACTTCACACTTGAAGAACCAAAAGGAATCCATTCTTCAACCTAGCATATCAGAGATGATCAGATACCCAACTAGTTATCTCATAGCCAAAGGCTAAAAAATATTCTAAAAGTCACTACTACCATCATCCTACCTGCTGGGTAGGGAAGATACCTACCAAAAGGAGCACTGAAGAGATATTAGATAGATTGTGAAGTAGAGCCTTTAAAAGATGCTAGATAGATTTTGAAGCACATCAGATTTTGGAGTACTGGACTGGGTTAGCTGTGGGTGAACTGATGGGTTTGAGCAGTGTTCCCCTTTCTATTGGAGGTGTACCCCTAGTGGGCTAGAGATGAAGAGAAGGGAAAATAAGGGCAAATCACTTCCACCTACTTCTAGAATGGTGGGGTTTGAGTAGAGAGCAGTATTTCCTTTCCAGTAGGATGTCTGCAGATTCTGGACTAGGTAGACTAGCAGGCAAGCAGGCAGCAGTGTGGAGAAGGGTGACCTGCACTCCCATTCCCATTCAGAGCAACAGGTGACTGCACAATCAGTACATCAACAGATTAGCCTGGTCTCCTCTTCTCTGGCACTTAAAGAATAGCAGGGGTGAGAATGTGACATGAATTCTTAGAGGAACTAAACAGATAGCACAGGAAGGTAGTCCTCCACATCAGTGGGAAGGCACAGACCTGGTCTGAGGGAGAACTAAGAGAGGTAACAGGCAGAGCAAAGAATGATGGTCACACAAGGGGCTTCTTTTTCCAGGGCTGCCCTCCATACTGTGGACTCTTGAGAAAGGTTTTGAGGTCAAGAGGGAAAAATAAATGGGTCAACTATAACTTTTAAAAGTTGACACACTGCAGGTGTTTTATGGGACCCCAAAGATTACCTAGAACTGGTGAGAGAGAATGGGTTGTCTACATTAAAAAACCTTTTACTTAGATTTACTTTTTTGCCTAAGACTGTAATTTTACCTGCTTTGAAATAGGAACCGCAGGCACTTTGATAAACGTATTAAAAGTGATCTATTGTTACTGTATTTTATGTAAGTACTTTCATATCCTCTGCTGATGCACTACTTTGTAACTGTAAAGCATAAGTCATCACACAGTAACAGATGTCCTTGCTTTCTACAGCACGAGTATATTAGGGATTTTTCCCCCTTTATCTCCCAAAATAGAACACCCCAATGTTACAGAAAATCCAGCAATACCTATATACTTTCTGTGCTAAAACAACAGGTAATAATGTGCTCAGGGTAAAATTTCTACAAATAAAAGAGCCCCTCACAAGACTTCCCACACTTCTTAAGCTTGGATGCTACATATTGTAAAGATACTGAAGTAAGTGCGGGATGTGTACCGCAGTGCACTTGTTACTATATCGTAACTTGAAAATGATCCTCTTATTATATCTATGCTGACAGTGCCTTAACTATAGTACATTGATATGCATGCAGCATCCACAAATAGACATGCAGTTATTTTTCCTGAACATGCTACTGAGAAGAAAAAAAACACAGTATTATTTCTAATTTATCACTGCAAAATATGGAAATAGGGGAGATCTAACAGTTCACAATAAAACAAAGTTATTTTGGAGAAGTCTATTTAAAGATAATGATTTTTACTTTAAATACTCCTCAGATCTGATTGGTCTTGAAATGCGTTCTAAACTTTAATTAAGCCTTAAAACATTTCTTTAAAGTAGGCAAGCATACCCCAATTTGGCAGGTTGCTAAACTGAATCAAGGTGTGCAAATCAATTATTTTGGTCATTTTGTTTATTAAATATGAACAAAAAGTTCATATTTAATAGTTCTCATCATTGTTACATAGCAGGTCAGCATTAGAATGGAAAAAGAAACTTCACGCTAGCTGCGTTATTCGGAGCGACCAAACTATAATCATGGTATTAAAGTAGACACTGGAAAATTTTCCTAAATAAAAGATCTTGCAGTATTTGGCTCAGAATCATCCAGTAATATTAGTTCAGAGTAGGATTTGTGCTCGACTCATCAGTTGCTGAACTCCTGTTATTATCTTCAGAAAATATTCTATTAAACCTCATAAATAGCCACTATCCTGCATTTTGCCAGGTTTATTGTGTGCTGTGGTGTCAGCAGGACACAACACATTACCTAGACATTGGAGTGACAGTGTTGAATTAACTACTGAAGAATGGCAAATTGGACAGATATAATGAAAAAGGAGAAAAACTATTTTGGCAACAAAATGGGTCCATCTAAAAACTTTGCAAACTCTGTCAACCATTAATTTTTTATGTCAAACCATTGTTAAGTTACAGGCATCACTATTAAGCTTTCCTTTTGGGGGAACGTTTTTTTCCCCCTTTCTTTTATTCCCATAGTTATCATGCATATGGCTTGCATTATATATTTATAGTCTAATAAATATTAGATTTAATTTGCAATTTAATTTCCTTTGGACTTTTCTATGGCTTTGGACCATTGAACAATTGGAATAATGCTTCACAATTTTTCTAAGAATGCTTCACATTGATACCAATAGATTTCTAACCACATCTCTATTATGACGAATATTTTTTACAGTTGGGAAACAATTAAACCCCAGTAAAATAATGTCTAGACTTAATACGTGTTAAAAAGAAATTACATTACATTTTCTTTACTCTTTCATTTTTTTCCACTTATCTCAGTGTTCTTTGGGGACAGAGAAGAGGTTGCCAAACTTCTGAAGGAATGTTCTGCCTGCTCATCTCCCCTCTCTGCACACACAAAAAAGCAGCTTTTGATTGTTTTACTTTTAAAGAAAGTGTGCCTTGATCAAAATTTCTTTCAAGATAAATGAATAGCCATATTGCTCAGCAACAGAAGAACCAGCTGGCTCCCCTGATCTCGCATAGATTGGGAGGTAGTATGAAGGCCCTATATCTTCCTTACTTTATTGCCTTAGACTATGCAGCTCCTGAAGGACCAGCCTGTGGGTCCTGCACTTCCAGAATGGGTACAACTCCTCCCTGTCTGCAAGCCTCCCTTCCTGGCCCAGTTGCTCCCCTGCTGCAGCGGCTGGAGTCTCCAAGCTCCCCCTGCAGTTTGGGGTAAGGCAGCACAGCCCATGGGGCTGAGGGATCTCTGGCTAGGGGGCTCGGCAGAACCAGTGTAGTGTAGCAGGCAATGTACTCATGTCTTATGCAAAATCCTTCCATTGATTCGACTTCTTCCAGAAAATGAAAAAGCAAAGGATAGAAAACAATCCTTAATGGGAAAGAGACTACAAAAGCAAGCATCTGTTTTCAACTGTTTCTATCCTGTGCACTACAAACATGTTGCAAGGGCAGGGGAGGGGGAGGGCTGCCTCCATTCGTTACCCATGTTAATATGCCTCCCTTCACCTCACGTTAGAAAATACAATCAGAAGGGGGGAAAACAATTTTAACCATCTCTTTTTTCTCTTTAAGGTTCAGTGCAAGAGAAAACAGCACTGTGCTTCAGTACAGAAGCTGTTTTCCTACATTGCCAGCTGTGAATGAAATTGCCTCTGATTGCAAGATCCTTGTCAATTTAACTCACAGCCAGCAACACGGGTACTTCCAGGCTAGAAAACAGACCTTAGATTCCTCAGCATCTGACAGTTCCAGTTGTCTGAAAACACTATTTGCTCGCTTTGTTTTACTTGCATTTCAGTTTGTTTTAGGTACCATGAAGTACACAGGCACTCTTAATATAGTTTTGTATCACAATTATATGATTGTTTCCAAAATCTGGGGCCATATGCTCAGTCTTCTTCTGCAGCAATCAAATCAGTCTTCCAGAACAGAATAGCTCTTGGATGTTACCAAACAAGTAACTTCATTGAGAAAAATGCAACAGCAGGAATGAGAAAAGTGCCTGAGCATAGGGAGTGATTTTCCAGTGTTTTAATACTGTCCAGATGCAGCTTTTATGGATTTTCAACTGGTACAAATTCCAAAAGATGCCTCAGTAAGATTATCCTTCAGCTGGCTCTTGAAATTCTTTCTTGGAGGCAAAGAGCAAAAGCATTCATGCTGAAAAGGTCTTCAGTCGTGTACAATGAATCTCCAAATCTGAAGCTTGACATAATCAAATAATCTTACACGTTTGCAAGGTTTGTTTTTGCTTTGCATTTGGTTGGGTACGTGCTGTAGGTAGGGAATTAATAACTTCTAAATCACAAAGATTGGGAAAAATAAACAAACAAGCATTGCTTAGGTATTATATTTTGTATTCTATCAAGAAAAAAGATTAGGAAATTTCACTTAAATAGTAATTAACTACAGCTAAACTGTAAACTCTGAATTTCTTCCTCATGCTTTAATTTATAAAACAAATTGCAAATCCAAATGCAGATTTTCATGCTTAAAAGCCCTGGGTATTTGAAAGATGAATTTCCTTTGTATGATATCTGAAGAATCAAACTTGAATATTGCCTCTGGTATCCCTACAGTTTAGTCGGAGAAACATTTCTGTTGTATATCCTGGGAGTGAATAAATATTACAGAACTGCTGCTGTATTTCTCTGAGCCTTGGTTTATTTCTGCGGGAAAAATAAAAACAAAACAAATGAACTGCTGCTGCCTTCCCAGGGACCATGCTAAGCGAATCTACTGAAAATCTTTCATTCCCTCTTTTTATGTTGTGCAGTGGGATCTTTCATTTCATATTCAGAGACTTAGGTGTATAATTCCTGTTACTGTTAAAGAGCATTGTGCAAGTCCTCTGTGAACTATGATAAAAAGTGAGATAAATGTCATATAGATTGCCAACCCATATGAAATATAGATTTCATCTCTTCTTTACTGGCTCAAAGACATGAAGATTTGCAAATCAGAATGAAGTGTCTTAGGCTTCTCCCATCCCCTTGGAACAACTGCATTACATACAAATGATTATAAACATCCAGCAGGGAAAGAAAAAGCGGGAAGAAATTCAAAGAAAACAAAATCATTCTTTCAAGGCAAAGAAATAGAATGAAAAGAAGATCATTATAGTGGTGAATGTTTCCGAATGCTGTGGTAGTTCCTATGATTTTATATTGAAGAGTGAATTTAAACCTCTCCCTACACAGAGCAGAAGTAAATTGGAAACTGTCTGAGGGAGCAGCAGTAGAATGGTCTGTTTTACCCTGAAAGTTTGTGCTGGGCGGCAGGCTTGTAGCACAATCCCTCAGTGGCTGCTGGTTCATAAGCTGTTTTGAGAGTTTCTATCTCTGGCAAGATAGCAAGAAAAAAATTCAGCCTCCAGGATGAAAGATCACATTTTCACCTCAAATTTCCAGGCTCTACAAGATGTTGGTATTAAAACTATAGTTAATTATTTTAATTGTTTTGGGCCTTTAAAGTACTAAAGATTCTCTACACATTATTAGCTGGTTTTGTATCATTCGAATTCTAATCCTGCTCCCTCTGAGCAGATTTTTGGTCCCTCAATGGCAAAACTTTCATTGACTACAAAAAGGCAGGAGCAAGTCTTTAGTGAGTTTTAAAACAACCCTCTTCTTGCTCCTTGCTTTTAATGAGAACCATTGTCTGGATTATATTACGTGCAGTACAATGGAGCCCATTATTTTTTATTCTGGTACTGATGCTGTTATGAGTCTTCCCTAGACAAAGGGGAAATCAGTCCTTAGCTTTTAGTTCTAAAGGTGGAATTCCCAGAAGATGTCATTGCTCCACTCATAATTTATAATTTAACCACAGAGTATCATTTCCATTTTCAATTTTATCCCATCATTGCACAGTTCATTGAATTATAGTCAAAAGCTGTGCTAGCTTCCTTACTGGAGCTCATTTTATAATTTAGTTAAAAAATTCACTCCAAGGCGATACAAACTATACAAACTATTACAAACAATTGAAAGGTGGGGTTGAGCTGGGTGGGGGCAGGCATCTATTCAAGGTAAAGAAATTAAAAGCATTTTTTTTATTTAAGATTTTTCTTGTAGTAACATCATTCAAAGATGACATTGCTTGAAATGTGAACTCAATGGACTTGAGATGTTTTAAATTTAAATCTACCCCAAATCTTTATATTGTTCGAAAAGTCAGGTTTTATTCCTTGTTAATACAACTTATGTGACCTGATCAAATCAGTGCCTGCTACAATGGTTCTCATTGGTCTCTGCAGGCAAGATGTTGCCATGCATGTTAAAGTTTCTCTGCTCTACCTTAAAGTTCCTAAATCAAACAGGCATCCTTCCTTGAGAAAGAATTACCGCAGCTCCAAGGAAAACCAAAGTACAACAGTTGAACGCTGTATCAGCTACTGTAGCTTCATGACAGTATGCAGAAAGCATCATTTTTCTTTTACTCAATTCCTCACCTACCCAGAGCTATCCTCTAGCCTTGGAAAGGAGTGAGAAGGGAGACATGCTGCATCTAAACTGACTCACCCAGCAAAAAACAGTATTTACTCAAATCCAAGACAAGGTTGTTTCCCCCTGTTCAAGTTGTCATGGTGTTTGCCCCCTGCCCGCCCCTTGCTTCCCCACCACCTGCCCCCATCACTTGCCTCCCTGCCACTGCTTGTCCTACTGCAGTGGTGTTTTAGGGACAAATTTAAAATGACTCTCTAATAAGCAGACTCCATAGTTTATAATGTTCCACGCATAGAAACTATTTACGGGGCAGTGGTCTTAAATTTGAAACTATCTTAGATTGAGGTAAATACAGTATCTGAAAAGCTTTAAATAGTTGTCTACTACCTTCAGAGAAAGGTAAGTGCGTAGTGTCCTTTCTGAAGAATTGGAATCTGTGAAACATTTAAAGCCCTTGGTAGATCCAAGATACATTCTTCCCTTCCTCTCTTTGGGGTTAGGGTAGAAGTGGGAAAGAGACGTCTGACTTAAGTGAATATCTAAAACCATCTTGTACATGAAGTTTGAGTAAAACACGACCTTTCTGGAAAATGATCAAAATTCTTGACAGAAAAAGTTTGGTTTCTGACTGGGCTGAACTTAAATTCACAAGATTAATGACCTGTTTAAAATAAGATTATGTTTCTGAGTATAGGTTCTTTCAACTTTTAGGGCTCTAAAAATTGGCAACTGCAACACCTTAATCAGGTCGACAAGTTATTTGCCAAAACAACTCAGGTAAAGGCAATCATCTCTATTATAGTCACTTACAGGAACTTATATTTGGTACACTGACTGTCTTATTTTCATAGCATTTAACTTACCAACAGCTATTATTATTAAGCTACTATTATAAAAAGCAGCCAAAAAGTAACTGCAGGGATAAGAACATAGGAATTGCCGTTTACTGGGTCAGACCATAGGTCCATTTTGCTCAGTATCCTGGGTCATACAATGGCAGAGAGTGGATGCTCAAAGGGAGCGTTAACAGGGCATGACCAGGGTTTTTCTTCTCTCCTGTTCCTCTCTCAGTTGCAGCCTCCAGCATTTAAAGTATAGCAAGTTCCAATTTCAGAGGCCATACTCTTAACTCCCAAGCTTAATAGCTTCTGATGCCCCTCTGCTCCAAGAATTTGTCCAATCCCTTTTTGAATCTGGCTAAACTGTCATCTTCCACAACATCTGGTGGCAGCCAGTTCCACACTTCAATTACACACAGTATGAAAAAGAAATTCTTCTTGTAGTTTTAAACTTAGTGCCTACCAGCTTCATTTTGTGAGCCCTAGTTCATGTGCTGAGAGACCTTCTCTAGTTCTTCTGTATCCTTTTTCAGGTATGGGGACCAGAACTAGGCACAGTATTCAAGGTTTGGATATACCATAGATAAATGAAGAGGCACAATGATACTTTTGGTGTTGTTTACAATTCCCTTCTCAATAATCCCTAATATTTTGTTCACCTTTTTGACAGCTGCTGAGGATTGCGCTGATGTTATCAGCAAATTTTCCATGATGACTCCCAGATCTCTTTCCTGTGTGGTAACAGCTAATGTAGAGCCCATCATAGTATAGGTATAGTTGGGAATATTTTTGCCCAGATGCATCATTTCATACCTTTCTACCTTGAACTGATTCTGCCATTTAGCTGCACATTTGCTCAATTGTGCCAGATCTTTCTGCAGTTTATCACAATTTGCCTTGGTCTTTGAATAATTATTTAATAATTTTGTGTCATCCATACATTTGGCCACCTTGCTACTCACTCCCTTTTCCAGATCATTAATGCACATGTTAAACAACACCGGTCCCAACACAGATTCCTGGAAGAGCACATTCTATACTTCTTCCCATCCTGAAAACTGACCATTTATATTCACTCTTTGCTTTCTATCTTTAATTTCTAATCCACAAGCAGACATGGGTGACTTCAATCACCCTGACATCTGCTGGAAGGGCAATACAGCAGTGCATAGGCAATTCAGGAAGTTTTTGGAGAGTAGTGGGGACAACTTCCTAGTGCAAGTGCTGGAGTGGCCAACTAAGGGCCATGCTCTTCTTGATGATTGAGTTCAGGATCCTGAGGAAAGTAAAGATGAAGAGCAGCAGAGTAAGGACCCTAGACTTCAGAAAAGCAGACTTCGACTCACTCATAAAACTCATGGGCAGGATCCCCTGGGAAGCCAGACTGATCCAGCTCCCAAACTACTGCACCTGGCAGTACAGTTTGGGGAGGAGGTGAGCAGTCCTCAGTGCTGAAAGAACAGGTTAGGGATTACTTAGGAAAATTGGATGTGTACAAGTCCATGGGGCCAGATGGGATGCACCTGAGAGTGCTGAGGGAGCTGGCTGATGTGATTGCAAAACCACTGACCATCATGTTTTAAAACTCATAGTGCTCAGGAGAGGCCCCAGATGATTGGAGTAGGGCAAACAGTGCCCATATTTAAGAAAGAGAAGGAGGATCCAAGGAACTACAGACCAGTCAGCTTCACCTCAGTCCCTGGAAAAATCATGGAGCAGATCCTCAAGGAATCCATTTCCAAGAACTTGTAGGAGAAAAAGGTGATTAGGAAAAGTCAGTATGGATGCACCGGGGCAAGTCATGCCTGACCAACGTGATTGCCTTCTATGATGAGATGACTGGCTCTGTGGATGTGGGGAGACTGGTAAATGTGTTGTGCCTTTATTTTAGCAAGGCTTTTGATATGGTCTCCCACAGTATTCTCATAGGAAAGCTAAGGAAGTATGGACTAGATGAATGGACTGTAAGGTGGATAGAAAATTGGCTGGAGCATCAGACTCAGAGAGTAGTAATCAATGACTCGATGTTTAGTTGGCAGCCAGTTTCAAGTGGAGTGCTCCAGGGGCTGGTCCTGGGGCTCATTTTGTTCAGTGTCTTCATCAACAACTTAGAAGATGGCACAGAGTACACCCTCAAAAAGTTTGCAGGTGACACCAAGCTGGGGGGAGTAGTAGATATGCTGGAAGGTAGGGCTAGGATTCAGTGTGACTTAGACAAATTGGAGGATTGGACCAAAAGGAATCTGATGAGGTTCAACAAGGACAAGTGCAAAGTCCTGAACTTAGGATGAAACAATTCCATGCACTGCTAAAGGCTGGGGGATAACTGCCTGAGCAGCAACTCTGCAGAAAAGGACCTGGGGGTTACAGTGGACAATAAACTGAATTAGCCAGCAGTGCACCCTTGTCATTGCCAAGAAGGCTAATGGCATACTGGGCTGCATCAGTAAGTGTTGCCAGTAGGTCCGAGGAAGTGATTATTCCCCTCTATTCAGCACTGGTGAGGTCACATCTGGAGTACTGTGTTCAGTTTTGGCATACCACTACAGAAAGGATGTGGACTAATTGAAGAGAGTCCAGCAGAGGGCAACAAAAATGGTGAGGGAGCTGTGGGACATTATTTATGGATTAAAGATTGAGAGAACTGAGCTTATTTAGTCTAGAGAAGAGGAGACTGAGAGGGAACTTAATAGCAGCCTTCAACTACCTGAAGTGGGGTTAAAGAGAGGATGGAGCTAGACCGAGAACGGTGGTGGCAAATGACAGAACAAGGAACAATGGTCTCAAGTTGCAGCAAGGGAAGTTCAGGTTAGATATTAGGAAGAATTTTCTCACTAGGAGGGTAATAAAACAGTGGAATAGGTTGCCCATAGAGGTGGTAGAAGCTCCATCCTTGGAGGTTTTCAAAACCTGGCTGGACAAAGCTTTGGCTGGGATGATATAGTTAGGGATAGTCCTGCAGCAGAGGGTTGAACTAGATGACCTCCTGAAGTCCCTTCATACCCTAACTTTCTATGATTCTATGATTCACTGATATTTCCAATAGAGTTAATGAGAGCTGCTAGAATCAAGCACCCATCCCAGATAGACTGCTTAATTAGGTGCCTAAATATATTTAATAAATGTTAAGGCTCACAGCACCCATGAATTAAGGATTTATCACTTCTCATGGATGAAGAAGCTGAAACAGATGCACTACCTTTAGAAACTCCAAAGTCTTCCACAGAAAAAGATGTCTATAGCTTTCAATCACTTCAAGAAATTGCTCTCTCTCAAAATAGCACTGCACTCCTGCAATGTTGTAGTTTCCCATTTCAGAAATGTCTAAAGGATGTTCTATGTTAGATTTCAGTGATGTTCTAACATCGCATTTCCAAAATGAGAGAACTTTCTGACATTATAGAGGCACCAGTTGTGAATCCAGAGTTAAGCCTGAGTCCCATTTTGTACTTTATGAAAGGATTTACATGCTCCCATACATATGAAACACACAGCATAATATCGCCAAGCTCAGTACAGAGTGAAATTATCAAAATTTTAAGTAAATTAAATTCAGTAAAAATTGGTTAAAGAACAAATCCTTCTGGGTCATCTTTGTTATTCAGCACAATTTCAACAGAATAATACACTCTTCAAACTTCTCATATCAATTAACCTCACCAAAATCTTGGCTGTACATTATATTTGGAAAAAGCAGGTTACCATTAAGCTATTAATCACTGTATCAAACAGTTAAGTTTATAAAGCTACCAAAAAGATCCATTCAGTGGCTCAGGTGGAGCCATTTTGAAAGTGGAAACAAACCACCTTCTTACTATAATTAAATTCACATGCAGCAGTGCTATTAATTGCATTAATATGTATGTGAGGGAGACTGGATCAAGACTATTTCGTGATAAGTTACTTGGCCCAACTATCACTCGTCTTTAAGGATTCCATGGCTACATACTAGTTTCAGGGTCTGCACCACAAAGGTTCCCTGTGCTGCAGCTACTTCAGCTTCACTGAGCAACAAAATCAGCTCAGCTAGGGTACTAAGGTAGAGCCTTAAAATGCAAGCACATAAGGACTGATAAAGTATCCACCCCCTCCCTTTACATAGCACTAGTTTCCTTTACAGTTCTCTGAACCAATAAATCAATTGCAAATTAAGGGACAGATTCATCAGCACATTTCAGTTGCTTTGTGCTGCTCTAGTGATACAAAACAGCGCTACAGATAAGTAACTTTCCTTGCTCCTTCAAATATTTGTTCATATGTATACACTACTCTTAGTAATTCATAAGCAGTGGGTATTTGGAGCCTACCTAGCAAAAGAATACAAAACAGCCCTGCCAGAAAAAGCATCTGCTCTGGATATTTCCATCAACAACGAATGCTTGGTCAAATTATGTATGGAACCGTAAGTGGCTTCTTTGCAAGTGTCAATGGTGGAGATACTTCTTAAAGAAGCAGTTATGCAAAGGACAGAAATAGCTTCAGGGAAGCTCTGCAGGCCTTAGTTCTTTGTAGATAAAAGGCTAGGGCCCTACAGGCAGAGAGGCTGCAGCTCTCTGATGAGAACATATGTGAGGGAAGAATATTAATATAGGAATATTTTTATTTAAATAGAACTCTGGTACTACTTTTGGCAAGAATCTGGGATGTTACCTAAGAGATACTTTATCACAGTGGAAAACCATGTGAGGTCCTACAATGAGTACTCATAACATCCTAATCCTCCTAAGAAGAAGTTACTGCCACTAGAAGGGAGGTTTTTACAGGTAAATGAAAGAACACACATAACACTACTGACAGGCTGGGTTCTTTGGGTAGATGTGATATCTTTTATTAGACCAACTGAGTAGTTGGAACAAAGTTCTTTGCAAGCTTTCAGGCACAAGCACTCTTCTGCTTGTGCCTGAAAGCCTGCAAAGAACTTTGTTCACACTACACAGTTGGTCTAATAAAAGATATCACATCTACCCAAAAAACCTTGCCTGTCTATATCCTTAGACCAACATGATTACAACCAAAACCCCTGCATAATGCTAATGGGTCCTTCACTGGAACGCTGTGGCTTGCAAAAAAATTGTTGAATCACAGTCAGAGAGAAGAAGGGCTGGAAGGGAACTCCATAGGTCACCTAGTCCAACCTCCAGCCTGAGGCAGGATTATCCCTATCTAAGCCTCCTGTTTCAGAAATGCCTAAAACCATGCAAAGGGAAATGGATGATGTATTTTCCAGAGGATAGTGAGACAGTTTATAGAAAGAGCCTTAGAACTTCTGCTTTACCACGTAGGTTTCCTAGTAGAATTTCCTACTACTCTTTAAAATGTTTTGTACATGTTCTTTCTCCTTCTGATATCCATCTACCTGATAAACTGTGAGTGGTAGGGAGGGCAGGTTCAAGTGTTAAATGATTAATTTTTCTGGAAGGAGTAAGTGTGTTGGAGGACAGCTCACTAATTGCATTTCTGCTGGATATTAAACCACAACTCAGAGGCAGGAGCTATGAGGATGACTGTCTCTGTCTTCTGTGATCTAGGTACGGTGGGGAACAGCAAGATGGGTAAATAAGCATATGCCAATGTATAGGTTCAATGAATGAGGAATGCACCTGAAAGCAATGCTGGTCTTGACACTTTCTGTAGCACAAGACTTGATACTTCTTGTTTCTGTTCTTGCAACCAGACTTATTGAAAGATTAACCCTTTCTCTTAAAATGATCTAAATCATAGAATTCCTGATTGTCCATCTGTGATCTGATGAAAAATGTCTCCGTTTGGTTAACCTCTCAGACCCAAAAAGTGAATTGCTGTGAGAGGTAACTGATATAGAATGAAGCAACTGAACCTCCACTTGGCACAGTGATAATGCTCTTACATGCCTGTTTATATTAAATGTGGCACCTGCACTGTCAGTCATCATTTGGATAGGGAGTTCTTCTCACAGGTAATAGTTCTATAAAAAGTGACCATACGTCTCAGTTTGGCCAGGACAGTCACTGATTTCATAGGTTGTTCTGGCTGGTTGGCTAAAATTGAAGCAAAAGTCCTGGATTGGTGGTGCCACGCCACTTGCACATGCCCTACCTGGCCCCTCCTGGGCAGTGGCTGGATACTGGCAGGATGGGTTGTGCTAAGCACCACTCCTGTCTGGGCTGTGTATCTGCTGGGGCAGGAAGGGCCAAGAGAGAGGCCCGGGGCACCTGCGCAGGGCAAGAAGGGATGGCTGCCTACTGCCAGCAGCTTCATGCCCTGCAGCTGTGGCTGCTGCCAAGCCCCAGGGTAGGCATAATGGCCCTGGGCAGCTGCCATTATTGGTAGCAAGGTGCTGTGTGTCTGCACAGCCTGGGCTGGCAGAGCCTGGTTGCCACATAATCCCCACCACTACTGGCAGCTGTCTGAGGCTACCACACGCAGCCTGGGACCTCACCAACAGCTGCAGTAGCCGGGCATGAGGCTGCTGCCAGTGGGCGGCTATCCCAGCTTGTCCCACAAAAGTACCCAAGCCACACAGGGCACAGAGCCTCGCTGTGGGCCTCTACGTTGTCCTGCCCCACTGTCAGGGCTCCTGGGAGCCACGGGACCATGGTCAGGGAGTTTGTATGGGTACGTGGGTCTATGGGTACATGCCCCGCATCCCAGATTTCCTTCAAAATAATATGGTCACTCTAGTTCTACATATGCCTAATAAACCATTCTCACAGAAGTGAGGTGTAGGTGTAGAATGAAACTGTACAGAACAACCAGTTCAGAGTCCTTAAGTGAATGCAGAGTTTGTTAATATCAAGGTCTGAGACTCTCGGTCTCTAATCCACAAGAATTTTTAATTCACAGATCTTAACCATTATTGGTTATAGGTTGGTTTACAAGTCAATGTAGGTTGGTATGTGGAGGAAGATACTGCTGAAAGTTTTCCTCCTGGAAGCACTACCTTTTTGTAAATGAACCAGCATTAATAAATATATTCTGCTCAGACAGATGCCACATGCTATCTTTTGTTGGGTTTCTTTGAGGCTGGAGTGAATGCTGCTGGTATGCCAAATATTCTTGACAGGTTCCAATAACCTCATTAATAAAAAAAACAAAAAATTCTTCCTAGTCAATTTACATATAATGACTGTATTTGCATGCAAGCTTAGATGCCTCTTCTCACCTCAAAATTCCATGTCTCTAGAAGAATAAGCAAGGGATCTCCCACATCGAGCTGTGAGTTTGATTAGAATAAGGAACTTCCACATCTAAATGTAGGGCAGCAGAGGTAGGAGTACTGATCTTCGCAGAAATTGTTAGTGCCATTGAAACAGTGGCACATGTATGAGAAGAATGTTAAGTCAGCTGAAATCAAGGAATAAGTTACATACTTCTCCAAAACTAGGATTTTCTTTGGGGCAATTCATTCCCCCAGCACAGATACAGATGGTTTTGCAAAATTATCATTCTACAGATGTTAGGGTTGCTTGTGTGACAGATGGTGCTGAGGAAGAAGTTGATATCCATACCAAAGCATGAGAGTAATACATTGGTCTCATAAATCGTAGTCTCAGTGCTGGACAACAACAATCTTTTCTCCTGATACAGTACAGATGTGCGAGTATTGTGTTCCATCAGTTTCCAATTCATGCCATGGAGTCTTACCGCAGTGGGAACAAAAAGGCAATTTAGTCCCATTTTTTTTTTAGCAGATGCTTTATGAAAGATCTGCTTCTGGTCACAGAGGACCCTCAAAAGGGTTAACAGGAATGATTGTACTAGAGTCCCACTAAGCCAGAGCCTTAAAAAATGAAGATCTAGAACTAATAAAAGCCGAGCTAATGAGGGCAGTTCTAGACACAACTTGTGCCATCATTAGCAGGATTCACTGCTTTGCAAGAGAAGTAATATTTAAAATCCAGGATCTTAAGATGTTGCGTACTAAAGTCCTGGGACCAGGAGACATGTCATATACTGCCACAACAAACAGTACTTGGCAAAAGATTCCAAACCCAAACACAAAGGACCAAAGGCTAAAGGGCAGACACTTTACCTGCATAAACGGTGTGAACACATGCAATACAAACCGCAGTTTCATGGCTGTTTTCAGCTGGATGCAGTAGGGCTGTGCGAAGCTTCAGTCACTGATTCCATTTGAAGGAAATTTGGCCCAATTTGCCAGCCTAATCTCCGAATCAAATCAGGAGACCCATTTATTTTTCTGAATTGAATCGGAAGCCTCTGATTCTACTCAGAGAGATTTGACGATTCGGCCAGACACAACTTTATATATGCTTTTTCTATGTACCTCGAGGTACCAGGCATGGCTCGTGAACACTGAGATGGTGGGGCAGACAGAGTATTGGAGCATCCCACGGGAGCAGGGGCAGAGGGTCTCCCCCGTGCGCTCGGTGACAGACCTGGAAGTGGACCAGAATTAATTCTGGTCCACTTTCAGGTCTGCCGCAGAGTGCACAGGAGACCCTCCCCCCTGCATCCCAGCTCAGCCACTGGTGCCTCCTGGGTCTGGGCAGGCACCCAAGGTCCCCCCATGGCTGACGGGTCTCCACGCTCCCATGGGATGCTCCATCTGCCCCACCATCTCAGCATTCATGAGCTGCACCTGGTACCTCGAGGTACGTAGAAAAACAAACAAACATATGCTGTGTCTATGGCTGAATCGCTGATTCTCCAAATCAGAATCAAACCTTCAGATTCAGCCGAATTGAATTGGGACAGTAAACTGAATCAGCGAATCAAATCACTGTCCCCTGAATTGAGCTTCATCCAAATCAAATACTGCCCACACACCCATGGCTTGCAGCAGCCGGCATGCTTTCAGGGGCTGAAGCCCAGTTGCAGCTGATAAGTGACTGACAACAGGCTTGCAAAGATGAAAGACTGCATGTCTATGCATATCCCTGAACCTGCTACAGGTTGCCTAAAAACTGACCCATGTCTTAAGAATTAATATATTATTCTTATTACCTGGAGTAATGCATGGCTTGATGGCCTGCAATGTTAAAATAGAAGTCGGTTGTGTGCTTCATCTCATCAGTGTGTCCAGAAACTTCAATCCAGTGTGCTATTGGGAGGCAGTAAACTCCATCTACAAAGTTGCTTTCATTGTAAACGCAGCATCGGTCATGATGAGGTCCATTACCTGAAACAAAAGGAGCAATGCAGACAGCATGAGAATTAACACTGTCTTTATAGACTCAGAGAACATGCAAATGTAAAGCCTTTTGGGCCAGGACTATTGTTTGCTATTTGTCTGGACATCATTTAGCAAAATGCAATGCTTAGTACATCACTTGGTTGGCCTCTACACACTGCCAAAAAAGTGTATTCAAGAACAACTGAAAAAACACCTTGTAGAATAAATCATAAACAGTGAACAGAATCCCAAATGATTAACACTGCATGTTTTAAGTTATAAAGGAGATATAAAAAAGTTAGATGCGTTTTAAAAAACAAATATTTCCATTTAAGTTCCACCTTTACTTAACTGCTAATATCCAATTTCAAGGCTCTGTATTTCCTTTGCAACATTTGAGGAGTCCACTGATACTTAAAGAAGGCCTAATCTTGAACAGGAAATTTTTCTACTGTTACCAACACCAGTTCAGCTTCTATTGCAGGAGCAATGATGAGAGCTCTAGTGTAGATAAGGTACTAGATTCTGAGTCCCATCCTGTGCAGACCTACCTTGGGAAGTAAAGAGGAGGAGAGGAAGAAAGGTGGACATGCAGCCATGCCCATATTAGTACTCACATTACTGTGAGTACACAACATTGAAAAAAGCAAACTCTCTGTCCAATTTTAGACACATATATAGGTTCTAAAAATGGTGCAAGAGAAACTGCACATTAAAGTGTGGCAGCTTAAAAAAAAACAAACCTTCCACTTCATTTTATAAAGTTTCTAGCTGTCATTTTAAGACCAGATTGAGAAGGCTAAATTATGCTACCTTCTACTGCTAAAAAACAGAGATGGCCAAAAACATTTGTAACTCTGTCTCCACAACATGTTAACAGAGTACAACAAAATCTACATTTCTAGAACATAAGGACACAGACTGGGTAACTGTCATCAGTACTGGCTGCCTAAAAAGCTGGTTGGGCATAAAAAAAAAAAAACCAGTATGATAGCTCAGGGGAGAACAGAAGATGTATTAGTAACCCAGAAGTAACAAAGTGCACTCCTCACAGAACCCAGACCACACCGCAACTTATTTAGAGGTGTTAATGTCTCCAATGGCTGTTCCTAAGGTAGCACACCTTGCCTTAGCCTCACAGCTGGACTCCTCATCTGATCGTTATATGGGACTTCAATTAAAGGGCATACATTTTCCTCCAAGAAAGCCATCTTTAAGCTGCACATAAAATATGTGGTTCAATGAATAACCAAACCAACAGCGCTGCTCTCTCGTAAATGCAATAATATGCAATAAAACAGTTCTAAAAATATACAAATGCAAACTCATATTTATTTACTTTCCTCTTTTTTTGGTCTGGAATAATGCTTAATCTATCATTAAAACTTC
The DNA here is from genome assembly GCF_001723895.1 of Crocodylus porosus. Taxonomy (NCBI): domain Eukaryota; kingdom Metazoa; phylum Chordata; order Crocodylia; family Crocodylidae; genus Crocodylus; species Crocodylus porosus. Next base: position 123,796,114 of record NW_017728943.1, on the reverse strand, counting down.
TGATAAGAAAAATCAATTTTCAGAACTATTCTCTTCAAATTTTCAGCTAACAAAAGAAGAAAACATTCTGAGATTTGTATGCATGTTTTCCAATATTAGAAAATTAGTATGGAGCAAAAGAAAGTCCTAAAGAAGATAATGATTTGTATTTTGCCACTTATTTGACAATCTAACAAAAACACTATTTTGCAAAGGTCTAATAAATGGAGAGTCTTATTGCAGGGAAATTGTATTTGTAAAGTATAATTTATAGGGACAAAATAAAAAGAAATATTTCAGTAGACTCCCTGAGGTTGTTAAAATAGACTGAATAACATAGGGGTCCTAAAAGGTAATAGTTTTATAATGGCTGCTTGTATAGAAAGATAATGAGCACACTGCTTTCAAAGCACTAGTACCTAGCAAGTAACTGTGTTTTAATCCATTATAGGGAATGAATATATTAATAATAATAAAAAAAGAAAAAGAGTTCTAGAAGCTCCACCTTGGAGACTGCAAGTGGCAGATGTAGCATGGAGGAAGAAAGATGTATGAAAGAAAGACTGAGTAGGAAAATTAGAAGGATTAGAGATGAAACAAGGCTTCTGATTTTATTTTATTACATTTCTAATACATGAATGATTGATAAAATATCCCTTCTTTATACTTTCTTTGCCTTGATCTGAAATCTACATTTGGGTAGGTAGCTTCAATGTGTCCTAGAAAGGAAATATGAGCAGAGGACAAGAGCGTTAAATAGACTCCCTGTATCAAAATGAGAGAGAGTCTGTTTTGATCATAGGCAGTTTCAGGACCACTAGTGCATTCATCTTGCATAGAGATCTCATTTCAAACTCTTTTTATTTGAGCTGAATTGGGTCATGTTTGTGATGAAAAGGTTTTTCAAACACACAAAAAATCATGTGACTATATATGCTTATTTGTCATGCTCATTCTCTTTTTATTTTTAAACAGTGTAATACTCACAGCCATGTAGGAATTACGGCAGATTAGAAGTAATCTAGTGTATAGTCTGGTTTTAATATAAACCTGTTATAGTTTTATTTTCTTAACGATGTCAGAACACTTCTAAGTAAAAAATACGCCTGAAGGACTAGCAACTCAAGGTGCAGCTCATCTATGACCCCACTTCCAAGCACCACACTAAAGGAAACTTCTTAGTCTATTAGCATTGAAGGAAAAATACTAAAGCAAATGGTTAGATAGCCAAGCATTTTAATAGTATAGCTCAATTGTGAACAGCACTTTTATGCTGCTGTTTTTAAACATAAAACAAGGAACACAAACATTCAGCATGAGAAACTACTTTTCTTCTTGCCTGCTCCTGAAACATTATATTCCATACCCAATGATATGATATAATTTCCATTAAAATAAAGGTAATCAAGACCAGTTTAGAGCTATGCATTTTATATATGTTTATTTAATGTTTCATTGTATGTGCTTTTTTCTTACCACTTCAAATAGCATTTCAAGACAGCAGAGCACATCAATAAGTACTATTAGTGGGGAAATACTATGAAAGTTTATGAACACTTAAAGCACACACCAACTGATCCGGGATTCTGGTTTTCTTCGTTTAAAAAAAAAATCATAAATTCTCTGATTTAAAACCCCATATTTTTCCACTATTAAAATGAAACACCACTGTGTATATAGGCATCGGCTGAACACAATATTTTATGCCCTTCATTCCCCACCCACAGCCCCCTGTCCTCTCCAGCCCTGCTGGAGGGGGTCCCCCACTGCCAAGGCTACAGGGCCAGGTACCCAGGTCCAGAGCCCCCTTCCCCCACAGCAGCACCTGAGCCCTGGCTGCTGGCCATCAGAGACAGCAGCCGCTTCAGCTGAGTAGTGTGCGAAGCCCAGTTCCCCCTCCTCAATGGGTGGCATGGCTGTAGCAGAGCCTGTGGGTGACGGAGCAGGGGGGCAGGTGCAGGCTGCCCATTGTGCACTCTATCTATCTATAGATAGAACACACTCCCAAACATGCCTTTCAATTTTTAAAACCATTTCAATAAATGGAACTCTATTGTTTAGCTTCTGTCACATTTCTAAGTCCTTTCTGTTACCTTTTATTCTTTTTCCTTTCTCATCCTATGTCCCTATATCATATGATTATTCCCTCTCCTCTCTCCTGCTCCCAATCCACTCTACAATCTTATCTCTTCTCTCATATTAGCATGGGCACACCTCTCTCTTCTTTTCCTTGTAAACCATCACCACAACTCTTTCTCTTTGTTTGCCTCTGACAATTTCTGTCTAAACCCTGGCCTTTCCACTCTCCCAAGTCCCTCTCCTGCTCCTTCCTTTACCTGCTTGGCTCACCAAACTATTACTCAGATTCCTTTGCTCTGCTCCACTCTAGAATACCTGATTTAAGTTAGAAAAACATCGGATTTATGTTCAGGCTTCCTTCCAGTCCTATGAATCTATGATCTAGTTAGGGATGGTTCTGCTTTGAGCAGGAGGTTGGACTAGATAACCTTGGTTCCTTTCACATCTCATTTTTTATGATTCCCCCGCCTGCTGCTCCACATTACCTAATTTCAGAAATGTTGTTCAAAACAGGCTGGGATTGGCTGGAAAGGGGAGGAGGGGCGGGGGTGGGCAAGAGTGCCTGTAAGGCAGGGAGGCACGTTGTCACCAATGATTTAGGTAGGACCTTTCCTACTTATAGGCTGGGGCCCTGGTCTTTGGAGAGCAGGAGCTCAGCAGGTCTAGAAAATCAGGGCCCTTTCAAGTGTCTCAGCTGAACCCTGCAAAAACTGGAGTGCCCAAAACAGTGATTTGTAACCAGAGCGCTCCTGGTTTGATGCTATGCATCAAAGCAAATGTTGGTGGGGGGGGAGGCATGTCTCCCTTGCATGGGGAAGGAGAGGTGTCCTCTGCATCCACAGAGGTTCTGCTAAATTCCAAGCAGTTCCAGAGTCTAAAAAGGTGTCTAAAAGCCTTGGGTCTAAAAAGGTGAGAACCACTGTCCAAAAGGGAATGGCTGGAGGTGGTAAGTGGAGGTCACTGCTGTCAGTGAACTTGGTGGGGACTTTGTGCAGAGCTCTCTGGGCAAGGAATGCTTTGGTTTGCTGCTAAGGGGTCCTAGGAGACTAAAAGAAAGGTTTATGGTCTCTTTACAGAACATGATCCTGACACATATTAAGAACCTTCCAATTCATATTGTGACTTTGCAGCTGCTCGGTATCTGTCAGGAGAAAGCCAACACTTCTCACATTAGTGATAAATAAAGCTTCAAAAAATCTGTTTTAAATTCTCTCTTTATAATGAGAGTATGCCTGGGTATCCTAGGCACCTAGTTGAAGTTGTACCCACACATATATATCAAATCTCTGCAGTTGAAGGAAAGGATTGCTAAATTTTCTCTTTGCAATTTGTTGTTGTCTTCAGTTGCTTAAGGCAGTGGTTCTCAACCTTTTTAGACTCCAGATACCCCTCATTAGACACCCCTCATTAGACTCGAGGCACTCCTTGGAAAATGTCAGTTCTTAGTTTTCACTTATTTTTTGACTACAGAAAAATAGAACACTTTTTCTGTTGCAGAGAATTCAGGAAGAGCACAGCAGGTAAGAAAGTTTTTGACACTATTTTTATCGAAATCTCTGGGTTTATCTTGTGAATCATGTTTGCACACCTAACAGTACTAACGTTGTGTTGCACCTTTGAAAGGATCTCAAGGCACCCCTGAGTGCCTTGGCAACCTGGTTGAGGGTCACTTTCTTAAGGTTTCTCTCTTTTGCCTTTGTTGGATCCTTTACTTCTTTAATGTTACATTTTGGATTACTTCATCTGATTTACCATGACATCTTTTCTGAGTTGCTTTTTTCTCTCCTCACTCCTTATGCTAGTGCTGTGTTTCAGCTGCCCAGAGGTCTTTGGTTCTAATCTTATTTTTAATACACCCAGTGACTTCTTTGGTATTTTCTTTTGATCATCTTCCATGTGCATCAAGCCTGGAGCCATATGTGTAATCCTGCAGGCTTTGAAAGAATCCTGTTTGTGAAGATGGATTTGTAAGCAAGATTTTGCTGATTGCTTTGTTTTTGAGCAAATCCCTGTGCTAGTGGATTCCACTGAACAGTGTCTGGCAGCAGAGAGAACCAGCAAACAGGATGCAAGATGCAGATCCTGGTAGCTCAATCATCAAGGACATATTTTATTTTGACTAAGTTACTCTTAAGGATAAGTACTTTTGCTTTGATGTGTCATTCTCAAAGATGGACTTGTAACAAATCAAATATAATTATTCTAGACCTCATTTAGACAGAACTCCAGAGCACTGTATATCATTATTCCAGAATGTTTATCTGCTCATAAACTCTTTTCTTCTTTAATTAGAAAGGCCTACAAGATTGATTAGAGAGGTGTTCAGATGATAAGAGCTGGATTAAATATTTGAGCAGCATTGTACCTAGCTGGATTCTGTTTCATAATTTTTTTAGAAGGGTTGAGAGTTTGCTTTCCAAAAAATTAAGCCAACATTTTTTCACATGGAAAAAATCAATACAATCAAGATTAAAGAAAGAGATTAATTTATGGAGTGGTCTTGACTTTAAAAATATCTCCTTTTTGGTGTTGTGCATGGCCCATTTCCAAAATACATTTGTGATTTATTCCCTAAAGAGAGCTGAGTTTAAATTTAACTTAGACATAATTTTTTTTAGTGCTGGATGTTAGGAAAAAAATGCGTGAAAAACTGATGTTTTGGCATTAATAGGTCCCCAGAACTTTGCTGTTGCTTCATACTGGCTTTTCTTGAATGTAAAAATAAAACTATCACATTGCACCAGAACCATTATTTACAATATGTTTTGCAGCCTGATCAGTGGTTTGGTACCAAGTGCTCTGAAATATCATACAAGAAAACAGCCTTCAGTTTTGAGTCTGAAGCTTCTGCACTATTAGAAGTGCTGCTGAAGCAGTAGTACACACATGCTTGGCAGAATCCTTTTGCCTGACCCTAGGTAAAGTCTTTTGGGAGTTTTTAGGAGGGGCTGCATGGGGACAGTGATAGAATTGTGCATTGTTCATCAGTAGCAGATGTCCCTCTGATACTTGGATGAGCTTGGACACGTGTGATTTGTCACAGAGTTGCTGTGATCTAGGTAGGTGGTTCTTCCAACTCAGACACGGAGAGTAATTGCACCTTCTTGAGTTTGACACAGAAGATTTAAGATCCCGTAAATCCATATGCATCTAGACCTTTGATTGTGTCATCTTATTTTCCCAAATGCTTTGGAGCTTTAAGAAATCAATAAATAATGCTTTGTTTTGAACTGCAGATGTATGCTGGCTTCCTAAAGGAAACTTTTACAAGGACCAGTGATATTGAACTGGGCCCTGGTTCATGAGTGGGAACCAGGGACTAGTGTGAGAGCTGGTGCAGGAAGCCAGATGTGTCATCTAATGAGGATATTGGGGAGGAATTAAATTAAGCCTGTGGCACAATTTGACATGCTTGCATAGCCTGCATTGGAGAAGAGAAGTCAAGGCAACCTTGGATGTTGGGGCAGGGATTATAAATGGAGTGGGAGAGGAAGAAATAAAGGGATCATCTGTGAATGATCTCTGTTAGTCTCCTAAATTATCCATGTTTTCCAAGTACTGGGTGCATCTACAATTTAGTAGTTCACCATAATTACAACACATTAAGTATAATACCTGTACTCAGAGGCACTAACTTCATGTGTCATAATCAGCGCTACTGAATGCACATTAGCACCAGTGCACACTTTCTAAGTGATGCTAATGCGCAGTAGACTAATTCTGCTGCATGTTAGCGCATTAGCACAGTTTTTTGTGCCATGCTAATGCTCAGTAGAATTAATTTTCATGTCAACACGCCCACTGTGTACTGCAAAACTGTAAGAGACTGATTCTAGTGATGAGCATTTTTTTTTTAAATGAACTGGTATGATCGGTTACCTCAGAGGATAATATTGCTTATATTTGCTGCTATTTGTGTTGATAAGAAGGGCAAAGGCTAAGAGATGTAAATTCTACGCCCTTTTAAAAACAAGTTATAAATTGCAGATGAATGCTGCCTCACTCCTTCAAATTTGTGCCATACAGCTCTGAATAAGTAGAACCATTTTGTTGTGTTTGTCACTTTATAGTACCTAAATAATTAACAGTCATCCCTTGAGAAATTGTGATAGTAGAGACATCATGTAAACTGATCCAGTGATCTTTCCTTTGTTTTTACATCCCTTTGAAACCATATTTTGTTTATCTTGTAAAACAAGCATGTGTTGGGAGAGATTTATCCTGGAGGTGCCCTCATTTGGATTAGATTTTAAAACGTGAGATCCTGATTGCTTGTGATAATTAAGGTCCCTTGGCACTTCTCAGAAGAGAGAGGGGTGTGAGTTTCAGTGTCTTAGCAAAGTACTGAATGATTAGTTTTATTCAGTGTACTCAAGTTAACTTTAGTTTCTCTTGGATACAGTAGACTTTCCCTTCCTGTTTATGCCTGAAAAGTAGGTTGTTGCCTATGAAAGCTCATGCATCTCTGAACCAGTTGGTCTCTAAAGGCAGTGGTTCTCACCCTCTTGGGACTCAAGGCACCCCTCCATAATTTTTGTGTACTGAGTGGCACCCAATTTCAAAAACAAATCTATGTATTATATTACAGAGGGGCCAGACAGTGGAGGTGGGGCATTAGCCAGACAGAGACCAGCTTGAACCTGCCCTTGCCTACTTATCATCTTACACCTCTCTTATCACCTCACATCCAATGCTCCCTTCAAAGGATCACTTTTATAAAGTGCTTCCCTGCCCTGTCTCCACTTCACTTCAGACTAGCATGGCTAACTACCTCCCGTTCTGTCTGGAGCTTGTTCTGTGCTCTATACCAGGGCTGTCCAACTTACTTGGCCTAGTGGGTCAGATCTGGTCTGTGGGGTTTCTTGTGGGCAAGAGGATCCACTTCTGATATTAGGGTGGCAACTTGTCAGTGCAGCTCTGGAACTCGGGGAGTGAATGCCACTGTCATCACTTGTCTGCCCCCCTCCCCCTTTTCCTCCTGTTGCTAATTTGAGTCTCCAGCAGTGACCCTGAATTTGGTAGTGAGTAACAGTGCATGGGAGCTAGCAGTTCACTGCTGGTTTCTGGATCATCACAGTGGTTGCGGGCACCATGCCAGGCAGCAATTTAACTCCTCTCAGGCTACAGGAGGGCTGTCAGTTGGACAGCCCTGCTCTTTACCACTGACACATTTCAGTGTGTGCAGGGGGGATTCATATCCGTATATAATGCGAATGAATAATAGCTGCTGAAGGAATATGGTGTTGTTTTGAATTAAATAATATTGTATGCATGTAAGAGACTGCAGTTTGTTTAAAAGCTAAATTACAAAAGGAATTAGGGCAAGATGAGGTTGATTTTTAAGGTCTAGAAAGAACAGGAGATTGTTTTGTTTATTCTCCTAGCCCACTGATTGTTAATAGTGGTCAGGGAAAGTCAGTTCTGGCTCCTGACCCCAGTGGCTTTTCTCCACCTATTTATTTAATATTTATTGGGTAAACAGCAGTGGGATAGGGTTCTTTTTCCCCTCATTAACAGCAGTGAGTAGGGGCAGAAGCTAGGGGCCCCTCTCTTTTAGGGTGGCATCCATCTCACTGAATTACCCACCTGCTGGCTTGGTTTTCTGGCCCATGTACCTTCCCTGCCTAGCTACCTAATGGATAGTCCTACAAAAAGTGGGTTGGAGACCTCTCTGTACAATGCCTTGTGCTCTAGTTAGAGCACTTTGCTGGGAAGCAGGAAATGCAGGGCCAAATGCCCTCTGGGTGCAGGGGCTTTAGAACCAAACTTCCCCCGGAAGTAGGTCTGTTTTGGGGTGCTCTTGCACTGTGGTGCATAGATGTTTTCCCAAATTAGATTTATTGCTATGGTGTTTGGCCTCTATTGGTATCTAAAGCTAAGCTGTGTTTAACTTTATCATTTCCATGTTGGTACGAATCCTAATATTTGCTTTGAATGTATTTCTATAATGTGACTGTCAAGCAATTACTGAGTCAGTCAAGTGAGTACTGATTAGGCATCAAGGCTGTACCACAGCTGTTCACACCTAAGAGGAACAATGCCTGGCTCACTGAGGAAAAAAACTCCGAGAATTCAACGTTTGAGGTGGCTGTGCATATTGGTCAGCCAAAGCGCGTGGATACATATGTGAGCCACGCTTTATCTCAAACAGTGGTGGTTTAGATTATAAATGGAAGAAAAATTAGCTGAGGAGAAGTCTAATCAGGCTGATATTTTACTTCATTAGGGAAAATAAATGAAAAACTATTTCTCTCTGGAATAATTAATTGTTAAGGATATTGGATTAGTAGTCTATATGACTGAAAGGAAGTAAATATTTCCTAGATATAGTAGGGACAGGAGATACATGAACACCTGGCCTAATAAATGGAAGTGTATCTGGAGGGAGAAAGTTATCTGCATAATATACATATACTCCCCAAGAATTGAATAGAACAATATAGATGGATGGATAAGAAGAAGATAATTAAGGCATGTCTTGAGATGGAAATCATTATCTAAGGATTCCTGGGGTGATTTAGCCCCCCTGGCTGACAGAAGCTGGGTGGTACAAGCTGCTTGCAGAAAATCCTGACGTAGTCAGATCCAAAAGTGGTATTTTTAAGGGGAAAGTTCAGGGTAAGTTCATATCTAGTTTTTTTGTTCTCATGTCTTAGTCTTAATGTACAGTCACTGTTTTTCTGATGTGTGTCATTTATTCAATCTATCTTTTTGCTGTCTCTTATACCTTACTGATAGTCTGTGCTAGCTGGTATTTTGGAGCAGCTGTCAATTCCAGACTAGTTACTCCTGTGGGGATGAGGACCCATATTCATTCTGAACAATCCAGACAAGGTTGTGATTCATTAACCTACCAAAATGTCCTCTGTTAGAGCTGGTAGGAGCTGAACTGAGACAGATGGAACTGAGTTAGCTCCTTTGTAAAACTCAGTTTATTCTTACTGGTCCATCGTCAGACAGTGGAGAGATATTTGGACCTAAAGGACAGCCCTGAAGGTGAGAGAGCAAGTGAGAGAGCAAGCGTGTGCTGGGCAAGTACCCTAACCAGTAAACTGTTGGGCTAAAAGCTGGATGTGACCTCTTCTCCTCTTCCAACCCCATTTCTGCCTAGCACATGCACACCTGAGGATCCTAAGTCCATCACAAAGGGAAATAGAATCCAAACTGTAAGTGGCAAAACTTGGATTTCTGTGGGTGCATCTACATGTGTAATTAATGTGCATGAATAAACTCTGGAGCTTATTGTAGAGCTCCAGAGTTTATTGCTCCTGGGTGTGTGTCTGCATGTGTGCCTGGGAGTGCAGTACATTGATTCAGGTCAGAGCAGCCCTGGCTGGCAGGGGGTTCTGGGGGTCAACCTGACAGCCCAGGGCTGCTCTGACCTGGCTTAGCATGCCACAGGAGGGGCTGGCTGGGGCATGAGGGTGCTTCACTGTGGGGCTAGCCAGCAGACAGCCCTGCACTGAAGCACCCTCGCGCCTTAGCCAGCTGGGACAGCATCTACATGTGTGCTGCTGTGGAATTTTTTACTCCACAACGGGAACTTGTAAACGCTGTAAATACATGTACTATCCTCCTGCATAGTAAATAAGTTGACTCCGGGCACACGTGTAGACACACAACATTTACTGTGCAGCTAGTTAGTCATCTGCACAGTAAACATCTCCCATAGATGTGCCCTGTGAATGTGTACATAACACTTAGGTACATAAAGGTGAAATAGGATTCAGCCTTAAGTTGAAAGAGAAAGGGAATGTTTTTGTGGTTATAGTCTGAATAGGAACATAATGCCAGAATGGCTAAGGTGTGAGACTGAGCCTTGTACCAAAGGCTGGCACCTCCAGCCCCACCCCCTGGTCAGCTCTGCTATAAATGGGTGCTTTGATTTTGAACTGGGACATCGAAGGTGGCTGGATGTGATGGTAAACCACATCACTCCCTTATGTACCAGTAGCCACATATATTGATGGTATCTTAACTATATGAGCCCTGTGGGTTACAGGTTTTGACAGACTTTTAATCTGTTTTTGATATATCCAGTGATGTGGGAAACAAAGAAAAGGATCTGAACAATGGTAAAGTCAGAGATCCTTAGTAAGGAGGCTTATGCTATTAGGAATCAAGGCTGTGAATTTGTGGGAAAGTAAAAGGATCATTGGGTTCAGCCCCCTGCATGAGCAGGAAAAACATCTGGGGTCAGGTGACCAGTCATCTTAACCAAAGCTCTGTCCACCCAGGTCTTAAAAATCTCTAAGGATGGAGATGCCACAACCTCTCTGGGTAGTCTGTTACAGTGTTTTATTACCCTCCCAGTAAGAAAGTTTTCCCTATCTAACCTGTTTCTCTTGCTGCAACTTGAAACTTTTGCTCCTTGTTCTGTTATCTGCTATCACTGAGAACAGTCCAGCTCCATCCTCTTTTGAAGCCCCCTTCAGGGAGTTTTAGGCCACTATTAAATCCCACCTTAGTCTTCTCTTCTCCAGACTAAATAAGCCCAGTTCTCAATCTCTCTTCAGAAATCATATCCCCCAACCATTTTCACTGCCCTCAGCTGGACTCTCTTCAATTTGTTCACATCCTTTCTGTAGGGGGGGCCAAAATGGAATAGATTGGACACGAAGCTTTCTTGAGCCGTAGGCGTTCCTGCCTCTAGAAACTCTCAGTCCTTTCACGGGCTTTGATTAATGAAAAGGGAAGCTGCCTTTCTATGAGGTCCTGTTGCTTGGACCCTCTACTGCCATCCAACTGAAGGCTGCTCCTCCTTGTGCTTGGCATTGCTCAGGGAAGCACAGTTCAGGGTTAAACTGTCCCATCCTGTCACTTCCCTCCTCTCTTCCTCCCCCCCAGCCAAGTATGGCTCCTGCCTTCATAAGGTAGTCTCCCCAGATCTCCAGCAAACTCTGGCTTCCCTTACAAGGAACCACCATTCCTTCACTACTATGCATCCTGGTCCTGAGAGTCAGCTGGCCCCAGGGAGCAACTACGGAGGACAGATCAGGCTGCTGGTCCATGGAACTGGCATCCTCCTGCCATCTGAATTCAGCAGGTCTTAGGAGTTACAGGAAGTGATGCAGCAACCAGTATTAGATGGATCAGGCAGCAACACTGGTCCTCCGTGCTTCTCCTGGAAACAGATGCATGGGATAGGTACATCTATCCTACATACCTGTTTCTGGGAGACACCACATGAGGTCAGACTGGAAAAGGCTGCAGTAGGACCAGGGACTTCTGTCTCCTTAAAACTTGTCAGAGAACCCTAATGCAGGCAGAGTGACCTTCCAGGTTGTGCAACACCCCTAAGCCGAGAAGCACCCAAGCTGAGAACCACTTCTGTAGCAGGCAGGAGACAGTAAAAAGCACCCATGGAAGCTATTCCAGGCCCTTGGGTAGAGTGGCTTCTTAAAAGTAGCTGTGGAGATACTATGTACCCTATAGGAGAAGGGTTCCTGTCTTACTCAATCCCTTTGCATCTGACCAGAGATTTTTTGAGTTTAGGTGCATAAATTTTTCCCCTTGCTCCCCACTCCAATCAGGGTCAGAACAATTTCCAAATTGTATTGGAACAGGGACCCACTCTTAGAGTTACTGTTACATCTTCTGGGGACATAGCAGAAGTTATTTATGTATAATACTTGTGGATACCAGCCGTTATATATGTCATCTTAAACATTACCTAAAAATACATTAAAAAAAAAAAAAAGGTTCTTTTACCAGGAAGAAGAAAATCTGAGTTTACAGTAAGACTTCCCCTAAAACTACCACAAGCACCATCATAAGCAACAAAAGAACAGAAAATCTCCAAAGACATTTTAAAAAATGGGGGAAAAAATTAAAAGATCAGTAGGGAATAAAAGTGGACAGAAAATACTCTTCAAGATGAAGGGGACTGCTCCTCTGAATGTTTCCTTGATTCCTCCTCCTAATGTTTGTACTAGGGGTGCACTGATAAAGATTTTTTTTTTGCTCATACCAATGACCAATTATTAACCAGCCACATCAGCTAATAGATCGAATAGCCAACATGCAGCCTGGCAGGTTAAGAGGGCATTGTCCAGCCAGTGCTCTCCAAGCTGCTGGGCTGCATTCCTGGCAGTATGCATGGCAGCTGTATGCATGCATGCAGCATTTATTGGTGACATTATCAGCTACACCGGCCAAAAAAGGTCAATTGCCGATAACGTCAATTTTCCTTTTATCAGTTCCAGTCTGATATGGACCAATATATCGGTGTACCTCTAGTTTGAACTGCTCTGGACAAAACCCTTGGGTTTTATTTTGGGCCTGATTCTTTCAATTTGGGCCTCACTGTCTGCAAGCAGTACAGCATGGTGTCATTATTACAGTTTATTATAATTGGACTTCCACTGATACATATACAAAAGTTTGCTTATCTTTTACATCAGATCCTGTTATGAAAGTCTCCCTGCCTGCTTAACTGTTTGAGTGAAATTCAGTCTTGGAAGGCTTCAAATAAGCTCTGCCTCTATCCTACCAAGACCAAATTCCTATTGACTGTTAAAAAAAAACCAAAATAAGGAAGGGCTGAATTTCCCCCACCAGAATTTAAATAGGTCAGCTATTTTGGCAATTGCTTTTGGTAAGGATTCTTAGGGCTGTTTTAGACTCCTGACTCTTTAATGTCTTAACAGATTAAGTCACTGAAAATTCAGTTTGTTTTGATATGTCTGCCAAATGTTGCCAACACAGCATTTGATTTCCATGTGTCAGACTGAGTTGTTATTCCTGTGTTTAATAAAAGTACCCTAATTACTATGTTTTTAATGCTGGCTGTCCTGCAGTTTCAAGAGTGTACCTCCATTAGACTCAGGAAGTAGCAGTTGGATCTCTTACACTGGTTAAGTAGAAAGACTATTTATTTGTTGCATTAGCAGCACTAACTCCTTATTGATTGTCAGTTTTCTTTTTGTTTGAAAACCAGAAGATTTTTCCTTTATGAGCCAGAACTATATGACTAGTTTTCTTTTCAAACAAAGTATCAAGAATTTGAGCTTAGAGCTTCTGAGACTAGAGAATAAATTTAACAGATTTCTTGCTATCTGAGGGACTTAAAGGAAATCACAATTTCAATCCCCTACTGATTCAGAAGACACATCTGGGAAAGTAATGTACTCATTAGTATCTGATACTTGCCGATCAGGGAAAATTATTTTTTATTAGAGGAAGCAGGGTTTTAAGTTTGTTGGAGCCCATTCTTTGGAGAGCTGACATATTATTTTATCAGAAGGATGGGTAATAATAGAAAATTTTACCCAGACACAGGTTGGATCCAAGATTCAGGCCACTCAATCCCAACAGCCTCCTTTTTAAGGATACATGTATTTAATACCCTTGATCAGATTTTAAGAGAGGAAAAAAGGAAAGACGAGCACATTTCAATAATCAAACTCCATTATCTGAAATTAGAAACACAAGAAGTTTTAAAACAATTATCAAAACCTCCTGTTTAAGTATCTCTATAGGTGTGAACAGCACAGGTTCGTCTTAGTAGGAACTGCTACTTTATTCACAATGCCTAGTCAAATGTCCAGGCTAATAACAAAGATCAAACCAGAAAAGCAATTCGAAGAGAATTCAACTAATGCAAACCACAGATACTCCCAAACAGATGGTGCAGACTGTGATGAAGCAAACAGATGCTAGAGGAATGCATGACTAAGCAAAATTTCTAAATAGGGTCTACCTAACCACTTGAAAAATTGACATGGCATTATTTTCCATACAATGATTTATTTTCCATTCTATATGGAAAAGCTATTACAGCACAGGTAGGCTATGGGCTACTACAAAATAACAGCAACATAAAACATTCAACAAGCTTTCATCTACCTAGTTGTATAAGTGAAGTTTTATTAGTTTATCTTAATAGTACAGGCCTAGACCATACTCACAATCAGATATAAAGGGATAATAAACTAGTTCTCAATGCCATCATAATCAGTTCTAATGACGCTCCCTCAAGGAACTACGCGATATTTTAGATTTGATGTGATAAAACACTATATGCTATGGTAAACTGAACATTTACCTGCATGGGCTCACTAAGACATGGATTTACTAGCAGTTACAAAAGAGGAAAGTATAATTAATTCTGTGACTGATTGCAAAATTATTCTTTTTTTATTCATACCAAAGTTTTCACAAATCTGAAAGTCATTAAAGTGTTTAACATTCTCTCTCTCCAAGTGGCAACAGACACACCATAAAGCACTGTATATTAACAGAAGTATTCTGCTGTCAATATCCAATTACATGTTATGTTCCCTCCCTGATATTATCTGTTTAAAACTAAGTTATGTAGGTGGAGCAAATAAAGTCCTAACATGCCATTAAAAACAAAACAGATCACTGTAAACACTGAAACTAGTTAAGAATGTCATTAATCTGTACAGGTTGTGGAGGCACTGGCTCTACACCAGTAAGAGGGTGACACCTAGTGGGAATCAGACCAGCAAATAAAACACAAATAGTAAGACTGAAAAAGTGTATTTGTTATATATAAACAGCAATTTTTTTGCCAGTGAGAAGCCATTAGCTTCACTCAGTAGATCTGTGGTGGGCAGAAAGAGGCATAGGAGGTGCACCTCAGAAAATAGGAAGAATGACTCGTCTAAAATTCTTCTTCTCCAGAGCTACTGTGCAAGATCTTCGCTTGTGTTGTACCCCGCTACCTTAAGGGTTTAGAAGGGGAAGTGGTTTTTTTCCAATTCAAAGCACAGCTAGGCAACCATCTGTTCCTTATTCTTGTTCCCCTGATCCATATTATAGCACTTGATATTAGCTATTCCAGTATGGAGCTACAAGCTCCACAGGAACCCCATAGGTCACATCTTGGGATCTCTTCCTTTGTACTGCTCACAAGGATGATAGCATATGGCCCCACTCCAGAGCAAAACTGCTGAAGCTACACAGTCTATGTACCATGTAGCCTTCTGCTGAGTGAGCAAAACTGGGACAGAAGAGCTAAGAAAAAAAACAACAGAAAATGAAAGAGCAAGTAAGACAGGAGTAAAGGATGCAGAAAGGGAAATGAAAAAAAAATCAATTGGAAAGCAAAAAGATATTGGAAATGTGATGGAGCACAGTCTCAGGAGATGCAGGGAATGGGAGGAAAGAAAGGACATTCACCAACCCATCACAAAATGATCTCCAAATTAAACCAGTTACAGGGCTTCTTTTTCTCTTTACATAAAAGCAGCTTTGGAAAAACTGCAATTTTATCAAGAAGCTATCTTTCAGTCTGAAATGGAATGGCTGCAATCAAGACAAAGGGATGTAGTGACTTGCAACATGGATAGGATTTGAAAAAGATGGGCAGGGGCATCACCCTAGATATGGGCACACAATATTAGGAGCCACAACATCAAGGTTACCGAGACAGTCAAGCACTGCTGGCAGGAGCACTCTCCATCAACCAAGAGAAGAAGCAGACCCTTGATGAGATAGTGGCTGAACAGACTTGGCAATGAAAAGTAGCAAGAACTCTCCAGACCTCCAGGAGAAGGTTGGCAATTAAAAGCACTAGCAGTACTCTTCTCATGTCCAAAGTTTATGCACCTAGCATGCAGGCACTGCAACTGACATATAAACCAATAAATTTAATGTGAAATAGCACACTCTCTTCTTGAGCAGCCAACAGAGCAAAATTTCAAACAGACAAAAAAAAATGTGCTGACACATATGAAGAGTTTTTTTTATTCCACGTTGAGAAAAGTTAATAGTAGTCTGCTTCAGTGGGAGGGGCAGAAATGGAGGTTTGAATGAAAGCTGCCAACCCTGCTTGATTATTCTTGAAGGGGGAAGTGGGGGGAAGCATACTATAAAATATGTAGTTTGTTTTAATTACTATTTGAGCTGAAAATTTTGATGGGCATTAGCTCCAATAATGTTTTCAGAGAATTAAATGCTCATAGCACTTGAAAGTCAAGACCAGATTTTATTTCTGTGAATATTTTCACAGAAAATTACATTTTCATGGACTAATGAGCTTACCAAACTTCTGAAGTACTTTTTGAAGGTGGACATTTCCCAAAGGAACTGTACAACTTCACTTGCTTAACACAAGTCAGCAGGAACTAGTAGAGCTATAGAAGGAATGTGGTCAGGCCTGGCATGTGCAGTATGCTTCTTTTTAAATTTTTGTTTGTTTGTTCCCGAAAGACAGAAAAACAAAAGACCTTTGTGCTTTGACTTGGAGCCCAGAGCATCCCCAGAACACAAAAGTAGGCAGATTAGCATGAACAAGATATAATTCTTTTTCTTAAATGGTCACTTTTTGCCAAAGCACTTCAAAAACAGAAGGCACCATGCACAATAATTATATGTATTAGGAGAGCAGAAAAAATAGTGTGACCGTAAATGGTAGATCTCTCAATCCTGGCTGAGACAGGCATTATGCACTATCACACATTTCCCCACACACAAACTTGTCAGGCTCTTCCATACCGGGAGCGTATACGCAAGGCATTTACTATGGAGTTGATGAATCAGCTCTGCAGTGAACATCTTGGCACCTACACATCTGACCCTATTAGGCTGAGTAAACTAATAAACTCTGCAACCTGGTAGTACTTGGTGCAGCTGGCTATGGTATGCTTCAGTACAGGGGGCTGCCTGCCAGCTAGCTCCATACCTGGAGCACCCCCATGCCCCAGCCAGCCCCTCCACAGCACACCAACCAGGGAGGGAGCAACTCTGGGCTGGCATGCTGACCCCCATGGCCTTCTGCCATCTGAAGCTGCTCCGACCCAGCTCAGCATGCCATAGTCCCGGCGCACATTCAAACAGTGCACCCAGGAGCAATACGCTCTGGACTTTATTGCTTTGCATTAATTGCAAATGTAGACACACTGACTTGCACCGCTCTTTGCCGTGCCACAGGCAAAGCCTACCAAACTATGTTAATCTAATGGTTGTGTGACACGAACACAATTTAAGAAAAACGGAATCAGCATTTTAAAATACAATCTTCAACTTCTTGAAAAAAATTTACAAGAACTACTCTGCAGCATGGTATTTCCAGGAGACAATTACAATTGTATTCCTTGAAGTTCAAAAGTCTCTTAAGTGCAGACAAACAAAAATTTTAAATTTTCCTTATGTAGAATGCAAACCCTATATATTCTCTATGGTTTAAAAATAAACTGAAATTCAGTGAGGGGAAGTAAGATAGGCATCCTACGTTGCTATGATGTTGGACTAAGAATCTAAACATAAGCCAGGAAATTAAAACTCTGTCAATTATGGTAGCAAACCACATGATAGTATTTTATAAACTAAAAAGAAGGTACAATCCCAGCTTTTATGATTTGATACAAAGGTGAAAAAGCAGAATGTAGGGAGACATATAAGATGCAGTCATTGGAAAGTTATAAACAGAAAATACTTCTCAAATTATTTGCTGTTATCTACCAAGTCTTCCACAGATATCACGTCAGAAGTAGGTCAGCAGAAATGTCTGACTATAGAGAGTTGAGAATCTTTCAAGTGAGATCAGAATAAAAATAAAGTCAGTGACCTTATTTGGATCACAATGCACATGAAAATTTCTGTTCTAAGGAAAAGCAAGCAGATCCTGCTGCCTGACTTTAATGCTTACTTGTTTCTGTGACTAGAGAGAATCATACTCTCTCTGCCTAAATTTTCTCAAATACCAATTCATCCCAAAACAGTGTTGTGGTTATTAGGTAAGTCTGAGTTTGCAATACAGTGCAACTAGGTAAAAAAGTATTATACACATAATATTTGTGGTTACTGTCAAGATTGTTACATGTATTATTTAACAAATATAAGCAATTTAAAAATATATTAAAATAGTTTTCTTATCTAAAGCAGTTGCCTTTAACAATTCAGTATTATAGCCATGCTGTATCCAGTTTAACATAATCAGACAGGAACCTGGCAGATTACAGTGAAGTGCCTCAGCTTCTATAATTCTGAGCTCCCCAGTATCAAATCACATTTCTCACTGTGACTATGCCGTCAGATTATCTGATGTTGTCACAACTGGGTTATATTGTTTCTCCAAGAGCATTTTCAGTTAAACATAGGAAGTACTGACCATCGAACACAAGACAATTTATCTTTCATAATTTTTTTCTTAAAAGTACAGGCTAGAACATACTCAGTATACCACCCATTAAACAAGCATCTAAGGATAAGCTACAGTATCTTTATATATTTTGCATACAAATACTTGTTTAATGGGTGGTATACTGAGTATGTACCATTTTGTACCTTTAAGACCAATCTGTATGAATGTATCCACTATAGGTTACTCATGGTATTTATCAGCCAGCACTTTCTGCTTGGCTCTGAAGATGGAAAGCAAACTGAGGAACATCAGCCTATGATTGATCTTTTACAGCAGTCATCCAAGTCAGACACTTTTTCATCTTTTTCTCTGTTTCCAGCTACTCAAATTGTTAAGATCTTAAGTCCTAAAATTTCTGGCCATCATTTTCCTTGATACGTTGGAGAAAGGATTTTGAGTATTTTTTTCTGATCTACTAATTAAAAGAAGAAAAAAAACTTGCATGTCAGATGCTTGAAACTTTAACTGTGCTCCTCTATATATTCCACTAGGCCCAAATGGCTACAGGATCCCTGCCTAATTGGCTCAAGCCTATCACAGAAGAATGAGGAGAGAGATGTATTTTCCAATGGACATAGGTCTGCCTCATTGTGACTAAATCATCCTTCAACTTTTCATAAGATTCAGTAACACAACTGAAAAGAGGATTGCTCACTTTGGATCAGTGATTCTGAACCAGATTGACTTGAGATCCTTTCAAGGGTGCTCCAGGGTACACTGTTAGGTAGGAAAACATGACTCACATGATAAACTTAGGGATTTCAAATAGGAATCCATAGCACTAAAAATATGCTGCCCTTTGGCAGTCTTTCTGGGTTCTTTCAATAAAAGAATTGCTCTATTATTTTTCTGAAGTCAAAAAGCAAATGAAAATAAAGAGTTGTGGCATTTTCGAAAGGATGCCTGGAATCCATTCCGGGGTACCTCAAGTATAAATAATAAGGTTTAGAACCACTGCTCTAGATAAACCAGCCTTTTTATTTTTGACTGAAATAACTCAGCTTCAAAATCGTAACACTTGCATGAGCACTGCTCCTATAAGGAGCAAGTCAACCACTGTCAGTATATCTGCTGTTAAAATTGCCCACGCTTCCATAGCTTTCCCTTTCTCGTACAAGCCCTGGGGCAATAACTTCAGACTGACACCAAAGCCAGCTCAAAACACACAGCTTTATTTCTTGCTATAAAATGTGTAAACTTATAGTGAAAGTCTATCTATGATACATGTAGAAGAACCTAGCAAAGTATTACACTGAACTTGGCACCTACTATAGATCCTTTGGATGAGTGAGATATTTTGATTTCATAAATTCACTTTTCCAGGACTTCTGCAAAAGAAAGATATTGTCAACACAGGTAGAGCATGCTGTGTAATTTAGTTGTTAAATGCAAGAAACTGAATCAGTGGCACATCTTATTTACATCACAAACAAATGTCATTCTCAAAGACTGAATGTTAATGAACTATTATCTCTCCTCAGTGTATTTATTTTGCTTTCTTTTACATACAATTATGGCAACTTGTTTTCCTTCAAGCAGGTGCAAGTAACTCCTGAGATTTTGTATGTATCCCTCCAAATGTGCAAAGTGCAGCTGTGTTGTCCCGGTTCCTGTGTGTAGAGTCAACTTTTAAGGAACTACCGTATTTTTCAGACCATAAGACGCACCTGACCATAAGACGCACCCAGTTTTTATGGCAGGAGAGACTATGTGTGCCGGTGGCCGGCCATTTTTATTGCCGGCTCCCGGCCACCGGCACAGGCGCCGGCTTCCAGTGTAAACAAGCGGCGGATGTCCCGCTCGGGCTCCGCCGCCTCCGCGGGCAAGCTCTGCCCCGTCTCCCCGGGACACGGCATAAACAAGCGGCAGGTGTCCCGCTCGGGCTCCGCCGCCTCCGCGGGCAAGCTCTGCCCCGTCTCCCCGGGACGCACACCTTCGGACCATAAGACGCACCCTCGTTTTCCCCCCACTTTTGGGGGGAAAAAAGTGCGTCTTATGGTCCGAAAAATACGGTCTCTAAAAAATAAATGGATGGTCCTTATTAAAAGAGTAGGATTCTTACGTCCAACTCTGGTCCCTCCACTATGTATAGTGTCTATTGCTGAGAAAAAGATCAGTTCAATTTTTAGTTGGTTCAGTAAATGTCAGGATACCCGTTCTCTCCTCTGTACAAGATACTACAGTCATATTCAGTGAAATAGCCCAATTAACATGACAAATACTATGCAACACTTGATGGCTTTGTGCAGTGAGGGCCAACTTTATTAGCAGGTATACCACAAATTAGCCCCACACCCCCCTGTGAGTGCTACTCTGATTCCCTTCCTTTATTAAATTTACTGCTGTGCTTCCTCTTCTCTGTGCTGTGCTCCCTGCTGGATCTGCTGCTCTGCTTTCTGCTCTCTGCCCCACGTTTCCTGCCTGATCAGCCACTCCGCTTTCTGCTCCCTACCTCTATGATGCCTCTCTGCTCCGATCCGCTACATGTTACGCCCTGCTATTCTTCCTGGCATTTGTGGCTCCCGAGCCACAGATTGATCACACCTAGCACTAGCACGAAGTGGGGAAGGAAAGAGAAAGGCAAACATATCTAATCTAGACTGGCAAGAGAACGATGTCAGAGCCAGGCTTGATGCTCCTGGTGATGCAGCTTGCCCGATGCAGCAGACTGTGCTGGTGGGGAAGCTACAGTTGCATGACACCTGACTGCACACCTGCACAGGGCACGGCTTTGGCACATGCCCGGGGTGGATGACGGGTGCAGTGTTCGCTGGTCTGAAGGTCCTCCCTGCCCCTCTTGGCTTCCACCTGCTCTGTGGATGCCAGAGCCCCGCTGGGCACAAAGGACGGGGCCAGCTGGACACCTCCAGCTGAGGCAGGCGGAGGGGTACCGTGTGGCTCACCTGCCATCATGGGGGGCGGGGGTGGGCCTGGAGGAAGACTGAGCAAGGCGAGACCTCCTCATAGCTTCCTCTCAGGGCAGCCCAAGTTCCACAGTGACATCATCAATGGGGGTGGAGCCGACAAGCCACCTGCCAAGTTGCACCTCATTTGCATGTGTGCATATTCATATATATGTAAATGTACTACGTGAGGGCAGAAGGGAGCCTCCAGCTCCCAGGGATGTGGTCAGCAATGGTGGGGGGGCAGGACAACCAGCAACGTGCCAGGTGACACCTCATTTGCATACACGCAAATTCATATATATGCAAATATATGTAAATGCACAAGGGCGAAAGTATATATGGTGGAGGGGCAAAGCAAACACTGCCCCTTTTTGCTTTGGGGCGGCAGATGCCCTGCCCCGGCATTCGGTAACCGAGGCGAGGCCGTTTAATCGCCATGGGGAGCCGCCCCGCCCCGCCCGTGACGCAGCACGTACGTCACAACGAGGAGGGCGGGCCGTCGCGGTCGCCCGCCCTTACCTTCCCAGGTGACGTCACCGCCTTGCCGCTGCAGGAACTTGTACCAGAAGGGGGCGGCGGCCTCGTGATCCGGCAGCGCCGCCTCCGCCAACCACAGTGCGGGCTCCTGGGCGGGTCGCGGCGCTGTGGGGCGCGCCAGCTTCATGGGCAGCGCGCGCTGGGGGTCCCACTGGCCCAGCTCCGGCCGCGAGCCGGCCACCAGCAGCGCCACGCCGCCCTCCGTCATCCGCGCCGGCACCACCACCCCGAAGCGGAACAGCATGGCCGGACCGGGTCTGGGAGTGAGGGGTGCAAACTCAGTCCCCTCGTGGCCGCTGGAGGGATCGCAAGCTGTAGCGTCTTCCTGGTTGTGACGTCATGACGCAGGCGCACGGACGTCCCCAAAGAACTGGGGTTCGATCCCCACTAGCCGGGCGACACGTGACTGACTGGATGAGCAGGCGGCTGTATGTTGTGCGCATGCGCGGGGCTTGGAGTTCCACCACCGGCCCCGGTGTCAGCTTACGCGCACCCGCAGCTGCAGGGTGTCCGCAAGCGCAGGGCATAGGCGCTTGCTGGTGTGCAGTAAGCGGGCGGCCGCCGGGCTGGTGGTGCGTCCTTGGTAGTGTTGCCACGTGCACGATCAGCATTGTATTTGGATACTTTCAACCGCTGCACGAAGTAGGATTAGTAATAATAAGAGTGCTCAAGGTACATGTAGGATAAGTTCTGAGGCAGCTGATTGACGCAACATGTGCAAAAACCCCAGTCACTCTTGGGGACTCAACCCCTTTGGAGTCTGCTGGCAGCATTTTCTTACCACTGCTTGCCTGCAAATAAAGAAATGCTTCAACTCTGATGACCCAGTTCTCACTTGCTCGCTGTTACAGGGCAGGGTCCTAGGAGCTGTCGTGATCTCTCCAGACACCCCCTACTGTGCTAAGTCCGAGATAAAGCACCCCCGTTCTCGCCCGCCATGTCTTTGATGTTAGGTATTTTATAAGGGAGGCTGCCTTTCTGTCCCCTTAGACACAGTGCTCTGGTGTATCCTGGCCCCCGTTGTGTATTGACTTGGTGCACCCCAGCCTTACAGGCTATGCATGGCTCCTACCACCCCTATACCATGCCCCAAGCCTCACAGATGTACCAGATGTTGTATGGTCACTCCCTTGCCATGCACTTACAGGTGTCCCCGGTTTGTCATGCAATTGCCTGCACCCTCACAGGTTCCCTGGGCTCGTGTTAATTGCTTGCGCCCTCCCGTGGACGCTCCCTGGCCTCTCTTGCAGCCATGCCCACACTGGGGCCTCTCACAATTGGGGCTCAGGTGACAGTAGCTGTGCCTGGCCCCTGAATCCCCTCCTTGAGTCTTAAGTGAGTGCTCTCTGGGGCTTCTCGCCTGTGCCCACTCTGGGACCTCTCACAATTGGGGCTCAGGTGGCCGTAGCTGTGCCTGGCCCCCAAATCCCCTCATTGGGTCTACAAGTTCCTGTGGGGCTCAGGCAGCCTCAGCCTTACCTGGCCCCCAGTCCTCTGTGCCCCTTCTCAGGGCTGGAGTCAGTGCACCCCTGAACGTTGTGCTCTCTCTGGCACCAGGGCCCCCACACTACCATGGAGCCCCTATGAGGCCTCCTCCAACCCCTAATAGCCTCACCCAGTCCTCCAGTCTTAGAAAACTCCAAACAGAAAAGCTCCTGGGCTACAACGTAAACTCTAAGCCAACTGGCTAACCATCATTCAAAATCCCTACCAGGGCTTTCTCCACCCAGTGTCCTTAAGCAGAAGCTGCTCAGACTTCCCTCTTCCTCAGCTGCTAGCAGGGAACTGACTCCCTGGTCTCAGCCTGGATAATTTATGTAGGTCAGGCCCTGCCCCCTTCCAGTCAGCTGACCAACTGCAGTTGCCCCAGCAACCAGCACCTGTACCTTTTGTAGGAGCAGGGCATTGAAGTGCCCTGTGACACACCTTCCCCCTTAAGTTCAAAACTCTCTAGGAGCAGGGTACCAAAGTGCCCTGCGACACTCACTGACACCTACAGGGAGCATTATAAAGTAAATAAGCCTAATTTGCATGCTTTTTCAGTGTGATAATTTCAAGCTTCCAATATAGTAATTTCATATTTAAGACCTGCAAAGCTATTCCCTGGGCAGACACTGCTCCAGCTGCTCTGGGATCTGGGCATGGGGCCCAAGCTGGCACTAGCTCAGGTGTGCTGGGGGGATAGGGTCCACCGGCAGGGTACAGCTATGGGTGCATCGTGCCCTGCGTGGGTCTGATTAGACCTAGGGACCAGGTATCTGACACCCTCCCCCTCTTCAGCCCCCTCTCTAGCATTCATCACTTGGGCTAGAGATGCCACAGGAAACCCTCCAGCCTTTCTGTTCGATAGCCACGAACAGATCTGTCACCCGCAGTCAGTGTGTACCTAATCGCCCAGCCATGCACCCACAAATGCATCTAGCCCCTTTTTGAACCTGTCTTTGCTACCAGGCTCCACCACCTCCCGTGGCAAGAAGTCCCAAACATTAACTGCAGGTTGCAGAAAAATGGGTCTTTCCCTTTTTAGTTGTAAACCTGTAACCTGTTCATTTTGGCAGGTGCTGCATAGCTGGTGGTTATGTAGCCACAGTAAGCTATGAAGTAACTTTGGCAAGATTGTTGGGCTGCTCCCTGCTCTGACTCCTGGCGCTTCAGAGAAAGCCCCATGAATCAGTTTGTCATCGCCCCCCAGGCATTCCCTGTTTGGTCCAGTGGGGGTGGGAGAATAGAGCTGCACTTTGGAGCTGATTTAGGGGAGGAGCTGCCTGCCTGCAGCTTCTCTCCCCTAGCCTCAAGCCCCCTCCCAGCTCTGGTGCTCTCTATAGGATGAGAGGGGGAAAAAGGAAGGGAGAGGACTCCGGTCTGGGATTTGCCCAGCCTGAGCTGGAGGGGAATGGGGGAGGGACTTTGAGGCAGGGGTGGCTCCAATCCATGCCCTCACTTCTGGTTCAAGTTGGGCAAACCCCAGCCCAGAGCTCCCTCCTCTCCCTTCTCCCCCATCCCATCCTGCAAACAGCAAGAGTCTGGGGGTGGGCTCAAGCAACCCAGCCCCAATTGCATGCAGGAATTGAAGTGAATGAAGGTGAGCACATTGGAGCTCCTTCATCTGAACCCTCATTAGATGAGGGCTAATTTGTCACGTCATCGAGCACTTCTAAGGAGCTCTGCAGCCATGCACTTCTATCAGGGCATGGCTGTAGAGTGCTTTCAGGGGACCAACTGTACAACAAATGTCACTTCTGTCAGTGCCCTGCAGTGACTCTTGAGTAATGCTGTAAACACATGATTCAGAAGCGGGTACATGCACCACTAGAACTCCCAAAGGACAAAACTCTTCGTAGCTGAGCTCAGAACGCCATTGGTTTCTGCTGCTTCTTACACTCTTGTCCCTGTTGCACACAGATAAACAATCTCCTTAATCTGAAGATATATACTGTTTTCAGGGGCTTTGATAATAACAACAGCAATAATTATTATAATAATAAATCCAAATCTCCCTCCAGCCTCCTAGACTCAGCATAACCTTGGCAGCATAACCTGCTAGACTCAGCATAACTGTGTGTGTGTACTTGTGAAGAATGTGCAACTGAGAAGGGCTCTGTGCTCACAATATTCTTAGGGCAAGCCCTGGCTTGAATATCAGAAGATCCCCTGGAAAGGAAGGGAGGACCAGCTGCTGGATGTTTGGATCAGTCTTAGGCAGCCTCCTGCTGGCACTGGATGGAGCCTTACAGTAAACCATATAAACTTCTGCTTCCAAGACATGGCTGCTTAGACCATCTAGGCACTTTGAGGTGCTTTGAGAGCCTTTCAAGGGGACTGCAGTGCATTGGCATGGCTGGTATAGAAACACGATTCACAAGATAAACTGAGAGTTAATAGGAATCCATAACAGGTCAAAAACATTCTGACCTGTCATGGTCTTTCTGAGTTCCTTGTAACTTGCTCTGTTCTTTTCCTGTAGTCAAAAAAAGGAAATAAAACCAAGAGCTGGCATTGTCTGAGGGATGCCTCAGGTCTAATGAGGAGAAGGTTGAGAATCACTGATCTAGATGGATCTAAATCCCAGCCAGAGGCATGCTGCTCCTCTGACAGGAGACATTTTACCAATGGTCTGGATCTTTCTTACATGAAGTTCCTTTCTAACCATTCTGTTGATGAGGAAGAAGATTGCTTTATACCCTTTCCAACACAATCCACTTCATAAGCTTGGCACATTAGCAGGTACCTACAGATAGCATGAATGACTGGTGCCTCCCAAGACTGTGGGGACACCATTTGTAGGCAGCAGCATTAGCGGTGAGTGGAGACCACCTGCACAATACCAGCAGTAGGGGGGGTGGTGAGCAGGGGACTGCCTGAAGATGCCAGTGTCAGGTGGGCCAGGGGGTGAGCAGCAACTGCCCACGGAAGCTGGTGGCAGTGTTGGCTAATCTCGGGGGGTGCCCCCCCATGCCTCCCCTCTGAGTCACCTATGACAAATAGTGTCAAAAACACCATGTTTTTGTCTTAGTCTCAATGGCCTTCAGCTGACAGTAGCTTCAGTTCATCCTAAAGCTAGAATAATGGGTTCTGCAGAAAAGTTAATAAAGTTCTAATGCTCAAGAACAGTAGTTCCCAACCTTGGGGTCATGACCCCATCTGGGATCTCAAAGACACTTGACAGTGTTGACTGATTATGATGAAAACCATAGGAAAAAAGCAGAAAATTATGGGTTCCCCTTGCAGGCTGGCAGAGTTTCAGCCTGCAAGGGGCTGCTTGGGGCTGGGTGAAGTAGGAGGAGAGCGATCAGGCAGGATACATCAGGTACATGAGTGCATGCATGCATGCACATGGTGGCATGGGGTCATGTTGAGAAAGAGGTTGGGAAGCACTGTTCAAGAAGGTGAAATCATAATTCTTACATCCACAGTTCGAGCAACTAAAAATCTCTCCTCCCCTACTCCCCCAGGTTTCTGATTTTATATAAGTTCCCACTGAAACAAAACAGCAGCGCATTCAATACTTTTGAAGACTAAGAAGAAAATAATATCATGCGTGTATGCCAGCTTCTGGATTCTTTACTATTCATTCCACCCAGAAAAAGCACACACCAACTGCAGATGCTTCCTCAGCCTGATGAAGGGCATTTATACCCAAAAGCTTGCAAAGAAGAATTTTTCCAACTATCCGAGTTCATTTAATAAAAGATATCAGATTTATCCAAAGAACCTCATCTGCCGAGAATCTACATATCTAATTGTTGAAGATACTGAGCTCATGCAGCTCTTGTCCCTATGGATGATCAATACCTCAGGGAACTTAGACCCTCATTTTTCATTCTAATATGCTCTAACGTACCATGTTTACAATTTCCCTGTGGTATACAAATTTGTCTAATTTCTTCTATTGCTTCTTCCTGCGCAAAATATAATAGCACACAGAATTGCTGTTGAATTTTTTCATGAGCTCAGACGCTTTGAATAATTTATGCTTCATTAAGTCCAGTCTTTTTATATTACAAATAATCTAGGGATTCTGCTTCCTGCTGCTGATAAGCACAAGATATATTGCTATGAACATATCCAGCAGAAGCAAGGCCTTCTGAGCAACATTTTAGCACTATTGTGGATATTTGATTCAGCAAAGCTCTCCATGAATAGATGCTTGTACATAAAACAAGGAAAGCAAGATTTTCATACAAGTCAACATAATGTTTGCAAACTGAGGTTTCTGGATTGCAATTTAGTCATTTTGTTTTATGAGAGCCCCAGCCCTGGCCCTGCCTCCCACCTTAACCTGTGCAGTACTGCAAGCCGACGCAGTCATTTGCCACCTCCCAGCTGCAGCCAGCATGGCTTCCATTCCATCTGCCCAGGTGAGGCTGCTCCCAGTGCCCTAAGGCTGGGGCTGGGGTTTTTTAGTACATGAATGTATCTCCCAGACCAGCCTCTCTTTCCTTAGCTGAACAGTTTTCTTTACTTTAAAATATGTGTAGGGAAGCTGTAACAAAAATACTGAGAGAAGATCAAAGACATAAATAGAAAGATAGTATTTACATATAAACAGTCTCTCTCAGGAGGAATGCAAAAACATTTGTCTTATTTGTATAACTGATACAAGATGTATTAATGAACTGGGTAATTTGGAGCAGAGAGATTTCCTTGCTGAAAATTTAGATCATCATTATTTTTCTTTTAAGAAGCACCATAAATTGAAGTAATATTAAAAGTAATATTAAACAGTTAAGCTAATAAGAGAAACCTGAAGCTAATAAGGAACTTGTTGCACAGAGGATGAACATGTCCAACCACTATAATTAAAGTCTAACTACATGATTTTCATGTTGGATCTGACTTGAAATTACAGTACTAGAGAAAAGCAGCAGATTGTTTAGTTATTATACTGTGAAATCAGGTGGAGAAATATTAAACATATTAAGAATCTGGCTATCCCATAAAACTCTGCTGAAAACGGGAATAAGACTGCTTAGGTGCTATAGCACAGCAGGTAAGAACTCAGAGGCAACCTAAATTGGCGTATAATGCATGAGTGTCTTTTTTGCAAGACTGACACTATAAATTATGGCAAGAAAAATACCTGGTTTTAGTGGCAACCATCAATCCTCCTGGATCATGGTGTATGCATGAGGACCACCCAGATCTTTGATGCATATGCCTGGGCAGAAATTTTTTTGAGGAGTGGAGGTTGCCCAGACCTTCCATCTTCCCTTTAGGGCACTGAGATAGAATCCACAAACCAGACTGAGTCCAGATGCTTGGTGCTTCCATGGCTATAGTTGCATAAGTGCCTGGGAAAAGGCAACTGGTACCTCCAAGTCTGGGGGACACCAGCTCACTGACAGGCGGGGGGGGGGGGTCCCCCATCAGCTAATCACCAAGCCAGCAGTGAAACCAGAAGTCCACTTCTGCC
Source organism: Crocodylus porosus (assembly GCF_001723895.1). Classification (NCBI taxonomy): domain Eukaryota; kingdom Metazoa; phylum Chordata; order Crocodylia; family Crocodylidae; genus Crocodylus; species Crocodylus porosus. The sequence continues at coordinate 123,767,589 of NW_017728943.1, read as the reverse complement.
AGCACTTCCAGTTTCACAGCTGGCACTTCCAGGGGCTGCATATGCAGTCACATGACCCCCTACACACCAACAATATGGCTGGGAATTGAACGCAGCTCTTCTGTGTGGTAGATACCACTGAACCACAGGGGACTTCCTGTTGGTTGTAGCAATTACATTTAAATCTCAGACTTAAACTGAAATATATATAGGGACAACACTATACACCACTCTATGTTTTATTCTTTAAAAATGTAGGATAGTTTGAAAACCTGGTAATGTTCTTATAGAGTAATACTGTTCCTGTTTTGAGTATGTGTCTGATTTTCCAGAAACCTGTATTACTAATAAAATTCAAAGCCTGACAATACTATAGAAACACTAATATCACTATGAAAATATTTTAGCCAAATTAAATTTTATGCACCACAGATTTTCACAAGAGCTAATATAACTTTACTTTTAGGATTTGGCTTAATCCTAGGGAAAAAGAGTATTAACTGCTTTAACAAAATTAATTATTTTCATATTATACTAATATAGTTATTTTCATGAGAACAACTGTCTGAGCTCACTGGCTTCAATTAAAACTTGTTTGCACAGTTGTAAGAAATACTATTGAGCAAATTATATTATGACTGTATGTACTACCTAATAAAGGATTCTTGTAAAGACATTTTCTTTCTTTTTTTAGGCTTTAACCACGTAACTTCACACTTCTAACAATAATTACTGCTACAAAGACACAATAAAATGTCCTTTGATGTGCTAATAGTTCCTTTTATTTTTAACATTTAAGCTGTTCAAATGGATGCCGTGAATGAATATGATGGAGAAATGTGTGTTCTCTACTGAATCTAGTCTATAGATGAAAAACTGTTCCCTTAATATAAAATCAGTGTCACTGGTATAAGATTTCACTGTGGCATTCATAGTAAGACATGAATTGTTAAGGACTTATTGCATGGGTGGTATAGTTTATATTTAATTAAAACAGACAGACATAAATAGTAGTTGCCTGGTTCATGTTTCCTTTATGGTCTTTTTCATGACAGTTCTCTTAATTATATTTTCTTGGTTTTGGGTTTTATTTTCTTGGTTGTGATTTTGTGAATAGTAAGTAATGCTAAATAGGCCTCATCAATGACCTCTGAAGTCAGAGATGCCTTATTGGCTTCATTGCATGTTGGAGGAATAAAAAAATTGTAATGATTTATTTAAAAATGTATCTTTTAAAAATAGATATATCACTCTTTAGTGCTTTTACTAAAGAAAGGCAAGAGAGGTAAAAAAGGTAAGTACTTGATTAAAAATTTCAGGAAGGAAGAGGTCACAATAAACCTTCTTATACCTGCGCCAGGACTTAGGTACAACATTAATACTTGTATTGAGTTCCACAATAGACAACTTAGGATGGAGGTCTGAGTCCTAACCCTCACCCCCGGCCTCTCCTCCCCTTTTTACCAAGGTACTTGACCTCATGCAGGAAAGTGAAATTCTAAATTTAATTGCAAAAATAACTTTGAAGCTAGAAAGTCTTCCTGGCCAAGTGCTTTCCAGCAAAAGACACCATAATATAGACCTAAGGGGTGGAAGTGATGCATCACATAGGGTATCCAGCTTCTCTGGCACTCATGAATTCATTGCCCTGCTCGCCGACTCATGCAAATCCACAAATGAAGTGAAGTGCCTTGGGTGTTCCCCTACTTGAACTCTCTCTCTGACATGTGCTTGACAGAGGTTGTGGATGACACCCTGCAGAGTGGATTCACCACCTCAAATCTCTGGTTTTGGCATGTGCAACAAGAGTCAGGGTGCATAGGGCTCTACTGCTCAGCTATGCATTCAGGAGTGCTACATAAGTGGTATAGATATTCCCAAAGATTTCCAGCATAAAACAAAGGTTCATAGGTTCATAGATGTAGGGACAGAAGGGACCTGAGCAGATCATCAAGTCTGACCCCCTGCCCTGGTCAGGAATGAATACTGGGCTCATATGACCCCTGGTAAGTTTAAGCTTATATGACCCTAGCTAGGTAATTATCAAGCCTCCTTTTAAAGACCCCTAAGGTAAGAGTCAGCACCACTTCCCTTGGGAGCTGGTTCCAGATCCTGGCCACCCTAACTGTGAAGTAGTGCCTCCTGATGTCTAGCCTGAACCTACTCTCAATCAACTTGTGGCCGTTATTCCTTCTTACTCCGGGAGGTGCTCAGGGGAACCAAGTCTCACCCATTCCCCTCTGGTCCCCCCTGGTAATGTTATAGATGGCTACTAGATCCCCTCTCAGCCTTCTCTTGTGAAGGCTGAACAGGTTCAAGTCCTATAGCCTCTCTTTGTAGGGTCTGCCCTACTGCCCCCTGATCATGTGCGTGGCCCTTCTCTGGGCCTTCTCCATGCTGGCCACATCCCCCCTGAAGTGCAGCGCCAAGAACTGGACGCAGTACTCCAACTGTGGCCTGACCAGTGTTGCATAGAGAGGGAGGATCACTTCCTTGGCCCTGCTTGTGATGCATCTGTGACTGCATGACAAGGTGCATTTACTGACTGTGTCCTTACATTGGTGGCCCATGTTCATTTTGGAATTGATAATGACTCCAAGATCTCTTTCTGCCACTGAGTTCCCCAGCCTGTAGATACGCTGCTGGTTTTTTCTGCACAGGTGCAGCACCCTGCACTTGTCAGTATTGAATCCCATCCTATTCACATTCACCCACCCCTGTGAACTGTCCAGGCCCCATTGTATCCTGTCCCTCCCTTCTAGTGTGCCCACCTTGCCCCAAATCTTGGTGTCGTCAGCAAATTTGAACAGGGTGCTTTTCACCCCCTCGTCCAAGTCGCTAATAAAGAAATTGAACACTACAGGCCCAAGGACCAAGCCCTGGGGAACCCCACTGCCCACATCCCTCCAGGTTGAATCTGACCCATCCACCACCACTCTCTGGGTGCGGCCCCCTAACCAATTTGCAACCCATCTGCCTGTGTAGGTATCAATGCCACAGTTGCCTAGTTTTCTAATGAGTATGGGGTGGGAAGCAGTGTCAAAGGCCTTCCTGAAGTCCAGAAAGACTACATCCACCATGACACCTACGTCCAATGATTTTGTGACCTGATCGTAGAAGGCAATCAGGTTGGTCTGACAGGACCTACCCTTAATGAACCCATGCTGGTTGCCCTTGAGCATCATCCCCTGCTGGTCCCTCACAGATGTGCTCCTGGATAATTTTCTCAAAGAGCTTCCCCAGAACTGAAGTAAGACTAACGGGCCTCAAGGATTTAAACATACTAAGCTTTAGGGGGCGGAAATCATAAAGGGAAAACTAGCTAGCAGTTTCAGGAGTGGTGCTAGGAGTCAAAATAACTTCAGGGTTTTATTTGCTTGATACACAGACTTGTTTAAATTCTCACTTTTCTTTACTGATCAAGAAAATACATCTAAAATTAAACCTTGATGTTAGAGACATTGTAGGGTGCCAGCGGAAAGAACTTGGCACAATACAGCATGGAATTCACAGCCCATGAAGTGAGGGGTTTATGTTTTAGCTACTTCCAGGATCTATTGGTTGCAACTGTCCAAAATTAATGCAACAGTGCATTATGTAAGCCTGTCCTCAACACGTCCATCCTTCCTTATACCAAATTAAACCTCCTACACTATAACCTATAAGAAGGTCTTTGGTGGACAATCTTACCATAGGCAGATTAACTCATAGTTTCTAGGGTCGGAAGGGACCTGAGCAGATCATTTGGTCCGACCCCATGCCATGGCAAGAAAGAATACTGGGGTCAAACGACCTCAGCAAGATGTTCATCTAACCTCCTCTTAAAAACCCCCAGGGTAGGAGCC
>NW_017728943.1:123747747-123763754 GCF_001723895.1 Crocodylus porosus | reverse complement strand
GGCTGGTGTCAGCCAGCAGGAGGGTGAGTTCCTCCTGCTTGTTACCCATACTACGAGCAGGTGTCCCTGGCAGTTAGGGGCCCTGGGATGCCTTGGTTTCCCCTTGCAGGTGGGCAGTATTCCAGCCTACAAGGGGTCCTGCTTGGGGCTGCCAAGAGATGCAGGGGTGGCACCAGCCTTTTTCCCAGCAAGGGGGCTGGGCTTAACTGGGCCAGGAGCATAAATGGCACATGCCCCTGGCAGCTGAGGGGCACAGCTGCATCAGTGGGAGCGCAGTGTTGGTGGCAGGAGCCCAGCGTTCGTGAGTGGGGAGCTCCTGCAGATGCTGCTGTCAGCAGCAGTGGGTAGGAGTGGCGAGTGCCGGCCAGGGGTCGGTGACCACCCACAGGTGCCACTGGCAGTGTTGGTGGCAGCCAGGACTGCCTGCAGATGCTGCTGGCAGTGCCGGTGGCAGGGTGGCAAGCAGGAACAGCCCGCAGGCACCGCCAACAGTTTTGTACCTGCATACATGCCCTACGCATTGTCCCTGGCCAGGAACGCTATGCCTCTGCAGGCTGCAAGTGGAAGCAGGGTGGGCAGGCAGCAGTAACAGCACTGGGAAGGTGGCTGGGGAGCGGTGCTAAGGCAAAATTTGGGGTGGTTATAGTTTCCCCAAGCCGCTCCAGTGCACGTGTGGCTGCCCATGGCCAGGAACACAGCTGGGCAGCCAGCTCCCTGCAGGTAAGTGTAATAGGGGGGAAAAAGTGTGTGTCTGTGGGGGGGGTGCAGATTGAGGCCCCACAGTATGTGGGGCAGGGGCTGGGAGCAGGACAGAGCTACAGGTGGCTCTGGGTGTGATGGAGAGCCCAAAGCCCACAGCAGTCAGCCCACACTTGCCCTTGCCCTGCTGGGCTCTGCTCTGCTCTGCTCTGGCCGTGGCAGGGGAAGGAGGGTGCAGGGAGCAGGGAGCAGGGAGGAGAGGCAGGCATGTGCTACCCCACCCGCAGCCCAGCTGAGTCCACCCAGGCAGGTCACAGAGGCCCACCCTACCCTTGGCAGAGGCAGCACCAGGAGGGGAAGGGGGCCATCCTGCTGCTGGAGTCCAGCTCCTGCCAGGGGTAGGGGGACTCCAATTTTGTGTTTGCCCAGGGCCCCAATAAATTTTAATCCACCTCTGAATTTTATAGATTAATTTTACTGTGTCTGCCACTAGAAAAATCCTCCCCCGGGGTTTTATAACCCCTTTCATCATTTTGACCCTTTGAACTAGCATAAAGGGGCCAAAAGAGGAAGAGGATCTTGTTCATTAGGTTTGTATAAATAGCACTTACCTACTTCACAAGGGTGCCAAATCTTCATTAATATTCACAAAACACTTTGATATACTCAGATGAAAGGTAACATGCAACAGCAGATGCAAACATCATTACAAAGCCGATTTAATTATAATTTACAGGATTTAAAACTAAGCTGTTGTTACCAAAAAAGGCAAGCTTGTCAATTAAACATGTATCTTAAAAGCAGAAGGATAAAAAAGATATTGAGCCCTCTAAAAATGAGGCACCATACAGAAGATATTTGACTGTATGCAACACCATAATATTCTTCCATTAGTCGGCAGAGAGCAAGCTGACCTGAATTTAATGTGACACATACCATATGACTGCATAAAAAGAAAAATGTGTTTCTTTTGCAGACATATGTTATACAATCCTTTCATTTCGAAAGCAAACGTTCACTTAGGAACCATGCTTCAACAGTGCCTAATTAATGCAGTGTCTGCAAGTGTTCTTTGTTTCCGTTTCCTTAGAAACAAATATTCTTTGGCAACTTCAACTGGTTGTAGAAAATTCCTATATTTTACCATTCTGTCAATGCGTAAAGAAATTAACCCTGCTTAGTTTCCACTATTCTTTACAGGCCTTTACTGTGGCAAACAATATGTCAAGACGTCCCTGGTAGAAGGGAGCAAAATATTAGGCACTATCTTTCTGAAATCTTGGTGTTCATTTAGTTGCATTAATTGTGCTTCAATTGCCTCTTTAATGTAGAGGTAGATACATTATTGAATTCAGGATCATTAAGTGTTTTTGGGTACACTAAGTATAAAAAATACACTACAGCTGTGAAGATGCTGTAGTTGGTCTCTCATGTCAGCACACAACAACTTTTTTCTATTTGCCTAAAGAAATCTAGGCTTAAAATCTTTCCCTATTCTTGTTTTTCTTTATACTGGCACTGGGAAGAGATTGTGTACCTAACTACACTGTGAAGGACAGTGTGGTAGGAAAAACAACCGCACAGATCTTTGCAGAGGAGGCAGCTGTGTCCAGTGGCAGGGAGATCCAGGACAGCTGGGGTTCCTCTTCCACTGCAGCCTTCATAGCTGTTAACAATGCCTTTTGCATCTACCTGCTCCACTGTTGAGGTCTTTGTGTTGTGTTGGACTGCTCTTCAGCTGATACCTCACCTTTGACCTTACCACCATGGGTGACCCTACCAGGAGTAAAAGACCCAGTAGTTTTGCTCTTAAGGTTATCAGTACACACAAGCCTCTCCACCCCTCAAGGAGGCAGTCCATAGAGGCAACAGCCTCCTCACATAAAACATGTCAAGCACAGGCTTCTTGTACTGGTCCAACAGCTGTACAATAACAAATACCAATACCCATAACTTATTACAAAGTCCTGCAGCAATGAATGAGTGGTGACAGGAACAGATGAAGTAATATCCAAGAGTCCCTAGGCAGCGGTGACATGGTGGTTGCTTCACCCTTGGTATGGGACAAGAGGGTGATTCAGCAGATTCAATCACAACTGAGCAGTCCTTTTTAGGATCCCCTGTGCTTACTCTGCATGGAGAGGGACCTAGAAAAGATGCCCCACTTTATCTTACCTGACTGGAGAGGCTCAAATTGTGGTCAAAATGCAAAAATGTCCTTTGCCTCCTGGAGCGTATGAAGCCTACTATGTGACCTGAAGTGTGACAGACCTGAACATAGAAGAGCTATAGACTCCCAAGAACTCTTGTGATATAACATCAATACCACTGCTCTCAGTGACACCAAACATATAGATGAAAGCCATCTGAAGGAGGAAGTGGGGGGCTATATGTTCTGGAAAGGGAAACCTGCAAATGACAGGCAATACACGGTGTTGGTTTTGCCATTAAAAACCAGATTGTCAGCCAAATGACTGAATTCCCTGTTGACACTGAGTGCCTCATGACTCTCCGTCTCCAACTGGCCAATAATTTATTTGCTACCATCATCAATGCATATGCCCCAACACTTGATGCTGAGGAAAAACACAAAGAGCATTTTCATAGATTGTAAGGGGCTGGAAGGGACCTCGCAAGATCATCTGCCCAGCCTGACTGCACTAGGCAGGAAGGACAACTGGGGTCATGTGACTCCAGTGAGATGACCGTCCAGTCTCCTCTTGAAGATTTCCAGGGTAGGTGATTGCACCAACTCTGGAAGGAGTTTATTCCACAGTCTGAACACCCTAACTGAAGAAGTTTTTTCTAGTGTTAAGCCTGAAACGGTCTTCCAGGAGCTTGTGGCCCTTACTCCTGGTTTTCCCCAAAGGTGCCGTGGTGAACAGTTGTACGCCAAGCCCTTGATGTATTCCTCTGACGTAGCGGTAAACTACTACCACGTCTCTTCTCAGCCTTCTCTTCTTTAGGCTGAAGAGGCCCAGGTCCCTCAGCCTTTCCTCATATGGCTTGCCTTGCAAGTCTCTGATCATACAAGTGGCTCTTCTCTGGACTTTCTTAAGGTTTCCCTTGAGAAAACCTTGTTGAAGTGTGGTGCCCAGAACTGGATGTAGTACTCCAGCTGCAGTCTCACCAATGCTGAGTAAAACAAAAGAATTGCTTCCTTGGTTTTGCTTGAGATGCATTGATTGATGCATGCCAGAGTATTGTTTGCCCTCCTGGCTACAGCATCGCACTACTGGCTCATGTTCATACTATGGTCTATTATTACCACTAAGTTCTTTTCAGACCTGGTGCTAGTCAGTTTGGTGCCACCAAGCCTGTAAGTATGTTGGGGATTCTTCGTCCCCAGATGGATCGCTTTACACTTCTCAATGTTGAGCTTCATCTGTTCAAGTTTTACGCTGACTCTAATGAAATCCTGACTATCATCCCGAAAAAGGTCAAAATTATCCTCTTTGGAGACTTCCATGAGATAGTTGGCTGGGACTTTAACATGTGGATGGGCACCACTGGGAAGGAAGGAGCAGGCAAGGTCAAGTCCAACAGCATCCTTTTATACCATGCAACACTCCTACTCAAAACAGATTATGTTATTGTAAGAGTGCATTATCTAAAAGATACCCATATCACATGTGTCATGAGAGGAGTCAATGACTGCTGGACTGATCATCATTTAGTGAGATCAATCATGCACATCTGACTTGTGTTGAAACATCAAAAGCAAAGCAAATCAGTTAGAAGACAGCACAACATCAAATGCCTTCAGATCCCTAGACACCATGAAGCCCTCCAAACATATCTAATAAGAAACTTGACAATCTTAGGATTAAAAGTGATAGCACTTGCATTGAGGAAGATTGGCAAGCTCTAAAAGAAACCACCTATGAGGCTTGCACAGAATCAAATGGCTTTATCTTCACGACATCATCAGGACTGGTTTGATGAAAATAACACTGAGATCAAAGCCCTTCTTGATCAGAAGAGAAAAGCTTTCTGTGACTGGCAAAATTATCCAAGTCAGAAACAAGGAACTTTTCAATGTTTAAAGCTGAAACCCAGAGGGAGATTCGAGAAGAAACAAATGATGGGAAGAGAAGGTGAAAGAAATCCAACAATCTGTTGACAATCATGACATGCAGAGCTTTTTCAGTGCAATCAAAGCTGTGTACGGATCAAGTTCTTGTGGGCTCACCCCACTTAGATCTGAGTATGGCAGCGCACTCCTCAAAGACAATAAATTCATCAAAAACTGCTGGAAGGAGCACTATTCAAAAGCTCCTGAACTGAGACTTGACTGATGAAACCATCAGACCCATCCCATAGCATCCAATAAGGGAAGCACTTGCTCATCTACCAGCCTCTGAGGAAATCTACCAGGCGATAATGCAGGTGAAGAACAGCAAAGCATCTGGCCCTGACTGCATACCAGCTGAGGCCTTCAAAGTTGGTAGGGAAACTATGACCAACAAGCTCCACACTGTTTCTCAAAATCTGGAACAGTGAGGAAATTCCCTCTGACCTAAGGAATGCCAACATTGTCACTATTTTTAAAAAGAGAAATGGGGCTGATTGTGGAAACCATTGAGGTATCACCCTCCTCTCCGTCTCTGGGCAGATCTTCACTCGAATTATAAACTGACCACCCTGTCCTTACTGAAAAAATCTTTCCTGAGTCTCAGTATGGTTTCAGATAATTGAGAAGCACCATAGACCTGATTTTGGTGGCTCAGCAGATCCAGGAAAAATGCTGAGAACAACACCAGGAACTGTACATGGTTTTTATCAATTTGACCAAAGCCTTCAATTCTGTTAACCATGAGGCTCTATGGAAGATCTTATCGAAGTCTGCCTGCCCAGGGAAATTTATCACCATACTGACTCCTTCATGACCAGATGACTGCCCGCATCCTATGCAGTGGCTCCTCTATGGAGCCCTGTGCCATTCAAAGTGGTGTCAAGCAGGGCTGCATGATTACACCAATTTTGTTTTTCATCTTTCTTGTAGTCATCAAGATGCTTATTTGTGGCCATCTGGCCCATGGCATCAACAGTGAGTACAGGATGGACAGGAACCTTTTCAACCTTTCTCACCTCATTGCCAAAACCAAAGTTATATCAGCCTCAATTGTGGAACTTCAGTACACCAATGATTGTGCTGTCATTGTTCATACTGAGGAGCACCTACAAACAGCCTTTAACTGCTTCTCTCAAGCATACCAGTGCTTGAGACTGACCCTTATCACTGGAAAAACAAAGATGCTTCAGTAGCTTGTTCTGGGTCAATAAACTCCCTTGGCAAAGATCCTCATCGACAGGAGTTAGAGAATGTTGAACACTGCATACCTCAGCAACTCTCTCTCAAAGAAAGCCAAAATTGATGAGGAGATCCAGTATAGGATCTGATGTGCCAGCTCTGCCCTTGGAAGACTGTATCGTTGTGTGTTCAAAGATCACAACATAAAGACTTGGAACAGAGCTCCTATTATACAAGACTGTGGTAACCCCAATTCTTCTCTATGGCTGTGAAGCTTCGGTGACCTACAGGGACCACCTGAAAAGCCTGGAATGCCTTCACCAGCACTACTTCTAGAAGATCCTTGGCATAAAGTGAGAGGATTGCCGTACAAATGCCAGTGTCCTCACCAATGCTAACACCACCAGTTGGAAAGCATTGATTGGAAGCTGCGGTAGACAAGGCATTGCAGGCACATGCCTAATGTATATTTACCAAAACGACTGTTATACTCCCAAGTCAGCCAAGGAGAAAGGGCATTCAGGGGCCAGAGGAAGCACTTCAAGGACACCTTTAAGGCAAATGCTAAGAAGCATGGCATTGACACCACAAATTGGGAAAATCTAGCTAGCAATAGGGCTACATGGTGAGGCCTTGTGAGAGAAGGTACATCTTACTTAGCAGAAAACCATCTCCATCCTGGAGGCAGAAAAACAACAGAAACAGGAGGAAAGGAAAAGACCGAGAAAACCGCTGTCTGATCCTCCCTTGAACCACCACCTGTGGCATCTGCCAGAGTGTCTGTGACTCTAGAATCAGCTTTTTAGCCATCAACAGACTCCTCCGCAATCCTTTTACTTGACCCATGGGAGTGATCATCCTCGACTGTGAGAGGTCACCAATGATGACAGTAAAAAAAAAAGAGCCAAGGTGATAAAAAATGGGATTCATAAGTTAAAACTGGGAATAGATAGTAGCCATCAAAACTGAGGTGCAAATCTAGTCACCATCTTTTCAAAAGTGAACAGACAAGGACTCTAAAAAATGCCTTAGCTTTAAAGAAAGTTAGCCTTAAGGTCACTGTAGGTTAGTCCAGAAAAGGGATGCAATCTACGGCTTGCTTTGGTAATATCAGCAATTTGGTGCCTCAGCCAGACTGTACATGTTCCTAGACAGCCCTTCACTGGAAAATGAAAATTGTATGTGGCCCTCAGCTGAGGCTAAGTTGTGCACTTCTATCAGAACATCCCCTAAATTGTATTTTCATAAATGGAAAGTCACAACACTTAAGTTGATTATATATTCCTCTACACTTAGACTGTCAAAAATGAAGCTGAAAGAAATAGGCTATAACATCTACTAATTTAAATATTTAGCAACAGCTATCAAAATAAGACTAGAATGTGGTCGCAATTAAGCAAGAGCATTTAGCATTTATTTTTAAATTCACAATGTTTATTCCATAGATATAGAGACAAAAAAGAACTGTCATCATATCTAATATACTTACCTTTATACAACTACATTGCTCTACCAGCCTACTTTACACTTTCTATCAGTATCATCTAGTTTCATGTGTTCAACAGTCTTTCAGCTGTAGAATATGTGGCAGAATTCACTGCAGAATTGTGCTCCACTGCTCCATCTTTCATTTAAATAAAATTATAGACCAGATGTATAATATATAGACAAAGGATATATAGCACAGCTCCATGAAATCCAATGGATCTACATAGAATAGCAACAGCTGAGTAATTTCCAACATATTGCAAAGAAAAACTTCAAAATATTAAGCTAGTGTATATCTGAAGCTTGCAGGTAACCTGAATCAATAGTGTCAGGGAGGTACAAATGATCAACTGACCATTAATTCTGAAATTTAAAAATGACAATTAGTAGTAGGCTGAAAAATGAACTGTGTAAAATAAATTAAATATCAAAATAAACACAGGAGCTGTGGACTTTTACTCCACATTTAAAGTGAAACTTCCATTTTATACATTAATTGGACTCCACAACTGAATTTGTGCTTTAATTATTTCAGAAAGTATAGGCTACTGCAGGAAGCGTTGTTTGAAATTCTGGTATTAGACTGAATGAACCCAATGATCTATTTAGGTTTTCAAATCTATGAATTTAAGTCTACTTTTCACAAAGAACTTATGACTGCTTATTATACTACCAACATTCATGACAAGGATCTCATAGCTTAGAATCTTGATTCACAAGCCACTTAACCACAGATTCTTTGAATCCTGGAGAAAGGTCTTTATGATTTCAAATTTAACACAAGTGGTTTGTGGCATTAGGTCACTTCTGAAATAAAACTCAGTATATATTCAAGCAAGCCACTGAAAGGAACTACAGCCTCCAGCAGAGGCGTGAAAACTGCAGGTCTTTTCAACATCACTCCAATCCTACTAAGTCTTTCTAGAGGCTTTTAAATTCATGAGGTGGCTTTGAATTATGCAGACTCAGCATGGGCGGGCGAGTCTGGAGCAGGTGCCGGGTGAGCTGGGGCCAGCCTGCGTGCACAGGTTCCAGCTAGTCCACTCCAGCTGGGACAAGTCCAGAGACGGTGTGGGTGAGGGGTGGGCTGAGGCCAGGTCAGGGCTGTGAACTCAACTGCTGCTGGGCGCTGGTGGTGTTGGCGAGGAGGAGCCACAGGGCATGCGGGCTCTGGGCTGTTGCAGGGAGGGGTGTGCTGACCAGCCTGTAACAACTCCCCAGAACTGCCTGTGTGGCCTATGGGCTCAAATAATTGCACTTCCCTGACCTATAACTCATTTATAACTATAATGGAAAGGATTTGAAAATCTTGACCAACACGGCCGATTTATACTAATAAAATATATTAAGCCTTAACAAAGCACTGAACCCCATATTTAACACTAAGAACAATTCCAATGACTGGATGAAGACCTTGTACAACAACAGCACAGTATTTCCCAACCAGCCTGCCGTGGCACAAAAGTGTGCCATCAGAAATGAACAGGTGCGCTGTGGAATTTTGCCATGGCACTGAGCTACAATAGGTATGAGGATGGGGAATGCCTTAACAGGTGTGCCACGGAAAAATTTTTATTAATCTAAGTGTGCCTTGAGCTGGAAAACGTTGGGAAACACTGCAATAGCATACAGACTTTATGAGCATATTTATCCATTTTCAAATGATGCTTATCTGTTTGCTAATTGCATCAAGACCTTATCCACATAAACAATATTCAATGAACATTTAAAACACATTAATCTTATTTTGCTTTTCTGTTTCATAGCTTTTTTCCCCAGCAGGATTACCAGCAACAAGAGCTAATTGTCTTCCTTAACAATCCCTTTTCAGTTTACATATATTTGATACTTAAAATTGTTTGCATATTTTGCTGCATGGGTATTCTCAACAGGAATGATGTCATGGAATACACATGCCCAAAGTTTCTTGAATCTGGGATAAACTTAAGAGGAATTTAGGGATTTACAGATGTAGGGACAGGCACCATTACAACCAACAATAAATGGATCTTGATTATGTCATTTATAACCTCAAGCACAATTACAGCTATGTGGTTTTCTAAAACCAGTTTAATTCCCAGTTGCTACACTGAAGATAAGTAGAACTGCTTTCCAGAATTAACAGATTTACCTCTCTTACTAAGTATCAAGTTCCTGATCTGGAAAACCAACTGAATTTTGGTTCAATGTGGCTTAATTTCTCTAATATATTACATTGTTATGACTACTTTTGCACAAGCTTCAATGATTTTGAACAGCAGCTAGCCATTCTTCTTAGTACTTAGCAATTCTTTAATGAATTCCTTGTAGTGGAATGTTGAAACTCTTTAATAGGACTTTGAGGTTGTAAGACCCTTGTTTTCTTGAAAGTATTGTTCTTTATGTAAATTTCTAGTTTTTAAATAATGCCCAGGACCGTATGCAGCCTAGGGACATCTTTGATACAGACACCTCCAGTGGTGCTTCCACATCTTTGGGGAGCCCTTCTGCCCCAAACCCCTCTCTGTTCTTTGCTGTTTGACCATTGAGAACCAGCTGTGATGTACCAGAAGACACAAATAGAAGTTATATTCATCATGCAATCAGGAGCCCCCTGAAAGCACTCTACAGCCGTGCTGTGATACATGACAAATTAACACTCAGCAAATGAGGGATCAGATGCAGGCACTTCACTTAGAAGCACCTTAGAGAACTTCAGGTCCCTAGGGTACAACTGTCATGTGACTGGGGTTAAACCGATGCATCCCAGGCCTGCCCCCAGTGCAGGGAGCAAGTGGGAGGGGAAGGGAGCTGCAGGCTGGGGTGTGCCTGGCCTAGAGGGTAGTGGTTGGATTGGAGCCCGCTCCCCTTCCTTCAGTTCAGGCTGGGCAAACCCCAGCCCACGGCTTGCTCCCCATCCCTTCCTGCACACAGAACAAGAGCTGGGAGGGTGGAGGTGGGCTGCATCAGCCCAGCCCCAATTGCATGGCAGGCAGGCAGGCAGGCTTGATCCCTCCCTCCACCCACCCCACAGGCAAATGTCTGTTGGGTAGTGGGGGGGGTGTCACTAATTTACGGTGTTTCTTGTAAAGCACTATGAGTTAGAGCAGGGACTTACTCTAGGTGCTGACAGATGTGCGTCTTTACCCTACCTATCTTGTTCAGCAGAGGGGATCCAGCCCTTATTTAGCAGAAGGGATTTTGCCAGCTAGAAGGATCATACTTTTGTCTAGTCATGAGGTCAGAAAAAAATGGATCTCCCTTTCTCAAGATGGGCATGTCTGTATGATCAAATACCCTGTAACTGCAAGTGTCACTGACATTAAGTAGTTTATAAGAGGATAAAAGATAATAAAAACAATTTATTACAAGAAAAACCAACAAGATGATAAATTAGTAACCATGTGTTGAGATACAGAGAGAGATATAAGAATAAACAAGCAAACAAAAAAAAAAAAAAATCAGAACAATAACCTGTTCTTACCCTGAACCTTAAAATCAAGCCAGCTTCAATACATTAAAAAGCAGGTTCTCCCTTTGACCTTATCACCAGGACCTCCAGCAAGTTCTTTTACCAGCTCAGGCTAAGACTCCAGTCTCCCTTGTACCTGGAGAGGTTAAAGACAAAGCCATGCTCTCAAACCAGGCTTAAGTATATTTTTCTCAGGCTGTTCACATACATCACCTGTTGGATTTGAAGCGGGGGAGGGGGCAGGGGGGAAGGAGGGGGCTCACAATATGCTCATAACTTCCAGCCCCTAAAAGTGCATGTTTTCCAGACTATAAACTGGGAGAACATGTGCATCCCTTTCAGACATGGAGATTTGCTAATCTAATATATCGTCTCTCTCCTAATTTCCCCTTAGTGGGAAATGTTCTCCTTGTTTCAAGGTGTTATTTCATGATAGAGCTTTTCCTTGTAAAATGTAAATTTACTATTGTCTGGTTACCGTCTGGCTCCCATGCCTCAGAACACATATGCAAGGGTGATGAGTAATCAAACCCCTGTCAAATGTTAATCCTCAGTGATTACCTCTTCTAAATGTGAATAGGTGAGAGCCACATAAATTAATCATCACCTCACTAAAATAGCTTTGGCTATATGTATCAAAACTACATGTATATCAAATGCCACAATCTATACAGACATAAGAACAATGAGGCTGAGCTCAGCTTGATGTTACCTATACACAGAAACTACACATGACATATTAGTAAAACAACTTCAAGAAACTATGAAGACACTCCACAAACCCCCAATTCATGGCAATAGTTTTATAGTTTTTAGGGGCTGGAAGGGAACTTACAGATCATCAGGTCCAGCCCCCCCTGCACTTGGGCAGAAAAGACTGCTGGGGTCAGATGACCCCAGCAAGATGGGCATCAAGATGCTTTCTGAAGATCTCCAGGGTGGATGACTGTACCGCCTCTGGGGGGAGTCTGTTCCAAACCCTTGATACTCAACTTGTAAAGAAATTTCTTATGTCTAGTCTGAAGCAATCTTCAATCAGTTTGTGCCCATTATTTCTAGTCCTCCCCTGGGGACCTTGGTGAAAAGTTGCTCCCCCAGGCCCTGATATAATCCCCTGATAAACTTATAGGCTGCCACCAAGTCCCTTCTGAGTCTTCTCTTCTCCAGGCTGAACAGTCCCAAGTTTTTCAGCCTCTCCTCATATGACCTGCTCTCTAAACCTGTAATCCCGTGCATGGCCCTCCTTTGGACTCTCTTGAGCTTCTCCACATTCTTCCTGAAGTGTGGAGCCCAGAACTGGATGCAGTACTCCAGCTACCAAGGCCGAGTAGGGCTGGAGGATGACTTCTTTAGCCTTGCTCGAGATGCCTCAGGAGATGCATGCCAGTGTTCGATTAGCTCTGCCAGCTACGGCATTGCATGGTGGCTTATGTTCATTTTGTTGTCTATTGCAACACCCGGGTCTTGATCATTTGTGGTGCTGGCTAGTGTAGCACTGCTAAGCTTCTAAGTGTGTTGTGGATTATTTCTCCCAGATGGAGCACTTTGCATTTCCTTGTATTTAATTACATCAGGTTGAGGTCTGCCTACCTCACAAGCCTGTCCAGGTAGGCCTGTAGTGCCAGCCTGTCCTGGAGCATGACCACTCTTCCCCATAGTTTGGTGTTGTCAGCAAACTTTGCCAGTTCACATTTAATACCCGCATCCAAATCACTGATTAACATATTGAAAAGCACTGGTCCAAGTACTGAGCCCTAAGGGACACCACTGGTCACCTCCCTCCATGATGACTCAGTCCCATCTATAAATACTCTTTAGGTCCTACCAAAGAGGCAGTTACCTAGCTACCAGACCATAAAGTAGTCAAGGCTGCATTTTTCCAATTTAACTATGAAGACATCATGGGAGACCAGGTCGAAGGCCTTTTTGAAATCCAAGTATACGACATCAACCTCATTTCTCCTATCTAGGTGGTGAGTTACCTGATCATACAAGGAGATGAGGTCTGGCATGATCTGCTTGTAAAGAAGCCATATTGGCTATCCTTCAGAATACTGCCTTCAGTTAGCCTGTTAGTGATGGACTCTGATAATTTTTTCTAGGATTTTACCCAGGATTGAGATCAAACTGATTAGCCGGTAATTCCTGTGGTCCTCCTTTATCCCTTTCTTAAAGATAGGCACCACACTGACCTTCTTCCAGTCTTCTGGGACCTCTCCTGAGCACCACAAATCTTCAAATAACTTTGTCATAAGTTGCGAAATGATACTGACCAGTTCATTTAGCACTCAGGTGTATTTCATCTGGTCCTGATGACTTGTAGATATTTAGTCTTTGTAAGTGCTCCCCCACAAGTTCTATGCCAGCTATGGGAGGGTGGTCACTCCCATCACGATCAGCCTGCTTGACAGGATGCAGGATGAACACCCTTGGACTGGTGGAATACAGACGTGAAGTATTCATTCAGGAGTTTGGTTTTGCCTTGAGTGTTGGTTATCAAACATCCATTTTCAGTCATCAGGGGCCCTATGCTTTTTTGATTTTTTTTCCTACTCCCTGCATATCTAAAGAAGGACTTTTTGTTGTCCTTAATTTGGGTTGCCAGTTTGTGCTTTTGCTGTCTTGATCTGCTCCCTACAGATGTGGGCTATTGCTGTGTACTCCTCTTTGGTACTTATTCCTGACTTCCATCCCTTATAGCCTTCTCATTTTGATTTCAGGAAGTCGGCCCCCTTTGGGCCAAGGGGGTCTTCCAGCCCTTTTGCTGCCTTTCTTATGGAAGGGAATGGACTTCCTTTGAGCTTCTAGGATTGCTTCCTTGAGGAATGATCACTCTCCTTGTACTCCCTTCCCTTATCAAACCATGGTCCTGTAAGGCCTTGCCAACCAATCTCCTGAGCTTGTGGAAGTCAGCTTTCCTAAAATCAAGGATTTCTACCCTACTGGCCGATTACCCTGACCTACAGTGGATGGAAAAAGTGATCATCTCATGGTCACTGTCGCCCAGTTTCCCTTCTATATTCATATTGCTTACTAGGTCGTCCCCTTTGGCCAGAAGCAAGTCTTGGAGTGCCTTGCCCCAGTCGGCCCATAGACTTCCTGAGTGACTATACAAAGTATTTTTTTCCAAGGGGAGGAAAGAGGAATTAATGTAATGTTCATGAAAAGTACTAGGGTGACAGGAAAGACAGAACTGAGTGTATACAGTGTGGCAGAAGGCCACCTCTGTTTCTCCCCAAAAGCTCTGCTCTGTGACAATTTGGTTAGTATGGGCCCTGCAGAGGGTATACACCTTACCTTATTTCTTTAGGTAACCTGAGCTGGATACATTCCTGAGGGAGGGGGAAACCTGTTCCCTCTGCCTATGTGATTGGCATCACGTACCCGGGTGAGGGGCTTGGGCTCCCTTGTGGACTAGAGACTGCCAGTCTGCCCAGCAAGCAGTGATACATTTCAAATTGGTTGGCTGACAACCAACAGGTGCTGGCCTGTATTGGACCAGGTAAATGACGTCATAAGGGCTACATAAGTTAAGGACCGACCAGGAGGAAGGAAGGTAGCCATGATGAAAACTCAGAGAGAGAAGAGCTGAACCATCTGAAACCTGCTCTGTCTCAAAACTCATGATCAATGAACTGCCTGCCTCCAGAGGGACTCTCCGCCTGCCTCTGGATGATACTTGTAAGTAAGCTACCTGAGATCTAACTAGATATATAGCTTGCAGTAACTTCGATGCATGATTAAAGGATACCCCAGCCACCCTGTTTGTTCTATGGGATTTTTCTGATACTACTCAACTCTGTACCTTATTCCAACCCTACTCCTTGTAACCAATAAAGTTCTCCTTTGTACCTAGCGTGGGAGACTTATGAGGAGTGGGTCTAGATTATGTCTTGGGGTCCCCTTGGTTCGGCTGACTAAGGGAGGCCACTACTTGTGCTTCCGACTGAGGGAAGCACTCCAAGTTCTTGAAGCGAGTCAAGTACTCTCGAAGGCTACTAGGCCTGTGTTTCCCAGGGGCCGCAGTGCCAGGATCAAGCCTGTCACTGGGTGGTGGCAGCTCTATCCCTAGGTTAGCAGGTGTGCTTCAGGAAGGGGGTTGGCCGGATGTGAGGCATCCCCAGGGAGGCACTCGGAGCCTGGAAGGTGGTCAGGCACAGTGAGGCGGGTGACTCAGCACAGGAGCACCCCCTACTGGCCTGCTACATAGAGGACAGGAAAACTGGGTGCATCTACATAAGATGCTGACTGCATTCAGCAGTCATGTCACCTGGCAAAAACTGTGATGCATCGCTACTGTTCAGTGGTATTAGCCTACTACTCAGTAGCATCATAAAAAAGGCATTTACTGGAGCTACTGCACAGCAACTCTGGTTACTGCACATTTATTTAGTCCTTGTTTATACAAGGACTAAATAAACGCACAGTAACTATTGTGCAGTAGTGCCTTGCGTAGACACGACCACTAAAAGCTAAGTATGAAGCCCCTATTAAGGTGATATAATACCGTATTTACTCCATTAGAAGATTAAGTTTTTTTCCTCATTTAAAGTGGGGGAAAAATGCCCCTCACCTTACAATTGAGGCAGGGAGAGGGGGAGAAGTGAACAGGCAGCTGTTGTCTCTCCAGCTCCCAGCCCAGGTTTGAGGCTGGAGTTGGAACTGCGCCTCATCTCCACCCCTCTTCATGCCCCGCCACTCCCCTGCAGCTCCTCGTCTCCCCCAACACGCCCCTTCTCCGTCCTCTGCTGCACTTCTTCTTTGCTCCATGCCAGCAGGCTGTTCCTGTTGCAGCCTCAGGCATGGAGCATGGCTCCCGCCTGGCCCCATAGTAGCAGTGTGGAGCCAACACTGCTGTTCCACCCTGCCCCATAACAACAATGGTGTGGAGCCACCAGTGCTAAGGGGCTGGGCTGGAGCCATGCTCTGTGTGCCAGGCTATAGCAAGGAATGGAGCAAAAGTAAGGCGTAGGGAGAGACTTCAGAGGGGGAGCCAGGAGGAAGAGGGAGGGGACCTGAGGCTGTGAGTGGCAGAATCAGCATGGTGGGAGGAGGAGGGAACAGAGGAAAGGGGAATCAGGGCAGCCTGAGGCTGTGGGGAGGGGGAGGCAGGCA
>NW_017728943.1:123744517-123746867 GCF_001723895.1 Crocodylus porosus | reverse complement strand
ATAAGATTTTTTTTTCTACCATCACATAATGTCTATATCCACTACCCTAATGGTAAAACACAATAAAATACAAATTCTTTTAATGAATATCTGGGCGTACAGGAAATTCCAAAACATCTAGAGATGGATCAAACAGTTTCCCTTAGATCTTTATTTCCAACAGTGTAGTTTCGAGAATATCCATGCCACCCAATGTCTACTTCCAGTGTTATTGCATTATTGCTGCAAAACCAGATCAGGAATTATGGAAAGAGCCACAGTGGCCATGTAATTTAAGTACCAATCATCCCTACTTGCTTTACCTTGCCTTCTGAATGATCCTAAGGTTGATATATAGTAACATTTCTAAACACATGGATCCTATTAGTATTAGTATTTACCTGAATCCAGGATCATTTCTAATTTAAGATGACCCCAGCACTGCAATGATTAGATCCTATATAAGGAAAATTTATAAATTTGTTTACAGTTCCCAGGTATAGAATCAAATTATCAGAATGTCATTTTAAATTCATCCACCCAATTACTGCAGTGGGGAAAGCCCTCAGTGCTTGCACCTTCTGCCCACCTGCTTCCCTTTGCCTCTGCCCTGGTGCCTGCCCACCAGTCTCTTCCCCCCACCCCCCAGACTCACTACAGCCGTTGTCCCCTGTAGCTTCCATCACCCTGCCTGCTCCCCATAGCTTCTGCTCTCTTCCCCACAGCCTCTGTCCTCCCCCTCCCCCTTTACTGTCAGATACAAATCCAACTCCATTTAAGACTGAGCACATGGAAAGTACACCCTCTGCCCAGCCATACAATAGCATCCTGGAGCTGAAGCTGCACTATTGCTGAGCAGCTGGGCAGAGGATGCACATTCCATGTGCTCCAAACCCCAGCAGTGAATGAAGCCAAAGCAATACTGATAGTAAGGGGAATAGTGGGAGGGGCAGGTGAACCAGAGCACGGGGTATGGGGAAGAGGTGACAGACAGCTGTTGTGGCCCTAACTCTGGCCCTGACCCAGGCTTAGAGCCAGAATCAGAACCTCAGCAGCTACCTTCACTGCCTCCCCCACCTTGTATGCAAATTTAGAAGAGAAGCTTTTCAAGCAGTCTTCATAGGCAAGGTCAGCTTCCAAACTCTGCACCTAGCAGTATAGTTTGGGGAGGAGGTAAGCAGCCAACAGTGGTGAAAGAATAGGTTGGAGACTATTTAGAAAAGCTGGACATGTACAAGTCCATGGGGCAGAACACAGGGTGTTGAGGGAGTTGGCCTATGTGACTGCAGAGGCCATTATCTTGGAAAACTCATGGCAATTAGGAGAGGCCCCAGACAACTGGAAAAGGGCAAATATAGTGCCCATCTTTAAGAAATGTCAGAAGGAGGATTTGGGAAACTACAGTCCAGTCAGCCTCATCTCAGTCCCTAGAAAAACCATGGAACAGGTCCTCAAGTATCTATTTTGGAGCACTTGGAGGAAGAGAGGTAATTAGAAATATTCAGCACAGATTCACTTAAGGCAAGTCATACCGGACCAGCCTGATTGCCTTCTATGATGAGATGACTGACTCTGTGAATGTGGGGGGAGCAGTGGATGTAGTATATCTTGACATTAGCATGGTTTTTCATACGGTCTCCAACAATTCTCACAAGCAAGCTAAGGAAGTATGGGTTCAATGAATGGACTGTAAGATGAATAGAAAACTAGCTGGATTGTTAGGCTCATAGGGTAGTAATGAATGACTCAAGGTCTAGTTGGCAGATGGTCTCAAGTGGAGTGCCCCTAGGTGTCAGTCCTAGGGCGAGTTTTGTTCAATGACCTGAAAGATGGGATGGAGTGCACCCTCATTAAGTTTGCAGATGCCAGGAGGCTGGGGGGAGTAGTAGATATGCTGGAGGATAGGGTTAGGATTCAAAAAGACCTTGACAATTGGAGGACTGGACCAAAAGAAATGTTATGAAGTTCAATAGGGACAAGTGCAAAGTCCTGCACTTAAGACAGAAGAATCCCATACAGGCTGGGCACTGGCTGACTAAGCAGCAATGTAGAAAAGGACTTGGGGGTTACAGTGGACAGTGAGCTGAATATGAAGCGCATCCTGTTTTTGTTAGCCTACCCCTGTAACCTATCCAGGTCTTGCTGCAGTCTTTCCCTCCCTACTAGTGTGCTCACCTCACTCCACATTTTGGTATCATCAGCGAATTTAAACAGGCTGCTTTTCACCCCATGGTCCAAATCACTGATAAAGACATTGAACAGCGCAGGACCAAGGACCAAGCCCTGGGAGACTCCACTGCCCATTTCTCCCCAGGTCGAATATGACCTGTCCACCACCACCCTCTGAGTATGACCCTTCAGCCAATCTGCA
>NW_017728943.1:123710366-123744102 GCF_001723895.1 Crocodylus porosus | reverse complement strand
GCTGATTTGAACACGTCCAGCCCCTCCAGAAGCTATCTAACCTGGTCCTCCCCAACCTGAGGTCTGGAGGCGTTCCCCTCGAGTCCATCTTGCATCACGGTGGGGAAGTCCTGGTCCCTGCCCAAGAAAATGGAGGTGAAGGATTGGTTAAAGACGTCTGCTTTCTCCTCTGGCACAACCACCAGATTGCCCAGAAGATCTTGCAGGGGACCCACATTTCCTGGTGCTTTCTTCATCCTCCCTATATAATTGAAAAAGGACTTCTTGTTATCTTTGATTTTGCATGGAAGTCCTAGCTCTATGTCTCCCTTAGCTTTCCTGACAGCCCCCCTACAGGCCCGAGCAGAGGAGGTATACTCCTCTTTGGAGATAGCACTCCCCTTCCACTGGTTGTACACTGCCTTTTTGGCAATCAGGCATTCCCGTACACTCTTGGTGAGCCAGGGGGGCTTTCGGGCACTCCTGCTCCCTTGCTTTTTGTTGGGATGGTCACCCCTTGGGCCCTGAGTATCTTTTCCTTAAGGAACGACCACTCATCTTGGGCACTGAGCTCCCCTGCTATTGAGAACCCCAGTGCCTCTCTCACTAATCTCAACTCATTGAAGTTGGCCCTTTTGAAGTCTAGGGCTACTGCCTTGCTGCAGGCCCTTGACACTCTGCACTGGATGGTGAATTCCAGCAAGCGATGATCGCTATCACCCAGGTGGTCAAGAACCTGGAGGCCCCTTACCAGGTCGTTGCCTGTGGCCAGGACCAGGTCCAACAGGGCATTTCCTCTGGTGGGACTGTGCACCCCCTGAATTAAGTGGAGGTCCTGTATCTCAGCCAGGAACCTCCTGGAACGGTCCAACCTGGCTGACTGTTCCTTCCAGCAGATGTCCGGGTAATTTAAATCTCCCATGACAACTACAACCATTGCCTTAAGTGCCTCTGCAAGCTGGTCTGAAAATTCCCGGTCTAGCTCCTCCCCTTGGTTGTGGGGTCTGTAGTAGACCCCCGCCGTTAGATCCCTCTCCCCATAGCCCCCTTGTATCTTGACCCAGAACACTTCCGCTTGCCCCCCTGACCCTATTTTGCTGGCAGAGGATATGTATTGCTCCTTGACATAGAGCGCCACACCCCGGCCTTTCCTTCCTTCTCTATCCTGCCTGTAAAGCCTATAGCCCCTAATGATAACTGCCCAGTCATGGGATGAATCCCACCAAGTTTCTGTAAGCCCTATTATGTCTGGGTCTGAACTAGCTATTCTGAGGGAGAGTTCCTCCTGTTTATTCCCCATACTGCAAGCATTGGTATATAGGCATTTAAGGCCCTGCCAACTGCGTGTGCCACCCCCTAAATTGGGACACTGTTTGGACCCCCGTTTCTTACCTGGGCACTCCTTGCATTTGTCACCCGTCTTGCTCGGGTGGTGTCTCCTCATCTTCCTGTGGTCCCCTCCCCCCGGCGATGCTAGTTTAAAGCTTGCCGTATGAGATCAGCCAACCTGGAAGAGAAGACATGCTTGCCTTTAGGAGAGAGGTGAAGCCCATCCCACCCCAGCAAGTTCCCTGCACGAAAGCATGGGTCATTATCAAGGATCCCAAGGCCTGCCTGGTGACACCAACTGCGTAAGCGCTGGTTGACCTCACCAATGCAGGCCTTGTGTCATCGTCCCCACCTACTGACCAGAAGGAGAGAGGAGAATACCACCTGCACCCCTGTCTCCTTAAACTCGTCCCCCAGAGCCATGAAATCCTTCATAATGCGGTCAGGGTTGCCTCTTTGGAGGTGAATCCCATCCTCCATCCTTTGTAGGCCTTTCTGTTCAGCCTCAGGAGGTCTGCTAGATCCCTGTGGGCTGCTGTGCCCTCTTGCTGCCTTTCCTCCAAGATGGAATTGAATTAGCTTGTGCATTGAGGATCGCTCCCTTGAGGAGCAACCACTCTTCTTGAACTCCCCTCTCCCTGGGGTCGTGGTCCCTTAGGGCCTCACTGACAAGCCTCCTGAGCTTGTCAGAGTTGGCTTTCCTGAAGTCAAGGACTTCAGTGTTGCTGACTGACTTGCCAGCTTTACGGAGGATGGTGAAGGTGATCAGCTCGTGGTAACTGTCACCCAGCTTCCCATCAATCACTAGGTCACCGATTAGGTCATCCCCAGTAGCCAGTACCAGGTCGAGCAGCGCTTTACCTCTCACTGGCCCGCAGATTTCTTGAGTCAGGTAGAGGTCATCCACGCACGATAGGAAGCTTTGCGACCGCTCGGATTTTGCTGAATGATCCGCCCATGAGATGTCTGGATAATTGAAGTCACCCATGTCAACCATGGTTCCTGGAGCATGTGGCCTCAGCCAGCTCCCGGGTGAACTCTTGGTCAAGCTCTTGACTTTGGGTGGGAGGTCTGTAGTAGACTCCCACCGTTGTGTCCCTTGTGCTGTGTTCTCCACGGATTTTAACCCAGAGGGTTTCCAGTTGTCCACCCTGGTTGCCAACATCAGCTTGCAGGGACAGGTAGCTTTCCTTAACATAAATAGCTCCACCCCCACCCTTTTTATCCACTCAATCTCTCCTGTACCAGGTATAGCCATCTATACCCATGGTCCAGTCATTTGGCACTGGTGAGGCCACATCTGGTATACTGCATCCCATTTTGGACTCCCCAATACAGAAATGATGTAAACACATTAGAGAGAGTTCAGCAGAGGACAATGAAAATAGGGAGCTGGAGCACATGACTTATCAGTAGGTACCTACTGAAATCGCAGCAGAACTGCACTATGCAGTGGCTTCTTTAACCTTGCAGGTTTCTCTTGCATGCCCCGCTGCCACTGATTGGTAGCGGGGCCCCGCCCCTCACCCCTGATCAGCAGGAAGGCAAAAACCATCGTTTTAAATACGGTGCTGTTTTTGCCTCCCAGCTGGTCAGCACCAAGTGGCAGAGGCCATCGGGTCCCCTCAGCCAATGAGCAAGAGGGCACGTGGCGCAAACTGCAAGATTAAAGGAGCCTCTGTGCAGTGCGTTCCTTCTGTGATTTCAGTAGGTCCCTACTTATAAGGAGAGGCTGAGGGATCTGGGCTTATTTAGTCTGGAGAAGAGAAGACTGAAGGGGGAATTTAATAACTGCCTTCAACTACCTGAAGGGTGCTTACAAAGAGGATGGAGCTAGACTGTTTTCAGTGGTGACAGATGACAGAACAAGGAGCAATGGTCTCAAGTTGCAGTCAGGGAATTTTAGGTTGGATAGTAGGGGAAAAAAATTACAGGGAGGGTAGCAAAACACTGGAACAGGTTACCCAGAGAGGTTGTAGAATCTCCATCCTTGGAGGTTTGTAAGACCTGGGAGAACAAAAATCTTGGCCGGGATAATCTAGTTGCGGATTGCCCTGCTTTGAGCAGGGAGTTGGATTAGATGTTCCCTTCCAACTCTCATTTTCTATGATTCAATTCCCCACGTTGAATGGGCAGGGGAACCTCAACTTTGGTTCAAGTAAGTACAGTATATAGCAGGGGTCAAGCTCATCTGACAGCAGGCAGGATTAGTGGCACAGGGCTGGTCCACAGGCAAGATGAGTGGCATTGAGCTAGTCCAGAGGTCAAACAAAGCCCGCAGATGAGTCCCATATGATGGTTCCAGTGCACTAGACTCATCCACTGCAGGTGCTGCTACCACCCTGGACCAGCCCTGTGTGCTGCGAGTGTTGTAAATGTTCTGGACCTGGTTCTGTGTTTCCTGCATGCATCAGAACTGGCCCTGCATGCCATGTGGAGTGCACTCTGGAACCAGTCTCACATGCACCACATGTGATGTGCAGGTCTGCTGCAAGGCCCACAGGCAGCACAGCAGGCTGGATGATGGGGATGTGTGGGTCAGGTCTGGCCCACAACTTGTATCTTTTACACATTTTTTTGGTATATATTCATTGTAGCAATCTGAAAAATGAAGAACAGTGTATTGTCTTGTCTAGTACAGAGTCATCCACTGGAAGAATTGTAAGTGAAAAAATGACAGAGAAACAAACAGAACTTTATTTAAATCAAGTACAGTATAACCTTGTAAATCTGGTGTGCTCAGGACCAGGCACCTGCCAGATTTTTTAAATTGGCGCAGTGGCTGGTTGTGGAGCTGGGGGGAGGTAGCAGTGGCTTCACGTGGAGTGGCGCCACAGGGTGGTGAATGGAAGCAGCAGCCACCACATGCAAGCTTCCCTGTCCACATTCGGGAAGGGGGGAGTGATGGCTGGTCCTGGAGTGGCAGTGGGAAGTGCCGTATTTTGATAATTCCAGATTTTTTATATCCGGATTTATGAGGTTATACTGTATTTCAAATCAATGTAATGGCTTTCTCTGCTGATTACACGATGTTTCCACTACTGGTTTACTAAAAGCACTTTTTGTAGTTACTACAGATCAGCTAACGGATTCACTTTTTCTGGTTTTACACCTAGTAGGATATGGATATGTCATTCAAACACATTTTTCTTCTAGTGAGTACGTAGACATATCTCCCACAGGCCAAGTTACTGAATGAAAGCCAGAGCCTTGAAAAATAATCTCAGGTATCATGCCTGAGCAAATCCATCCTACAGGAAAACCCTGGAGACATTTGCTGATGAGATGGTTATCACAGATTTGCACACTACTTCGTACCACTGGAAGTACAATGAACAAGGGTGAAAACAAATGTAAAGTCACATTTGAGGTTATTCGAATAGATCAAAACCTGGGACAAAAGAACAGAATAGCCTTTTACATACAAAGCTTGTCCCTGAAATGAATGGCAATTAACTCAATTTAGCCATGATTTTATGGGGAAGATTATCATCTCAGAAACTTCATGGCACAATGGGCTCATAAGTCCACGGGATCCCAGGATAAAAGGTTTTGGGAGAAATCCAGTGTCTGCTTTTATCCATTCATCATACCACCTGGCTTCAATGAACTACTGTGACTGAGTAAAATTAAAAACCTTGAGATTTTTAGGATACATAGATACTAAACACAACCCCCGCCCCCCATGGCTTTCTGCACCAAAATATCTAGCCTGGTCAATATGCATTTCTTTAGAAGAGCCAAATTAAATTTTTCTTAAACACTTCTTAGAAAGTTAATGATTTCAACATAAATTTGCACTTTTCTATCTTTACCTGATAGCAGAAGTTATACCAATATGTTTGGACAACATAGGAAATGCTTTTTAAAAATCACTCGAGTTTAGAGAGGCAAGGATTTGTTAGGAAACATCTTTTTTGGACCAACTATGTAGGGATAAAGTTAGACAAGCTTTTGAATGTATGGCATTCTCCATCAGGTTGTTTGATATCATCCATGTTATGGTAGCATAAGAGTGAAGTCGTAGACATGATTAATGGACTACACAGCTATAACATCATTCTCACACTACCATAAAATTTAGAGAGACATAGTTGTTTCCTGTTTTACTGTAAGTACACATACCCACACAATTTATATTGCCACTTACATATTCATAACTTGTAAACTAAGATTGGTAATGATTAACCTGTCGCTCCTATGACTATTATCAAATTATGAGAATTTTTTTTTAGATTTAGATGCCTAAAGTGAGGGATTTAAACAAATGACCCAACTCTCTAAGGAAACTGCCATCTAGTTGATGTCACTGGGAGACTGCAGAAATTCTACACTTCTGTAAAATCAGACACTCATTTACATTTTTAGATACATACTTCCTATGGAAGTTTGAAACTCTCTCAAAATAAACCCTGCAATTACTTTTTACAAAGTCTTTTGCATATTTACACACACATATATACACACACCCACCCCCCATCCCCACAGACCACATGCTCAATATATGCCATTTTTGGAACACAACAAGGAAAATTATAAGATGCGAGAAGTGGGCTATGATGGGGAGAAATTGTTCACTGTCTTGAATGTGTGAATTCAAAAGATGATGATGAATTACTCCTCTACTGATGCTGTTGCTGCTGCTTCTGCTGCCAGCAGTACTTTGTGCAGACAGCTATGAATGTCATTATAACTCAAATATAATCAACTTGTCATGTTTCTAATGGTCTAATTAAATTCTAGATACTGATTTGAATATTATGTAAATTTCTTATGGTTGTAGTTCTTTTCTGCCTTTCTGAAATGATTGCAAATATTGTAATTTGGTCTTTAAGGGCACGTCATCATCCATAACTCAAACTCACAATATAAAAGGGAAGCCTACTGAATTATACCTAGCAGCTGACAAAATTGATGGTTAGATTCTACACTACCTATTAGAGTTCATTTCAGAATTTTCAAAACTGATTAGAGTTTTTTGTATTTGAGAAATATTCTGAGCAGCAAAGAGTTTCATTTGCAAATTTCAAAAATTGTATGGCAAATAATTTGAATGAACTTTAAATAAAAGCTCCACTCAGTTCTCCCAAATCAACTCTCTCTCTCTCTAATTTAATATGCTACTGTTGTCATACAATTGTCTAAACATGAAAGTAAACAAAAATATATAACATTTTAGCTAAAAGACTCTATTGGCACCCAGAGATAAAAAAGGTTACTTTTTAAAAAGCTGCATTTATGTAAGTCCAACAAGCATCACTTTTCATTAGTGTTTTAAAATTAAACCAAAATAAAACTAAACTAAAATAGTTACAAACAAGACTGTTTTTTTAAAAATTAATAACATGTAAAGTATTTATCCATATTTGTGTCCTAGACAGATTTATTATTTTAAAATACACTGAATTCAAGGAAGCAAAACCAAACTAAATATCTTCGCTCTATTAATCAAAATTAGGATTGTATGAATTCTACAGGATAACCGAAGCACACTAATAGTTTTAGCATCCTTATTCATTCACTGTAATGTGATTATATCTATATGATCTATAGCGAGCAATAAAGAAATAAAAGTGATTTTTCTTATCCGTCTTGGATTATGGGTTAGGAAGTGAAAGCAATCCTCTGGAGCAGAGCAGAAGCTCTAAAAATCTTTCACCCTGTCTTATAAATAAAGTTTTGAAACATTATACATTTTTTCAGTAGATTAACTCCTGCTTTACAATGGTAGGAGATCAGAATCAGGGCCCAGAGAGGCAAACAATAGGCTTGGGAACAACAATATGCAGGGTCTAGCATCATCAGAGGCCTTGGACATGCATTACATTTGTAGCATTACAGAAACATAGCACGTGCATACCAATACGTTCAAGTGCCTGCAGCGCCCTTCAGCTGGAGAGCTATAATGTTGCTTCAAAGCATGCTCTCCAGCCATGGGGGAATAGAGGAGAAGGAGCAGAGGAGCACAACTGGTCTGCCGCTGCGGTGGCTGTTACTTAGCACCACTGAAACAGAGCCACTCCACCAATCTGTTGTTTGGCGGAACAACTCTTTAATAGCTGCTGTGGCAAGTAGATCTGCTGCACCATGCCTGAAGTTCACTGATAGGCTTGCCCCATCAACTGTTGCCACTCAAAGCCATCCATGGGCTCCACTACCACAATGCCCCTGCCACCACTGTTACCCTGTGGCACCAGTGAGAGTAGAGATTGACCTGGGATCAGTGAACCCTAATCAGCTTCTGTTCCCATTACCTGCAGCAAGGGTGATGGGAACTTTAAAGGGCTGTTGGTACCACCTGTTTAAAATTTCTGGTGCTTTAATTGGCTTCTGGTGTTCAAGCAATAGCAGCCCTTTAAATTTCCTAGGTTGCAAGCATGCTCCCACCTTTGGTGCTTGGATGCAAAAGTGAAGCGACTCAGTGAGCCCTAGTGTGGCAGCAGGAGCTCATTAAGATGGGCTCCACCCCCTGATCAGTTCTTGCTGCCACCACTGCCAAACCAATGAGGCCTTGTAAACATCCTATACCCTCACTGAAGAATGGAACAGTATTTAGTATTTTGGTCATACCCATATTGCCCTTAGTCTTTACCTTATCTTTGGTATATTGAAGTTTCATTTCTTCTTTCCCAGTTATCAACAGGTGATATCAAAAAAAGAACTTCCATCATCATCAAAAGTTTTCATCTTGAATACTCTTTATAGTCACATTGATAAACTTGACCCCTCTTTCTACTGTGGAAGTGCCCAGAATAACAAATACCACTTCGTAACACTCGCAAGATGACATGAGGCATAGGTTAAAGTTCCTGCTCTGCTCGATTTGGAGGTGACTTGAACCTGGGTCTCTCAAATCTGAAGTGGCTAAATGTTGCAGTACAAAATATAGGACATAGCCACAAATGCGCCAGAGACTTCCAGAAATAGAAATCTACTTCACTTCTGCATCTACTTAATGAAGATGCCTTAGCATAGTTCTGTAGTAGATTCAACATTGCATGACTGCTGTTATACTTCCCACTGAGGATGTAATTCTGGGAACAGGAAGCAATAGAGTTGTGTTCCAACAAGGCCAGGCCTACTTAGGTTGCATCCCTTTAGTAAATGTAGCAGGATACTGTCTTGCATCAGCCCAGGACTAATTAATCCAGGACAGAACTCCCATTTCAAGGAGTCACTAGCATCAGGGCACATACAGGGGCATCAGGGGATGCTGCCCCAAAATTTGTAACTGTCCTGGAAAATTCAGTAGAGTCAATCCTGTGAATGCCCTTAATTAGCTATTCAAGGATGTGCATTTGTCTCTCTTTACAGAGTACATCAAAAGGTGTTAGTTTCATTGCAAGAGAAAAAATATTAAAGCCTCAACATTTTTGGCATGACAGTTCTATAGTCAGAAAACTTAAAATATATATTGAATTATACAGACCTACTTCAGTTATTTAGTAAATAATATTAACTCAATAAGCCTGCCATGGTAGTAAATATAGTTAAGGCCGAGAAAAGGTCTAAATCTGGATTTCACTAGGCACATCTACACGACATGCTTCCTGCAGAAATTACTAATTAGCTACACAGTAATATCACTGTCTATATGTGCAACCCTAGTAGACTAATAAATGCCACCACAGGGTAGTACAGCTAAACACAAGTACTACCCTATGGCAGCGTTGTTTTGTGTGTCACAGCACACGAGTAAACTATGCTGGCTGCTCCAGCAGGGCTCCATGTGCTGTGGGGGACATAAGGACACTTCAGTGCAGGACTGCCTGCCAGCTAGCCCTGCACTGAAGCACCTCCTCCTCTGTAGCATGTGGAACCCCGTTGGAGCAGCCCTGGGCTGGTAGGCTGATCCCTGGGTTCCCTGCTAGCCCAGGCTGCTCCGACCAGGCTCCATGAGCTGTGCATGAATACTCCAGAGCAATATGCTCTAGAATTTTTTGCTGCTGGGTGCAGGTTCTAATAGCATCCCCGGGAACAAAAAAAATGGAGCAATAACTCTAGAGTTTATTTGTGCACATTGATTGCATGTGTAGACATTCACACTAGCTTCTAACCTTGAGTGAACACAGTTCTCTTTGGGATGAAATTTTCATGAGTGATCTCAATTCAAAATAATTTTCTTTAGTTAAAATCAAGCAAGTTCAACTGCTTAAGCAAGAGGAAAATCAGATTCCTCACATTTTTCTTATCAGAAAGCTTGCATATTTGAAAAACATGTCGATAGGTTTCCAGGACAGAGTCATTATAATGCTTGAAGGCACTTCGTTTAACACTGTTAAATATACAATTTAAGCTTTCTTTTCTGTGTGTGCTAGATGTACACCTTGCTGGGGTCATTTGACCCCAGTACTCCTTCCTGCCATGGCAGGGGGTTGGACTCAATCTGCTCAGGTCCCTTCCAGCCCTAGAAACTATGAAACTATTACTAAAAGCATCCGACAAAGTGATTATGCCAGTCAGGAAACTTCACAGTTCGAAATCCGTTACAAATGAAAACCAATGCGTACACATTGGAAAGTTGTTACCAGGTGGATTGCTGCAGACAGGCTCACTCAGAGCCTCCAATGGGAGGCATCTACCCTACCTGTAGAGTAGAATCTCAAGCCTCCTTGTCCCCAGATAGCCAGGAAATAAATGGCAGTGTGCACTTTCTGCTCTTCAGTTCTCTCAAATGAAGCCTCATACTGCATGTAACTTTGAGAAACAGAATCCAGGATGTGAATGTGTTTGTAGACAATACAACTTGAAGAACTCTACTGGTAAGTATATTTTCTTTTCTCTTCCAGTAGTTGTCTACATACGCATCCTCAAAGTGGGTGATTCCAAAATAATGCCCCCCATGCCTGGAGGGGGACCCACCAACAATGGGTCTTGAAGTGTGGTAGGCCAGCCGATACGTTGCAATTCTTGATGTAGCTTCTGATAGGCATTGCATAGGTAAGCTATGGAAGTGGCTGTATCACAGTGAAGTGGACCTGTATCATAGAAACTGGCTCCATCTTGGAGGTCTCATAGCAGTTTCATACAGCCCAAAATCCAGTTGGATGGAGTCTGGGCTATGGCTGTGGTTTTCATGTCTCAACTAGCGAAACAAATAGCTGTGAAGACTTCTAGAAAAGCATAAACACATGAAAACAGAAGGTCAAAACTTTACATCAGAAAGAGCAAGTCTTAAGAACTCTCAAAGCTAATCTGTTAATAGGTGAAATTCAGAAACCATCTCAGGCAGAAACTTTGGGTGGGTTCTCAAAGAAATTTTGCCTGGATAGAAGCAGGCATTAGGAGAAACCACCATGAGGACTAATTGCTGAAGTAATTACTGTAAAGAATGATGTTTTTTATGAACAGATGAAGAAGGGAGCATGTTGCCTTGAGGTCAAATGGCAATTCCATCAGTGATGTGAGGACCTGATTCAGGACCTCTGAGGAAATACTTTAACTGGACCACTGAGGAACTTGAGTGAGAACAGCCCAACAGAGTAGCTACTATCGCAAAAGTTATGGAAGGACAAGAAGGTGTGAAGGGCACAGGTCTATTTACTTTATTTAGATGTTTCACCACTGTAACTCTACCAGCCTTTGCCTATTACTTGTCTACTTTGCCCATATTCTCCTGTCTCCCCTTATGCTTACCACATGCTCCCTGGAAATATTCATATAGCCAGTACCGTCTTCAAATCCCTGCATGACTCATTTCTACTATAATACCAACAGATCACTGTAATTTGGTAATGACTACACAGATGAAAAGCTACATCACATGCACACCTGTAATAGAAAAGTAAATACAGCAATTATGTGCTTTTTCACCTGTTAATTTGCTTTCTACAGATTGGTCTTTAACTACTGGTTTCCTCCTCAGTTGCTGTGACAGGTAGAACAACGAGCAGTCAGCATTTAAGAGTTTCTCAATCTCTAGGTTTCCCTTTCTTCACTTTGATTTTAGCCTCACTCTAAGAGGGAACATATCTGGGTGCCATACAAATTTTCCTTATTGCCTCTACTTCTCTGCTTTCAGAGCAGGAGCAGGGCAAAGCACAGGCACATGGAAAGTATAGGCCAGGAGGGGAATGTTACACAAAACAGAAATTCTGTTTTCTGACTAGTTTTTTTTGTCTGGGGTAAAGTGTTCATGTCATATTTCTACTTTAGCGAAACAACTGTCCTTGCATTTTTCAATATGGAAAAAAGTGTGCATGCCCATACACGCACACACACACACACGCATGTACATCGACCCACTTTTCTGCTACCTGGCTCCATATTCAGCAGGCTGTTGAGGCTCTGAAAACACTCAGTCACTTCTGCCCAAGTAAAAGGCTTGTCTGAGTAATTAATTGGAAGTTTCATGGTTTGGTTGTGTCAAAACAGCAAATCTCATTTTTTATTTTTTTTTTTGTTCTAACCACAAATTCAGAACACATTCTGGGGGCGGGGTTTAGTCCACAATGCCTTAGCAACAGCTGTTGAAGCTTACCAAAAAACTGTGGTTATTTTTATGCCTTTCCCTTCTGTCCTTGCTGTTACACACATAATTAGCATAAGCAGAAAATTCAAAGAGAAACTGGGCTGAAGGGCAGTCTAGGTAAGGGGTGAAGGACCTCACCAACTCTGTCCTTATCAACTACTGCTCATGCCTCTGTAAGCATGGAAAACCAGCACCACAATCTATCTTTTGTGGGTGTGGGGGAGACTACTGAATTTAACCTATTTCTTGGGCCATGGTGTGAATACAGGCAGTTAGAGGAATTACTATTAGGACATATTAGAGCTGAAAAAGCAGGCATGAATCAGGTTCTGTCACAATCCAATTAACACCACAAACTCCCTGCACTCCATGAACACTATACCCAAGTCAGGAAGGTTCTCTTCCTTCAGCCAGATTGATTAATCAATTTAAGTCTTTCCAATTCTTCTTCCAGTAGCTCCTCCAGTTTGAACTACTCACTCTTCAAAATTGAACACTTCATAGTACTCTGCTTGACAGACTTCAGACAGGAGCTTTGAAAATGGGGATAGGGCATAGTTGCCAGAATCTCCAGCATCATCACCTGATTGTATTGCACTGTCATGACTGCTTTTTTCCCTTGATGCTTCAAAAATCCATGGAATCCTGCCCTCCACAAGATGATCAGAGATTGTCCAACACATTTTCTAAATGTGCTGAAAACACAAATCAATCTAAATCTTCTCCATGACACAGTGGCAAAGTCCATACAGCTTAGAAAGACTGTCCTGCTGAAATTAGTTATCAAAATGATTGTATAGAAATATACATGGCAAAAGACATTACAAGCATTTTAAAACACCACCCTGATAACTTAGTCAAATAATTAGTCCTCTAGAATATGCTTATGCAGGAAGAACCCCAAAAGAAAACACAAATAAATACAGGCCACAGTGTGGAAAATCTAGTTGAGGGAACTAGTGTAAAATTAGCAATCTTCAGGAATTTAACATGAAGTATGTTTACATATTGTATAACTTGTGATAGCAATCAAAAGTTTAACATAAATTCCCCTATGGTAATTTGATTTTAAGAATACCCAATAATGCAATCAAATAGCAAGCCACAGAATTCTATATTTAAATACTGAAGGAACTGTCTAGAAGCTTGATTAAAAAACAAACAAACCATGTTCATACCAAATAAAGAGAAACTCCAATTGTTTTTATTAGATTTTAACAGACATTGCAAAAATATTGCATGATTTAAAACAATATTTTAAACAAGGTAGTAATGTGGCATCAGATAAAAGACAAAGAATGGAACAGCTATGTAAGCTATAAGGGAAATACAAGGGAACCACGTGATATGGAAAATGAGAGGTATATTTTTAAAATCCAAGGGCAAATATGAACAAGCAGCCAAGTTTTGACAGACTGACTACATACCACTGATGTTTTACAAACTGCATAGCAGTGTAAAATAAACGTTTTTATCCTAACTATGTATTGTATTCCTGCATCTGGAACAGTTTACAAGGCAAAGATTTTGTTTACAGCATTGATATTTTAATAGCTCTGGATTTTCATAAAAATAAAAAGTAACACAATGAAAAAGCTAGTATCTACATTCGAAAACAAAAGTGCATGTATTGAAAACGTAGCATTATCTTCAAGAAGAGGAAATATTTAGTATTCAAAACACCTATTTTAACAAATGAGGACAACGGATGGTGCTTTAGATGCATAGTTGCACTGTGTTACAGGCTAAATTCAGTCAACATGAGCTCCTGCAATTGCGGTACCCTCCTCTCTCTAGACACCAAGAACACCTTTTCCCAGCCCAGTTCTCCTATAAAAATCATGACTCTGATTTACCTATTCTTTAAAAAGAAGATGCTGGCTGGACAGTCTGGGTTCTTCCACTCTGACAACTCCGGTTTCTCCTACCTGTACCGGAGAGATACAGAACTGAAGTTTATTTCTCAACAGTTTTACCATATGGCATTGCAGAACTGGATTTGTTTTCTTTCTGGAGCATCCTTAGCATTCTGGACAGGGAAAGGCAGCTATTGTTTAGCTGGATTGGACCCAGCATGGGAAACACACACATACTGCAATTGTGAACTGTTGCCAGGGTAGCCATAAACAAGTGTCTAGTACAGAAATTACAAGCTTTAAATCTAGTCATTTCTGTAAACATCCTCCTTTCAATAGTTTCTTGTTTTTCCTAAAGTGGAAATATATACTGTATTTCATTGTTCCAAACACTGGTCTATCTGCTTAGCGTGCAGCACAGTTATTAAATGCAACAGGCTAGCAACACCCACACCAATTCAAACAAGTCTGAAAGTCACTTTGAGATGAGCTATGGCAGTTTTGCTATTATGAGGGCATTTTTCATAGCATGTGTTTCCTGTTCATAAATGCTATACAAGTTCTCTCATGGAAGACAGAGGAAACAATTAGGAATTGTTTATTTAGTCAAATATGCGGGTGAACACGCATTTAAGATATGCCTTATGCAATTAATGGATTCTGTCTCATCTTATGAAGATGATACATTTTGATACTCTTAGGCAACTTAAAATGCCCCCCCAGTAAGAGTAGCATTTTATTGACAAATTAACAGAAAGACAGTATCTTACACAATGCCATAAAACAAGTAAAGCCCTTTCATTAGCTGCATTTTAAATCTACAGTTGTTCATTACACACTTCCAATTCCTGACTAGAAATAGTTTCGTTGAAGCATTTTCTCCTTTGCCAACTATAGGAGCAGGGGAATTGGAAAACTATTTTAACTCAAATGCCAATCTAGGTGTACATCAAGGGCTAATATTTCATGGTTTTAACTAACAGTTTTGCTGCCAAAAGTGAAATAATAGTTCCTAAGGCAAGCAACCTTTGCTGACTGTTCAAAAGGAAGTTGTGCTAAAAATTAATCTGCTGTAAATCAGAGTTCACTAGATGATTGCTACAATTTTAAAAAAATGCACATCCTAGGTCACTTGTGTGTTAGCTAGGAAGAGCACTAGAATACTGATTATATTTTAAGAAAACTTCACAGATATGCCTAAAAAATTATGCATTTGTCTGAGACACCTTTACAAAGTTTTGGATTATTTTCAATTTTTGAATATTTAGATCATAACTTGTTAAAAAAAGTCCAAATGCATAAAGTGTGTTTGGTCAGGAACTTTTCTCTCTACAATTCAAAGTTTTGCATCTGAATGTGCAGATCTTTTAAAGACTGTTTCTGAAAAGCTATTAATTCAACAGAACATGGGGACCAGTGGATCAGAAAACACACCTTAGGGATTTTTTAAAAATTATATAAGTTAGATAAAACTACCCTGTCCAGCAAGTTCCATTTTTTTTTTTCAAACATTAAGGCAACTTCCATTACTTTCAACTAATCAACGTTATAAAAAATAAATGTCACTTCAAAACCTTATATACATAGTGACAGAGTAGATTTAACTAGAAATTATCTTTAGTACATTAATAAAGTGTCACGTAATATTACACAGAGGTTATATCAGGTGCTTGAGTGTATGTGCAAGTGGAGTGACTTCTTAAATTTAAAGTACAGGTTTCAAGACAGATCGTAGTGAACGTCCTTCTTTAGTAAGTTCTCGTGTTACACACATACATGGCAATGGGACAGCCTCTTCCCTTCTCTCCACAGCATTATAACTGCATTTTTTCAAGTGGTCTGCCATGCTCACGATGTCAGCAAATTTCCACTCGTTCACAGTACAAAAGGCTGTACTGAATCGCCACACCTGGAAAACAAGTTATACTTGGCATCAAACTGGCTTATTTTATAGAGACTCAGACTTGCAACAGCAAATACTTCATTTTGTAATAGAGTAGTTTGCTCTACCTAAAATCAACATTACCACTTCTTACTGACCACTAGTTCCAATCAGTTTGAACCCGTCTATATTTCAGATTCAGTTTCCCATCTGACTCTGTAGGGTGAGCATTAAAGATGAGTAAAAACCATAATTTAATTTGTAAACTGACTATATTTTATCAGGCAATTACAGGACAAAATACAGGCATGACTTTGAGTGACAGTGAGGACCTGACTGTCAGACATGCTGAGATTCTACAATTCCAAATACAGCAAAAGGAAGTTGTAAGCATTCTGCACTTCTGAAAACGTAGCTGCTAAGTTACATACCTCATATACTTTACTTGAATGTCTGCTTGTACCAAGTCCTGCGACCATCACACCAAGACCTCGACGTGTATGCTTAAGCAAGAGTACGGAGGAGTATAGGCTGCCCAAGACCTACCATCTTCGCTTTAGATCATTGAGACAGAATCCAAAGGCCAAACCAAGTCCAGACACTTAGTGCCTCAATGGTAGTAGCTTTTATCAGACAGCAACAAATAAGAATGGCTGCTGACTGCCTAACACACCAGCAAAGGTGCTTTTGCTAGGGTGATGTCTCTTAGCTGCCAAAAAGTCCCATGGTTGCAACACTGGTATTTTATAGGAGCTACACCACAACATGCAGGCCCACCAGTCAGATGCAGTTTATGGTCATACCCAGGACCAATTAAGGCATTAAATACAATGATAAGAGATGGCTTATAACTATGTGAAATGTACTTTCCTCTCTTTGAGATGTCTAATGCCACAAATGAAATTCCCAGTTTCACACAAATTAACTGCAAATAAAGCCACAGCAGCAGACAAATATTGAGAAATTTAAAGTTTTTTCTCCACTGCTACAAATCTATTATTTTACATATTTTCATGGCAAAAAGACAGAGGTTAGCTCAAATCCTACTCCCTGCCACTGCTAGAAATATGGTGAATGTGTACAAAAGTTAATAGCTGGTTAAAGTAGAACCTTTTTTTCAAGAAGGCTCATGGAATACAAGGGATTCCAAAGGCTGTCTTTTCCCAGAGACATCATGTCAAACAGTAAAACATACTACTAAGTTACAGAATATATATACAAATATTTGGCCCATTTAACAGCTTTTTTCCATCCATCCCCACTCCCTACAAAAAATTAAGTTACCTTTTCTTTTAATTGCCATGAAGAACTTCCATCTGGATACCTTCTCTTTTCCCAAAGCAGTATGACCATACCACGTGCCTGAAGCAAACTTCCACATACATCTCGCATTAATCGTGACACTCTTGAAAGCTGACACAAACTAAAGCCATCTAGAAAACCAGCAATATGTTGTAGAACTTCAAAAGGAAGACTACTCAGATGGTCATTACGCAGTCCAATGATGCAGCTTTTAGCTGGTTCAACTAATACCGTAGATATGCAAGGCTGAACTCCAAATGACCTTAAATGGCGGTCATGTATAATCTTTGCCCCTTGCGTTGAAGGGCAAAATCTACGTTGAGAGTATGTACACCCATAATATGCCAAAGGACACCTCTGTTCCATCCAGCCATTAAGGCCAGCATGAATGTCACCATGCACATTCTTAAAATGTGAAGAAAATTCATTTCTCCTAAACAACTGTCCACAAACAAATGTAAACATTGAACGCTGTTTTGTTTGGTATCTAGCGACACATTCCAGTACTAAGTCCAGTCCAAGTGTTTGGAAAGGACTTGGATTTGAGAGCTGTGGGTTGGCATGATCACATGCAGAAGCTGATGCTATTTCCCCTACCATTGTATTAGTGGCTAATATTGCAGAAGGAAGAGAGAACGTTTGAGTTCCAAAGTCAACATGATATCCATCGACAATGCGACTATCAGATATTCCCCTTCCACCAGGAGAGTCTCCCAAACAAAACAACAAAGCTGCTGTGATTAGATCTATGCCCTGAAGACCCATAGGGTCTTCTGTTATTTCCAAATCTGAGGTATCAACAGCTTTGTCTTCTTTTGGCGTGGACCAATAGTGGTGAACAAGGAAACTGTACGATCGATGCTTCATTAAAGAAAACACGTCCACATTTCGCAATCTTTCTTGCTCTACTTGTCTTTCTAACATCTCTTCTTCACTAACATTACGGGGTGGTAGCAGTATATGACTAACAGTGCCATTAAGCAAGCTGTCTGGTGGTATTACTTCTCTAAGCTGTTGTGTTGCTACAGAAAAAGAGCTGCAAGTCTTCAATGCTCCATCATCAGAAGATGCAATACATTCACCATTTGCTACATTACATGATTTTGAATCAGATATATCAAGAATTTCATTCTGGTCCAACACCTCTGCACTTACGTTTTCCAAATGGAAGCCATTACACAGCCCTGAAGAATTATTAAGATTCAAATTCAAGTCATGTTTTTGTACTAAATCGTAACAAAAATCACTCGAGCCATTTTGTTCTGACTGTGAACTTTGACTCAAGACATCAAAGTCAATTCCACCAACTGCTCCTAGATTATCCTCATCTAGATATTCATGGGCTGACTTTTCACTCTGCATACTTCCATTAAAAGTTTGTTCTTTAATTTGGATATCTTCTTTTATCTCATATGGAGAGATGCAGAGTCTTGAACTTAACATGCTTATATCTCTTGTAGCAGTGTTCAGGATATCTAATGCAGCAGCTAAACTCTTTGTTGTTTCTACAGTAGCTTGATAAAGTGCACTATAAGAATCTTCATCAGCAGGCAGTAAGCCATTTGAAAGTGTTGCAGCAGGGGTACTTGATTTAACTGAAGGTTGTTCTCTGGGTTCTGGTATTTGACTGGCTGTTTTTGACATCATTGTTGCTACCTTGAGGGATTCTAAAAGCATTCGCTGGTCCTGAAGGGCTAAAGCCATATCTAGCTGTTCCACTTCATCAACATCTCTACTTAGATTTTCATAAGATTTCCGATCTGCATAACTGACAGGCCATCTATTCCATTCCATAGTACAACATACTACACTTGCAGGACACATCTCTAGATGTTCAGCAATTTTGTTTCGGGCTACAATAAAAGGACATCCAAAGCCACTATTCAAACAAGGCACTCTTTCAAGCGGACATAAAATGCGATGTTCTTCAGCTTTGCATGAATGAAAAACTGCTCCACAAACCAAGGGGCAGCCAATCAAGTCACAGGAAACCCCAGTCTCTGGTCTGGTCATGCAACGCCGACTGATGCAATTTACACAGTGTAAATGCTGCTGAAGTTCCTCCATGTCTGCAAGCCCAGCTCTGAGTAAGAAGAGAAAGGAGACAAAAAAAATTAATGTTAGCTGACCTAAGCAATTCATTCAATATAAAAAAAACATTCAATATGTTAGCTGACCAAAGTAATTATTTATCGTTTATTTATGTTCTTGGTCTATAATATATACACAATACAAATGAACAACATACTGATTACTACCTATTATTACAGGAACAAACATACAATTTAAAGCCTCCTTTCTCCCCAAAAAGTTCCAGGCAGCAATTAGGGTTACTCACTTGTACTAGAGCTCTTCAAGATGAACTTGGTACCTTTACATACTTGGGAACGTGGGCTGTAGAGACCTGATAGAAGAACGTTTATAACAGTACCCACCAGAATGCTTTTGCACCTTTTTTTACTTCTGAGGATGAGTCTATACATTCTAAAGCCCTAATAATAAATTATAAATTAGGACTGTCACAACAACAGGAAGGTGGAGAGAGTGTGAATGTGCAGAGTCTATCTCCAAGAACTCTGGTTACGAGTGAATAGAAAGGTGGCTAGTTTAAAAAAACAAAACAAAACCACACACAAATGCTGGAGGGGTGGGGAAGGTCTGGGGGCCTGATGTGGCCCCGAGCCATTTATCCAGTCTACAGATCAGTGTTGCATCACCAGGTGAGTTTAACACCACTGACGTAACCTCCTTAGTGTTCAGATTGTTTAGTGACTTTCTGAACATTTTTTTAAGGAGAAAGCAAAAGGTCTTGGCATCCAACATTTGGAGTTTCATTTCATGAAACTCCATGATAATGGGTTCTGGGGAAAATTACTGGCAGAGATATTGACCAAGACGGAAAATTTTACTTGGATAAAAATTTAGAGTGGAGATGGAAAACAGATATGTCCTGCAGAAAACCAGATGTTATGGATAACAGTGAATGGTGTTTTGATCAATGAGTCAAAGATGACATTCATTCAGATGTTCAAATGCAGGCTTCCTAACATGAATATGGGCAAAACTGATGTCCCAAGACTGATCTGGTTCACTGTTGGATACCTCTTTGCTAATGTCTTTACCATGCTATTACTACTTCCAGAATGAATCATTGGCTAAAAAACCAGAGGGTTTAACCGATGGTGCCTCCTAAAATAGTCAGCTTAGAAACCTGTTGAAAACCACATGGGGTAAAAGGCTATAGGCTGTGCACTATGAAGAAGAGTATCCTTTTCCCAAGAAAGTTGGTCATTTTTTATAGGTGACCAATTCAGGGAACAATGAACAAGAGGTTCGACCTCTTAAATACTGGCTTCTTCCCTTCTGATCCACTGCAGGACCCATAAAGAAAAAAGAAAAATATTTTTATAACACTAGAATGAGCTAGCCAGGCTAACTAAAATCTAGCTAACACACTGAAACTTTGCCAAGATTGATCCATCACAGATCCAATCTGGAGAGGTTCTTGGTCTGCTGCCATAGTCATCCCTTTTAGAGGCCTCCTTCAGAACATGCAGGCACCCCAAGGGTAAGGGCACTTGCCTGGAACAGGCCATCAAGATTGCACTGCCAGTACCTCCCAAGAGTAGGCATACATGATGGCTTATTGAAGAAGTTAAGTTAGTTTAAAGCACATCTCAAATAAAATCTGTGGGCTGGCAATGTCCAAGGCACTTTTCTCATGGCTAAGTCTGGTATAGCAGTCTTTCTGTCTATTACCCTTTGTACATGTTAGCTTACACTGTCACCCCACTCAGGGAAACAAAAAGCAAATTCATTCTCTTAAGTTCTCCTTCTGCAACAGGGGGAAAATAAAGACCCATACTCTCTTCTGAATTCCAGCCCAAGGCCAGGCATTAAGTACCTACCTTCCCTGGTTTGCCTTCTTTCTATCTTCCCTGCTCCGTTGCCTTTTGTCTCCCTACCTTGCTCCTTCCACTGCTTCTTTCAACCTGCATCTCTGAAGCCCCAGATCTTCCACCTGCTTTGCCCCCGTTCTGCAAAGACTGCAGCCTTTATATGACAAGTAGCGGTTAGCAGGCTGCTTGGTCACAGCTGAGGGAAGTAATTGGGCTCAAAATTAAAACATGCTGCACCTTTATGAAAGTCTATGTTCAAAGCTCCAGTGCATGGGACTTTTACTATCCTTTCAGTGCCAGCAAAAACATGCACATTCCAATACGATTAGGCTTGTGCTACTTAGCATTTGTGGGAGCAACAAAGGAATTCTACATGACTGGAGCCTGTTCCAGAATAAAAAGCAGGTCAGATCATGTGACTAGTTTTATTTTGAAGCAGGCCCATTGTACCACATATTGGCACTGAGCACTTGGATTCTTAGTCTGGTACAGAGGGAAGAGGAAACAGCATTCTATTT
The DNA here is from genome assembly GCF_001723895.1 of Crocodylus porosus. Taxonomy (NCBI): domain Eukaryota; kingdom Metazoa; phylum Chordata; order Crocodylia; family Crocodylidae; genus Crocodylus; species Crocodylus porosus. Next base: position 123,722,866 of record NW_017728943.1, on the reverse strand, counting down.
CTCACCACCATGCCACTTGCATTGTATTTTGAGAGGATATTTCAGCTTCCTTCATTTAATTTGGTTTTATCCTTTTTTTAAAGATATTAATGAGGAATTAATTCAAATTTGAAGAGAAGAAAAAGCCAATTTTTTCTAGACCTTCCCTCTCCTCCTTAAAGCTGTTTACATTCATATATAAACTCATGAAAGATTTTACTGAAAGAACAAGCTAGTAAAAGTAGTTAAAACGAGCTTAAATCACTAGTTTCTTCACAGACTTAAAGGAACAATGTCAGATCCAATTTATCGTCCCGTCAGATTCACTCTACCTCCCCCAAATTAGGTTTTGTAAAAAGTCCGCCTAAAAAAAAACTAAGAATAAAACTGAAATAGTTCCATGTTTGATTTTATTTCACTGGCAAATGAGAATTACTAAGTAGTGTTTCCAGCCTAAACACTGTGGCACTATGCTACTCCAGAAGAACTCTGTAGCACAGGCAATTAGAAATAGACCAAACAAAAGTGAAGCAGATCATTATTATTTCTGTTGTCCAAGCTGAAAGGCAAGTTTTCATACTTTCCATTTTCAGTAACTTAAAGTGCTTTTGTTGCACAGATTTAAAATCTCATTAAATAATTTTTATACAATTCTCTAAGATTTCACATTTTGCCATTAAGAGCAATTTTAATGCCCCTTCTCCAAGTTGCATAACTCAAATGTTTTGCCCACCCCCTCTTCTGAACTCTTCTAACAAAGCAGCGTGTGTTGCACTTGCTAGGCAAAACACAGTGGACTACTCTTTGCATTCTGAAGAGTCTATTTTTATATGTATGCAACAAATTACCTTTTCATCATATTTTCACTAAAATGCAATTTATCAGAGATTTCTTGGACACAACCTACTTTATCCCACAGATTTAGTGCCAACTTTGTAATGGTGTTCTCAAGCATTTTAGGCTTGATGCACCCCTTGGGAAAAGCAAGCTCTTAGTTTTCACTATTTTTTTTTTTTTTTAACTGCAAAAAACAATAATAGAAATTTGTCTGTTGCAAAGAACTCTGAAAGCTCACAACAGGTCAGAAGGTTTTTAACACGATGGATTCCTATCTGAAATCTCTGGGTTCAGCCTCTTTGTACAACAGTGCTAACACTGCGTGGCATCCCACAGTACCTATGAAAGGATCTCATGGCACCCTGGTTGAGAATAACTGGTCTACAGTAATTAAAGTCAAAACATGTTTATTAAACTATCAAAAGGCAAAACTGGGGGCTAGGTTTATTTATTATTCTGCCAAAGTTATTAAAAAAATTACTCCTGCACTTACATGTAAACTAAATACCAGTAAATTAAAATAATCTTTTCCACAGCATTGAAAAATGCATCCTTCCCCGTCTGATACTGCTGAGAAGAAATGGGATTTTTTTTAAATAAAGAAAAATGTATTCCTCTTCTTTCTTCTAGTCCGCCTGGTAGAAGACTAAGATCTCTCGTTCCCAGCCCAGGCAGTAAAGCAACTTGCAAATCGTTTCTACTTTTGAACCAAACAGAGAAAGAACTAAATGGCAGAATTCCATAAAAAGATGGTCTTTTTGCAAGATTATCCCTTACAGCTCATTTCCAAGCTCAAAAGGTAAGTTTTTTCTTGACTATTTTTCATGCCTGCTTACCAAACAAAAACAGTCTTACTAACATGTTCTAATTTTCACTGACAACTCTGCACATCAAGGTGAGGAGGAAAAAATGAGGAGCAAGGAAGAGATGGGCTTCTGATGAAAGGCAAGTATTATTTCTGAGGTAGCAATAATATCAATGAGATAGTTGAGGAAGATTGTATTGCTCCTCTCTACTTGGGAGAAGAGATAGAAACTTGTATTGTCTCAACAGTTATTTTAAAAGGGAAGCATGGAAGGGCCCCACATATGCTGAACTTCTTCAGATCTTGGGTGCAGGCCCGTGCAGATTCAGATTCACAAGGGGTGGGTATGGCCAAACTACCTTTGGCCGTGTGGCACATGCATAGTGAAGAGAGCGCACCGTGAATGCAGCACATGGCCAATGGAAGTGTAGTTCCTTGCTGCAATCCTGGATGCCAGTGAACTCTCTCAACTCACCATGTCAGCATGGGCTCCTGCCAGAAACTCTTGAGCTCACCAGCTACTTAGCACAGGCTGTGGCCAGAGCCCAGGCACAGAGCTTCCACACAGCTGTGGAACCCAGGAAGCTGACTGCCACCATAGCTTATCCCCTTTCCCTCTGATGCTAAATTCAGTGTACAGGGTCAGTCTAGCATGGGCGTTGCATGCACCATGTGGGGTCAGGGCTGGTGCATGCAGCACTGGGAAGCCAGTCCAAGACCCACAGGCAGCACCTTGGAGAAGATGACATGACTCCAGAGGCCAGATCAGGATAGCCACCTCTCTTTGACAGCCCTCCATTAGAGAATCTAATAATGTATGCCAAAAAGATATACATATCAGAAATAATCAGTGTCCTCAAAACAACAATTGAATGTACATTTTCTGGGTTCCCAGACTGAAACTTCAAATAGTGCTAGCAGGCACTGTATTAGAGCCAAATTAAACAATGTAATAATTTATATTTATTAACTAAATGCAGTAATAGATGTGAGATTTTATATACATCTGCTTCTTAATATTTGATGCATTTTAAATGTCTCTTCTGTGTCTCATACGTACTTTTTCAATTCTCTCTGTCTTATTAGCGTTTCACAGGCCAGTGTGTAAAGACAAGATCCAATCGTCTCAGAAGCACTTATGCATTTGACTGCTTAAAATCTAGGGGCCTTGCCCCACCAGAGCAATTTACTTTCATCTGCTGTATGTACCTAGAACCCCAACAGTGTCAAAGTGGAGACCTGGGTGCCTCTGAAGTGATCAGTGTAGAGTCCCATAACTGGTGCAGTCTTGTATGCCCTGGCCCAGCCGCAGTGGGTAGAGGGTACTCCCTCAGATCCTATTCTATAACCCCGTGCTAGAATGCTCTCCAAGAAATTGGAGATGAGGGTGTAGTGGTCCACAGGACCCAGTCTTAGAATCCAAGTCTCCATAAATAAGTGATTTTGCCACTAGACTAGTGCGCAAGAAATGGATCTCTGTACCACAAAAGCAGGCCATTTTTACATGTGCATTGGGACGCAGCACCAGATGCTTTAATTAGTGAGTTGCACTAATTAAAACTGCTTGCATGTCCTGTGTATCAGCATCCCCATGCTGAAAAAAAAAAGTCAGTGGGGCTCTGAACTAAAGCTTACTGAACTTGTTCTATTTTAAAGCACCCCCACTGCCATTTTTCCAGCACAGGGTCGCATGGGGACGCTGATACATGCAATGAGCAAGGCTGCTGGAGCACATCTATTTCCACGCTTCAGCAGACTATTAATTCCTGGATTTCCAGTGCATCGGAGCAGGTTCCCCGCATATCTGTAAGAGTCCCTAAATTCCACATATTAAGACTCAAATTGATACAGGATCAAATTGGATCTAGCCATTAAATATTAGTTGCTGTTGCTCTTAACACAGCAACTTAGAATGCTTCTTAGCTGTGCTACTAAAAAACTGCAAATGGAGTCAGTAGACAACACTACAAATTCACCAAAATTCTCTGTGCTGTACAGAGTTTAAACTTGGGAGCATTAGGTGATAAGATTTGTCAGTGGACCATTTAATTTGTAATTTATTATGCAGCACTGGATCTTTTTAGAAGTTCTTTTTATGCATTTATTTTAACTGCTAGTAATTAAAGCAACTTACTGAACACTATTGTCCAGGTAGTTTTTAAAAAGCATTGATAATTTGGGTTTTAAAATGGTTTAATAATAGTTTTAAAGCAACCATAACCTTATCAATATTTTAACACAGTTACGCAGAACACTAATTGTTTAAGTTAAGGTTTATACTTCTTCCAATTACAGAATTCAAGTTTTAAAGCCACATACATTAATTTTAAGAGTACTCAAAATGCTTGAGAGAGACATTACTTGTCACTGTAACACTTTTTAACTTTACAAGTCAGTACTCTATCAATCTCCTTATTTTTACTGTTTTGTCCTTTTCATGACTGGTTTCCCTCATATCTTTCATTTAATCCAGCAAGAAAATGTTTTATTGCGCTTATTTTACATTTAAGAGACTAGTAATTATGAATGTAATGCTACACTTAGCTGAAAACAGGGAGAAAGACCTTATTTAAACACTATACATTAACTTATTTAAAAAAGGCACAGAACGAGGAAGCATTTTCACTAGAGGGCACCTCAACATTTAACCTGATATGAAAGTTGTTCTTTAAATAGTAAAATAAAATTCAAAGAATAAATACTCAAAGAGTAATTATTTACAATGGTGTCAACTGTCTAGAGAAAGGATCAAACATTATCTGAAATTAAAATATATACTGAAAATTATTGATTTATTTTACCTTAGACAAAACTAATTGTGTACTAGTACTTTGGTAAGAAGTTATACGTCAAATCAGTGACTATATCCAGAAAGAACAGCTGTACTTTTCTGGTTATGTAATGTCAGCAACTAGGTTCAGTTCATTTGAGATGCTTAAGTATCCAAGCTTGACTGTTACTAGCAGAGAAAACTAAAAATACATCCAGTTCCAGTGAGGTGACCACTGCTCTCAGAATTTGTAGGATCACTTGATGTTATTGTACATGTAATACAGTCAGCTGACCAAATCTGCCAGAACAAGCTTTGAAAATCTGTCATAATCAAAAGGATTAAAATTCCAGCTGCTACAACCACATGATTTACTCTACCTTAATATTTGTGTTAACACAACAACTGCGTAATAATGGATTTAAACAGTGAGTGCCCAGTATTCCACCAGCAACTCTACCTGCTCTGTTCTACCTGCTAAGCTGCCCTATACATGCACATTTTTTCAAATTCAAAATGGAATGCCTGCATCCCCTCCAATCACATACCCTCAATCTCTTGGGCTATAAACGATTATCTTTTTATCTCAAGTGTTTGGAAATATACACAAACAAACTCAATCCAATCTTTATCTTCTAGTCTTGTATAATCACAGCTGGTAAAAAGACAGCTTTTCCTCCTTGCTATGAGATTATTTTTTTCAGACCAACAATACTTATTTCAGTAGAATCTAAGTTTTTCTCTTCTAAAAAGTTTTTATCACTTACACCTTTGAACATATTTTGCCAACAAAAATAACATGTACGTTGTTGCAGTGAAATCTGGCCAACTTTGTAGGTAAACTGATCTCGTGTTTCTGTTCTTCAAGCTTCATAAACTGCATCCAAAACTGAACAGAATCTGTTCAGAACCCTATGGAGTTACAGATTAACAAATACTTGGGAAAACCATCAGTAGAAGCATCAGGCAATAAGCTGGTCACTGAAGAAAACGGCACTCAAAAAACAAAAGTAGGGACCAAGCTTCCTTTGCATTAGCCAAAAGTTAGCTCTTCCAAAGCAAGATCTAGAAAAAAGCACTATGAAAAGAATCCTGCTCACCTGAAGTGGCTCAAGGACACTGCCAACTTCCTGGCCTGCCCTGCCACCTTTCATGGAAGTCTCTGGCTAGGAAGTTTAACTTTTACTGTTTGAAAGAAAAACTTCCCACCATGTTCTTGAGAGGGTGCATGCATCTGTTGAGAGTAGGTTGACAGATGTGAGAATGAGATGCAAGAAAAAGAAAACAATGGAAACAAAAAAAATTTAGAAAATATCAAAGAAAATATGAGAAGAAGAGACAAAAAAGAAAAGAAGGAGAAGAATAACTGAAGACAATTCAGGAATACATTCACCAGAATTCGTCAGAGGACAAAAAATAAAAGGGGGCCAAAAAACCCCCAACAAAACAAAAACAAGAGAGAATTTTAATTTTATTACTGAATTACTGACAACCAATTTTCAGTAAAACAATGTTGCAGTTAAATACACAACAGAAACCAAACCAATCTGTTCTTAAACTGTGCAATGGCATAGGTATTTTTCATCTCAATTAGTTGGCTCAGATCCTAGGAAAGTAATTGCTGCCTAAGCATTTTTAAATTCTATGTATAAATCGCCACCTCATCCCTCCTACAGACAAAATTTTATTAATTTGTGTCTCAAAGAGGTAGTTATAACCTTACCTGCCGCTATGGCAGCAAAACTATGCTAGTATTTCAAATACGCATTACAGCTAGTCACATTTTTAGTTATAAATAGTTATTAGTAACTAGTTCCTGGGAGTTTTGAGCCCATCCATATTTCACGTTCTAATGAATATTTATACTTCATGCTTCATTTTTCTTTTTTGTGAAAAATGCCTTTTAAAATAGAATTTAAAGAAAAAAAGAAATGAAAAAAAACTGACTGTACTACTTTGCAACTGGACCCTCCTCAGCTGATGCTTTGGTCTCTATAAGAAATCAACTTAATATTGTTTTAAAAATTCAATTATTTCTATGATGGGACTACCTCACGCAAATTCAATTTATGAGCCACCATTTTAAAACAGTGCACTAGGATTCCCTTAGGCTTAGAGTACTTTTGTGACCTATTTTCCATGTAATTTTGACTTCTTATCATAGTACCCAAATGTATGCGCCTTGTAGTGATCCCCCAAACAAGAAGTACAAGGCCTTAATGTACTTTAGGCAACAAGACTTCTACATGCCAATTACACCAGGGAAGGCTATACTTAGTGCATGGTACAGACATAAAAGCATTTTACCTGCTAAGATGGTGACAAAGAAAAGACAGCTAGAGAGCCAGTTGATTTCATGCGTAAAGTCACTACTGAACCTGACCTCACTATGACTCCGTGAGTTTTGCAGACTCTGGAAAAAAAAAAAAAAAAATCAGACATAAAGGCTTCATATCAGACTGTAAGGACCACTCCCTAGGTGCACAATCCTCTAAATAGGACAAGTACCTTATTTGGCAATACAGTAGATTAGACATTTTGCAAAGTTTTACTTGCCCATAAATGGCTAATAATTCTTTCAATGAACAGATAAAATATATTTCATTATCAATCAAGATTGGACATTGTGATCTACACTGATTTTTTTGCACAACATATAGATTTCACCTCTTGGGTAAGTCCAACTTGGATTCTAAGCGATACAGAATGTATTGCATCCTATGTTCATAGCTTCCATTGCTTAATCTAAGAATTTTCATTTTTTGTTCCCATTTAAAAAATTGTCTAGTTTCAGCCTCCACATATTGGAAATTTAAATATCTGCTAGCTATATTAAAGACTCTTCTGGTACCAACAAATATCCTCCCATTATACCTGTACCCGTGGATTGCTAGTAGGCACTTAGGTCCCTGGCAGATATAACACTTAGGATGGGATTAACTAGTAAAGCAGTTCTCAACCTTTTCTACCTTGCATCCCCCATCAACCATTTCGTCAAAAAAAACAAACAAAAAACCTAGTCCCACCATGATAAAAACAAAACCCCACTTTTTCCAAGAAGTATATTTTTATGTTTACATAAATTTTAGTATTATATTAATCATTAATGGAAATTTTAAAATGAGTTGAAGTCCCACCTACATGACCTTTGCGTCCCACTGGTTGAGAAACACTGAACTACTGGGTCATGTTTTAAATAGTAAACCAGCCGCACATTTATTCAGTTACAGTGCAATAAAACAGGGAATAAGCCACAGTTATTACACGCAAAATGAAAGTAAAAACTTTATAGCTGGTTTCCATAGCACCTTTAATTTAATGTATGACCAGCACTCCCAGGCTTGGAAGTGCACCGGAGTCCTTCAAGACTGGCGTAATTGTGATCCTGATCTCACCCTGCATCAGCAGTAGGGCCTGATTAGGATATTATCCCCAAGGCCACAATCATGCCCCCTGCCAAACACATGGGGACACAGCACGAGGCGTGATTGGTGGGATGGTAGATTAGATCCCATTACACCTTCTACTGAATGTTAGCAGCCTTAAGAGAACACTGAATGCTAGTGTGATATTAATACAAAATATGTGACCTAAACAAATGTTTAGATAAACATCACCATCACAACATGGATACTCAGTCATTTTTTAAATGACTACTAGAGAGGAAATATGAACAAAGAGAAAAAAAGATAGCATAGTGGCAGCCTTAACTGGCATTTATTTACAATGACAGACCTTGTCCAATACATGGACATCTCCTATCTTCTCCTAAAATCAGAGATAACCACCACATAAGCTAGTGTGCACCTATATTTATACTTATGAATACAAAGAAATGAATTATTGCACAAGGGCTGACATTTTTGTTTATATAATCAAAATCATAAATAAACTCTCTTGTATATATTTAACTAAGCTCTTAAGATGGTGTTAGCTTAATATTTTAATACAGGCATGCTGTGGTAACAGGGCTGTCAAAACTTTAAGGCTCCTGACCTTTGTTTAATTATACACATCAGACATAATATCTTTATACATTGTTTTAGTTATTTCTGCACAAACTTTCCTGTTCCCATACCAAAATGAGTAACTTTAAAAGCAAGCAAAAAGTGTCCCAAAACAACGTCCCCACTGACTGAGCACTGAAATGCAGGGGCTATATATAAAATATACATTTAATATGGGTAAATGCTCATCTGAACCTGATCACTGTATTTAAATTAACAGTACTAACTCCTCTTAAAGGCTCCAACCTGGACCCTGTGCAAGACACAGCACAAAAAATATACTGTGCTGAGAGAAACTTTTGTCCCAAAAGGGATTACAGTCTATGCCAGGGATGGCCAACCTGCAACATGTGTGTGACAAGTGGCAATCAAGGAGGGAGAAAGAAACAGTAGCAGACAGGGAAGGGACCAAAAACAAAGCAACAAGTTCTGCACTCAGGGAGGATGTGGGCGCACCTGCCAAAAAGGTTGGCCCTCACTGATCTAAGGTTAAGACAGAGGATGGGAAAAGAATATATCATGTGCACATGTAAACTGCAAGATTATCAGAATCATAGAATCACAGGGTTGGAAGAGACATTAAAAAACATCTGGTCCATCTTTCAAAAAGCCCAGTCTCCTCCAAGGAGGAAGGGGGCCTTGTAAACTCAGAGAAGATGTTAAAAACTAAGAATATCAACTTATCCACTTCCAAACACTTCAGTAGTATAAAAACATTCAAATCACTCACATTTCAGTGTTTTTTCCCCAAGCTATTTAAGTTTTAAATCACCAGAATTCTCAGACTACTTTCACTAGTAATTTTTTTCTCATTTGTGGGGACAAGGACAGAGATGTAATTTAAAGCACAGGAAAAAATTAGATACTTTTCTACTGAGCCTTAAAAAAGATACCTTTGAGTTGGACAAATAAGACACTGAGGCCCTGAAAGAATCTGTAAGAATGAACATGTGAGTAATGTTAAAACTGAAGAGCCAAGACATCATATGAATAGTAGGCATATATTTGACAAAACACTGTTGAGTGAATGTTCAAGCACCACATTTTTCAAAACACTCCCCATTTGACAGAACCATCTGTACAAAAACTTGGTAAAAAAATGTATATAAATATTTATGGAACATAAATCAACAATTTGCGATACCATATATCAGGGATGGTCTGGGCAATTATTTGGGCTGGAGGGCCACTTAAGGAGTTTTGGTGAGCTGTTGCAGGCTGGGAAGGAAGGGAGGTGTTGTGGATGGGAGAACAATTGATTGCAGCTCAGCCCAGACCCTTCACTGTCACCACCCTGTAATCCTGGCCCTGACCACCCACTGCAGTCCTATATGCCATCCCTCTCCTGTGTATACGCTGCCCACAGCGATCCCTGGCTGGTCTCCATGGAGACCCCACCCACCACCTGCTTTGTCCAGCATCCCTAAGGGCAGATGAACCAGGGTTCCAGGCAGCAGGGCCAGTGGCAGAGACAATGGCAGCAGCAGCCAGACAGAGGGAGCTACCACCACAGGGGCTGTCGGGAAGCCGAGTTCAGCCTCTGTGCACCCAGGGGCAATGGGACTAGCCACCTGCTCCACAGCCCAGGCTGTCCCTTGCACCTGGACCAGGTGGGGCTGAGAAATCTGTTGTGTACCAGACATAATTCCTCAACAGGCCAGATCTAGCCACATTTGGCCCACCCCTGTCATATATTTACTAATTAAAATATCTTTTCCAAATGCCAGCAGATACATAACTAAGATGTAGTTTCCACAGACTTTAGTTGAAAAGCCCTATCCAAACCCTTTCAAAGACTGGTGACAATAATGACTCAGCTAAAACCAGTGCTTGACTGCTTTATGGCAGTGGTAAATAAAGCACAGCCTTTAAAACAGCGTTATTCATTACTGAAGTGTCACTCAGTTCCCTTACTTCATAGCATTCTGGAAGAACCAGTGACCCTGTATGAGACACACTTTAAAGACACAGATTTGAGACTTCTTAATTACCTGAATTCACTTCAGCTAAGAGCCTGACTTATTAATATATCACTAAAAAAACCCAAAAAACCAGGGGGAGAGAGAATTTTTGGCACTCACGTTAAGGAAAGTTTAAAAATAAGCTGTTGCAACAAGTATCAGTAATTTTCAGTGAGCAACCTGTATCATGAATCTTTAATTTTAAGCTGAAAAATGGGGTGGGGGGAAGGAAGAGGAGGAGGGTTGGTCGGTATAGAAAGCAGTATCTCTCATGCTTGGTTTTTAAATTGCCATTTGACAGAATTCTATTATTCATAGCACCAATTGTGAAATAACTAATTTGCCTTTAGTAAACAGTGTTTTCTACTAAATTATATCCTCTCTATGTATTAAGAAACGTGTATGGCATATTCTTTAGATTCATCAGTACTGGCTAGTATTTCAACATAAAAATATTCAGACACAATGTCAAAATGCTCGTAACAGTAAAAGCCAACTTTAAAAACCTAGTTAATATTAGAGTGCAAAGTCAAACGCTCATAAGCTTGGACGTGTCAGAACTTAGGATGCAGATACAACCTTAATTCAGAGGCCTGTGAATACACAGGATGATGTAGTTAATTTTGTGATTAGATACTTTTGCACAGAACCTCCACTCATTCAGTGCTATGATCAGAGAATGAGACAGCTTGATTAATGAATTTTTATCACCAACTAAAGGCTTCCATACACAACTGATAGCTTTACAACCAACAGCTATTCATTTCTGTATAGTTTTTTCCAGGGTATTTTTCACTGTGGTGTCCGACTGCCTCCCAAAGATGATTCTAGCTCCAGTAAAAGGAGAAAGCATCATTATCCTCATTATACAAACAAGAAACATACTTGCCGGAGGTCATGCTCTCAATTAGTGATATAGGATTAGGACTCCCCCCCAATCTGAAGTTCACCCCCTCTGGCCCATGCTGGCTTAATGACAAAGATACTATATGAGAAAGTAGCCAAAAATGCTTTCTAGTTTACATGGAAACTTTAGTGTTCTGAAAAGATCATTAAAAAAAATCACACAAAAAACAACATATTCAAAGACGACCCAGAAATTCCCTGGACCTGTAGCTGCCAGGTATCCAAGAAGGGACCCTGCATAAGGAAGACTCTGCAAAACCAAAGACCTTAAATACTCATCATATGGGGTTCTGGCATTTTCTAAGCCAGGGGTGTCAATGATACAGCTTGCTGAACATTTATAGGTGCTGCCTATGGGTTTTGGACTGAACACGGCTCTGGGTCTGGCCTGTAGGGCCAGTTTTGGTCACATGCACTGGATCCAGCACACAGGGCCAAGCCTGTGGACCCAATCTGACCCATAGGGGCTGATGAGTTTGGGAGCCCTACTTTCAGCAACCTGTTTCATCAGAAAGTTTCTGACCAGCTATAGATTAAAGTGCTGAGTGCCTCAGCACTTTCAAGCCCCAAGCACCTCCAGTGGGGCACCTAGAGAAGAGAAGAAAATGTAACTAACATTACTGTGGGGGGCTGGACCCAATGATTTTGTAAGGTCCCTCCCAGCCCCTAACATCTATGGATGTAGTGCCTTTCAAAATTCTGCTTTAACATCATCTAGAAAAAGTGTCAGAAAGGCAGGAATGACAGTGCTCTGGCACAGTATTCCCCGGTCTCAGTCATGGGACTACTGTTTATTTCCCTATGAAAAAAGCAGAGAGCCGACAAAACAATCCTCAGTCCCAATTCCTAAATCTTAAACAGAATTCAGTCCCCCCAGGAAACAAAACAGGGCTCCAGCAAACAAAGGAACATGCGATAATGTCGCCCAACTACACACAGGCCTGGAGGCTGTGCCAAGGAGGCAACTCAGAAACTGTGTGGCAGAGACAGCTCGAGCCACGGTGCTCCTGAGTATCCAGCCTCCAGAGGGGAGGCCACTGGCGACACAACGACTGAACACAGCCATTGAACATAGCCGACAGATAAAAAAGGAAACAGGGAGGGGAGCGAGGGCGAAAGGTTAACAAGGGACAGCTCGTCAACGGGGGGAGCCCTCCGCGCCGCACCCCAGGGAGCGAGGCGGGCGCTGCCAGGCCGGGCCGCGCCACCATTTGTTTACTGCGCGGCTGCCAGGC
>NW_017728943.1:123705997-123709852 GCF_001723895.1 Crocodylus porosus | reverse complement strand
TGATCATGTTGAGGTTCCAGGATGATCATTTAATATTTAAGACACAGCGACGCTGCCACCGGCACAGAGCAGGATTCCAGCCCTGCTTCCCTCCCCTGTCTGGAGTGCAGCACTGATTGCGCCCCCTTGACAAAATCCTGGATCCACCCAGGGTTTCCTCTTACTTCCTGGCGCTGTGTCTTCACTTTGGTGGGTGCCGGAGCTCCCATAGTCCTACTGCAGGCAGCCGGGAATGTGACTTGGGAGTCCACATCTGGCCTGAGATGGACCTGCCCTGGCATTTCTAATTCCTTAACACCATGCATACCTGTGGAAAGACTTTTTCCTTCTAATGGCCAATGTGGTAGTGCAGAAGTAGAGTTAGTCATTTTAATTTCTTTCCCACTCAGCAGAATGATCCTTTAGTACCAGGCAAAGCCAGACACAGGCATTGACGAACTGGTTGGCCACGTGGGGCCTGGACACAAAGGGGACCCGGGAAAGGTAATATTTTCCTATTGTCCACCCTCCTGCTCCGTTCCCATCATGGCAGCGCAGCGCTGCACCGCCACCAGTGTCTCCTGTCAGAAAACCAATCAGAGTGCGAATAAAGTGTTATAGACAGACAGGCAGACAGACTAAGGCTTTTATAATATTAGAATTATCTCTGGCAAAGGGGGCCCTGATACTAAAAGTTCACCCAGGGCCACCGGGAGTCTAGGTACGGTGCTGGTACCAGGCCTTTTGTTTACCTGCCCCTGGCTGCTTTCATATATGAACATTCAGAGCACACCTATAAGTGCATTAATGTGCTTTTTCCAATACACATTAAATTTAGGACCTCTGGGCACCTATACATGAGCGGGGAGGCTGCTGCGATGCACTGGAATCCCAGCACATCAAAGCAGACTCAATTCATTGAATCTGCTGGAGCGTGGCAAGTGCTGCACTCTATCAGACCTCTGCTTCTCATATATCAGCGTCCCTGCACTTAAAAGTGGTGGTGGGGGCACTTGAACTAAAGGTTGTCGAATGAGCTTTATATCAAGCACCCCTACCGCCATTTTTAAGTGTGAGGATGCTGATAGATGAGATGTGATAGATAGATGAGATGTGCCCCCCAACTCCCAGAGCATATGTAAAAGTGTTCTCTAATGTAAGGTACTAAATAAATGCACATTAAGCTCCTACCCTAATACACAGTACTGAAAACACACTTTTTAGTGATGCTTAATGTGCAGTAGCCTATTTTACTGTTCATTAGCATATTTGCACAGTTTTTGATGTGACACTTCCATGTGCAGTAAAATAGGCTACTGGGTATTAAAGCACATGTGTAGATGCACCCTCCGTGACTCAGGGAAGAATCTATCACTGCACATGGATGGACTCACTGATATGCAGTCAGCTGTTTCCATCTCTTCCTCCCCTACCCCCCAATAAGAAACATAATATGAGCTGCCATTTTGGTTAAGCAGCCTGGATAGGATCAATCGCACTGTTAGCTCAGTAGTCATCTTCTGTCAACGTAGGTACAAGATTCTAGCGCTCCATTGCCTGTGGCAGTGCTGTGGGTGAATAAATCTAGAAGCTATTTCTACTGGCTCAAAGCCAAATGAATGAAACTACATTTGGGTTATGAGAGGAAAATGAATATCTGTGTCTGGTGATATTCTGTATATGGAACTTCCACAGAAATCAATGAGACACTGGAGTGCAATTAATGCCAGATCCATATTGGTTGGCCACGCCAGATAGAACCAGATGACATTGGCTTTCTCTTAGGCTTTATTTCTGACCATTTCAAACCTATTTCAAAGACCATGCTGTCAGACTGTATCTGCAAACTGAGAAATTCCTGCTACTCAGTAATTTTGTGAGATGTAAAATATTAGAAACTTTTAAGACTACAAAAACATGCAAATTATTTCCTAAGGAACAGCCTTAAATTCCAGTTGTTCTTATAATTTTTAACTGTATAAGACCTTTCAAGTTGCAAGCATTTATAAGTGAACTGAAGTTCAGAACGTTTTTTTTTCTTGCAAGAGTTTGTGCATGAGTATTATGTATGGTAAAATTATTTAAAGTTTTGGTCCAGACCATAAACGTAAAAAAAGGTAAACATGTTATGTGCACATTAGCAAAAGATTTGCACACACACAAGCACTTCCATTTGACAGGGCATAAATATCAAACATCAACATTTACGGTATCAAGTTCCACCCTTAGATCTGCACATACAACTTCCATTGTTTCCATGCCCAGTCTGAGAATGGAATGTGTACAAACACCAGTGACCTCATACCAAGTTCAATATATGCATCCAGGGCCAAAGTTTGAAACCTAGCACATTGAAAGATATGCCTCCTAGGATTGCTTGAGGGGGGTTTTTTGTTACTCTCCTATGACAATACCTTATGACCAGGGATCCAGGTTTTCTGTTTGCCATGGAGAAATGCGTTTTCTCCTTTAAAGGAAAAAAGCATGGGAAACCACAGGTTTCCCCTGATAGGCTGGTAGAGTTCCAGCCTTCCAGGGCCTGGGGGGAGCGGGAGGAGGGTGATCAGGCAGGGGACACCACATGCATGTGTGTGCGCACACATGCATATAGCAGCCAGGCAGTGATGGAGAGCAGCTCCCCACAGGTCAGTCTCTGGGGGGGCATAGGGGACATGTGCTCCCCGAGATTTATGTGCTCACAGCAGAGCATAGGACTGCAGCCTGGCTGGACTTGGCTGGACTTGCACAAGCAGGAGCTGCCTCTGTGGCCCAGCGAGCAGGAATCAGTGCAGGAGGGCAGAGAAGGGCAGTGGACCCCTGCACCAGCCATGCCACAAGCAGCCCAAGAAGTAATGGACTGGGGAAGGGGGCCACGCTGCCCTTACCTCCTTTCATTGCTAGCTGGTCATGCACCAGGCTGCAGCTGTACCCTGGAGGGGAGGTGAAACATGGACAGCCTGAGTAGAGAACTAACAGTGGTGGCTGGGCTATGGTAGAGTTGTGGCCCAGCATGCAAGTGGCTGGTGGCAGGAAATGGCAAGGGCAATGTGGCTCCCCAGTCCATTACTCCTTGCGCTGCTGGTGGTACAGCTGGCATGGGAGTCATGGCAGCAGCAATGAGTCTCACTGCTCCACGCCAGGTCCCACCCACAGGCCAGGCTGCAGCTCTGTGCCCCTCTGTGGGAGCAAAAACCTAGGGGGGGGGAAATACGTGCCCCCCAGACCACCCTAAACATACCTGTGCTTGGTCCCCCCACACACATACCTATCCCCCATCCCCTACACAATGGGGGCTAGGGATGGGAGCAGCAGGTTGGGGAGAGGGGCACCAGCAGGGCTGCAGGGGAGAGGGGCTGTGGGTTGGGACTGAGGGGCATTTGCAGTGATGGGGGCTGCGGGTCAGAAGCGAGGGTGAGAGCACTGTAGCTTGGGAGTAAGGGGCACTGGCATATCACGGCTGCTCAGCGCCACACAGCAGTGAGGGGGACAGCTGCAGCTGGATCCACATGCTGATGAATGAAGCAGGTAGGGGAAGCTCTGATGTTCCATGATAAAAAAAAACAAAATCAAAACCCTAAAATATATAGATATTTAGAATTTATTTTAGTCTAATGATTAAGGCACTGGTAGGCTTTCAAATTGCTTTAAAATTGTAAACATATCAATAAAACATTGTGTTCAACTGATACCTATATATAGTGGTGTTTCATTTTAATTGCGGAAAAACACAGATTTCAGGGGTTTTAATCAGAGAATTTGGGGATTTTTAAACAGAGAAAACCAGGATCCCTGCTTATGATCCTTTCACTTATGATCCCTTCTGCTCCTATGTAAGTTTTGTGTGATCCCAAAATATCAAATTGTATAGGGATTTTA
>NW_017728943.1:123703770-123705847 GCF_001723895.1 Crocodylus porosus | reverse complement strand
GACTAGATGATCTACTCAGGTCCCTTCCGACCCTAGAAACTATGGCATATTATCTTGCATACTGATATTATAAAAGAAACAAATTTCAGAAACTCTCATACTCTCTCCTGTGCTTCCCAACCTTAAGCATGAAAGACCTATGACTTAGTAGAGGGAAAGGGCAGTTTTAAATCCCATCTACATTAGCATTCTAACTAAGTTAGGGTTAGGATCAACACAATTACCTTCATAGTCAATTATATTGTAATACCTAAAAAGCCTACTATGAACTGGTGCCAGCTGTATTTCTGCAATAAGCCTTGAGCTGTCCTGTGCTTTTACTCTGTTACAAGGATCTAATTAGGTCTAGACTACAAATTTTATTCATATTGGAACAGCTTCCCAGATTCAGAAGAAAATGATCAGAGTAAGATATAAAGGATTTATGTTCATCTCAAAAAATGGAAAAATTAATTTCTTCATATACTTAAAGTGGTGGTGCAGGTGGTGTGGGAGTCCTGTCTAAATCCCACTAAGATGAGACACTGAATTACATTTTTTCCACCCAAGTGGAAGGGGAGAACAAGAGATATTTTTGCTGCCCTGGTAGTAACTGGAATACAGCTACAGTGATAAAGTCTGTGTTCATATACTTTTGGCTGTGACTCAGCAACAAGTTCAATCAAAAGAACAGTCTCTATTTGTCTTACGAAACTTAAAAGAAAGTGACAAGTCATTTGGTGCTTATACCATAAAAACAACTGGTAACAGATTTTTCCTTGATAGAGAAAAATCACAATAAGCCTTAAAAAAATAAAATCTTCTTAGAAAATAAAGTTCTCATCATACATTATTTTAAACAGTACTAATTTTCTGTAAGCTATAGTGGCATGAAAGTGAACAGAAGAGCATACCCAATAATTCGTATGATTCAGTTGTACCCAAATAAAAAATTTAATTTTGTAAAATAACAGTTAGTTGGAGGTAGGATTATGTTCCTATTACATCTTATGACACATGCTGTGCATCAGATCTAACATGGGGAAGTCACTGGATCATGATGCTACTTCTGAGTTGTGAAAATGTAACATAGTGAGCTGTGCTTGCATAGGAGGATAGGCTCTTCTTGACTGAAGTAAAAGTTTTCCAAAGACTCCGGTTATAACTAAGACTGCCATTAGTACTCCACCAAGAACCAAGCTTTCTACAGGAGGAAGATTTCTTCTATCTGTAGGGACTGGAAAAAAACAGAAAAGGTTTACAGAAAAATTCCTTGTCATAAGATCAAACTTACATCGTTACTTGGCACAGATCAGGGTTTTCCTATTTTACATTAATTGTGAACTGATCTTACACACATGTAGAAAAATTAGTTTAGATTTCTCCAAAAGAAAACGTATACCAGGATCATTCATCTAGGAAGAGATGGGGGTGGGGGAAGGGGCACGGGGAGAGTGAGGGATTGGGGCTGGGACAAGGTGCCCAGCTGGGGCGGTGGGTGTATTACTCACAGAGGGAGGCAGGGGGATGCAGGTGCGACAGCACTCAGAGCGGGGGCTTGGCCTGCTGCCGCTTGCCCCGCCAGGGTGGGGGAGGGATGCGGGTGCGGCCCACTCCAGATGGAAGGGGGCAAGCAGCAGCAGGGTTTAGCCCTGCTGCACCTGCATCCCACACCCCCTGCCACACTGGCTGGTAAGTGACGCCAGTGCAGAGTCCCCACACCCAACACTGATGTGAGTGTGGCAGAGCTCAGAGTGGGGGCTCTGCCCTGTTGCCTCTTGCCAGCCAGCACGGAAAAGGGTGGAAGGGAGTGATTCAGACACAGCTTGATCCAGGCAGAAGGGGGCAAGTGGCAGCATGGCATACCCCCTGCTTCCAGCACCACCACACCCACATCAGCGCTGGGAGTGGGGGCTATGCCCTGCTGCCACTTACCCCTTTCTGCCTGGAGCGAGCCATGCCTGCATCATGCACCCTTGTCTGTGCTGACCGGCAAGCAGCAGCAGGGCAGAGTCCCCACTCCAAGCGCTGCCATGCCTGCATCCTACGCTCTCCCGCCTTCTTCCCCGAGTAATGTGCCCTATTGCCCCAGCTGGGC
>NW_017728943.1:123681224-123703670 GCF_001723895.1 Crocodylus porosus | reverse complement strand
GGGGCTTTGACCTCCCCCACACTCCTTCCCTCTCCCCTCCCCCAACCCCACCAGACTTACCAGCTGGAGGTAGTTGCGTCAGCTGCCTGTTTAGTCTATGGCCGAATCGCCAAATCTTTTCCAAATCTTTTTCCGAATCAATTCGGATGTGTCAAATTGATTTGGAGCTTTTAATTTGTCTCCCGGTTCTATTCAGATTTGGAGATTCAGCCACCAAATCAGGCCAAATCTTCTCCGAATCAAATCGGCCACACAGCCTCAGTGGCTAGTACTAGTTCTTAGAATCTCCACTATATGCAAGGGGCTTCAAAATAGAAATAAATGGAATAAGTACCTTCTGAGATTTACTACTCTTTTACTTCTCAATTCTATCTCATATAGATACTGAGAACAGTTACATACATGCCAAATTTTTCTTGGGCATTGAGAAGACCTATATAGAGTAAGTGCTGCCATATAGAGAGTTTTAATATGTGGTATCCTTTTGAAGATCCATGTTAAATTTCTTAAATACTGTATTTTCTATTTCAGAGGCTATCATAATTCCAAGATGTACTCTTGGCTTGATACATAATTATTATATTTTTAAAACAGAACAAAGCACCCAAAATAATTCAATCACCGATTCAGATTCACTGATACCTTTTCTCAAAAATTAAATATATGTAGCTTAATTAGGTACTGCTGATTTGAATCAATCAGTCATACTGGTGATCAGCAGGGATCCTGGCTTTCTCCAAGTAAAAAAAAATTCCAAATTTTTGGACATAACCCGCCCGCCCCCAATTCATGTTTATGGTTTCCATCAAAACTCACTCATACATCACAGGACCACTGTGTATTATAGGATCAGAAAATCTTTAAAAAAACAGGGTGGAAAAGGATCTTGGAAGGTCTTCTGGTCCAAACCCAACTTAACATAGGAACATTCCCATCTAAACCATCTCAGACAAATATTTGGTGATTCTACAACCTCTCTAGGTAATCTATTCCAATATTTACCTACTCTCCTATACTCTTCCTACTATACAATCTAAATCTTCTTTGATGCAATTTAAAATAATATCTTGTCCTGTCCCCTGTGGACACAGAGGACATCCTCTTTATAATTGCTGTCCTCTTTGTCACAACCTTTTTCAATTTGCTTTTGAAAACTGTTATTACATTTCTCCTCAGTCTTCTCTTCTCCAAACTAAACTCAATTTCTTCCAACTTTTCCTTGTATGTCATGTTTTCTAGTGGGGGTAAGTATGTTCAGAACCATCCAGGAACACTCTGCAGGATGAGGCACATATAAATAAATACAAAATAATACAAGTTAGACAGGGAAAGAAAATTGCTTATGGTATGTGTCAGCTTGATTTTCCTGGATTTTTGTGCATTTAAAAATCTAACTTTTAATGTCACATTTGTGACATCTATGACTTTTAAAAATATGCTACAGCGATCACTCCAGGCACTGTATTTTAAAACCTGACGTTATGAATCACTTACTAAAATTTGCTTCTTCATTACCATCCATCTTTCGCTTGATGGGACCATAAGAGACAGTGTGAGTAGGAAATGATGATGCATCTCTCTTATTTCTAAGAATTTTGCCATAATTAGTACAATTCTGGTAAAACAAATTGCAAACAGTAAGTACCCTCACTTATATGCACAAATCCTTCCCAAAAGGAGGTTAAGAAACTCACATTCACATTCCTTAGAAACAAAACTCACATTCCTCACATCACCTTAAAAACCTCTCATTAGGTGAAACAATTCCACCAACTTTGTAAACAGAAAATGTTAGTGATAAGGCAAGAGAGGACAGTGACACCTATAGATACAAATTCATATTTAATGTAAAATTAGAGAGGAACAGGGCTGGAAACTATGTCAAGGAAGTCATTTAGTCCAAGTCCCCTCCTCAGGGCAGGAGCATCCCTGTCCAAACCATCTTAGCCAAGTGAATACTCACATGCGTCTTGGAGTTTATGAAGCCGGCACATTTGTGAGTCAGGTAACTCATAACAGAAAACAAAGCTGTCCCATATAGGTCACTAGCTCATATTTATCTTAGATCTGTAGTGACTTGATCTTGCAAACATGTATGTGCTTTTCTAGTCTGATGGGCCATGCCATTCATGGTAACTTATTAGATACAGTAGTATGTTAAAATCTGCTTTCTGGACTGCAGTATATGAAATATTAGGATAATAATTACAAGTTTTACATGGTCTATTTTTTTCTTTTTTTTTTTAATTGGGGAGGTCAAGGCATGCCCACTGAGTTCAGTTAGTTATTTTGCAAACTCCAGCAAGTGTTCCCATTTCTCTTTCTCAAATGTTGACAGGTCTGGTTAAAGGAGACCACCTACTTCCTTAGTAGAAAGATACATTATTTCTCAGTAAAGCCTATATAAAGGGAATATATGTATCAAGAAATCTCAGCTCTGCTTAAGTTTTGGTGCATTGCAGATGCAAAGGATAGTTACTATGACTGCTGTAAGAATGGCTGGCACCCGGCTGGTTCTGCATAACAAAGCTGAAATGGATCAATCACAAGTGGATGAATCAGGGGCATTTCTGCCAGTTTAATAGGCACAGCATTCAGCCTGACATTGACAAACTCCAGAAGTGAGTAATGCTGCTGAGAAGAGGGACGGCTGTACAGCAATACTGCAATAAATGTACACATTTAAAAGGTTATTTCAGAAGGTCTTGTGTAGGACTCTTCCAATTTTAATACATTTAGCTTCTTCATTAAGCTTTCTTTTCACTCTTACCCACCAAAACAATTAACTTGATCCAGCCAAGAGTCTCTGCTTTTACAGAAGATGATATCTAGTCTGAGGAGGAAATGTTACCTCTCTTGAAGTCACAGGTCAAGTCAGGTTATCTTACACTTTCCTCTTTTCTAAGGGCAAAATTTAAGACTTTTCCAAAAAAACAAGTCAGTATAGTTGTTGGCAGGGATATCAGGGGAACCCCACTGAGTAATGACTATGAATATCTTAACATTGTTTTAGGGGAGTGGGATTTTCCCAAAAGCATGGTCACTTGGGAACAAATCTTGAAAGGGTTCCTGGGTTGAATGCATGGAATCTCCTTAGCAAATAGCTATATAGTTTGAAAGATCAATTAATATTGAAAAATAAGGATCAGGAATCAAGAAAAACTTTCAGCATCAATAACAACAAAGATCAGGAGACAGAAATTCTACCCCTTTCATGGTCTTGTAATACGCTTGGACTGGACATCCAGGTCAGCTGCACAGACAAAAATAAAACCCTATTCCATTGGTTGGGCACTGAACATATCAGTCCCTCCACCCACAGCTGTGCAAAGGAGTTACTAGGGTGAGAGTTATTCTCACTTCACAAACACATGTGCTGATGGTGGAAATTTGTGAATGCCCTGAATAACGGAGTTGTCCAATGTCAGAAGAAAGCTAACTCACAGGAGTTGCCCAGTGCCTCCTGGGCAAATCTGCAGTTTACAGCAAAAAGGAAAATACTGAAAGTATTTTATAACAGACCAAATTTTCTACTGAACAATGGGCACCTACATCCTCCCAAATTTTGGTATCTTAGGACACCAGAAGTGTTTTCATCTCAGGGCATGTTTTATAGGGTTTTAATAGCACAATTTTATTATGTTAGTGTTCCAAAAACTGGGGAAAAAACTATTTGTCAGCTAAAGAATAATAAAAATATATCTACACTAGAGGCCAAATTCAGGCATAGCTTCGTGGATTCAGTGACACTGTAGCTTGAACTTTAGACTCTTTCAAATTGTCCCTATGTTTATTTGGCCCAACGTTTTAGGGCCTGATTTTCCTCTCACATCAGTTTTATACATTCAGATGACTAGTGAGTTCAGCTAATCCCAATTTACACCAATGTAAAGTTAAGAAAAAGAATAAGGCTTCAATTTCTTTTCTTTTTAAAATTCCCGTAACTTAAAAATGTGTGTGGATTTTTAATATTTAGAATATATGTACTAAACCAGGTGCAAATCTGAATTACTCAGTTGTTGTCTTTTGAAAAATCATTATTTTTCCTGATGATGTTGTGTGCCCAAAATTTTGAATCATGAAGGTGGTAAGAGAAATGGCTGATTTTTTTTTTTTTTTTGAATAACAGGGTTATAGAAAAAAGTGTTTTGTTGGTTTGTTTCTGTTTTACAAATAGAAGGGTTTTTTTGGTTTAAACGAAGTGCATATTATTTAGACTTAAAAATATCTGACAGGTGTTTAGCAATAAATGATACACGAATCAGTGGTCAGAAACAACCCCTACATGGTCAGTGGCAGACTTTACTAGTGGTGTTGATATACCGTCTTGTGACTTTCAGTACTAGCATCTGGTTTTATCTGAGGCAATTTCCAAAATGTCATACTGACTTCTGCTTTGATTTCTTTCCCTGCTTAATGTCAGCTTGGTGGCCTTTTAGAGGTAATTCTGAAGAAACAAGCCAACATATGAAGCACTGTTATTATTCTGCAGCTGCTATTAATGACTAAACAACTATTCACACTGACATTACAGCCTGAACCACAATGTCTCAAAAGTATTGAGGAAACTGTACAGTATCTTCCCTTATGTCAAAAAGATTTCTCTTTTGTTTTGTCTTTTGTGATGAAAGATACAATCAGTTTTATTGCTAATAAGATCATAAGAAAACATGCATCTACATACACAGTTTTAAGTAAAAGTGTGTACTTCTGAGATGGAATATTATGTTGCTCCCATTAGAAAACTTCTGTTTCATCAGCTTATAATTCATTAACTGAATGCTTTTAAATGTTAACTAGTTATAGCTCCTGTTAGATCCACTAATATTTAATGCTGTCTCATACCATGTTACATCTTCTGATCCAAAGGAAGCAAGTTCATGCTATACATTTTTCTGTTATAACATACATGTCTAAATTAAGCTGTAAGCTTCCAGAAGCCTGGCCCTTGTCTTCTATATGTGTTTGGATATTGCTGGGTACACAGCTCTAAAAATAATATTAAATATCAATCCAAGTTATGTGACATTACTCAGGCAAACATTCATTGGTTTCACTGGAAATTTTGCCTCTGTAAGGGGTAAAATTTTCTATTTTGTGTTTGGTTCATTTGATTTATCAGCATAAACATTAATTTTAAATATAAACCTTTGTTGACTGTTCCTAGGTTTAGAATTACTATTCTCACTTTGCAGGTGGGAAAGCTAAGGCAGAGAGCTTAGGTTTCTTGCCCAAACATCTAAGTGGCAAAGATTACAACTTATTGCCAAGCCCATATTCAGTCTACAATACAATACAGTTTCCTCAGCTTGGTCTAACAACAACTTCATTCCTATCCTCCTGTCACATAAAAATAATCCAAACCTTACCGGTTTGCAAACAGCAGGTGTATTGTGACAGATCTGAACTGTGCAGTGCAAGAACACATCATTGTAAGAGATACCAACAAATTTGAACATCTGGATCCTAAACATTGCATCTGCACTTTCTCCATTCATGATAACTGACAGCGTTTCATCCTTGATAACTTGTGGGCAGCTATGTAAAATAAAAGATATGCAATAATTAGTCTGTTACAGAAACATGATGTATCAAACACTAAAGGTGATTTTACCCAACTAATGGCTGCACTTGCTGTTTGTACATCTGTCAAACTGATTAAAGAAGAACTGGTCATATTTTTTAATGATTAAAAGATACTTTCAACCTAAACTGGTTTTTTCATTTTTTTGTCGTCTTTTGTTTTTCAGATAATATGATACTTTTGTAAATTTTTTGTTGCAAAAAATCAACTATTTCAAACCAAACTTTTTATTTTTAAAATGCTCCCCATTGTCTGCTTTGTCTCGCTCCTTTCTATCACTTTTTAAATATTCTTTTTTTCTTTTCTCCCTTTATTCCACTGGAGAGAAAATATGCGAGAATATAGGTGGGAGCCGGGAGGAGAAAAAAAAAATCAAGTCTCTTACTTCATATTCTTTCTTCTTTTCAAATGCAGAAAAAAAGGACAATCATAAAAGTAAGAGAACCAGTAGAAATCTAAATTAATTTTTAATTCAAGATAATAGAAGATTTTTCACCACATTTAAGAACTTGAACTGAAACAATTTCTGAAAGTGTTGAAATGAAACAACAAAATCTTCTGAAAGTTAGCATTCCCATTTTGACAAGCTCTCCTGAAGACAAGACAGAAAACTGGAACATTTCATGGCTTAAAGGCAAGAAGTTCTATTGGGTAAGCTCATAAGAGCTTCCTTTGCACCAAACTATCTTCTGTGATAAATGCATCTCAAATGGAATTAATTTTTGTATCCTTACAATATTTTTGTTTTATTTCCCTTTCTTTTAGAAGGGTAAATAAGGGGAAAAAAATTCAATTCAATTAAAAAAAAATTATATTATAAAGATGGCAATCAGTTGTTTTCTATGGCCACAGGGGAAAGGACAAGAAGAAAGAAGCTTAATTTCCAGTGGAACATTTAGGCTGATACTAAGAAAAAACTGTCAAGATAATGAAACACTAGAAGCTAGCTAGGGAACTTGATAAATTTGCTTCACTGGACGGTTTTAAAAACGAAGTTAGACAAACAATTACTGGAGATGGTCTAAGGTGTACTGGGCTGTGCCTCAGTGCCCAGGGCTGAACTAGATTACCACAGCTGTGCCATGCTGAAGCCAGGATGGCCTCAAGCACACCCAGCCCACCTGCTCCTGTAGGCGCACTCCAAATCCAGAAATATGCTAGTGAGTATAGCTTGTGGTAATCCCCAGCAACAGTCAAGCACACCAGAGACCAAAGCTTCAAAAGCAGCTGCAGAGGGATATCCTGGAGTGTCTTCACACTGTATTTTTGGTTTTAGAGTATGTCAGCAAGAGTTGGCAGATAGAGCATTCTTGGAAATGCCCCAATGGAGCCATGCTGCTGCCACAGTATAGATATGCCCTCAAGGTCCCTTCCAGCCCTATCTTTCTATGAGTCGGTGATTTAAAGCAGGGCTGAAAAAAGAACCCCTATATTTTTTCACAAACATTCACTCCTGTAAAATACTGAATTAGCTTCAGTTATGTTCACTTCATGTGTGTTTATGCAAATATTCTTGTTTACTGTCAAGGGCATTTAAAAGGACAGCATATTTTTAGACAATCTACAATTGCTCGGAAAATAGAGTTTACTTTTCCCCTGGACAGTGCCCAAACAACAGCCAAGTACTACAAGCTGAACTGTTTTAGCAGACTGCATCTCTCATAATGCAGCACATTACCTGCTCTCAATCACCCTTTGCCCTGAGAGGCACAGTCTAGCCAGAGAGACCTGGTCATAGAGGACAAGAGGTACATAAAGCACCCAAACTCCACATCCAGCAAATATGGTTCCATTTTGAATTAAAATATTTTGGGATTTGACCAAAATACTTTGGATTTAGGGACTTAAGTTTTTTCACTGAAATATCAAAATTGCTACCAGATATACAACACTGTGGGAAAAACAATGGATTTGTCAAAAGCCCAATTTTCCTTTGAAGAATAATTTTGGAAAAATAATTTTGAACAACTCCAGTTTCCTTTCTTGTTTCTGAGCCTATATGCACATTCGCGTCATGTTTTCAACCTTTTTTTCTGTATTCACGAAGGCTAGAAACTTACTTTTCTTAAAAATGAATGTTGGGATGTTAATGTTATCCCATGAGTCCAGCAACTGAGGTTTAAGAAAAATATTAAGCCCTGTAAGACTAACAGTAAAATGGCAAGGGTAAAGCAAATTTTGAACCCAACACTTCAGCATTCATACTGGGCATCGCTATATGTGCAATGAATGCACCTGAATTTTCTGCACAGAAGATTCAGGCATATTAGAGCACATGTCTGCATGTGCGTCTGCATCACGAACAAACTGAGCCTCACAGGAGGAGCACAGTCCAGTGCTGCTCCTGCCCTGCTCTGGCCCCCTGCATAAGCCAGAGGGAGCTCCAGACTCCCCCAGGTACTATCCCCTAGCTGGCAGGAGATATGGGGTCAGGCCTGCACTTTGGGTGGTGGGGAGAGCTGTCCTAGCTCTTGGGGTAGTTCCCTTGAAGCTGTATGGAGATTGGGGCTGGCCCTGAGCCCTGGGGGGCAGAAAGAGCTCCAGGGTTAGCCTCTTTCCAACCACAGGAAGATAGGGGCTGGCCCCAAGTCCTAGGGAGTGGGGGGAGTTGTCCTGGCTCTGGGGGACGCTCCCTTCCAGCCCCATGGAGATCAGGGACAGCCCAGAGCCCTGAGGGGCAGGGGAAGCTGTCCCAGCTCTGAGAGAAGCTCCTTCCCAGCCACAGGGTGATTAGGGCTGGCTCTGAGGAGCAAGGGAAGCTGTCCCAGCTCTGCGGGCAGCTCCCTTCCAGCCTCTGAGAAATAGGGGCAGCCCCAAACCCCAGGGCGTGGGGGAATTGTTCCAGCTCGGGACAGCTCCTATCCAGCTGCAAAGAGCTGGAACAGCTCCCCTCGCCCTCCAGGGCTCGGGACCAGCCCCAATCTCCCTGTGAACTGAAAAGTTCTCTCCACCTCCCTGCCAGGGCTCGGGGTTTAGCCAGGGCTAGATTAACGCATAGGCAAATGCCTAGGGCCCTGAGCTGCAGGGGGCTCCAGTCATTCCCTTGGTGGCACCAGCGCGAATGGCCCCATCCGCCTCCCTTCCCTGGCCTTACTGCTGTGGTGGCTGCTTTCTAGTGGCAGCTCAAGACCCGCTCCCCACAGGCAGCAGCACCAGTGTGGGGAGGGGGGACTTGACTGGCCAGGGCTCATGAGTTTGTTTGCCTAGGGCCCACTAAAGGGTTAATCCAGCCCTGGTCTTAGTCAGACAGCAGCTGTGGCCCTCTGCTGCCTGGGATGACAGGAAGCAATTTGTTCCTGGTCAGTGTCTACACATGCACTTCCATATATTAATTTAAAGCACTGTTCTCTAGTACCTGTAACTAGCAAATGACAGTTTAATTTACTGCACAGTAATTGCTGCGCACATGTAGATGGTGATGCTTTACTGTGAATTAGATTAATCTAATGTGCAGTAAAGTGTGTTATACAGACATGCCCACTGAGGGCTTGATGCTAAGAGTTGTACTCATCCAACTGAAGAAAAGAAATAGCACCATGAATTCAACGGGACTGATCAAAACGAACCAACAAAATTTGAGTTTCTTCAAATATCAGATAATTATAATGAATGGGTTTACAAGCCTATTAGCAGGCCAAGATTTATTCATAAAACTATGAATACCCTAAATCTCATAAAGCAAACCTAGGCAGGTTTAAGTTACATGTTAAGGACTCTAGATCTGTATCAGACTACATCCCAACCTCTTTCCCTTCAGAGGACAGTGGAAAAAAAAGCAAAAAAGTTGTTTAAATGTGCTTAAAGTGTACACTGACACCATTCCACAAATTTGCAGAAGTTCATATTTGTTATAGAAGTTGATGCTATGTTCAGACTTAAACAGATCACACAGTAGTGGTCTACAGTTAGTTCATGCTTTCAACTTTTTTCTTCCCAACTGTAAGGCTTAGAGTCATATTTGTAAAAAATGGAAGCTTAAAAAAATAAAAATAAGCTACTTTTAAAAATTAAAAATAAAATGTTATGGCCACTGAAGATCATATGGTAATGTAGGTAGCTGCATAATCACAGTACAGAACTGATATATTTTCAGTAGGGGATGTTAAAACCAGTTTGTGGGAAATTTCAGCATTCTTAGATTTTCTTTTGTCACAAGGAGGAATGAAAAATGTAAATGTTGACATTTGCTATGAAATAAAGATGTCATTTAGAAATATGAAGCCTACATTACTAAAATGCTTCAATTAAGTCAAACCTTATCATTTTGAATTTTTCTCCAATATATCATAATACTCAAAATAAAGTTGAAATGCAGTATTTCAAACTTATAGAAATATACATTGATAAGTTTTGTTGAAAATGTAAACCATTCATAATGCTGGAGGATCTCTCTTGGGCTCATTGTAAAGTACTATGTTTGCAAAAATTATTTGGCTTCATTTTACTATGCATTGTTTATACACTTCATAGGATTTATTAAGGAATCAAATATGCATTGATAAGTTTTGTTGAAAATTTGAACCAAAGCAACATGTCTCTATGGAATGTTTACATTTTCACGGAACCAGCATTTTCCAAAGGAAAAGAACTCCTTAAAAGCATTTCAACCAGCTCTGAGGTTTAAGACAATACACCTAATGCATAATGTTATGATACAAACCTTTGTTCTATAAAAGAGTACTGAACTGCATGAGAAGGATTCCTCGCTGGTATGGACCAGCAGTTTTCAAGGCGGATTATTAGATGGCCTGGAACCTGTCAGAGGACAGAGACAAATTAATATGATGAATGCAGCGTTCTGCCTTTAAGAGACATTAGTCTCATCTTTACCTAATATGAAGAACTCGGAGAAGCTAATGATGTAACAAATGATTACATCAAACTCTTTTCAAGATACAGATGCATGTTAATTAGAGGCAGGTCATTTTTCCACCCCTATATTACATTCTGTGAAAAATTTGGGAAGGGAGGGTTGAAACCTCTCCAAAATTTGGATTGATTTCAGCCAATAATTTTGTCTAAAAGCAAAGGGAAAATTAGATGCTTTGAAATATTTTGTTTCAACATTTTCTTCTAAAAAATGATTTTTTTTTAAGTGTTCCAGCCCTCCCTCCATGATAAACACAACATTTAATTTCAGGTAGAATAAAATGTCTTAAATTAACCTGAAACTGATTCCACCTCCCTCCCTTCCCCTGCCAATCCTCAAAACTCCATGGTTTTTGGGGAGAAAAGCAAAAGAAAAAATATTGGTTTGGTTCAACCACAAATGAGATTGAAAAATCCATTGCACACACATTGCTAGTTGAGAGCCCCACAAGCCTACTAGAAACATTACTACAGAAGTTTCTATATACATCAATACAGTATTAAAGACACTGAACATCTAACTTACCAACATGGCCTTCACTTGTGACAATTTTTCAGGCCATTAAAGCATTAAAAACAATTAAAAGCTTGCATTTTTCATATATAAACATAAGCACATCTAAATTTAGCATTAAATATTGCTATAGATCTGCATTTGAAAATGCAGTATGGTAGGGACACATAGCTGGGAGCAGGCTGTGGGAGCAGGAGAGGCTGTTGGACAATTTATGGGGTGCTCATATAAATTGTCACAGGTGTGGGGCACAGTGGAGATCTGTTGTGATGAACCTTTCATTGCCCAAGAGTGGAGCTCTCTTTTGACAGATCATAGGAGGTTCATTACAGAAGTGCTGGATGTGTAAGAGAGTGACCAGAAGAGTGGAGGTGGTAGAGGGACATCCTGGAATATCCCAATCTATAAACTTTAACAGGCTTGCTCAAATTCACCAGAATGAGGACTTTTATCTAGTGAATCACAAGTTCATCAGAGGGGCTGCCTCCAGAGTGAAAATTATAGCTCCTTCCTGAAACATCATGATCTTCAAGTATTCACCTCTCCATGCCCCCATTCTTATAATCAAGGTGAAGACATGGTGGAAGCAGGCAAGATGACGGGTAAATTTGCAGCACAAAGGGCTTGAGGGGCAGTACTAATGGCACTACCTAAGTATGCCACTCCACACTTCAGGCCAATTCTTCTGAAGTACTTCCCATGATTCACCACTAAAGGAAATGTAGTAGATCCTCCAAGATGGGAATTTGCCTCCGAATGAGGCATACCACAAGAGGAATTAGATAGGGCTATATAACTGCAGGGAGAGAGCATGGATGTAAGGGATATTTGGAGGAAGGCCCAGAGGCTGTCAGCTGCTGTAAAGCAGAGCTAAGAGCAGGAGCTCCTTACTGACAGCTAACCTGATCCCCTCTGCCCACTGGTTTCCTGCCTTAGTCAAAAAGGCAGCCTGTCTCCCAATTTCCATAGTCTCCTTCCATCACTCAATCTCATTCTAGGCAGAAAATTATTATTCTTTGTTACACTTTTATGTTAATCTGTGCTAAAGTCTCAAAATAAAGTATCATAAACATGCTTAATAATTGCTTTTTTATTCTGTTTAGCACTAACTTTGTAACTACCAAGACAAACCATTTCAAAGGATGCACATGACTTTTTCAGAATTTTCTTTGCCAGACAATTTCAAAACAAAAATGGTCCTCTACGTAGCACTCCCCTCCAGAAATACAAACCATTCATAATGCTGGAGGATCTCTCTTGGGCTCATTGTAAAGTACTATGACCGCAAAAATTATTTGGCTTCGTTTTACTATGCATTGTTTATACACGTCAAAGGATTTATTAAGGAATCAATTATGGTAGATACCATATTGACTTTGACAAAGATGTTGTCCTCTAGGGTTAGGAAGGGAATAGTAGTCCACATGTCCTCAAAATCTGGGTCCTTGTACAGCATCATTGAGACAGAAAAATTCCCATCTTCTGTGTTCAGTGTAATGGTTCTGCAAACAATTTCGATAAATCAATGATGATGGGTAAATTTGCAGCAGAAAGGGACAGTGGGGCATAATCTCACAGAAAAAGAAATAAAGCTAGAATATTTTAAACTGTAGCACACTGTCTAAAAGTGTTTAGTAAAGTGTGTTCTATAGAGAAGCAGCAATGAACTAGATGTACTTTACCCCTCTAAACCCTCAGAAGGGTGCAGCTCTTGGTCCTCACTGACTGCTTAACAACACTTCCAGTAGAGTTTGGTGAAAAAAACTTAGTTGGAACTATTTTCTGTGTGTGAACATGGTTCATTCAAACTGCTCTGGGAAATTCCACTGATTTCCCCCAAAAATTGTTTTAGAGGAAAACACGGGGAAACCAATTTCAGAGGAAAACACGGGGAAACCAATTTTAACAATAATGAAACAATGCATTTTAATATTTTTGAAGAAAAATACATTCTATTGGTTAATGGTCCCATTTTTCATTTCACAATTTTTAAAACTTTGCATCATATAATATTTTAAAAAGGCAAAATCAAAACATGTAGCTGACAATACATTTTTCCAGATTTTTCTTTCACAGATAATTCCAAAATTTACAAGATTTTTTCCTATTAAGAACTAATATACAAGACAATTTCATGAAACAAAATCTGTCCTTAACATAGCTTCAGTGAGGCAAAACACCCATAAAGCTATAGTAGGGGTGTCAAACTGATGGCTCATGAGCCGAGCCATGTCATGTGCCCTATGAAACTGGTAGAGCTGCTGGGGATTTGGGGGTTGGACACCTTGGGGTGGGGACTCCTGCCTAAATCCAGGGCATGGAGCCCCATTGGGTATGCATGTCTGAACAAGGGATGAGTGACAGTTGTATTAATCCCTGCTTGTGCTGCTCAACCTAGCACCATGTACACATCAAGCCAAGCCCTCAGGCAATTCAACTCTCAAAGATGACTTTATCCTATCCAGAGGTATTTTCAACAGGTAATGAACTGCCATGCTGCCTCGTGGGCCACCATCCTACTCTTCAGTGCTGGGGGTCTCTCAAGAGGAAAGGGGCATGGGCCAGCATGTTCCCACTATTTCTAACTGCCAGAATGGACCTTTGGGGCCACTGAAACCAGGATATAAATCAGATCTCTAATTTAAGACAGAACATGGCCTTTCCCTTGGCTGTTCCCAGATCAGGCTAGCACAGACGTAACTTAAGTTCCTCCTCTCCAAGGTTTCATCTTGAACAAAGTTAACTCATAAAGATGAGATCTGGGCCAACAAGGGCATCTTTTATAATACCCTAAATCCCAGAAATCATAACTAATTTGGTATGACTCAAATGACCAAGTAGCAAGGTGTTGTGTAAACAGCACCAGGGCTAGAAATTATTCCTGGCATGTCTTACAGCATGGGTCAGTAACCTTTTAGAAGCAGCAGACTAAGTTAATGAAGCTTGGACTGACAATAAACCACTGCTTCTAACCCAGCCACTGGTGCAGCTTTGCAAACTTGATGCACTTGGTTGGCAGGCTGGATCCAGTCACTGAGTCAGAGGTTGCTGACCCCTAATATTTCTTCTTACCTAGGCTTTTGGATTTTTTTCACCTTCAAATGTTCTCTTGTTTCAGGAAATAGAATTACTTATTAAAAAATAATTCAAAGAAACCAGGTTTGCCATGGAACGCTATAGATTTACTATGAACCAGGCTAGTAGATGGGTGCCTAATGATTTTTTTCTGCCAGGTGATACATAAAACAGTTCCTAAGGAGTTAGGTTCCAGTTCAGCCAAATATTAAATACAAACTCAAGTCATTGTGTATAGATTGGCAGGTGTTTAAAATGCTTTGCTGAATTGGGTTCCTAACTTCACGTTTTGAAAGAATAGGGTTGTCAGCTCCCATGTCCCAGACAGATTCCATTTCTAGTATTTAATGGTGAATTGATTAGCCTAGGCCCAGATCCACTTAACTTCTCGGCCACTCTAAGAGGTGCAAATGTATTCATGCATACTGTCAGACTCAGTCATAACTCCCATCTGCTGTGGGTGCTCCCTTTACTATGACTCACATTGTGCCATGCTGCAAGGGTTGGAAGGAGGTTTTGTGGCCCTAGAATTCATTGCCTCTTTCCTGGTCTTTGTATTTTGGGCTTAGACATTTGCCACAATGCCTGCAGCACACTGAGGCACTGCTTCAAGAAAGAGTCTGTCTGACAGGAGGCCTGCATCTCAAGGATGCTGATAAATTTGTAAGTGATTTGTGTTACAGAAGAGCCTAAAGGTATCATGAGTGATTAAGACCCCACACTTTTAAGCACTGGGACTGCATAAAACAGGAGGCCTTAAATCACAGAGTAAGTCTATGACAAAGCTAGAGCCCGAAGTGTCTGAATCCCAGTCCATTGTGTTCTCCATAAGATCATCCTTCATTTTAATTAATCCGCCCCCCAGCCAGTATTACTGTACTGCGCACAACTTGTAGAGGACTAGCTATAGTTCTTCTGGATGAAAGGAGCTACATGAAAAGTAACATATCAGAGGAACGAGAAGTCTACACTTGCTTAATTTGCCTCAGTTTTTAATGACTCTAGACAGTTTAATGATACAAGATTAAAAAATAATGGATTTACCTGATATCAACACTGATCTCATTCTCCCCATTAGGTTGCTGCACCAGGTAATTAAGAGGGTATTGGCAAGCAAATGTAATATTGATAAAGGTTCTTGTAATTATTTCAGAAATGTTACTCTGTATGGTGTTGGTGAAAACAATATGTGTATCATCAGAAGCCTGAAAGGTGATAGAAAAAAAGGGTTGTTGACAGGTGCTGTTTATTCATAAACAGCCTAACTTGCATAATAAACCACAAGTAGGTACATTATCTCTCCGGTAACTCCACCAAAGGTGGCTGCTGTTATTAATTATAATTAAGTTTAGTTTTGTTGTGCTTAGAGGAACAGGCTTGCACTAGGCTCAATAATGTTAATTTTGTTCAAAGCATTAACAAATAAATAAATGACTCCAGCCACAGGCATGGGAAAGAATGCTGCCCAACTGACAGGTGATCCAGGAAGTTTTTGGAGAGCATTGGGGAGAATTTCCCAGTGCAAGTGCTCTTCTTGACCTACTGCTCACAAATAGGGAATAACTGGTGGGGGATGTAGAAGTGGATGGCATGTTGGGCAGCAGTGACCACAAGATGACTGAGTTCAGGATCCTGACAAAAGGAAGAAAGGAGAGCAGCAGACTTTGACAGGCAGGATTCCCTGGGGGGCCAGTCTGGTGGGGAAAGGAATCCAGGAGATCTGGTTGTATTTTAAAGAAACCTTACTGAGGGGGCATGAGCAAACCATCCCGATGTGCAGGAAAAAAAGCAAATGTGGCAAGCGACCAGCTTGGCTTAGCCAAGAAATCACTGGTGAGCTTAAACACAAAGAGGAAGCTTACAAGAAGTCGAAGCTTGGGCTAACAACTTGGGAGGAGTATAAGAATATTGCTCAGATATGCAGGGATGAAGTCAGGAGGGCCAAAGTGCAATGGGCATTGCAGCTAGCAAGGGACGTGAGGGGTAATAAGAAGGATTTCTACAGGTATGTTAGCAACAAGAGGAAAGTCAGGAAAAGTGTGGGTCCCTTACTGAATGGGTGAGGCAACCTAGTGACAGGTGATGAAGAAAAGGCTGAAGCGCCCAATGCCTTTTTTACCTCGGTGTTCACTGGCAAGGTCAGCTCCTATACTACTGTAACTGGCAGCACATTCTGGGGAGAAGGTGAGCTTCCCTCAGTGGTGAAAGAACAGGTTAGGGACTATGTAGAAAAGCTGGTAGTGTACAAGTCCATGGGGCCAGATGCAATACATCCAAGGGTGCTGAAAGAGTTGGCTGATGTAACTGCAGATCATCATTGAAAACTTGTGGTGGTCGGGGGAGGTCCTGGACAACTAGAAAAGGGCAAATACAGGGCTCATCTTTAAGAAAGGGAAGAAGGAGGATCCAGGGAACTACAAACCAGTCAGCCTCACCTCAGTCCCTGAAAAATTATGGAGAAAGTCCTCAAAGAATCCATTTCTAAGCACTTAGAGAAGATGATGATTAGGAACAATCAGCACGGATTCACCAAAGGCAAGTCAATCTGATTGCCTTCCATGATGAGATAACTGGCTGTGTGGATGTGGGGAAAGCAGTGGACATAATCTACCTTGACTTTCTGTCTCAGCAAGGCCTTTGATACCGTCTCCCACAGCATTCTTGCAAGCAAGCTGAGGAAGTATGGGTTGGATGAATGGACTGTAAGGTGGATAGAAAACTGGATGGATTGTCAGGGTCAAAGAGTATTAATCAATGGCTTGATGTCTAGCTGGCAGCAGGTATCAAGTGGACTGCCCCAGGGGTGAGTCCTGGGGCTAGTTTTGTTCAAAATCTTCATTAACCATCTGGAAGATAGGATAGATTGCACACCCAGCAACTTCATGGATGTCAAGCTGGGGGTGGGGTTTCAGTACATACCCTGGAGGGTAGGGGTAGGATTTGGAGTGACCAGACAAATTGAAGGATTGGGCCAAAGAAATGTCATGAGGTTCAACAAGGACAAGTACAAAGTCCTACACTTAGGATGGAACAACCCCATGTACCGCCATAGCCATGGACTGACTGACTGGCTAAATAGCAACTCTGCAGAAAAGGACCCCCCTTCCCTCCCACACCCCACTATAGAAAGGATGTGGACAAGTTGGAGAGCGTCCAGTGGAGGGCAACTAAAATGATTGAGGGGGCTGGGGTACATGACTTCTCAGGAGAGGCTGAGGGAAATGGGCTTATTTAGTTTAGAGAAGAGAAGACAGAGGGGATTTGATAGCAGCCTTTAAGTACCTGAAGGTTGGTTCAAAAGAGGATGGAGATAGACTGTTTTCCATGGTGGCAGATGGCAGAACAAGGAGCAATGGTCTCAAGGTGCAGCAAGGGAAATTTAGGCTGGATATTAGGAAAAACTCTCACTAGGAGGGTGGTAAAGCACTGGAACTGGTTACCTAAAGGTGGCAGAGTCTCCACCCTTGCAGGGTTTTAAGACATGGATTGACAAAGCCTTGTCTGGAATGATCTAGTTGGGGATGGTCCTGCTTTGAGCAGGGGGCTGGACTAGATTTGACCTCCTGAGGTTCCTTCCAGTCCTAACTTTCTATGACATTGCAAACAAAGTAAAACTATACATACGTTGGCATTAGTAGATTCAACAGAAAGTAACTTAAGATTCACACATACAGATTTAACACATTCACATATCTCATAGGGGGCATCAGTCAGGGGAGGAGGAGGGGTGGAGATGGGAATGAGGGCCATGGGAGCAGAAGGGTGACATAATTATGGGTGGTGAAGCAAGAGGGAGGGAACTGGGGGTTTAGAGTAGCTATCAGCCCCATATTCTGTCCTGCATGCATGCACACACCTACAAGGGTTGAGGGAGCTGCTCCCCTAGAAGTATTTGTGTATTATGTTGTTTGTGTGTGGGATCTGAATCCCTACTCCTTTGTGGGGAGTGGCAGTCTGAATCCCTTCCATGTCCCCACATGGACCAAGATCAGACAGTGATGTGGTGTGGGGGTTGTCAAGGTTCCTTTCCTGTCTCTGGTGAATGTATTAGGATATGGGGGAATCTTGTCCCAGTAAGGTTATCTAAACTCTAGTCCACATGTCTAGGAGGTCCCACACAGGCAGTGTTAGCAATTAAATACTGCAAATGTTTCAGAGCCTAGCCGTAATCCCTATTTCACTAAAACACGTGCAGTATGAGAAAGGATTACTTAGGAACCACACAGTGTTCTTTATTTTCACTTAGCTACAGCAGCAGCTTTGCTGCAAACCTGCATAATAATAACTGCTTTAACAAT
Organism: Crocodylus porosus; assembly: GCF_001723895.1. Classification (NCBI taxonomy): domain Eukaryota; kingdom Metazoa; phylum Chordata; order Crocodylia; family Crocodylidae; genus Crocodylus; species Crocodylus porosus. The sequence goes on along the minus strand of NW_017728943.1, from coordinate 123,685,330 downwards.
CATTTGTTCCTATAAACAGCATTTCTACTTTGGTTATAAAGACAGGAAATTCAATGGCAAACTTTTACTGTAGAATAAGATTGCTTGGGGGTATTTCATACCCTCTCCAAACATAGCAAAACTCAAACTCTTAAGTTCCTCATTTTTAAGGAGTTCAGGCATATGTCCAGGCAACCATAAAACTTCTTTTTCTGAAGCAATACCTCAGTATGCCCATAATGCATATACCTGCTTTTGGACTGTACTGAACAGAGCAACCTGTGCCTGCTGTATAGTCAAACCCTTAGCCTATTCTACAAGAAGGCACTACATCTGCTAAATTTTACAATTCCTTTACCTGCTTTTATGGTCCCTTGACCTTACTCTCACAATGCCATATAACACTGTACTTTCACTTGTACAACTTTAAATTGACAGACAACACTTGTCTCCCACCTACCCTCTAACAATCTCCTATGCAAGGTCATTCCTGAACTCTGCTACTGAAAAAACTGCACAATGGAGCACTCAAATGAGGCTTATTATTGTTCTCTGTGTGCGCATCATTATTATTTAGCTTTACATCCTGTAGCTCTTTGCTTTGATCACATACAAGGATCAAGGACATGGCTCACCACTGCCACAAAGGTCATATTTTCTCCTTGAAAGCCCTGACACCCCACAGCACTGCCAAGATACCCCAACTGTACCACTTAATGCAGCTGCACCCAGTACAGTGAATGCTGGATAGCTAATTCTCACTGGCAGCTGCCAACTCTGGGTATGCAGTAATGGATCTATACGACTTAGAAAAAAGGCTATGGTAGTACATAGAGAATTCCTTTTGTCACAAATTATTTTAAATTGTAAGCTTTCAGCAGTTTGGACTGTGTCCTTACAGATGTTTATACCATGCCTAGCACACAGAGCCTCTGTACAGATCCTATTATAATGTTTACTTACTGTTACTGTTCCTTTAAATACAGAAATTGATCATGATATTAGCAGCTATAAAATCCTACATGCAGTTTATTCTTGGGTTTGCTCTTCAGGCAAAGGAATCAGCCTCTCTCTACCCCATAGGCCTGATAAAAATGTCAGCTGAAAAGTTTAAGCTATTTTTTTCTTTCATTCTCAATCTCCTTCAAAATGAAGCCAAGACTTTTACGGACTAACAATCTTCCTTCTTGTGTGCTGTGGATAACTGCATTATGCATAGGGGGTCATGGCATCTGGTCTTATCTTCTGCCACATTAATGAAGGTTTCTTCTTTGTCTATGCTGTAGAATCCACACATCTGTAGCTAAAGAATCTTCAAAATGCTCACAAACTATTTTCTAAATGTACTGTATATCCTACTTTTATGCATATTGGATAAGTGCATAATTTACTTTGTATAAGACAACACCAGTCCTAACTTGCCTATTGCTTACATTTTAACACCAGCTTATCTACATATCAGGTAACAGCAAGAAACCTCTTAAGTGCCTAGCTTCTTTCCACCCTGTAATAGGACTGAAAGAGACAGATGTACAGATAGATAATGGCTATATTTGTGCTTAGATGTACGATAAATTATGTTCACTGAGGTGGAGCATCAGCTGTGTATTAAGACATGGTCATGAGGATGCCTGAAGATAACTAAGGCCCTGGTAGCTTGTATTCTAGAGGTAAATGAATGGGTGCAGGGGTTAGGCCAATAGTGCAATCAGAAACTAGCCAGTGAGGATAGTTGTTAAGATAGCACAGATGTTTGATTTCTAGCAAACTTCCTATCAGAATAAAATATTTTAGTCATTTGTTTCCCTATAACTTTGAATTCAAAATAGTTCTGGTCTTATTTTAAATATTTTGCAGTGAACACACATACATTTGCCCTCTTGTTTACAATACTTTGCTAACTGTAATACATATTTAAAATGACAATAGTACTTAATGGTCAAATGAATGCAATTGGAGGAAGTTGGTTCCTGGTGAGATTCTCTCTCAGATTGCCCCTACTGCTAATCCTTTGTATCTAAAGAGTTGTATGGACTATTCATGGCAGCATTTGGCTTTTTTATAGCTATGGAATATTATCATCTTTTGCCTGTATGCAGAGAGAGAGAGAGAGAGAGAGAGAGTGCGCGCACGAAGAGAGACAGTGAGTGACCAAGGGAGAGCATTTGTCTGTAACAAAGCGAGTTTATACAAAGCCTGTATTATTAGTGTTTTAATAACTGACAGAGAAGATCTTATAGGAAATGTATACTTTAACACAATAGACATGAGTCCTTGCTTCCACTGTCAGTGTATTTTATGCACTGAGATATTTTACTACTACTAATAACAATAATAATTCAGACATGTAAAATTTATATTAACTCAATATTAGTATAAGAACTCTTGGGTCTTCCTTAATGTCTAGGATAACAATAAATTAATACTTAGCAATAAAACACATGCAGAAAATAAAAGGCTGTTTGATTCAATGTTATATGTATATGTATTTGTTATTCTGTGGTTCTAGTTGATTATAACTGTAGCACACAAATTAAACTATATAAGATGACTTCTTCACAACAGCAGCATCTTGTGCATACATTACCATTTGAGTTCCACAGTCTGTGAAATTGTTTTTAATGCTGAACACATAAAGGTTTGCTGTCTCAGTACCGTGACATGCAGGGTCATTGAGGTGTAAATCAGAGATCTGAAATGAAATGACCATTTATTCTTTTTATTGTTTATTACATCTTTAGCAAAAGCCTATTTCATGTTTAGATCACCGCTACTTAAATCTACACAACACTGCAGGTCTCAAGACATAATATTTCACCTTCACCAGGAAAAAGTATATTAACTACATACTGCAACAGAAAGTTAGCAGTGACCAATCAGAATGTGTCAACCCTCCTCCTTGATTCTTTTCTCACTTAATTTTTTTCACAGAGTGTAATCAAGCTGTAAAATACCCTGGGGTCAAATTCTGGTCCTGAGGGCCCATGGACCATAAGGAAAAGGAGGCATGCATAATGCTTCCAAGGTTCTGGGGAAAGGAGCAATAAATAGCTGCACTATTATACCTATATAAAAGGTGGATAAACCGCTTCCCCAAATTGCTTTGCTGGAACAGGGCCAAGACTGCACATATCTGAGTAGATAGCACTGACATAATTCAGACACTAATACTGTGTGCAACTCTTTCCTACAGAATTGTACTGAGGAACGGTGGCAGATAAGTGTCATGTAATCTTTCCTCTAATTCTTTACTGCTGTAGAAGGCGGATGTAATTATAGCCTGCAAGTTCAGATGATCCCTTTTTGTTTTAAACATGCCGTCAAGCACTGCTTTCTAATTTACTGCATTCACTCGAATCCAAGAAGAGTGTTTCCCCCACATTCAACCTAGGGAAAAAGAAGGCTTTTCTTGAATTTGAGCATGGTCAGTGCAGGCAGCTGCTGTGGGTCCTGCTAGTAGCTGATAAAGCAGGCTGTCACCTATGAAAGCTTATGCCTCTCTGAATTAGGTAGTCTCTAAGGATGCCTATACATGACCGCAAGTCTGCTGAAGTGTGGTAATTACTGCGCTCCAGCCAGTCTCTGCATCTTGTGTATCAGCATCCCCACACTTCAAAATGGCAGCAGGGGCGCTTTATTTAAAGCTCCTAAAGCCTCCACCAGCATTTTGAAGTGTAGAGATACTAATACATGAGACACTCTGGGTGCTTTAATTAGAGCGACTCCAAAAACCCGCCCACCCCCTTCTCCCAAAGCACATGTATGCCCTAAGGTGTCACCCGGCCCTGTCTTCTGTCTGATTTCAGATTAATGTGGCTAAGTATCTCTGTTAGTGTCAATAGAAAATCACACTCCAAGACTGCAAACTATTGAAACCAAAGAAGAGCAGTATCCCCTCTTAATAAGGGAAACAGTAAAAACAAATCCTGCTAACTCCTCATGAAGAACCAGAAACCAAATGGAAAAAAATAATATTGATTATTCTTTCTGGAAGAAGTCATGCAACATTCTTGCATGTCTGTTTCAGGCTGGACATAAGGAAGAATTTCTTTACTGTCCGAGCCCCCGAGGTCTGGAACAGTCTGCCAGCGGAGGTGGTTCAAGCACCTACATTGAACACCTTCAAG
>NW_017728943.1:123665059-123681054 GCF_001723895.1 Crocodylus porosus | reverse complement strand
TATGAAATCTATGAAACATCATGCAACATCCTCCTGTTCCACTTGCTGTAGCTATGCTCATTGATACCAGGTAAGAATCTGCTCTCATTATGCTTTACAAAGTCAAACAAAACTTAAAAATGGAGGTTTAATATCTGAATTAATATTAGTGAGCAGGTGACCACCGGTTTATAAATTGGGTCTTGGCACTTCACCCAGTTCCCTGGCTGGTGTAATCTCCCTTTTGGGACATTACAACTCAGTATCTGGGTAACTTAAGCATGAACAGTATTAAAAGAAGCCAAGAAGGTAAATGTTTATGTTTAATTTGTAACTGAAAGTGAGACATATGACTTCAAGTACCAATGCAAGTGTAGTGTGAATAATAGTTTACAGGGCCAAATATAATTGACTTCACAGAAGCTCCCATTGACTTCAGCAAGAGCCATGATAGTATAGCTGGCTCATCACTTGTTGTCTATTAAAATCTAGGAGCTTGCACTGTATCACAACTGTATGAAATGCAGGTATAGATAACACTTGCTGAGAGAAAATGATGCTACATTCAAGAAAAAATAAAATTTCCATATTTGAAGACACTCTTTTAAACAAAGCATCTGAGCAGTTTGATGTACAAGTGGAACTTACAAGGATTGGAGGGTTCTTGCTTAGGAAAAAATCACTTGGAATCTCCACCTCAATCTGGTCTTTAGTACAGGTGATGGTTTCGTTGATTTCTGTATAAACATTAAAATTAAAGTTTTATACCTCGAGTCTCAGTACATTCCAGTCTATATTTAACAAAAAATATTCTACCTAAAAGTGAACAAGAAGGATTTCTTGGTTTAAATACTGAAACTTCATTCATGTATATACATATACACATATATACTACATTTATGTGAATCCAAGACAAGGTTTCTCCCCCCACTGTTCAGAATGAGGAAGAAAGTGCTTTGTCTTGGATTTGAGGGGAAGAGGGTGCAGGCAGCTGCTGCAACTTGGACACTGGCCCCAGAATCTGGGTTAGGGCCAGAATCAGAGCCACAGCAGCTGCTTCTACATGCCCTCTAGTTTCTACCTGCTCTGCCTGCCCCCGCAGTTTCTGCCCCTTCCCTCTTTCTTACCATCAGGTACAGCTCTTGCTCCGGCTCCATTCCCTCCCAAGGCATAGATCCCATGGAAGCTCCATCCCCTGCTTGGCTAATGAATAGCAGGACAGCTCCACTCCCTAGACTCACTGTGTGGATGGGCAGGGACCATGCTACCATGTAACCTGAGTTACAGAGGGAATGGAGCCAGAGCTGCATCTGACAGTAGGGGGAGCAGAGGCTGCAGGGCAGGTACCAGAGGCACAGGTGATGGGATCACTGCAAGGGGAAGATGGGGGGGGGGAGTAGAGGGGGGGGGGGTTGACCTGACCACCCCAGCCATCAGCCCCCCTGCAGCTGCCCCTGCTGTAGCAGTAGGGGGAAAGGGGAAAGCAAACTTACAACGACCCTCTGATAATTAGATGCTATACCTGGAAAATGATAACAAATGTATACATTTTTCATATGTAGAATTTAATTACTGGGGAGGGCTCGTCAAAGCTATCTTGGATTTGGGTAAATATGGTACATACATATATACATATCTCCCTATACATAATATAACAAAAATTAAGAAAAGGACAGGTACACCTGAGAACCAAAACAGAATTTGTACCCCTACAAGAAATGCTGACATTTGTTTTTATGCTGAGTTTGAAATACCAATCTTTTTTGGGGGACTGGGAGGTTTTGAAGACAAAAAACGTTGAGAAGATGACAAAACTAAACATTCTAAATCAAAACTTTTGGTTTCCAGCGAGTTGGACGTTAAACTTCAACTGCCCAAGTTATCCAGTGTCTCTCAGATGCTGTAGTTCTGGCATTTCATGGCCCCCTGTTCCTCTCACTGGAGCAGGCTCCTAAGCTGGACTTTATCCCATATGAGGAGGCACTGCAGTCATTTGACTTTGACAATGCCCAGTGCAGCTGGATCAAAGGAGACAGCGCATTTTGAGAGATGTAGCCCAGCCTAAGAACCCAAGGGTACATATGGACAGAGAGGTGGGGAGTGCAGTGCTGTGACTGCACTCCCTTCCACAGAATAGCACAAACTCTTCAAAAGAAATACCAGTGACTCCACTTCCCTGGAACCTAAATGCCTGGGTCCACTGAGGAGTCTGGGTAGCAGGAACTGAGCTCAGACTAAAACAGTAGGGGGTGGACAGGAAGATGGGGAGGCTGAGCTAGAGCCCCTAGCCCTGTGGGTGACATCCAGTGGGGATTGGAGGGAGAAGGTACAGAAAGTGCAACCTGCCTACCATTGCTGATGTGGAAACTAGAAGTTCAGGGCCATGGGGAAGTGGAGCTGTAGGCATGTCTTTCATGCCATGGTGTGACCACCATGCAGCACCTAGTGAAGCAGTTCAAGCTGGAGACATCTGGGACACAGAACAAGGTAGGGTAGGGGAGTGGGAGACAGGGGGTGGGATTATTGTAGCACTTGCCACAGCTGCCACCACCTCCCCCCAACTTTCAAAATCCTAGATCTGCCTGTGAAAGAACTTTACCTTCAGGCTAGAATGGAGACATGCAGCACACAAACTACAAGGCAAGCTGATGTGAAACTTTCTTTTTTTATTCAGTTTAACAAGCTGTAACAATCTGATTAGTGTTGAAATGATCCAAAAATAAAATATTTAATTACCATTATTCACAACATAAATGGAAAAATGCCAGCAAGACTGAAACTTTTCCTCTGAAACATTTTCAATTTGCTGTAATTGTATTTGTCATTGGAAAATTACTTTGACACAAAGTTCCTGGTCAGTTCTAGGAACCAAAGTTATTTCTCTGTTTACAAATTATCTCCCTCCATTCCTGTCCTTTGTATTCAAATCACTCTCTCCATTTTATACACTGCCCTGTGCATGTCCTTCCACAGCATTTATAAAGTGAGCTTGGGCTCATGAAAGCTTATGCTATATAAGCCTGATTTAGTTAGTTTATAAAGGTGCACATGTATCCTGCCTCTCCAACTTACATAGTCACGTCTAGGGACTTCAGGAGACTCAGACTGGTGTACGGTTTTACATGCCATATGGTAGAAGGCACTGTAGGACGAGCTGAACTTTAAATCATTAGTTTTAGTCTTAATATTAAAAAAAAAATTCTCTCTTTGGGCTTTACTCTTGCTCTTATCTAAAGTGCATGTTTCCCTCACATATTCTACATTGTTCCATAGACAGTCAATGAAGAATATGGATTTGAGATCTGAGTCAGATACAAAACTTTTATCTTTTGTGTTAGTGTATTGTTCATTCCTTCTAGGAAAATAATTTTCTCTTTGTAAAAACACTTGTATAGTATCCATTCTGTTGTGCCTTTATGCCAATCTAAGTATTATTTGGGGAAAACTTTACACTTTAAATTATTAATACAAGAGATAGTAATGCCCCAGTGAATCAAAGTTTACATTAGAATCTTTAATCCAGTCTTTTTTTTTTTTTGAGTGAATCATCCCATCTCCATCATAGTTTATTCATTAAACCTAATTTAGCAATTGACTAATTCACAGACAGAAACAATAAAGAAAGTAGTAATTATGTCTTTATCATCTAAAGGTTCTTAATGATCTTTGGAATAATAAACCAGCACAACTCCTTTCTCTATAGTATTAACATGTGTACAGTAAATCTTACCTACATTCTACCAAACACCTTTGATGTTAAAGTGTTATTATTTTTCTTTAAACATAACCAGTATTTTTAAAAAGGAAGAATTAATTCTGTCATCTTGAGAATCTTCCATTGAACACTTCATTCTAGGGGAAACTTTCAAAACATGTCCTCACCCAACATGCACACATACCAATTATTTCTTAATAAATAATATTTTAAAATAAGGAATCCAAACCTGAAGTCCTTACTTAGAAAAAACTGCTGTTTGCCTGAGCAAGGACAAAGTAAAACCTGGTTTAAAATTAGCACCATGGTTTGGGACCAATCTTAAATATTTCCAGTGTCCTTCACATATCAGTGCAGCAATAAGGCACATCAAGGTTTGTACTGTCTAGACTATTGGGGCCAGTTTTGAGTGTAATATGGAACAAAGAAGCCAAAGACAGAATAACTTCAATCACTTGAGATACAGGAAAAGGGTAAGAAAAATCCATTAACTGTAAAACAAGATGATTATTCTTAGATTCATTAGCTCTTCTCAAAGTACAGACTGTCAGGAACTGGATACTGGGTGAGTCTACACGAGATACTTACTGTGCATGGGCCTAATAACACTGTGCAGTAGCATGTAATGGCAAAAATCATGCTAACAGCCTACTGCACAGTGTTATTAGGCTAATGCACAGTGTCACTAAATGTGTGCCAGTGCTAGTGTGCAGTAACTGTAGGTACTGTGCATTTAGTTTAGTGCTTTATTAAGGAAGTACTAAACTCACAGTATCTGAGGTGAATTAATGAATGTGTACATGCACACACTGGTTCACAATGGGTGATGACAGACATGCCGCTCCCACTAACTTGTGGCACTTTGCAAGAAACACCATGAGTTACAGCAATCCTCTGGACCCAACAGATGTTTGCTGTTGGGTCCCGGGGCTTGGGCAATTGAGCTGCAGTTTGGAGCACCTGCAAGTCTGAAACTGCTCTTCCCTAGCCCCATCCTTTCCCGCTTTCAGCCCCAGTGCTATCTTCAGGATGGGAGCGGGGAAAACTCAGTTCAGGATTTACCTAACCTTTGCTGGAGAGTTGGGTGGGTGGACTGTAGCCCCCCACCTCCAGTCCACCCACCCCACCTTCCAGAGAAGGCTGGGTAAACCCTAGACTGAGCTGCCTGCTCTCCCATCCTGAAGATAGTGCTGGGAGCAGGGCTGGGCTGTGTAAACCAAGCCCTGCTCCCAGTGTGTGCTGACAGGTGTTAATGAAGGTGCTCCACTGTGGAGTGCCTTCATTTGAACACTTATGTAATGAGGGTTCAAATTGTCATGGGATTGTACCCTTTTCAAGCACTCTGCAGCTGTTCACTTTGGTAAGAGCACAGCTCTGGAGCGCTTCAGAGGTCTGATTGCACAACAAAATGACACTTGTGTCAGTACCTAATGATCCTGAATGCTTAATCATGCTGTCTCAATCTGTGAGAAATTTGCATTGTACCATTTACGGCTCATTCTATGTATGAGACATTTTGAGAGAAGCCTACAGGGCCAACATCATTCTAACAGAATCAAGAACAATGAAGAGCAGCTTTCATAGTTTCATAGTAGTTTGGGGTCAGAAGGGATGTGAACAGATCTAGTCTGACCCCCCGCCACTGGTAGGAGTACATGCTGGGATCACATAACCCCAGCCAGGTGTTTGTCCAACCTCTTCTTGAATTTACCCAAGGTAGGAGCGAGGACCGCTTCCCTAGGAAGTTGGTTCCAGATCCTAGCCACCCTAACGGTGAAATAGTGCCTCCTAATCTCTAATCTGAACATATTCTCCAACAGCTTCTGCCCATTGTTCATCACCCCAGGTGCTGCTGGGGGGAATAGGGCCCTTCCTATTTGCTGCTGATCTCCCCTAATGAGTTTGTAGGCAGCCACCAAATCCCCCTTCAGCCTCCGCTTCCTGAGGCTGAACAGGTTCAGGTCCCTCAGCCTCTCCTCATACGGCCTGCCCTGTGCCTTCCAACCAAGCAGGTGGCCCTCCTCTGAATCCTCTCAAGGCAGGCCACATCCTTCTTAAAGTGCAGTGCCCAGAACTGGACACAATATTCCAATTGTGCCCTGACCAATGTCACATAGAAGGGGAGTATAACCTTTCTGGGATGGCGTGAGATGCATCTTTGGATGCACGACAAGGTGTAGTTGGCTTTGCTGTCTGCAGTTTGGCATTGGCGGCTCATGTTCATCTTGGAGTCAATAATGACTCCAAGATCCTGTTCTTTCTCTGTGTTCACAAGGGGGAAGCTCCCCAGCTTGTATGTATGCTGTGAATTCCTTCTCCCCAGGTGCAGCATTTATTTACATTGAACCCCATCCTCTTCCCATCCGCTCACTTCTGTAGTCTAAATCTAATTGCAGCCTCTCTCTCCCTTCGAGTGTGCCTACCTCACCCCACAACTTGGTGTCATCGGCAAATTTGGACAACTTGTTTTCCACCCCCTTGTCCAAGTCGCTGATGAAGATGTTGAACAGTGTAGGCCCCAGGACCCAGCCCTGGGGGACCCCACTATTCACATCCCAAGTCGAGTACAACCCGTCCACCAACACTCTCTGGGTGTGCCCCATCAGCCAATTTTTGACCCATCCAACTGTGTAGGCATCAATGCCACAGTCACTCAACTTATTAATGAGAATAGGGTGAGAGACAGTGTCAAAGGTCTTCTTAAAGTCCAGAGAGACTATGTTCACGGCGACATCATCATCCAGGGATTTAGTTACCTGGTCATAAAAGGCCATCAGATTGGTCTGGCAGTACCTGCCTTTGATGAACCCATTTTGATTTCCCCTGGGCATGATCTCCCCTGCTGGCCCCACACAGATGTGATCCTTGATAATTTTTTCAAGGATTTTCCCCAAGACCGATGTGAGGCTTATGGGCCTATAGTTTCCTGGGTCTTCCTTCCTCCCTTTCTTATAAATGGGGACCACATTAGCTAGTTTCCAACCTCTGGGCACCTGGCCCATGGACCATGATCGCTTGTACAGCCGGGCTTTGGTTTCCATGACTCAGGTGCAGGAAGCTATCTATTCCAAAACAGGATCTAATTGAGGGGATAAATAGATGAAACAATTATACTAATTGAAAAAGTTTGGAGGAGGAGCAGAGACTTGCAATGGATCAGCCTGAAGTGTAACAATGCTCATGAGTGTTCACTCTATCCCACAGTAAGCAGAAGCCAAACTGGCAATTTAGCAGCTATTTCATTCTGATGAAAGCTGCCTTAGTTTAGCTCCATTTACAAAAAGACATAAGGAGACACGCAACATAGTTACAACAGTCAGTTGACATACTCACAAGCAGTACATTTCCCCTCTTCTCTCCCCTTTAAAGAATCCTGCTTTATCTTTCCATAGCTTGAAAGAGCTATGCACAAGTCTTTGGATTGGGTTAATGATGTAATAAAAGCTGTAGCTGACTTTCTTAGGTTTTTTCATGACTTAAGTATTTATTCTCAGTGATGATTCTTCTGGATTCACTCAGGTATCTTCATCATCACAACAATAGCCAGAGACTCCACACATTTTTTTTTTTGTGCTTAACTTGTGTAGTTGGCTGTATTCTGGAGTACAGATTTGATAGGCAATGATGGCAGGCTTATTACAGATCCATTGTTCCCTCCTGTGTTTTGAACCCAAGGTAGTCTTTTGTCACAGAAACATCATCATTTTTGATGGGTCTGCCCAAGGACACAGCTAAAATGGGATACCTTTCAGAAAGTTATGAAGAAGTGTACTATCTTATCAAATGACCTATTTGCCCTGCTGGTATGAATATCCTTGTTCATGACTTTTGAAACATCAGCTCAAACTTTCTGTTCACAGCTTACTATTTTCCATGTGACAGAAGAAGGAAGATAGCTAAAGAGCTTGAGAGAGTCATTAAACCTACATTTCTTATATGGAAAAGACAGGAGTGAGCTGTGACCCCCAGGTTAAAAGCCACCCCCTTCCCCTCGCTAGAGCAGGAACCTACTATGTCTTTCCTTTTATTCAGTGTATGAAATCACTAGGCAGGTTATTAGGGAAATGCTAGTTAGGTAATCTATACCATATAGCTGGTACCTAGCTTTGTGCCCACTATTGCTGATCCCCCTGGCGTATTGAAAAGGTGGAATTACTACTCTTGGAATTTGGGGCTGTGATAAGTCCAGTTGCTAAGACTCAATTTCAGGTAAGATTGAGATAATTTTGATTGGACTGGAGGAAGTAAGAATTCTATTATTATCCTTCTGTGAGGAAGAGTGTATTTGTGAATCAGGATTACAGTACAGTATCCTTAGACTCCAGGCTGCAGCTGGAAACAGTTATGTCAAAATACATTTTTTGCACTGGGTAAGGTCAGAGAAACCTTGAATTCTAGATGCAGCCCTTGCAGTTGCTTATTCAAGCCCTTCTTACCTGAAAGCTTGAAGGGAAGCAGCAAATACCAAGTTTTTTTAAATGCTACAGAAAGGCTTCTAGCTCTAATCTAATGCGTTTCCAGTTGAGTCACTACTCCTACCAACTTGGCCACTCCCTGTCAGCTCCAGCGAGTTAATTCTATCTCTGAGGAAACATTACTTTCTGCTGCCTGCAAAGCCTGGCACAACAAGCCATGAACACTTTTGTCAGATTGGAGAATGACTCCCTCCAGTTTTATGACCAGTTAGTTCAACTGAACAGCTCATGAAGGCCCTTATGTTCTAATTGTGTTCCAAAATGTCACAGTGGTTCCTAGTTTAAATGTTTCATTCTGGTATGGGTCATTAGCTGTGGGTGGCAGGAAAAGACAAGTCAATTTCCTGCTTTTCACAGACAATTGGTATTTATAAGGGGTCTCATTTCTGTAGACATAATGTATCCAAATTACCAATCTTGTTTCCAACAACCTTGAGGTTCAGGCAGGGGAAGGATAAAAAGATTCAGAAGGCAACTCCCCTTACCAAACAAATCTCTTCCTTTCTCCATTTTCTTAGCATTTCAGTCACTATTCATTTGGGACAATGGCCTAGTGCCAGTTACAGAAGCCAAGTGACCAAGCCAGGAATGCAAATGGTTTTGCATTATGTAAGGCTGGGATTATTTAAAGTGCCTAGGGGATAGGTGCTCAATTCCCACTGAAATCTCAGATAAAGCTAAGGGATAAGTAGAAACATTAACAAATGTGAAAGGAAAAAGCTGACTTCATGTAAACTCCATTCATTTCCTTAATGCTCTGCAGTTCTGTAGGCAGATGTGATATCTTTTATTAGACCAACAGAGTCGTTGGAAAAAAGTTCTTAGCAAGCTTTCGGATACAGTCACCCGTCTTCAGGCATAGGGAACAGTGGCTTACCAATGGGGGGGGAGGGGGGTTCCATGCTTGTTGATCGGCCACCAGGGTCTCCCTTCCCCCACTCAGTGATCAGCCACTGGGGGCTCTGCAAATGCAAGAATTGGCCCCTGGATTCTGGAAGCCCATGGTACACCACTGATAGGGAGTCTCTGCTGTTCTGAGAGACTCCCTGTGCCTGAAGAAGGGTGACTGTGCCCGAAAGCTTGCTAAGAATTTTCTTCCAACTACTCAGTTGGTCTAATAAAAGATATCACATCTAGTCCTAGAACCTTGCCTGCCTATGTCCTTCAACCAACAGGGCTACAACCAAAAACCCTGCAGTTCTGTAGCAGATGCTAGTTGAGGACTGAAAATACTTGGAACTGAGCTGCAGAGCATTCCTGACAGATAATCAGTTAGGGTCCCTTTCTTTTCTCACTTAAGCACAGCGTAAATCCAGAGAGAATTAAATCCAGTGTAAATCCTGAGCAGGAGAGTTACATCTTACAAGAAAATCATAATATTTGTAAATCTTTAATGTTGAAAAGCACATCACCACAGTGTTAGGGATTATTGGACCAAATGCTGATGCCCTCACACATGCAAAGCTCTCTGATGTCCATATCGGCCCGGTGATCTAGATAAAGCAAGCTGTGTACTGCTCTAGGTAGAAGAAACAAGAGCCAAGGTTCAGTCCTGTCTACCGTGGAATAGCTACAGGGAAATTTCTTAATTCTCAATTGACTATGAAGTAACTGACAAAAAAAAAGTATCCCAGTCTTTTCACTTCTCCAAAACTTTTCACTTCTCTTTGATCTCATGCTTAGACCATCACTTCTGCTTAGTTTCCACCCTCCCCACAACCTTGAGACAAAAGTTCATTTTTTCCTGTGAATCTCTCACAACCCTTGCCCTATTAATATATGACATTTCTAATTCAGATTATTCCAAGCTGGCTGCTAACTGGCTCCAGTGGCATCACAACCTCAACCCAGCGGCAGCCTGTTTTGAGGTAAAGCGCCTTGCCCATGAAGTAGAGGAGACAGCACAGAAGCAAAAGGAGAGGAATCCAAGCTTACAGCCTACTCCCTACTCTCTCCTGCAGAAAGAGCTGCAACATCTGCAGGTTGATCTGTGGCTCAAGGATTGGACCCTTAAGTCACCAAGACGCATCAATGTATCTTAGCAGAGAATCATCCTTGAATTGAGGGATTCCTAACAGACAGCTTTTCAAGCTAAAAGCAAGCGTATTTAAATAGGTTCTTCCTGGGCACAAGTGTAGTGAATAGATTCTTCATTTATAAGACACCAATTAAGCTTTTAAATTCTGTTTAAATCCTGTCCTTCTTGCAAGTGACATACCGTTAGACCCAACATCTATTTCAAGGGCCTGCATTATGAACTTCCTTTCAGATTTTCTTGTAATAAGGGCAGGCATAGAATCTTCTGTTTTCACACAAGGTCCTCCTCAAGTATTAAACACCTTTATCAGCAGGTTGGATTTTTATCATATTTAATGTCAATACACACAGATGCACATACGCCTCATTTTCCAGTACTAGTTACAATGCCTCCTCTCCCTATACCCCTTCCGTACCCCCAAACACATACTTACTAGGGTGCCAAAATAGCCACCTATGCCTTTGCTCGCTGCAAACATAGAACTGTTGTTCTTTATTTGGATTGGTACTTCCTATTCCTCCTCCTGTTAAAAGAACAAGTCCTTTTTTGCTTATCTATGTGGATTTAGTAAAAGCACCAGCATCTACAGACTATCTGGCCATGGTGACAAATCTGGTTCTGGTTTCACCAAGTCCTGAATAAAAGTGAATACTGCCAAAGAAAAACAACGACAGGCAATTACAGTAGGTACTTATTATACCAATTGGGCACCACATAATTGCATGTAGGCTCATACCCCCTTCTCTTGGCATACACATCCAGAGTAACTCCACTACAGTCAGTATCAATTTTAAATTATTTTGAAACTAGAACCTAGCTTATTGATGTCAGTGGAGTTATCTCCTCCTTCCATGCAGCAAGTTTATGTGAGATCAGAATTGGTTTAGTTTCTCTTGTGACTCCTGCTGTTGTTTCCTTTGTCTCGGGGGGGTGGGGAATATAGGAAAGAGCCTGCCTAGGGACAGTTTGTCAGCAAGGCAACCAGCAAGAAGTTTATTTATAACAGGGATGATGCACAACAGGCACCATGTGTGCAAACACATGCTGAATGGGCTCCAGACCAATTGTGCTAACAGTCTCACAATAGATACTGCAGATGCAAGTTTGGTTGCTGTTGCCTAAGTATGAAGGGGTTGGCACAACCTAGTGAACAGGATAAAGTCAGGAAGCCTGGCTTGTACTCTCAGCTATTAGGGGTGTGCGAAATGGGCTGTATTCAATCCAGATTTGGCCCAAATCAGGGACAGTGATTCGATTTGTTGATTCAATTCACTGTCCTGATTCGATTCGGCCGAATCTGAATCTGAAGATTCAATGCTGATTCGGAGAATCAGTGATTCAGCCACAGACACAACTTTAAGTGTTTTTTCTACATACCTCAAGGTACCAGGTGTGGCTCATGCACGCTGCAATGCTGGGGTGGATGGAGTGTTCCACAGGAGTATGGGCCCCCCCACACTGTGTGCTCAGCAGTGAACCTGGAAGTGGACTGGAAGTATTTCCAGTCCACTTCTGGGTCCACCACTGAGCACAGAGGGGGACCCCCCCCCCAACCAGCGATTGGCCATGGGGGGACCCTGGGTGCCCCCCAGACCCAGGAGGAACCAGTCGCTGAGCTGGGGTGGGGGCATGCACACACTGGTGGACCCTGAAGTACTTCTGGTACACTTCTGGGTCAGCTGCCAAGCACGCTAGAGACCCACCCCACACTCAGATTGCTCTCTCTCACTATAGGATTGATTCAAATGCCACTTAACGCTATAGAAACTTTCTTGGTTGTCCACTGATTTCTGCAGGATCAGCACAGTAGGGTCTTGATTTCTGTTGGGACTTCCAGGTGCCACACTTTTAAACACGAGATAATAATAATAGTTAAAAATTCCTTATAGTATCTTTCCTCCCATTTTTTCTTTCAGAAAGTTGCTTTTTCAAACATTTTGGCTATCAGTTTTTTCCACTGTGAAACTAGCATTCCTTGGCTCTAAATAACTGGTTTACAGCTACTTTGAAAACTTCATGTTTAGACTGAAGCATAGATAAGAGGTTTACTTCTTCAAACACAATTTCACTAATATTTATTCTTTTTACATATAGGGACAGATTGAGAGATAAAGCTACAGTGGCACGATGATAGGAATACTAAACCACTGAAAATATGGTGCAGTTTATCTGACTCTGAAGTCAATAGTAAATAATGTACTAACAATAAATAAAACAGAATAATCAGAATAATAATCCACTTCCTCTCTCCAGTCATTCCCCTTGACTGCCAAGCCCCAATTCATCAAGTAGCACTGTTGTGGCACTGTTATAATCCCAGCATTTCCTTAGGAGCCCATTGTCTCTGGCAGGGTAAATAAGGTTGGAATTTCCAAGCTAAAAAGCAAGCCAGAAAAATCTAACACACATTAAGATGATGCAAAAAAAGACAAGAAAAGACAAAAGTTTCTTATCCTCTTTCCCCCCTTTACTGATTCCCTCTGATTTGTGTGGCACTAAAGATACCTTGGTTCCGAATACTAGTTCTTTACACATACTTTACTTGGAGCAATTTCATTCATTAAACTACTCTAATAAAGTGTAGTACAGGTTACATCTGTCACACAACTCAGCAGTTTGCTATGTAAAGAAAACAGATTAGGAACGTGGGATTTCTTAACAAGTGGCTTACAGGAATGTTTCTATATGCTTGTCTCAGTGGCTCAATGAAAAATAAAATACATTTCAGAGAAGTAAAAAAAAAAGTAATTAATATTGTAATAAACCCAGTCTATTTTAGTTACAGGGTAAGTAGCAAGAGACATTTTGAACTATCTGAAAATTGTGAAGGAAAAAGTAATGCATTTTAATACCAAAACAGGGCTTGAAAGCACAAGGGTGCTAACACAGCATGCAATTATTGAGAGACCAGAGATAAAATATGCAATGGATTTCCCATCACTGGCAGCTTTAAAATCAACATTGTACATCCCTCCCCCAGAATACACACTCTACTTCAAACAGAAATCATTCCCTGGAAGTCCTATGACTTGGGTTATACAAAAGGACAGAGAAGTAATCACAGCGGTCCTCTTCTAGCTTTATAACCTAGGAATTTCGACTTTGGAATACAATTAAAAATGTGTTTTCCCCTACTAATTTCTATTTTTAAATTTTTAAATATCTTGGTTAATGACTTTGGCAATACATAAATTCTTCAGCTCCACCATTCTATTAATAAACTTCAATTATTTCCAGTTTCCATTCTGGAATCCTATAATTAAATTAGGGTAGGGTACATAGGGTATTTTACAATTCTTAAGGACCAGACTCATGTTCTTTCATACATGTGTAATAAAAACATTTTCCTAATTCTAGCAATATTTATGGCATTTCAATTTAAAACATTAGTAAATGCTAATCCAGGGCTCTAGATGTCCTAACATTATTATGGAAGTATAATGGGCACAATGGAGTCCTTCTTGAAAAGTAACTCACATGAAATTCATGAAGCTTCTATATGTTAGCACACAAATCAACAGCCAGCATCTATACCAACTTCACATTAACATGATTCATAGAGAATGTATGTTTTTTGAAAGCCTGCCATTTCCTATATGCGACCCATAGCTGATCTAATACTGGCTAAGCCAATGAAATCTCTCCAGTGTAAATTCAGAAACAAGCCCCTAAAATTTCAATTTGAATTTTCATTTTTGAGTGAAACAATGGTAATATTTTTCTTTAAAAGAAGAAACGTGCCACCCACTCACCTTCTCCAAAGTCTGCATTACTCGCTGAAGTTAAAGAAATCAGCAGAGTTCTCAGGAAGAGAGCCAAGAGCATCTTGCAAGGTGCAGTCAGAATTGGAGTTCTCTCAGATGCTCAAAAAGAGGAAATACTCCTAGCATGTCTTGCCCTTCCAATTGCTTTCCTTAGCAGGGCTAACTGGTTTATGTTCAGTCCAACAGGCAGTAAAAAGGATCCCTCAAGACTTTTACACACTATGGAGTTAGGTTTTGCAAGCTCTTCAGAGAAATGAGCGCCTCCCAAATAAAGGCTGAATGGTATCCTGTGCCCAACAATAGGATTCCTAACGTGCATAGAGATAGACAGTGGAGACCATGATTACTCACAAAACATTTTCCACCTATTTTAGAACCAACTCCTTCAAGGACGGAACACCGCCCCCCACCACACACACATACATTTTTGTCCTGTACTATAGCAGCACGATAGCCCATTCTTTATTAGACAGGAGCTGAAACCTCCCTTACCTCATTCACTTCATTTATCCCTTTGGTGTTTTATGTCTTTCTATTCTGTTTTGCAGGCTGTTAACAAAGGCTGTAAATGATGTAGAGCCTTATCTTTGTTAGAAATATTAACAAAGGAGGCAAAAGCAATATGTGGCCCCAACTTAAAAAAAAATCTAATGGTTCTTTTGATAAGATGTGGTTTTCCAATAAAGGATGGGGTGGGGGTGGGGGACGGGACACTACACAGAAAAAAGTCACAAAATTCCTTGCTGATAATAACAGATAAGGTTCTCTGGGTGAATCTGATGTCTTTTATTAGACCTACTTAAATAGTTGGGGAAAAAAATTCTTAGCAAGCTTTCAAGTTTAAAAACCCTTCATCAGGCTGCGGATTCCTCAAGCTGAGGTGTAGGCTACAACCTTGCAATATGCATGAAAGAACAAAGATTACAAGGTCACCAGTGGAAATACATATGATACTATGAGACAGTCCTGGTCTGACAAGCTCAAGGCACGTAAAATCCATCTGCATGGCCTCTCTGCAGCTTGTGTACTCCTGCACAATGGACCACAACTAGGTCTACTGTTTTTAGACCTTCTGCTGACATAAATCTGAGAGATGGCAGGTTTTTTAAAAAAAAGTTACAGTTGAGACTTGCTGCTTCTTCCCATCAGAGATGGCAATTATCTTTACCACAAAGAAAACTCAGGTCAATCGCACCTGTTTTATATATTACACAAATACACAAATAACGTCTTATTTTTATATTGTGTTCTGGGCTTGTGATTTCTTTTCTCATTGGCTGCAAAGACTTTTGCATTTCCATGAATTCTATTCATTTGCATTACGAAAACAGTTATACTTTGATTAAAAATTAAAGTAAAATATACAGCTGCAACAAAATTCACATTCTTACGGCCCCTGTTAATGAACATGCTACATTAAGAGAATTTTAAAAAATCCAAGAAAACCTCCATCCCAACCCCTTCTTTACGTATTCATCATTCAGTGGTGACTTGAATATTCTCTTAAAGAAAAGCTGGGTCAGGGGAGGACAGATAGCAACAGAAGTAGCCAATGTTTGCGTCAGCGTTTGTGCCGGTGGGCGAGCAGGAAGGGCCAGGACGGAGACTCCTGCTAGGGAAGGGCAAAGGCACCGCACTATGGCAGAAACAAGCAGCAACTCCTACGATGGTGTCAACACGGAGTGCTGCCAGGGCCCCTGCTCAGGGGGCACAGCCTTCCCAGGGCTTGTCTGAGGCCTCCACCCAGACACAGCCCATGGAGGGGCTGGCGTCCCCCCACCCCCTGGCCTGCAGGAGTTGCCCAGCAAGGCCTGGGGGGGGGGCAGGGACTGGGGACCCCCACACCTGTCCTGCACGCGCCCACCTTAGGGCCATGGAGGTGCAGGTGAGGGAGCTCCAGGAGAAGGTTAGCAGGTTGAGGGGAATCAGGGAGGTGGAGGAAGAAATTGATGGCTATTTCCTTTCCCTGTAGGGTTACGCACCCAAGGAAGAAGCACCACAGGAGACACCCTCTGCTGCAGAGT
>NW_017728943.1:123663245-123664959 GCF_001723895.1 Crocodylus porosus | reverse complement strand
TTTCCTTTCCCTGTAGGGTTACGCACCCAAGGAAGAAGCACCACAGGAGACACCCTCTGCTGCAGAGTGGCAGACGGTCACCTCCAGAACCAGGGCTGCTTGTAACACAGCAGTACCAGTTCCTCCAGTCCAGCTGGAGAACAGGTACGAGGCCCTGGCAACTCTGGAGGAGAAGGAAGGAGAGGAGGCAACCGGAAAGGAGGCAACTCTACGCTCTCCACGTTCCGAGCAGGCCGAAGGAGCTAAGCAGACCAGGAGGAAAAAGTGTCAAGTGATCGTCATAGGCGACTCCATCCTGAGAGGTACAGAGGGCGCCATCTGTCGCCAGGACCCCTCGACACGTGAGGTCTACTGCCTACCTGGAGCAAAGATTCAGGACGTGAAGGGGATGATCCAAGCCGTAATCCAGCACACCGATTACTACCCCGTGGTCCTAATCCATATGGGTACTAATGCTGTGGCCAGGAGAAGCCCTGATCGCCTGATGGTGGACTACCACGCTCTGGGGTGCGTGCTAAAGGAGCTAGGCGCACAGATGGTTTTCTCTTCTATCCTACCAGTGAGTGGACGTGGAAGACAGCATGCAATGTGCATCTCGGAGACCAACTGGCGGCTTTGGGAATGGTGTCTCGAGGCAGGCTTTGGCTTCCTCAACAATGACTGGCACATCACAAGACACATGCTCAGATGGGATGGGCTCCACCTTTCCCCTAAAGGTAAACGTGTGTTTTCTTCTAGGTTGGCGGATCTCCTCCGGCGGGCTTTAAACTAGGCTCATTGGGGGAAGGGGAAGACGAGGGTGGAGGAAACATTGGACTGCCAGACCAAGCAACACCCACAAGTACAGCCCAGCCTAGGCCGATGAGCAGAACATATATACAGGTAAGCGACAGGGGCCAGGGTAATGCTGAAAGTAGGGGGCCAGTGCACACATCCACAAACACTTGTAGTATGGGAAACAAGCAGGAGGAACTTAAACTCCTGCTAGCTGACATCAACCCAGACATAGTGGGGATCACTGAAATGTGGTGGGACCCAATGCATGACTGGGCGGTGAATGTCAAGGGCTATAGGCTGTACAGAAGGGACAGGATAGGAAGGAAAGGTGGGGGTGTGGCACTCTACATTAAGGAGGAATACACATCCTCGTCAATTAGCAATGAATCAGAGGAGGGGCACTCTGTAGTGCTCTGGGTTAGCATACAAGGCAGTCGAGGGGAAAGAAACTTAACAGTGGGGGTCTACTACAGACCACCCAACCAAGGGGAAGAGCTACACCAGGAATTCTTAAGTCAGCATACGGAGGTAGTTAGGTCAAAGGATGTGGTCATTATGTGGGACCTGAACTTTCCAGACATCTGCTGGGAAGCACAGTCAGTCAGGTCTGATCGCTCACATAAGTTCCTAGCCAGAATGCAGGACCTCCATCTAACCCAGGAGGTGCACAGCCTCACCAGGGGAGACGTCTTGTTGGACCTGCTGCTGGCCACAGGTGACGACCTGGTGAGAGGGCTAAGGGTGCTCGGCGACCTGGGTGACAGTGATCATCGCCTGCTGGAATTCACCCTCCAGCGCAAGGTGGCAAAGGCCTACAGCAAGGCAGCAGCCCTAGATTTCAGGAGGGTGGACTTCAATGAGCTAAGGAGAATAGTTGGGGAAGCACTGAGGTCCCAGAGGGGAGGGGAGCCAGGTGTCCAAGGAGAGTGGTTGCTCC
>NW_017728943.1:123639226-123663234 GCF_001723895.1 Crocodylus porosus | reverse complement strand
GGGACCAGCAGGCACTGGGGGAGTCCCTGTTCCCCCGAGCACTGCCAGGAGTGACCAGGAATAAAGGTCACAAGCTGGCAGAGGGTAGATTTAGGCTAGATATCAGGAAGTGCTACTTCACGGTCAGGGCAGCTAGGATCTGGAACCAACTTCCAAGAGAAGTGGTGCTGGCTCCTACCCTGGCAATCTTTAAGAGGAGGCTGGATGTACACCTTGCTGGGGCCATTTGACCTCAGTACTCTTTCCTGCCATGGCAGGGGGTTGGACTCAATGATCTGCTCAGGTCCCTTCCAACCCTAGAAACTATGAAATGTTTCTTTCCCACTAAGAGTGAACTGTGCCTTCCAGAAGCAGCCCTGAATATGATAGATAACAAGAGACCCTGTAAAACTCCTGATGCAGTTCTCTTGGCTTCTTACCACCATGTCTCCATTGCAGCTGTACTTCCAGAGATGCCTTCTTGTTACAGCTACTCCCACCACTTGTTCTAAACTGTTCCATTTTATGGGGTCTCTTCACACAGCTGGAGGGATGCATGCATGACATGATCAGCCCATTCTGCTTTCTTCCATCTGTGCATTAGACAGCACTTCCTCTCCACAGTGTCTATAGAGAATCATGCTGTAAAAACATCTAATCCTTAACTCCTTTGATAGGAAATGGATCAGCAATACTGAGGGGTTCCTGCATAACTAGATCTGGATGCATGGTACCATACAACATATTGGTCAAGTCTTACAGTCTCTATTCAGGTTAAATCCATGAGTAGAGTGCATGATCTGTCTGTCCTATATTAAGACATCAATGAAGGAAGAGCTGGTTGATTTGAACCTATGATTCTTCTGTGGTCTTTCATACAGGAGTAGAATAATGCTCAATTTCCTAAACTTGCTGCTGCTGCATAAATACCTGTAAAGAAACAGTGTGCACCTAATTTAAGTAGGAATTAAATGTCTTATTTGCCTATTCTCTAAGTAAACTTCCTTCTTTTGTCACTGGAACTTGGTTGCTCTATTAATGAATAGAAGACTAGAAACTCCACAACCAAATCCAGGCTGCATTGCTTGATTACGAAGGAGATAATGGAAAAGCTATTCCTATAATCCATGGTTCCAGTTCAATGTTGTACCCTCAGTTACATAAGGGAATTCTCAGAAATGTAAGCAAGAATGCTACTTAAATAATCTTTTACCTGATCTAAATTTCCAATCTACCTGTGAATTTAAATACAGTTCTCTACGTTCCCAATTATATATTTATTAGAGGTTCACCGATACATCAGTCAATATCATACTGACGCTGATAAAAGGAAAATTGACATTACCAGCAACTAGCTTTTTTTGGCTGATGTGGCTGATAAATGCCGCACGCATGTATGCAGCCCCAGCATGCGCATGGCCAGGAATCCAGCCTAGTAACACAGAGAGCAGGATCATGCTGGTAATGTCTGTGGGGAAGAAGCAGCAAGGGGGGTGGGTAGAAGGGTGCAGATCGAGGCATCATGGTGAAGGAGAGAGTGGGGCTGGGGCAGGTGCTGCACAGCCAGGTTGAGGCGTGAAATGGAATCACAGTTTGTCCGGGGTGCAGCTCCCGTTGCTGCACGCACCCTCAGGGAAGGCATGGGGGGCATGTGCCCCCGAGATCTGTGCATGGGGCTAGGGTGGTCTGCCTGCTGCAGGCTAGGGCCTGTGCTGGCCTATTTCTGGCAGGGGTGGAGCTGGCCAGGGCTGTGCTCAGTGTGGGTGGGGGCGGGACAGGCAGTGGCAGCACTGGGAGGGGGGCTACAGCTCCTCCCCCCATATATGCTGTAGCCCCCCTCCCAGCACTGCCACCACCTGCCCCACTCTCACCCACCCCAAGTGCAGCCCTGGCCCAGCCCCTCTGCCAGGAAGAAGCCAGCATAACCCAAAGCTTGGAGCATGCGGCAGCTTGCCCTCACCCCATGCACAGACACACCTCCCCTGTGCCTCTCCTGGGTGAGCATAGAGCGGCAGGAGCCGCCTCCTGCCCTCCCCGGACTAGTGGCTCTGTCCTGCGCCCCGGCTGTGCAGCCCCTGCCCCAGTCCTGCTCCCTCACTGTGGGGGCCTCAATCTGCCCCCACCATACCCCTTCCCTCCTCCATCCCTGCTCCTTCCCCCAACACACTTACCAGCCAGACACTGCTCTCCAAGCTGCTGGGCTGCATATGAGTAATCAGATCAGTATTGGCCAATATGGCTAGTTAATAATCGGCCATCGGTATCGGCCCAAAAAATCTTTATCAGTGTACCCCTAATACTGTATTTATAGTTCCTTATGCATGACTCGCATAAAAATGTTAATTAATGTCACAACACAATTTGAACAGATAAAAGACAACCAAGTAATCAGAGAAGCATGAAATACATGCACAACTTGCTCTATATCCTTACAATGTTGCATCTCTGTCCCGTTTCCTTAGCCGCAGCTTCTATCCTCGAGTTAGGATATAAATGTGTTCAAAACAGCTAGTGTAATAATGGCACTGTATCGACATATAATTATAATAAAAAAAGATTAATCATGTAATGATCTGCAATCCCAAATTAAACATACACATTGTGTTGTTTTTTTGAGGACTGAGCAGATTTACTACTTTCTTGGGATGGCATGGAAGCAGGATTTTCTCTCTGAATGAGATGGCGATATTTTCCAGCACTTGGCATACTGTTTCTTGGCTGATTCCCAGCAATCACAAGGGATATGAGTCTGTTTCATAACTGGGGCTTGTTTCTGCAGACTTCTTGAGACCAAACTCTATCATGGTGGACTTTAAAAGTAGTCTGTTCTTGATCACAATGAATTTACTTTGCTTCCTGTACTTGATGCCATAGTCTCAGAGAAAGCCTTGTGCTGATAAGTTTGTGCCACAGTTTGTAGGTACCATGATAACTGGTACTGTAGAAAATCTGAAAGATCTGATGAGGCTTTTTAAAAAGATATGAATCCTTTTTACTTATGCTTGGCTACATTTATGCAACCCTAAAGGAAAAACAGCTGGGTTGCACAAATGTATCTCTGAAGCGATAATTCTACGTGTAAAATCTTCATTACTGGTAATGACTTATAAGACAGGAAAAATCCATCCATGCCAAAGGTAGAGTTGTGGGATTAACAAGTATGTTAGAGCTAACTTCTATAGCTCGGCAGAAGCCACCAGCAGGCCCACCTGTATGCCATGTGGATTGCACCAGTCAAACCATAGGCCATTGGGCTGCACAGACACGCCCCCCACTGTTACGTAGTTTAATATTTCCCTTAGAAGGCTTGGGGTTTTAGTTGGCAGGCAAGGTTCTTTGCATAAATCTGGTATTTTTTATTAGACCAACTAAAATAGTTGAAGAAATTCTTCTTTGCAAGCTTTCAGGTACAAACATCCTTCTTCAGGCAAAGAAAGTATCTGCAGCTGTTATGTGCTCTTCCTTTCTTGTGTTCCTTAACTCCTCCTGGAAGTGCCAACATTCAGCTGACCAGCTTTCTCTATAAGCTGTACAGCAATACCACATGCAAGAGATAATTTTAATGTCGCAATGAGTTATGAGGAGGTGTGCTTTTCCCCCTGCTCTCCAAAAGAGCAGCAAAAAAGTCACTGGAACTGGCAGCACTGGTGCTACATAGTGCTTTTTGTATATTTTGATGAATGTCTTATTTTTTAACTAAGATTTATAAACCTTAATGGTTTCTTAATAATGCAGCTGTATAAAAAGGCAGAAATATAAAAATAAAAGTGCTTAGAGTGAAATTTGCTTCTGTAGGAAAAAGAAAAACAAAAAGGAAATAGAGTAGGCTGCAGAGGGATGTAATTTGGCTAAGATCCTTTCTTCTCTCCCTCCCCCAATGTTTTTTGTTTACTCATATACACTTTTTAATCTAATAAGCTAGTTTTACTGAAGCCATTTTATAGATTGTGACTCAGCTGCTTTAATGCCGCCAACCAAATGCATACATTCTTTGTAAGAGACTAAGCAAGCTGGGAGGAAGGAGAGAAAAAAAAAGAAAGATTTTGTTGGCTTCATACTTCTCAGTGTGGGATTCCTAGAGCCTGCATTTATAGTACACAACCAAGCTCGTAAAGAACTTGCACATCCCAGGCAACCAAAAAAGGAAGAAAAACAGCGGGTACAGACACAGCAGCTTTGTAAACTAGTGCTTCTGTCTTTAAAGGAGTTCCTGCACCACTTATACCTTAAGAAGTAAATGTTCTGATTAAACTTCAGAAACAGTCAGAATCCACTAATGAGATGGAAAGAAAACAAATTTTTCTATAGAAAAAACTGTCAACACCCTTATGCCAATTGAAGGCTATTTAAGTTATGAGCAAAAGCTTTTGTTACATCGTTCAATTCATCCAAACTTTATCCCTCAATATAGTTGTGTACTGAAGAACAGCATAGTTTTGCTGAAGAGCTGCTCTGTGGAATAGAAATCCAATCTACTGATTAAAGGGCCCACAGGACAAATATTGTGTTCAGAGAACAGTTGGGGTCCTGGAAGAGTAATGTAGACAAGGAGCATTAGCTTGGGATAGCCTTTCTGCAAGGCCTGCAGGAGGGAGTGGAAATGTAAAATGTCTTTGTAATACAAGGCTCCGGACAGACGACGCCATAAAAGGTCAAATAAACCCTGATCACCCTCTTGCCTTCCCATCCATTCAGAGTCCAAAGAGTAATGTGAATCTTACGACAACTAGATAATTAGGTTTGTGTGGTCCAGTCAGCATTTTCATTTCTATAGCAATCTTTGACTCTGAAAGATTACTAAACTCTGGAGAAAATACGTAAGTGCCATGTCACTAAAATGATGCCACTTCTGGGATGAAGAACAGCAGCTTGACCACGTCCCCCTCCCACCAAGGTGGGAGGAAATTTGATCAAATATAAAGGCAAATCCTCATTCTTATGAAAAGTGCCATTGGCTTTCATGTCCAAAACCAACTTCGTCTTCAGTAAGTAGAAGTGTACCAGGAAATAAAATCCTAAAGATAGGAGACAAGTTGTAATTCTAATATACATTAGTAGGTTGGCATAAACTTAGGATTCCTCCAGTGTTGATCTCGACCTGCGTGTGAAAACTATGAAGTGCCTTGGGCTTTACTAGAATTTTACTGAAGGTTAGTTAACATGTTAGCTTAAAAATAGCAAGAATGCACCTTAGACACACCTGTAAAGCAAAGAGAATCCTAGCTTTCAAAGTCTCATCCAAAAAACAATCAATGAAATAAAATTTATGGATTTCAGTTTAGTACTTCAGAACACTGGATGGCTGAGTTTTTGACCCAACTAGAATTTGAACTTATAGTTCAAGGGAGTTTACTTATTTGTCTCAGAGTAGCATCAAGAGGCTGCTGAGATCATGGAAGCTCCAATGTCCTTGGTCCTGCATAACGATAGAGTAGGAGAATGACCCTGTACTCAGTTTACAGGCTGCAGATAAATGAAGGGGGGAAATTATTTATCACATGTATTTTTCAGCTGGGAAGTGAAAGACAGTAAGGGTCAAATTATCAAGAGAGTTCCATACTAACAGTCAGACCTTGATTTTCCAGAGATGTCAGTAACTAGACAGATTACTGAAAATCTAATCCTTATTAGGTGCTTAAATGGAAACCATATGCTTGAAGCTCAAGTGCACTGGAAAGCTGTACTAACATAGAAGGCCACAGGTACCCTAATTCTGTGAGGGGAATCTCACTTCTAGGGTTTTAAACTATGACAAAAATGTTTATTCCTAGACAAGAACAAGATGGAGCTAATGTTGCTTTCAGTTATGATGATAACTGTCACAACGTTCCCAAGAAATAAAGCAAGACTGTAATTTGGAAGGATGGTGATCTCTCACACTGTCAGGATGAGGACCAGAGCATTGTAAAGAGCTGATGAATAAGTACAGGGGCCTTGGTCACAGTGGAAAAAGCAGGGGAGGCCACTTTGGAAGGGTGCAGGTCTTCATGGATTTCTCTGAAGCAGAATTTTTCTGCCTTTGTTACTCGATACTTCTCGTTGTAAAAAACTGGAAAATTATCATAAAATCCTACAAAAACATCTTAAAATGCTATGTGTGTACAAAACTGCAATGATTTAACAATATGAGAAGCTTGTAGACCTAAGTATTAAGAGACAAAATTATGATACAATGTTAAATTTCTTAAGATCCATTTCTAATTGAATTTAACTCCAACACTTATTCATAAATTCTGCAGGAAAAAATATTCTTTACTGAAAAAGCTAAGGAAGATAAAACTGTATTTTTAATACATAACAAAATTACTGAATCTCCACTTTGGGTACAAACATCTTAACTATGGATGTTGTAAGACCTATTCATTATATATGCCACCTTCTGGCTGTAAAAACCTTCTGGGAAAAGGTAAATGAGTAAATGAAGAACAACAAAAAAAATAGACAGACACCAAAAGAGTATAAAATTATGGGCAGCTTAACCAGTTACTTTTTAAAAATTCCATTACAAAGGACTCCAAATTCTTACAATAAATCACTAAAGTAGGCATGGCTTTAAGAATCTTTTAAAATGTGTACAGTAGTGTTTAACTATCATTTTAAGACCCATATACATACAAGAGCCATAATTTAATTAATCAACTCTGCAGTAAGTGAACATGGAATAAATTTATGTTATAATGCAATTTTATGCTGTTACATAATAGAATACCTGGAAGACTACCATGAACAACAAACTCGCTAATAATGATTCATAAGTAAGTGTTAACAAATAAGAAGGGTTATTTCAATACTCGAGTGACTTGTTAAACACTAACTACAACAGAAGTCCTTTCTAGGGGGATATTTATTTACAAAGGAATTCATTCTGGCCAATGCTTTGTACAGTTAAAAAGACTACAGCAAAATACTTTGTTACCTGTTTTACTGCCCCCCCCCCACATCCTTACAGCTTTACTTATCTGGAATGAAATACTGGCCCATCCAGGTCAGTGGCAAAACTCCCACTGACCTCAGCAGGCAAAGATTTCAGCCTGAGAATCAATCATATTCTTTGGAAATAAAATCCATCTTTTTGTATAATGTGCAAAGTGCAATCTCTCTCCAGTGCTATCAGAAAAGATGTTCTAAGGACTCAGCCACAAAATCAATGGTAATGATTAAAGGATCTTACTAATTTTAGAAGCCCTAGCTAGGGTGAATGTTGGATGACATATACAAAGATTTATGACAGTTATAATGATTTCATACAGATACTCAATGTCACATCATTTGCCAAGAGATCTCACTGGGTCAAGCCAAAGACTTTTCATTCAAGTTCTTCAGTTTCCTCTGTAAAAAGGTCTGCCAGATCAGCAACCGTCAAAACTGAGGCTTCTGACTGTTTCATGGAAGAACTAGTGTGACTGTAGGGAAAAGTATCTGAGTCAGAGAACAGTTCCCGAAAAAAGCTTTGTGCAATAGAGAATAAATATGCAGTTGCAGAGTACATTAAAATTATACTCTAGTGAACATCCAAAAGGAAGATGGCATGGGAGAGCATGCCTATTATTGTGCTTAACCAAAAGCAGCATGAACCATCCTGTTTATTACTTTGGGGGCATTTTACAAAAAGCTTTTCCAGTTGGCAATTTTAAAGACAGCAATTGAAATACTATGGCTCAGCGTTATGTGGAGATTAGCAATGGAGGAATGTGCTCTATGCCTTGGGCTGAAGTCAGAACTGTGACTGAGGGTAAGTGGAGCAGAGGCAGTGGAGGGTAGCAGCTCCAACTCTGACCCCAAACCTGGATTGAAGCTGAAGTTGCAGCAGCCACCTGCTCTTCCATCCCCTTACACTCAAATTTAAGATAAGGGGCATTCCCCCTCCATATTGAGAAGGGATGGAAGGATGGGGAGGAACACATGTCATCTTGGATTCAGGTAAATAACATAAAAATTAAAATGCATATCCAGTAAGGGGAGGGCCAGACCCTATACCATATAGGACAGGGGCAGGCAATTATTTTGGGCAGAAGGCCGCTTACTGAGTTTTGGCAAGCCATCAAGGGTCGCATGACAGGCAGCCAGGGGTGGATTGATATTAATTTTCTAAATTTTTTAAGGGACCCGCAGGTCAGATGGAATGTTCTGGCAGGCCGCATCTAGCCCGCAGGCCGCATTTTGCCCACCCCGATATAGGATGTGCCCATGTGGATTTAGATGCCCAAGTGGAATTCCATTTCACCCTGCTTGGATCCCTGAAAAATTTAACACAAAAGATAGATGAATCCTCTTCCTCTTTGCTGCTTTTCTGTGCCTTAAGGTTAAGATGACTGCACATTACTAAAATAAATCCACTAATGAATTATCAGGGGCCTGAACAGGGTGAAACTGGTGCCAAAGTCTACTTATGTACATAATAGGTGGAGTAGGTTCTGGCTCATTACATTTATGTTTTATATTTCATCTCAAGCTAGTGAATATCCATCCTGGTTAAAAATCTCACTTTTCTGAAGTTTTTGTAAATTTTTTGTGACATAGTGAAGACATTTCAGAGAAGGGCAAAAGTTTAAAGTGTTTTCATTTGATCATGAACAGCATGAAAATGTTTGAAAACTACTCTTTTTACTGAGGGGGGGAGAGGGGAGGAAATCAAATAATGTTTTTAAACTCTCTCAATTGAGAAACATACCTTCTCTCCACAGTTTTCAGCATCATCTGCATCCTTTCTTCTATTGTTGCTTTTATCAAGAACCTGTGCACAATGGTGGGCCTGAATGTGTTTAAAAAAACAACCAAAAACCAGAAAAGTTTAGCACAGTTGAAATTTTGTTGGATACTGTCAAGAAGTTCAGGACCAATTTTTAGCCATCTTAAAATTCTTTTAAGCTGGTCTGAAAATGTCTTTTGGATTTTAGGGTCAATCCCACAAGATGCTGAGCAACCTCCACCAAGAGTTAAAGAATACCCAGCACTCCTTATCATGCCAACAGCACTGACCTAAATGAATGAGAAATAAATTACGTCCTAACAAACACTAAGCAAAACTCCACCCTCATTTTCACTAGTGCTCAAACTATGTCTTTTACCCAGGAGTCTGTCCAGAATAACATAATGCCAAGAGGACTCCTCATAGTGGGGG
This sequence comes from Crocodylus porosus, assembly GCF_001723895.1. Classification (NCBI taxonomy): domain Eukaryota; kingdom Metazoa; phylum Chordata; order Crocodylia; family Crocodylidae; genus Crocodylus; species Crocodylus porosus. The sequence continues at coordinate 123,654,134 of NW_017728943.1, read as the reverse complement.
GGAGGAGAGTGGGGTGTTCCTGAACTTCCTGTGCACAAGAACTGTGATGGAGCCTGTGGTGTTCACAATATATGAGGACCAGTCACAATCTACCTCTGTATAGTCTACTGTTTATACAGTATGTGCAGTGTTTTATATTCTGCTGCTGCAGAAAAAGTCTAAGAGAGGGAGCTCAAAATAATGGCTTGTTAAGCCTCATTCCCATAGTTTTAATAGCACCGCTATTACAGAAGACAAGATAGTAAATAGAACTGTAGTTTATACGTCACATAAAACAGGGTGAAAAATCAGTTTACCAAAGGGAGCAGAACAAAGCTGGAGGAGATAAAAATTCTCAGGGTTCTGAGGTGGGGACACATGGGAGCATAAAACCCAAAGGCAGTATCTGTGAACCAGTGTGTAGTCCTTCTAAACATATGACTTCAGAACACATGTTTATATAGGAAAATGGAATCAGGCATTAACTACTGCTCAGTCAGGACCTGATTCAAAGTCCACTCAAGTAACTAAGAGTCTTTCAAGCCACAAACTCATTTTAGTAAAGCAAGGAAAACTACTCAGATAGATAAAGGGATGTGTCAGCACAACTCTATGCAGAATAGGAGACTAAATGAAGATCAGTTTTACTGACTTGAGTTACTTCAGATCTGTACTTGTGAAATCTAGAACAGAATTTGGTTGAACTGTCTATTTCACTTACACATACCCCTCAGCTTAACCCAAGGTTAATCAATGGATATAACACAACATGCTGCTACTACACACAGTTCTGTTACACAGGGTTGTATTTTTTTGCCATACCCTGAACTTCTAGTGCCAGCATCATGTGAAATCATAATACAGGCTGTTGCAATCAATCTGATCTGTGTGCTCATAGTTGATTCAAAATATTTACCACCACACCCAAACATACACCTGCTCATACATTCTTTCGTACAAGCTGATTCATGCCCTCACAAAATAAACATGTCATCTTTATTCACGAATACATTTGTTCCAGCTATGTTTCTATATCATGTGTTACTGTTTTTATTTTCCAAGTTACTTTTGAGCTAAGTAGGTGAACATTTATATATAAACCATACTGCATGAACTTTTGAAGGGCTTGCTTGGTTCAGTGCTCTGCAACATCAATACAGCTGCACAAAGATCCATCTACAGTTCAGAGAGATTAAGGTGAAAATATGGAAACAATGAATATAAAATTAGCAAATGCACTAACAAAAAGCATACTATACCCATTGTTTTACAGTCATATTAAATAATTCATTTTCAGGGTGATGGTATGAAAGAACAGAACATAAAAAACTGTAGATTTTGTATGAAGGGGAAACTGAATGGTGATTCAACAGTAACTGTATTTTTGACAGCACCTTATCTATTAATGGTTTTAAAGTAAACAACTAGTATTCACTTTTAAAAATTACTATAAAGAATTTAGAGGACTGTCAAGTGCTTTCAGTTCAATATGAAAAAATGATGGATACTGCAGAAAAAAACCTAAACTATAGATGTATTGACAAGCTGATGTTTTCTGAAATAAATTATTGCTTTTTTTTTTTTTAAAGTGAGTCTCCCTTTAAGGAAGGACTAGATTAGAAAAAAGGATGTGCACCAGACGGCCCTCAGCGCAAGTGATAGAACACACTCATCTAGAATTTTAAGATACGGAGAACATAAGCTATGATAATCAACACACACCAATGCCAACCAGTGCTATGTACTGTACTTACAAGCATACCAGGTAAGTGCACCGGGTGTACAACTGTACAAAAAAGTGTCTTATTTTGTTGCTTATTGATAACATCAGGCCTGTCCAACTTCTCAGGGACTGTACCCTCCACCCCACCAAACCATGGGAACCTGTGGTATGCAGCCCCATGGCTCTGCTGCACTATATGGGCACTGAGGAATCTATAACCCACTGACTTTCAATGAGAATTAAGATCCAAGGACTGGATCCTAAAAAGGGCTTATATACTACAAAAGCAGTGTTTCAATGCTCCTCCAGTGCAGTGAAGAACCACTATAGTAGATCTATATAGTGTAGCGCTATCCAAAGAAGCTCTGCACATGCTAGCTCTTGAACCAGATGCATTATAGCTATATTTGCATAGTGCTGTATTTGGACTAATAAGCTTTGTCAAGAAACTAACAGACACCCTTAAGGCACCCAGGCTCCCCATACAATGCTTAGGGAGGATTAGGCACCTAAAAATGGAATTGAGAACAACCAGTATATTGTATGGGGAACTGCTGAGCGGCAAGGCACTGCCTAGTACTAGCCAAGGAACTGCAAAGAACAGGTGAGCGTCTTCAGCCACAACCCCCTCAAGAGCTCAGATGCCTAACTCAGGGCTGTGGGATCTGTCCTTGACTACAGACCACAAGCCTTTCCTGAAGGGAGGTGCTTACAACCTGTCTTTCAGGAATGCAGCAGGAACTCTTTAGTTTTTAAATGTCAGGAAGTGGGCATGATAGTACCCACTTTTACCTGGGGGTGGAGGGTACTGTTGGCAAAATAGGCTAGTGGTTAAAGCAGTAACCTGAGTTGTAGGGGAGACAGATTAAGATACCTTCTTTGCCTAACAGGATTAAAACCCACCTCCTAGAACAGTGTCCGTCATTACCAGACTATAGGCTCTCCTGCATCTCAGATGGGGGCATTTATCACCTCTTATTGAATCTTTCCCACTGTGTGCTGGCACTTGCTCCATATTATTTTTATAGTTTGCATAAAACAGTTTTCAGAACAGGAATCCATATATGGGTATTACCCAGTAGGTTAAATCATACTCTCCATGGTCCAGTGAATCTTGGAATTCTTCTCTGCAGAATGGCACAGGTCCAGCAATGAGGAGAGGTAAGTTCTCCTGTTCCAGTTAAACCTTTTTTACTAGTCTAATGGCTAAAGCAGTCTTTTGTGGAAGCAGATACGGCTCTGAATCCCCACAGGCACAACACATTTTAACATAGGTCTTCCACATCCTGGTGACTGTCCTAACCAGTAAGCAGTAACCATGAAGCTATTACCTTTCCCTCTGCTCTTAAAGAAAGCAGCAGCTACCACTGCATTTTGTGCATATGCCAGTCCTGTAAAAACATGTTAAGCATGCTCTGAGTACACTTACTAGATTGAGCTCCTTGGGCACTTAGGCAAGCAAATACCAAGATTCAAGATCTGATCAGACTTCTGGAGAAGTTCAGTGTTGAACTGTTCAGCCTTCTTTAGACTAAGGAAATTCTCGGGGTGCACAGAAAGACACCTTTGGGACTGGGTGGAACTTGAAGTTATAAACTGTAAGAAGCCTGGGGCATTTACATGCCTCCAGTTAGGCAGCACTGAGCAGGGCTTCCCAGGATTTAAATTTTGTATTTAGGTGCCTAAAATCTGTCTATAGGTACGTCTTTTTTTGGATCTGCTCTGAAGTGGAAATGGAACAAAGAAGCTTAAGTCACTTAGGTGCTTTAGAAAGTATTGCCTACAGCCTGTGTGATCCTCAGTTTTTCCATTAGTAAAGCAAGAATACTATTACCTACCTTCCAGAAGTGCAGGGAAAGCTAATCAATTAAAATCTATGGTGGGGTCTGAGATTCTCACACAAGTGTTATACAGTTGTGTTTTAGACTGGACGAGGCATTAACCAATTTTAAATAATTCAACCTCTTACTTTGTTTGGCCAATGCGGTGCACTCTGCCAATTGCCTGAAGCTCATGTGCAGGATTCAGAATGGGTTCGACCAGCAGGACATGAGTCGCTTCAATTATGTTTAATCCATTGGAACCAGTATGTAGGGGTAAGAGCAAAATATTGATCTTGGGGTCATATTTAAATGCTGAAAGATTTTCCTAAAAGACAAACAACATATTAGCTTTTCAATGAAAGCTATTCCTGAATAAAGAATGTGGGAACTGTCCCTACGATTGTAAGATAATTCAGTAGTTGTGAAAACATACCAGATCAATAACCCTAAAGACAGACATCGTCCTTTGTCCATCAGGCAGATACAGCACAGTCAGCAGCAGTATCTCACGCTCTTTATTCTTCCCTTTTGTCCATCCACACATTACTTTTTAAGAATGCAGATGGTGGTTAAGGCAGGCAAGGTTGTTTAAACAATGGTGGTTAAAATATTTTCTGGAACTGCACCATGTTTCTAGTCACTGTAGTGTTAGAGTTCAGTGAAGAAATCAAAGTTGAAGAAATTAAAGGTTCTGCTTGATCAAGCTTATAATTTTTGTTTTGTTTCCTCAAAGCACCAATGTGAAAGGAACAAATAAACTTTCACCTAACTTTCTGCCATTCAGAATAACTTACAGAAAAAAAATCTTCTTTACATACCTGAAATTTACTAATTCCATTGATCTGAGCAAACACCATGTTGTTATCATACAGAGCTTTTGAAATTATATCCAGCACATCTTGCCACTAGAAGACGCACAAAAAGTCAATCATTATTACCAAGTGGTATGGACAATGCTAAAACATGAATGAAATGATCTCTCACAAATACTCAAAAGAGAAAGCAATAAAAAAATACCAAACATTTTCTATGTCCTTAAATATTAATACTAATAAGTTGATTTTGTTTTATTTTGCTCCAAGAGTAATATCATTCACATTTTTTCTCAAATATACTGAATGTAAAAGTGGCAGCACAATGGCATTCATAAGGAGCAAGCATAGGCAAATAAACTGAGGAAGCTAGGCAAGACACTTGTTTGAAAAAAAGCTGAGCAGAACTGCAACAGTAAAATGCAGTTGTAAAATTTATGAAGAGCAGTTTGACCTGCTCAAGGTTAAAATACAGTCGACTTGCTAATGCTCCTGCACATTGAATTTCAGTGTTTTCCCTTTGAAGATGTACAATACTTTCCATTGAATGAAGGAGGCTACCAGTAATAACACCCCAATGATATAAATCATCTCCTTTATCTCTTTAACTATTTAAATAGCTACTGGTAACTACTTGCATATTTTGGTAGGGAAATTGAATTTTGAAACTATATTAGCACCTAATATCTTGCTGCACAACATGTAAATTTTTAGATAGAAAATAGTGATCAATACCGTTGAGAAAACCAAAGATTTAGCCCCTGGATCTTTACACTGGATTTTCTTCAGAGTCCGTACCACAGCTTCCACTTTGGTGGAATGGCTTCCCTTTGAAAGGGAAAGAAAAAAAAAATCAATACAAAGATTAAGACAAAGAAAAAGCATGCACACTTTCATTACACATTGCTCTTTTAATTAGCTTCTGTTAAACACAGCGAAGTCTGTCATACATGTCCCATAAGGAATTAACAAACAAGCATATGCTAGTGGATCTGGTTTTTAAAAGGTCTAAGAAGATTATACCAGGAACTCTGAAGACACTTACAATAGCTGACCCTTAGATTATATGCATCTCAAGGCAAAGAGTATGGGCAAAATTCAAACTCTGCACCCCAGAAAAATGGGAGCTGGAAACTGCCACTTAATGTATACAGCTCTGGAGCCTGTCTCACGTCTTATGGGTGGCAGAGCTGATTATCAGTTGGACAGGATTTTGTGCTGCAATTTTTCTCTGATTCAATCCTTCCATCCCTGGCTTATCTGTTATACTGGGATTCAGCAAATAACCTGTGACCGTCTTCTTCAGTTCCTGCAGCAAGCAGTTTCCCTTTTGGTTAAATTTACAGAGAATACAAAGCTCACAGAAAGAGTGTTTTTGTTTTGTCTTGTGCAGAAATAAGAACACTGACAATCGATAATTCTTTAAAATGATTGCTCAACACATGGTTATTTCTATTATATTGTGCATCCATGGCTTTTAACAGCTGCTTAAAGAACAATCACATCAAAACAAACAGCATCTCCCAAACCAAAATGTAATCAACAAGCAATTAATCTGAAGCAGGAAATCCCAGCTCTCACTTGACTCTTCCCTTTGTGTTCCTTCCCATTAAAATTGCAGGGAAAACAGATGGGCTTTGAAAAATGCTGTATGTAACAACAGTCTTGGACTATTCTGGATCAATGAGAGTGCTAACTTCTGAAATTCAATATGATTCATGAAAGCACTCTTCTAATTTCCTATTTTCTAAATATGGGATGTTTGAACTGAGATGCCCTTACAATTATACCTGCATTTGTATGCCATGGGAAAAGGTGTTCTAGCAGGCAGGTTGATTTCAATTCACAGAGGTCAAACCCACATATGTAACTTAACTTAGAAACCCAAATGAATAGTAGTGTCATGAGGTTGTGGAAAGTTACTCTGCTTAAAATGTGTGCTGTCGCATTCTCAACTTCAGTTTACAAATAGTGTGCAGATATTTCAATTTGACATGGCAAGAGCATGGGTAAGAGTAGCTAGACTGAATATAAAATGGCAGCCACTGCTAGGTCACAGGTGGAAGGACTGAATCCTTTGGTGATCTAATGGGGCCAATTTTTTCTTTTTTTAGCAAGCATGCCATAAGTCCAACCCATGAAAAAGTGCCACTTTCTCAGCCGTCACTACTTCCCAGTGCTGACAAATATCATCACAACAGGATGTGGCAACACTGAATCTGACGGCACCTATCACCACAGCTCCTGCAGGGGTAAACCTTTGAGCCAACACAGACCTCCAACTCCCATGCCCTTCTTGAAAGCCATTCTTATTCTCGTTGCTAGCACCCCCTTCAATTCAATGCTGAGGATTCATCTGCAAAATACCAGTTGCCCATGACACCTATGTATGGCATGTGTGCTGTGGGTTGCCGACCACTGGTCTAACTGTACTTAGTTCATGAAAGTGGGCTGTATACAATTAAGGCCAAAACTTTCAAATGTAGCCTGAAGTTAGGCACCTCTCTTCATAACGAATCATTAAAGTGACTTGATTTTCAAAGGTGCTGAGAATCTACAAATATCATTCACCTAGATTCAAAAAATGTTGTGCAGGTCTCCTACCAGCATCCATGCTTCCCCTTGAAGCAGGGCTTGAAGTTTCCCAGGACTTTCCAACATTTCTCAGCAACACATTCACATAACTTCTTGGTAACTACTGGCAACTACGAAAGGGACACTGCAAATCCTACACAGCATATCTTTTAAATGTTTTAGTTACTCTTTATAAGCTTCTGGGCAAGGTTTATACTCAACAGACATTCCCTAGGGAAAAAAAGAATATCTCAACTTTGGCACAGTAGTGTTAGCAGCAAATCAAACATGAATGCATATAAGCTGTAAATGTTATCAATGTCCATGGCCAGGAATTTTAGCCACTTCTGTCTTGGATCAGCTTTTAAAATCAAAAATAGTTTGACTGGCTACATACAAAAGCATGTGCTAGTGAACTTGGATTAATACTGTAGCAGCTTTGAGAACTAATGTAAGGGTTAAATTACTTGGGTAGCAAGTCTACTTAGCACTACATAAGTACCCTGAGATTTCCCTTCTGCATGGGAATTGTCTGATAATATGGAATTTATGGTGAAAATGGATCCTCAACCTTGTGTATCTGCTACTTCCCTTTGGTGTATGGCACAGCTGATGGACATTTTAATGTAGCATTCTGCTACCCAGAAGGACTTCATGCCACTGCACTCAAACTACCTAAGAACTCAGCACATTCCTGTGCTTTAAGGCAAGATCTAAAGTACTTAAGCAGGACAGTAAGGGTAAGTACATGAGCTGTTCCACTGAAGTTGGAAAGAGGAAGACAAGGTAGAACCCACAGTATCTTCCCTCACAAACAAATCTAAAGACCCAAATGCAATTTTATTCTATGTTGTTCTAAAAAGAATTTGTGACCAGAGCAAAGTATATAAACGAGATTTTATGGTTTAGATCAGCTCTTTCAGGAAGACATAGAAAGCAAAACAGATTGAGTCAAACTCCTCAAAAGTATAATTAATAAGTTCCTCAACAGATAAAACCCTATTTGGGGCATATTTACATGATTAAAGGATCATGAGAGGGAGCACTGGGGTGAAGCCATACCAAGTACACCGTACTCAAATAGATGTAATGTCACCCCTTAGTGAAATGCACACCAATACACTCCCTCACTTAGGCATGCTTTTTGGTTTTTGCCCAGAGCTGCATAAAAGTGGCCACATTACATATTACGTTGATATTGGGGTGTAACAGGTCTGCCACACTGTGCTTAACTGTATGGCCGTGTAGTGTGAGCTTTCAATGATGTGGACATGCCCCAATTTGTCTTTCATAGACCCTACTTAGTTCTACAAGGCTGAAAGTATTCTCAGCATCAAGAAAACCAACTTTGTATTCTTAAAGATGAATTACTACAAACTGATTGATAACTAGGAGCCTTGATCTATGATTACATTTTTATCTGTTTAGGGGAAAAAAGCAGAAAAAATTACTATGATTTTCTGTAATGTTTATTCATAATTACTGAGAGAAACAAGATACTTGCCATTAACTGCATCTTTTCCTTTCTTCAGAAAGGAACTGATAACAGTTTTCAACATCTTCTGCATGAAAAAAGTTTTCACAACAAACTGGAATAATTCATAGGCAAATACAAAGTCTGAAAAATATGCAGGTTTTGCAAGACTTAAACTAAGAGGTTATATAGCATCTTTTTTGTTTCTGAAATGTCTTACACCTTTTGTATACTGCATCCAGAGATATATAAACTAATTTCAGTCATCACAAATTTAACTACCATTAAAGGTTCTATTGTTCAATCTCTGTGACCTGTGACAGCCTCCACGATATGACATATATGTGAATTCTTAAAAGGACCATTAACATTTAGAGGCAGATTGTCATAGACAAAAATGGAAGTTTTAACTTCTCCCACAACGCCCAATAAAAGTCAAAGGAAACTGACTGTCTAATAGTGCTTTGTGATTTTCAAACTCTCTACCAGAAGCATGTTTGCCATAGCACTGCACAAATACTGCAGCAGTTCCTGCAATGTTCTATAGCAGAAGAAACTCCTACAGTAAAATACTTCCATCTTTAGGCTTTTTTTTCTTTTTTTTTTTTTTTTGGAGGGAAGGAAGTAGAGTACCCTTCAGACATGCAGATGTTGAGCTTCTACCATGAGAGTTAAGGTTCTTTGAGTAGATGTGATATCTTTTATTAGACCAACTGAGTAAAAGCTGAGTTATCGGGCATCTTACAAGCCGGCATGCTCTGTTAACTTCTTTCCCCTCCCTCTGCTTTCTTGCCTCTCCCTTCCTTGTGTTACCTTTTGTCTTTCTAATTCCTATCTATTTACATTCTCACTGACATCCTGCCACACTTTTAGCTTCTCTCATTCCTTAGAGTCTCAGAAGAGCAAAGACTCCCTGTGTCTGAAGAAGGGTGATTGTGCCTGAAAGCTTGCTAAGAATATTTTTTGCAACTACTCATTTGGTCTAATAAAATATATCATATCTACTGAAAGAACTTTGTCTGCCTATGTCCTTAGACCAACACAGCTACAACCAAAAACCCAGTACCATAAGAGTCACCATTCTCTTAGTAGAAAGCAAAAGTTTGCAGATGTTCAAGCTTTTTTCCCCCCGAGAAATAATGGCTACTCTGGTAGAAAAATAACCTGGAAACAACCAGGTTAAATTGCTCCCAGAAGAGTCTCTCCCAGGAGATTGAGCATATGACATGCTCTCCACCCCACCTCACCCCACCCCCTCCAGCTTACTTTTCCGGGGGACCAGGAGCAGAGCCAGAGGAAAGGCTGCTATGCCTTCCCCATGATCAGGGTCACTAGTTTGGAAAAGGCATGGGGGGGAGAGGGGAAGATGCTCCCTGCCTGCTTCTCACATGTTACTTCCCAGTACTAGAAGCAGGCTGGGCATTTGCTATAATGTCTCCTCTGATTTGCTCCTGGGCACTAGAAGCTGAGCAGCACAGCCCCCTGCCTGCTTTTCACACAGAGTTCTTAGTGTGAGAAGCAGACAGGGGCTTTACTCTGCTGCTCAGCTCTGGGGCACCAGAAGCTGAGTGCAGGGAGCAGCACTGGGAGCATGAGGAAGCTAGCTGGCAGGGAACTAAACTAGGAGAAAGCTGCCCAAGCCCAGCTCCTGGCTTTTAAAATCTCTGCTCCTGCCACTCAACTTTTCCCTGATGTTCTGATTCTCCCTCTTCACCCCACAAGAAACAGGAAGACTAGAGCAGTCCATACTTTCCCCACCATTCCAAGCGTAAGGAGCAAGGAAGAGGGGGTAGCTGCAGACTGAATGTCTGTACTAATCCCTCTTCTGGGATCATTTCTAGAAATGGAAATTTTCCACCACTAGAAATTAACATTTCTATGCAGCCTTAGAGGGCTTACTCGCCTCTTCTAGTCTCAAAAAAATCACTAAGAAAATACAGATTTAGAGGGGAAACATTACTTTTGTCTCCTCCCATAAGATTTACTCTTGGGGAAAAAAAGGAGATTTGAGGCTCCATCCTTGTTTTTCTTTTATAATTAAGTTTGGGCCTGTGCTTCAAGGACCTTCCATTTCAACACTAAAACCAAACACACCAGTAACATTTTAAAAAGCACTAACTGATGACCTAGTAGCATACCCTCCCTCTATTACTTAAAAAACCTGCTACATGCTACCTTGTTTTATTAGTTGGGTTTTGTTTTTTTCCTGAAGCAGCTCAAGCTGCATTTTAATAGGCTACAACACACACTTGTTTAATGAAATCATCAATCCCTTTAACAATCAAGTAAAATATAATGTGATCAGTCATCTTTGAGTTACAAACTAAATACAAAGATTCTGATAAATTCTGTTGGAGAGCTACTGTGCTAACAAGGCCAACCCAATACACTCTTCACCAAACAAAGGTGCATTTTATATACAAACATAAAGGTTCTCTCTCATGTTTTCTACTTTGCATTGTTACAAGTGATACCTAATGTGCCAGCGTAAAGGACACAGCCATCTTTGAACAAGGTCTAATATGCATAAACTTAAACTTTTAAAACTTTTTTTGTTTTGAAAACTTTTAATAAGTTGCTGACGTAAGCCTCATATTAACAGAACTAAAAACCAGTTTGTTGGCAAGAGGTCACTTACACCTGATCCTGGTAAAGCTAACCCATTTTTTCTAGAATTTTTTTGCTTGCAAGTGGGACCAAGAATATGTTAAGAAATGCTGTAAGAATTAAAATATTAAAGAAAACATGAGGTATACAAGTTAAGCAAGAGATAGTGATGGAGATCAGATTACGAGCTGTGCCAAAATGATCAGAAAGGTTGTGGAAGTTAGAGAACCTGAGTCACTTGTACCCTAACTGTTACTCCATAAAAGGGAGAAGGGTCAAAAGTCACATCCAAAAAGATACCTATTTGATAGTGATGCACCAATAGAGATTTTGGGGACCAATACTGAGAGCCAATATTTAAGGAGGCATATTGGCCAATACCAATCCGATATCCGACACAGCTGCCATCAACTGGTAAGTCCCTTGTGGTGGAAGGGGAGGAGAGAGGGAAGGGACATAGGGGGGGCAGATCAACGCCTCCCATGGTGAGGGAGGGGGCAGGCGCTGTCCAGCCAGGACAAGGGGGTGGTACAGGATGGAAGTGCAGCTCACGAGGTGTGAGTGGCTCCCAGTGCTGCTTGCACCCTGGAAGGGTGGGGGGCATGTGCCACCTGGAGCTGCACAGCACTGGGTGGGCTGCAGCTGCGGGGTGGAGCTGGAGCCGGGGCTTCATGGGGCTCTTCTCGGCGGGGGCTGGGCTTGGAGCGGGCTTCAGCAGCACTGGGAGGAGGATGCAGCCACCCCAAATTTCACCACAGCTTCGCTCACAGCCCTGCACCACCACCCAGCACAGCCCAGGCTTTTCCCAGCTCTTGGGTGGAAGCAGGGCATTCAGGTGGGGCTGTGTCAGGCAGTAGCACTGGGCTGGGAGTGGAACTGCAGTGAAATCTGGGGTGGCTGCCTCCCAGTGCCACTGGAACCCACTCTGAGTTCAGCCTCAGCAAGAAAAGCCTTGCACAGCCCCAGCTCTGGCTCCATCCTGCAGAGAGAGATGGGGGTTGGGGGTGGGGGAGTGCTTTGGGTAGAAAAGACCAGAGCCGGGCTTAGAGCCATGCTGCCCCCCTAGAGCAGCCTGTGTGCCAGCCTGGAAGGGAAGGGGCTTACCTAGCCCAGTACCTGAGCCTCAATCGAGGGTCCCAGGAACAGCATAGAGATTACTGGGGCCTGGGCACAGGGAGCAGAACAGCAAGGGCTGACACTGCTCAGAACCACAAAGCAGCAGATGGAACAGCTGCAGCTGGACTCATGTTCTGGTGCTGGGACAGAGCTGCTGCCAGGAGGGAGCCAGTGGGGGCAGGTGGGGGCTGTGGGTTGTGAGTGAGGGGGCAAGGGCAGGAGCAAGGCACCGACGTAGTGCTGCTCAGCGCCCCATATCCTGGTGAGTGAAGGGGGCAGAGTCAGGTCTAATTATTCTATGATAGTTTCACTAACTATGAAACTATTAAAAAACCAAAAGCAAATGTCAAAGTGTATAGATATTTAGAAATTGTTTAATGATGATGCTAGTGGCACTGGTAGGCTTCCAAACTGCTTTACACTTGTAAACGTATCAGTAAGACACTGCTGAACTGATCTTGCTATATATAGTGGCGTTTTATTTTAATCACAAATGAACTTGGATTTGGAGTATTTTAATGAGAGAATATGGGTTTTTCTTTTCAGAGAATTTGCAGTTTTTAAACAGGGAACACCAGGATCCTTGCTGGTGAGGCAAACAGCAAGACCCAGGCAGAGAAGCCTGCCCAGAGCCAGCACCAGGAACCCAGCTGGAGGGCAGATGAGTTGGCTGACCTCCTGGGCATTTAGGGCCAGGAGAACATGCTTTGACATTTTGAAGCAGGCCACCACATGGAGTACATCTGGGTGATAGCTGCCCAGACGGCAGAGTGGAGACACCAGAAGACATGACAGCAATGCCACCCAAAGGCCAACTCTGCAGCCACGGTGCACTGGCAGTTGGCCCAAAGGTGCAGGCGGCTCTGCCCAGGCGGCTGTGTGGTCCCCATTTGGGTCTAGCAGGAATGCAGCCATGGGGCCCAAAGGTCCAAGGGGGTGGATGCTGTCACAGGTGGCAGCAGATCACAGCCAGGCAGCAGTCCTCACTGCTGCAGTGGGTAGAGGGTGCAGGGCCCACTCGTTGTTAGGGCTGGTTCAACAGTTCATCTGCCACAAGGGGCTAGTGTTCTGAGATACCAGCTGGCCAGGCCTCAAAAGCTCCCAAAGGCAAGTGGGCAGGCAGTGGCCCCAGCTTGTAGCTCCCCCTGGCTGAAGCTCTAGGAAGAGCTGGGCAGAGTCAGTTTGCCCCAAGTGGCACAAATTGCCCCACACTGAAGTGCATGTTCAGGTATGTGTGCTGAGGCACAAATATCCAGCACAAATTTGTGCTGCTGCTATTTGAGCTGCTGCAAGCACATGTGCCTGCATGTGCAGACGTGCCCATTGAGTCTAGAGGGTGAAAAATATCCCAAGTGATAAATTTGCAGGCAGTTGGTTCTACTTCCAAATTCACACAGGTATGTTAATTTTCTTCTTATCTTTCCTTTCTCTTTTTTTTTTTTAACTCTGTATATCTGTTAGTGCTTGGGTATAATCAATTTTCAATTGTCACTCCTATGCAATGGATCTATTTACAGTTCTTATGCATCTTTTGCAGATAAAAAAATGCATTAAAAAAACAAGAACAATATAAAACTTGAAGAGTGTGATCATAAAGCCACAGAAAATGGTAGGTGGCTTGAAACGTCTTACTTTTTCCCAAATAACTACCATTTAAGATTTGATATTGACCCTTAATTAAAATAAATAAATAAATCAAAGCTTATAATCTGAGGATCCAATATTGCTCAGTTTATGTATGTGAAAGCCCCACTGAAACCAATCAATTAACAGGAGAACAAAAGGCTCTGGTCCTGAATTAGACAATAACAAAGGAAGGGAACAATGTAGTGGCATTTGACCAGCTGACATCTGTTGCATCTCTTTCTGCTTCTATTTTATTGGAAAGCCCATTCCCCTGGTTTGCTTTAAAGTCTGATCCCTGTTCTTAAAATCACTGAACACTTCCATTATCATGCCTGTCTACAATGGTGTTTATAGATTGATAACTCTCTCTGCTTTATACATTTGCGAAATTAATTGTTGGGCCATCTATCTATCTGTCTATTAGACAGATAGATAGATAGATCCTCTGCGACAAAGGGAATTTTCTTACAAATTCACAGGAAAAATGTTCAGCAGTTCGAGTGGTGTTACTGAAAACCCAGTAATTGTGACAATATTAAGCATCCAAGCATGTAACAAACCTGAGCACCACAAGGAGCTCATTAGTATAAAACTGTTCATTTAATCCGTAATACAATGTTTGAAGTATTTTATAAAACTACTACGTGTATAATGATACCCAGCCTACTAAGAAAAGAATTAGCAAATACAGATCAGCTAGCAACTCTTGAAGCTACGATTATGTCAAAATATGAAGTCCCATGACCGTCAAAAAAGCAGCATTTCCTCAGGGAACCTGCACTGCAGTTAGAGAACCCACAGTTGGGTTATGATCATAGCTTCACTTACTACTAAACAAGGATTCAATGCTTTTAAGTACAGCGAAGCCAGGCATCTAAAAACAAAACAAAGTAACCCGTGCCTGCCCCCCCAAAAAACAACCAGACCTTTACTGTTCCTTAAAGGTCATTCCAATTTAGTCCTTTAATGTTTTCACTCCTACTTGGTTCATTCCACACTATGTAATAGTTCATAGTTTCATAGTTTCTAGAGTCGGAAGGGACCTGAGCAGATCATCTAGTCCGACCCCCTGCCATGGCACGAAAGAATACTGGAGTCAAACGACCCCAGCAAGATGTTCATCTAACCTCCTCTTAAACACCCCCAGGGTAGGAGCCTGCACCACTTCTCTTGG
>NW_017728943.1:123633208-123638451 GCF_001723895.1 Crocodylus porosus | reverse complement strand
AACAGCTTGCCTAGAATCAAGGTAAGACTAACTGGCCTATATTTTCCCGGGTCCTCCTTCCTGCCTTTTTTGTGGATGCTTTACATTAGTAATATTAATTATTAATTATTATTACACAGGTGCTTTACATTAGTAATATTAATATTTGTGAAGCAAATTACTGAATCATGAGCAAAGTATTTTATTTTGTCTTGTGTATTATAAATGAGTTATAGTTTTACTGTATACCTTTTTTAAATGTCATGATGAGCTGTTGTACTTGTTAGTGTTCAGCTTTACTTAGTTATCCAAATTAAAAAAAACAGAAAATTGTACATAACTTAACTTTAATTTACACATATGAGACCTTGTTAGAGATGTACTGCCATACAAATCATTTCTACCTATGCTGCCTACCTTCCATTCATTATAATTCCTAAGACATGATTACACATACAGAAATTACAATATTTCCAGTACATGAGATTACAGTACTAAATTCTACTTTTTGTTTAGTTTGTTGTCTATTCCGCTTGTTTGTCTGCAAGAGGGCTCTCATTAACAGATCGTTAATGTCTTCTTGGAATCAGAAAATGTATTCCTTTAATTATGCATTTTGTGCAACAGCAATTTTACCTAGAGTTTTTGAAAAGGCATTTTTAATTGCTTACCAGTGCTTACATGTCTATACAATTTCATGCTGCAATAGTCTCAGCTGGGCAAGTATTGTTTTATTTCTGTCTGCACCTGTTCTCTGAATACTCAACTGCCTATGTTGGCTGCACTACACTGGCAGATCAAATTTAGTGCAGTTATGTTGCCTGCAATATTGGTGGGGAAGGTTGAAAACAAGTCTAAGTGTGTGCCTTGGAGCACGCACTGGGTTACTCAAGCGTTCATATATTAACAAGTAACTGTGAATGCTCCAGCAAAGCTGTGCAGAAGACAGAGCTGCCAACGGCTGCAGCAACCTGTCCCTCCTTTGTCTCAGTGAACTCATAGAAAATAGTGAAGTGGATATGACAGCACTTGTTGCTAACTCCTTTGTGATTGACATGCATCTGGTTAACATCTAACATCTTGTTTTCAGAAGTGAAACACTTTAAAAAACAAAAATTGCAGGTGTTATAGATTGAGGGGATGAATGAAGTTATGGAACTTCTTATGACTGTAGAACAATTTAACTTAACAAGCAGCATCTATTATACTGTTCAAATAACCAACCTAATGGAGAAGTTAACCCTTTCCCTATATTGTACAGTAGTAGCTACAACAAACTATTTCAGAGTACTTCATCATAGAAAAACCATACTTATATTAAGGGGCTCCCTGTAATATTTGTGAACCTATTATAAATGTTGCAACACTGACAATAAAAAGGTCAAAAGAAAAGCCAGTTATCCAAGCTGCACCCTTGCAATAGAAACTGCTGACAAAAAGTAAATCTGCCAATTTAAAGACAATGTCATTTTAATTGAAAGATCAAGCTGTGTAAATGTTTAATCAAGCAACCTTGTGTTTTTCTCGTCTTACACACCGTCCTCTCTCTCAACTCTCTGTTAACATCACTTGTCAGTGTCCAGAAGTTGAATTCATTCCTATGAATAGTTATGCAGTGAGTAATTCAAACATGTAAATATCTACAGAATTGAGGCCTTGTACATTCTTCGGGGCAGTGATCACATCCTCTACACCCTTGCTGACCAACAGTATTAAAAAGAAAAGCAAAAATCTTATCTTGAACACTACACAACAAAAGACTGGAAAGCTGGAATGCTTTTACATGTACTAAACAGGTTCATTTTTTACTGTTGCTTTGCCTCACTGATCTCTGTGGTTCTACACTTTCTACAGCTCATTTGCTTTTCCTATAGCTGTCACGCTCCAAATGACATGCAGCTAATTAAAGATGTACAACAAAAGTAAAGGAGCAGCACAAGTGCTGAAATCATGGATAATGGAATAAAAAAGAACTATAATTATATTAACAATTGCAACCCATTTGCTACCTCTATTTTCTTATCATTAAACTATAAACAAGCTAAAGGGTCACTACTAAAAGAAAATGATCTATCCGAATATCTATCCACTTCTGGACCCCATATTTCAAGAAGATGTGAACAGACTGAAAAGAGTCCAGCAGAGAGCAATGATTACAGCCCTGGGAAGCATGGCTTTGGAGAAAAGGCTGAAAGAACTAGAGTTTAGGCTGAGGGGGTATTTGATCACAATCTTCAAATACTTTGAGCAGGGGGTTGGACTAGATGAGTTCCTGAGGTGCCTTCCAACCCTTATTTTCTATGATACCTGAAGAGTGACAATAGAAAGAATGGAAATTTTTTTTCTCTGTGGCCATGGGGCACAGGACTAGAAGCAATGAACTCAAGATACAGAGGATGAAGTTTAGGCTGGAGAGTAGGAAGAACTTTCTGACTCTGTGAGGGTGGTCAAGCATTGGAATAGGCTACCTAGATAGAAGTTGTGGCCATGTGCTGTTCAACATCTTTATTAATGATTTAGATGAGGATGTGAAAAGCAACTGGCCAAGTCTGCAAATGATGCTAAGTTATGGGGGAAAGTGGTCACTCTAGAGAATAGGATGCAGATCCAAGTTGACCTGGACAAGCTGGAAAGGTGGGTAGAGCAGAACCCAATGCAGTCAATAAGGATAAATACAAAGTGCTTCATCTGGGGAGAAGTAATCAGTGACATGAAAATAGTTTAGGAGGAGATGTCCTGGCCAGCATGATGGCTAAAAGGGACCTTGGGATTATGGTTGATCACAGGATGAACATGAGCCACCAGTGCAAGGCTGTAGTCAACAAAGCTAATAGCATAGTGGGATGCATTTGCTGATGCGTCACAAGGAGGGCTAAGGAAGTGATACTTCCTCTCTACGTGGCACTAGTGAAACCCTAGCTGGAGTGCTGTGTCCAGTTCTGGGTGCTACACTTCAAAAAAGACATGGAGAATCTTGAAATGTTCCAGAGAAGGGCCACAAGAATGATTAAGGGCCTAGAGAACAAACCTTATGAGGAAAGACTAAGGGATCTGAGACTATTCAGCCTGGGGAACAGAAGACTGAGGGGGAACGTGGTGGTGGCCGTCTGTAAGGGGTGAATATCAGGAGCTGGGAGAAAAATTGTTTATTAGGGCACCCCAGGGGAAGACCCAGGCCATAAACTGTCAGAAGATGGTTTCAGGTTGGAAGTAAAGAACTTCTTTACAGTAAGGGTGACTAGAATCTGAAGCAGACTTCCCAGGCAGGTGGTGCTGTCCCCAACTTTGTAAGTCTTCAAGAGGAGACTGGACAGACACCTCGCTGGGATCATTTGATCTCAGTAGAATTCCTGCCCAAAGCAGGGGGGTTGGACTTGATGACCTTTTGAGGTCCCTTCCAGCCCTTAATTTCTATGATTCTATGATTCTCCATCCCTGGACATTTTCAAGAGCAGGTTAGACTGACTGGGATGGTTTAGTCAAGGGTGGTCCTGCCTTAAATACAGGGCTGGACCAGATAGACTCATGAGGTCTTTTCCAGACTTTTTTTTTCTTTATGATCCTATATTTGCTACTCATTAAAAACAGTACAATGAAAATATCCCCAGTACAATGAAAATATTCCCATACTTCATCTCACTCCATTCATTCAGACACATTTGCATGCACACACACAAAACACATGTATGTGAATGCGCGTATATCATACATGTGTACTTCAAGGAACACAGGGTAGGAACTAGTCTACAGCTCACTTCAAACAAGCAAACAAACAAACACACAACTGAAATAGATCTGTTGTGCCAAAAGGATGGCAGACTTAACCAATCAAAAGTTTACAGATAGTCCTACTTTATTTACTGGCGTTTCTTGGCTTCTAGTCTGGATTTACATATTATACTACTGGGCACCAACAGATCTTGGGTTTGTCATGTTATAGAAAGTCCAGACTAACACATAAATACAGTAAAAGCTTTGTCATCCAGCATGAATAGGGTAAGAGGGGTGCTGGTTATCTAAAAATTCCAGTTATCTGGGTTTGCACACGGCAAAAGCACGGGGTGGTGGATGGCAGTGGCTGTGGCTGTGGCATGGAAACTACTCCCCACCCCCCAACCACACACACACACATACACACACACACACACACACACGGTGCCTGTGCAGCCCGCAGAGGGAAGCCACTGCCCTGGCACCCCCTGCAGCCCTCTTCAAGAAATATAGGATGCGCATGCTGGAAATTCAAGTTTAATAGAGTATTTTGGTTAGTAAAAGTAAAAGGCTGGTTAACACAGTTTTTACTTCAAGGTAAGTGATTATTCAAGGTAAGATAAAAACAAAATAGCTTCAAACAGGGGTGTTCAACCCCCATATCATCTGGCCTGCAGGGTTCCCCACGGGTCCACAAATTTGACAGCAAGGAGCAGTGATGTGAAGCTGAGTGGAGTAGAGTAGGGTGGCACACAGTCCAACTGGGAAGCATGGACCCGAGCAGGGAGGCAAGGAGCAACATGGAAATGAAAGGGAGGGGGGAATGGGCTGCAAAGAGTGGTAGGGAGCTAAACTGGGCAGCATGGGGCAGCAAGAGGGAGGGGCTGAATGGGGCAGTGCACGGTCAAGCGGGACAATATGGGGCCTGATCCGGCCCATAAACTGGTCCTGCACTACTTAATTGGGCCCATAAGGCCAAAAGACTGAGCACTACTGGTCTTGAGTATAGACGTAACTTTGCTCAGATAGCAACCTAATGAAAGCCTGATGGTAGAATTTTCCACAAAGAGAGGAAAACATGCTGGAATTCCAGTAATAACTTTCCCAGTAGAAAAAGAGCTCCACCTCCAGAGTTACTCTGAGTACAGTATAATACAGAAGACTTCAAGACACACAAGATGGACACAGACTAGAGAAAGACCAATGGACTAGGGTGACCACATGTTCCTCTTCGCCAGGACAGCAGCTCACCAGCAAGTTCTGCTCTGTACCCATCACATCAGTGTGCTCTGCCTTACACTCCTACCCCATACCCCTCACCAGACTGGAGCTCAGAAACAGCTGAGCATGCTAGAGTGTGGGGAGTAAAAGAGGCCTCTCTCTTACTGGTAGTCAAGAAATATGGTCACCCTAAACAAATCTAGAGAATTATAGTTTGAACAAATAAATATTGAACAGGCCCCCTGAATTTTCACACCAAGACAATAAGCAACATAGACTACTGGCCTACTGTACAACTGAAAAATGCATTCTTTTACTGACTTAAGTAAAAA
>NW_017728943.1:123623281-123633105 GCF_001723895.1 Crocodylus porosus | reverse complement strand
CACACAGACACACACAACAGTACAATGCAGAACATGGCCCCTGCAGAAAAGTGACAGGCTAATTTATCAAATACTCTGTATTTTCACTCAACCAGAGGTTGTAGAGTTGATGGAGAAATCCTTCAGGGCAATGCTATCACCTGCTTTATGCTGAACATAAGAGCAGATAATCCTAATGATCCCTGCTAGTCTTAAATGTTATGAACCCACAAGTGAGCTCAGTAGGTATTTTTGTACTGTTGGAGATGGGATGACATTTACTATCTCCCTTCCAAATTCCTAAGTAAAACTACAAAAGTGGAAAAAATTAAATCAATCCTATAAACAGAATCTACCAGCTACACCCTCCTACAGTACAGCCTACTTACTCCCTCTTGTGCCAACTCCTGCCAATTACCTGAAACCTTATACTCTTTATTGGATTTATTATATATTTTAATGGGAAATGGCAATGAAGCTAGACATACTCATGCTAGCTTTAAATCTAGCTAACAAGGATAAACATATAATAGTAAAAATGTGGCAGTACAGACTGCTGCATGAACTAATAACCCAAGGACATGCCCAGGGTCCCCAGCATGCTTGAGTATCTTCTTCTGAACCTGTTGCTGACCCATACTGTCGTAAACCATGCTAGCAGAATAAATGTCCCATTGACAAGTATATCTGTATTACAGTCACCTTTATTTCATGCATAGAGACAGGACTGGAAGCAGCCTCATGGGCACTTAAGTCTAACCCCAGGGTTCATGTGGGCAGTCTTATTTGAGGAATCCCCAAGCTACATATCAGACTTTGAATACACAAAAACAGAAACACCCAGAATACTCCATCATATAAGGAGATACAAGTGCCATGCCAATGTCCTGCCACTGAAGTGACAGGAAAGTAGCTGGATAAGATATACTTAGAGAATCCTAGAAAGGGGACCATGCCCTATGCTTACAGTAGTAGAGTAGGGTAAAAACTGCACAGTCCCTGATCTAGGGCAGGGGCGGGCAAAATACATGCAGCAGGCCATATCTGGCCCACCAAGCAATTCCATCCAGTCCATGGGTGTCCCGCCCAGCCCACATGCCTTGCTCCCACTCTGATGCATGGAAGGGCCTGGCCCAGCCAGCACGCAGCTTCTGGGTGGAGCTGCTGTTGTCACTGCTGCAGCCACTGGGGACTCACTCAGCTTCCCCAGCCTCCAGTGGCTCCTCCTTGTCTCCCTCTGAGAAGCAGGTAGGGAAGTGGTAGGGGTAGGGGAGATGTGGCAGGGGCAGGGACAGCTGCAGCTGGGCAGGAGCAGGGAGTGTGGGGCTAGGGCAGGCAGGAGCACGGAGCAAGCACCCAGTGGGATGGTGGGAGTGCAGAGCTTGGGTGGGCGGAGTGTGGGAGGAGGCAGCAGGCAAGGGCCCTTGGCAGCAGCAGGCAGAGGCCCTTGGGGCACTCGTGTCCCATGCAGGTGCTACCACCCGGCATCGCGCAGCTCCAGCCAGAGCTGCACATGGAGACAAGGAGCACAGTCAAGCCAGCCAGCCCGCCTGCATCGCATGGGGTTTCCTGTGACTCACGTGAGCTCCTGGCACTCGTGCAGCACCAGGGGAAGCCCTGCATGATGGACCTGGCTGCCTTCCTCACCATGTACAGTTGTCAGGACTCTGCCAGAACTGGCAGAGAGTTCTACCCCCTGCTTCCATGCCAGCACAGAGTCTGGAAGGCAGCTGGCTGCACTGCATGTAACTACCCCCATTAGCGCACAGTGCTAGGAGCTGAACACATGCTGCAGAGGGCCCTGCAATTGGGGTGGGCTGGTCCGCCTGCGCTCCTTCTTGCAGCTCTGGCCAGAGCAGCATGCTGCCACGCGGCAGCACCTGCACAGGCCACAGCCACCCTGAGCCCCTGCCTGTTGCTGCTGTTGGTGGCAGGGGCTGTGTGCCATTTGGGGGAGTGTATGGGGGTCTCCACAGCCCCCCACCCCACAAACCCCAGACACCCACACCTTGCCCCTACAACTCCCTCATTTATACACACCCCATAACATACCCTATGCCCCCACACAGCTACACCGCTTCACAAACCCCACATGCACCCACACCCCACACACTCCCTGACACACAAAATACAAGAGGAAGACTTTGTTTGACCTATTATTCAGACATCTCTATATATAATACACAAACACAAATCATGATAAAAATATTTTTTGTAATAAAACTTAAAATATGTTAAAGTAAATGTTTGACTTTCAGTTTATGATTTGTTTTTTTCTGGTTCAGATGGCAACCCACCCCCAAAAGGAGTATTTCCGGGGGTACGAGGAGTGGGGAGAGAGTGGAGGGACTTCTAGTGGCAAAGGTCAGGGGTTAGAGGGTAGGACCTCCAGTCCCTAGATGGTGACCAGGGGGTGGGGCTACCCTTGCAGCCCTCAACAGCTCACTACAACTCATTAAGCAACTTTCCAGTTAAAATAATTGCCTACCCCTGATCTAGGAACAATGTCTTCCTGACCCTAATTTTGGTGATCTGTATAAACCTGACTGTAAGAGCAAGACCCTCTTGCTAGGAAATCTAAGTTTTCCAAGCACCAGCAGGAATGCACCCTAGTCAAAAACTGAGCCTGAGCTGTGGCCAATTACTCAACAGTTCAGAGGAAAGTAGAAAAAAGAAAAAAAGACTTCTCAATCGCCTCACTTAAAATAATACCAGTGTACTTGCCTCTCTACCAATGGACCTTAAAACAGGCTCTTCATTGTTTTCTTCTGAACCACTAAGAATTATTGGTTTATTAATAAAACTTCAATTATAAGACAAAAATAATCATGCTTTTCTCAACCCCCAACAGCCCACATTAGAGGGATGATATGCACTGTTAACTGTTCATAGCAGTGATCGTTTTTTGTTGTGTTTTAAGTACCTATATCAGTGTTCCAGCTATTTCCTACCCAGGTCTGTTTAAGATAATCATTCTCCCCATGTTAAGAAATTGTGAGATTTCAAATTTCTTATTTCACATTGGGATGAAACCAAGATCTTTCAAATGTGTTTGCAATACAAATACCAAACAGCCAATAGCTTGGTGGTCTAGGAACTCACTTGGAATGTGAGCAGCTCAAGTGCACATTGCTTTTCTGAACTATGAATAGGGTCTTAAAAATCGGGTCCACATGATAGGCAAGTGCCATGAGCATCACATTACTAATCACTCTCAGGGGGTAGCAACAGCACTCTGTTTCTCTTTCCCATCTCTGAACCAAGAAACATTTCCCAATAGAGCTCAGTTGCAAGTGACATAATGTTCTTGTGAATAGTTTGTTTTGACAAAACGGCATTTTCTGGAAAAAAGGCCACAAAGCCTGAAAGTTTCCCACTGGCTCTACTGCAATTGAAATAAAAAAAAAATTATAATGTTGAGTCCAAATTATTTAGAGCTTTATACATTCACTAAAACTTTGAACCAAACTCGATGACTTAAACGAAAGGAAATGCAGGTGGAAGAGTGCTACAGATTCAACTCTTATCCTTTAACTACTGGGCAAAAAAGAAGTACATTCTGGCACTGCTGCTATTTTCAAGTCAATGTCAAAGCAATTGAAAAGAGAATTACAATAATCCACTGCAGATTTAAAACAAAAAATGGGCAATTCCAGGATAAGAGCTATAGCAACGAATGCTTACTAGCAGCCATAGAGCCCTCGACTGGAAGCAATTTAATCAAGCAGCGACTACTTCCTGAAGTGTTCTATGACTGTACATATATAATCTTTGTTCTGTCTTAAAAAAATGAAAACAAATCATCATACTTACAAGACTCTTTCCATTTAAAACTACTCTAGTGTGAACTGCAGGCAATCTTTGACAGATACTCTTAAAGCCCATAAAAATCTAATCTGTACATCCCAAAGGTGAGAAAACTAACAGAAATCTAAACTTAGAAATAATATTCTGGATCTTTAGTAAATAGTTTTATATTTTAATCAACTGAGAAAATATCCGGCTACACCTGCAGCTAAGACATAATTATCTTAATAAGTGCTACTCATCTGAGTAAACAGAATTGGATCCAAAAAAGGAATTACAGCTTTGGCTAGCTACAGAAAGCCAATCAATAATTTGACAGTCAACCAAACAATTCATCATTTACATATTTATGAATCTATAATTACATGGTATCAGATATTAAGAAAACTTGACTAAAACTAACCAAAGCCTTTTTCACATGGACAGTCCATATTTTTGCAAAATTTTAGCTTTCTAATTCACCTAACAGACTTTGGGCAGACATATTTACTCCTATAATTTTAAAACATCTGATCTTTGAGGCCATCATGCAGCAACTTCTAAAATATGAAGGTAGAATTATTTTTTGGAAAAAAGAAGAAGTGTTTACTTAATGCTTCCAAATGACCATATTTTTTAGAAAGTTGTAAAAAAAGAGGCTCATGCCATCAAAAAAGTTCAGGTAAATCACATCCAACTTAGCTGCAAAAACCGTCTTAGAGTGTGCATCTCTGAAAACCTGTGCCAGGAAATTCTATGTAAGGCTGATTACCTTCACAGGAATATCATCTTCCTGGTTTGCAGTCTCCGCAGTGAAGACGTAAGATATTTCTTTATGAGAGGTTGTCTGTCTGCAGATGGCGCACTTAATCGAACTCCTGCGAGTGCCAACACTGTACTGTTCTATAATTATAGCTATACATTCATTACAGAAGCAATGCCCACAAGTCAGAACTGCCCACTGGAAAGGGAAATAAAAAAAAAAATATTATTTTTTCCCCACACATGCAATCACAGAGGCACATAAAGTTAAGATTACGCTAACAAAACATGACCTTACC
This sequence comes from Crocodylus porosus, assembly GCF_001723895.1. Lineage (NCBI taxonomy): Eukaryota > Metazoa > Chordata > Crocodylia > Crocodylidae > Crocodylus > Crocodylus porosus. The sequence goes on along the minus strand of NW_017728943.1, from coordinate 123,628,279 downwards.
TTTAATAAGACAACTCTTCAGAATATTAAAACTGAGGGAATTAAACAAGACTGTACTGGAGCTAGTTGAAAAATCCTGAATTTCAACGTAAGGAAATTAATTTATTTCAAAGAAAGGACAATTTTTAATGGAAGTTTTCAAAGATGTACTATTTATGTTTATCATCTTTGTCTCAATTTGGAAAGCTAAATCAGATAACCTTTTATTTTTTTTAACAAAATCTTGGTTTTTTTAAATTTAGTTGTTATGACCTAAAACCATGTTCTAATGCAGACTATACGTAAGAGAAGGAAACAGGTTACTATTTGTAAAAGAATTTCAGAAACTTAAATGGAAATATTTCTTTTGGATTTCAGTTTGGAAGAGTTTATATTTTATAGAACCTATATTTTGATTCAGATTTCACCTTGCCATCACAAAACAAAAAAGTGACAACTCTTACTTCAGAAGTCCTGAGACCAAATGTTTTAATTTTTTTGATAAGACTGTTAATTGCAATGGCACTCCACTTATTAAAAAGAAAGAATGTTTTCAATATGGGTTTTTTATGGAATGGACTATAATTAATGCAGAGACTGTGTTGGGGACACCTTCTCTTTAGGAGGAGTTATGTAATACTCCTATGACAACTACAACAATTAACAAAGAACTAGTATTTTGCAATTAATGTAGTTTTAGCAACTGACAATGAAGAATTCAGCTCCCAGATGTGATCACCCAGTTCCGTGGACCACCTGAGTAGTCTGAGAACTATGGCTGCCTATACACATGCTCAAGAGCTGGGGGGTGGGAGAAGCATCTTATAATTAGAGCAGTTCCTAGAGAGCCACTCTAATTAAAACACCCCACTGTCACATGTATTAAGGTCCCACCATGAGATGCTTTATCTAAACTTCATTTGATGAGATATAACATCATTATACATGTGATAGTGAGACCATGCAGAAGCATTCTAATTAGAATGCAAACCAGCACGTGTATAGGCAGCCATAAGCTTTAGAACAAAATATAAATTCTGGAAAGACCAGGTAACACAGCAGATATGATAAAAAGATATGGAGCCTTTTAGTCTTGGGTACTAGTTTAAATTCAGCAGACAGTACATGAAGCATTACCTATACTGCACCTGTATTTAAAGACATAGGGCATGCATCTCATAATCTCACATTTTTCACTAAATTCACTCTCAAATTCCAGCTTTTCTAGTTCTGAAAAATAAAAGAATCCAGAGTATCAGTATCTATCCTATTGCATCCCATTAGTTTCTGAACAGCTAATATACATTTTTAAAAGTTTTCTATTCTCAGAAGAAAAAAAATTAAAAACTCAGTAAAAACAGATACAGAAAACCAGACCCTATATTCCACCTTTCACTGAGTAAAGAAATCAAAAGGAACATATACACAGATGAGAGAATTCAATAACATGGTGTTTTTGAAAAAATCTTAAGTTTCTCAGATTTAAACACAATGCTCATTTAAATTCAGATGGCAGAAATCAAGTCTAAGAATTCTGTAAAAGAGAGGATCACTTCCTGGTTATTTACCTGCTTTCCCAGTTGGCGAGCACAAATTGGACAGGGTTCTGGATTAACTCCACCAGTGGTTTTATCCTGAGACTATAAAACAGAAACATTTTCATTTTTCAAAAAAACCCAAAAAAGATCATCTATATTTTAAATAATCTATTTGGAAAGTTAACCTATGTACTCGAGCCAAAGACAACACTGAATTTAAGACAACCCTTCAACTATGAAATTGGAGACATGGAAAATTATAAATTACTTTGAATTTTCCACATCTAGAATCTAGTTCTTGAAGGGTCCTCTTAAATTCATTCCTCCTACCACTTTCACAGGAAAACTAGTGGCAGGGAAGTAGTAGCTGGGGGGCAGGCAGCCTGCCCTATGCCCCTTGGGCAGGTAAACTTTGCCACTTACCTCTAGTGCCTTCCCCTTCCTACCACTTGACCTCCTCACCTTTATAGTTGCTTTTGCTTCGTCTCTGAGGGGGGCACGGAGCACCTGGTACAGCCAAACAGTAGCACCAGTTCTGACTTCAGCCTCCAAACCCAGGCAGGGTGGGGGTCGAAGCCATAGCAACTCCCCCACCACTCCGCACACCCCTTCCCTGTGCATGCCTCTCTCAGTGCTCACCATTCACTATGTACTCCTTCAACACACCTGTTCCCTATGCTCTTGCTCAGCACTCCACTTGCTCAGCACCCTATGCATCCCTTTCCCCGCACCACTCATCCCTTCCTCATGTTCCCCCAGAACTGCTCACCCTTTCCCCATCTGTAGTGCACATCCCCTTGCTGTTTCCCTTCCTTGCACCCCATGTCTCTTTTCCTGCATTCCCATCACTCTGTGCATTTCTTCACGAGTGCTCCCCCTGCACTGTGTGCCCCTCCCTCATGTTCCCCCTGCATTGCACACCCTCCCATGATACCCACGTCCCTTCTCCTGCAATACCTCCATTGCTCCCTCCTGTATTTCCCCCTGCATCGTGCACTCCTTCCTCTTGTTCCCCCCCTGCACTGCACACCCTTTTCCCCTGTGCTCCCCTCTGCATTGTGCTCACATGTCCCTTCCCCTGTGCTGTTTGCCCATGCATGCCCCACTTGCTCTGCCCATCCCATCTCCCACAATCCCACCGGCCCTTCCCCATGCTCTCCCACGCACACCCTACCTGTCACATGAGCCACCCATGCCCCTCTTCCACAGCCATAGCAATAGCTTGCCTGATCTGTACTTGATTCTAAGAGGTTTTTTCCTCCCTGTACTAAATAAGGAGGGAAACCCTCACCATATTTGAGCAAACACAGTATTACAGTCAATCCTGAACTTATTTTATAACTGCTTTTAAAGTTGTTGAACATCCTTTGCTAATTTTTGTAGAAATAAAACCAGGTTATCTTCTCCACCCCATGAATCAAAAATAGTAAATAGAGTATTTAATTAATAACAGTTCTATTTATATCTGTTTTTCAAACTGTATCAGACTTTGAAAATATTCCTCAGAAGTGTTTCAACATAATAAAAAGTCTGATGAAAATGTTGTAGAGATCTCCTTTCCTTCTTTTTAAATTAAGTTTTAACTTACACTACAAAAGCTACTACATTTTTTACATCAGCCAGATTATATAACAGACCAAAATAATCAAATATGCTTAAAAGTGTCATTACATTTTTAATGAAATGTTCTGTCATTACTGTAGGAAGGAATGAAAAAAAGGAAGAAAGCTCTTTGGCTTCTGAAGGTTTAAGCAATATTTATAATACATTTTGAGTCTGCCTGAATCATACCAAACTTTGTTTACCTATGCTTTGACTCATTTTTGTTGTTCAAACAATTGGCAAAAAGTAGTTGGCATAAATATCACCAAATCAAACTTTGCACAACAGGTCATCTGCACCAGGGCAGTCTCCATCTTAAACACACTGGCTAATTATCCCTTAATATACTGAGCACAATTCTGTACAATCTTTATCTGAAATAATTACCTGTTAACTGTCTGCTTTAGATTTTTTAGAAACATACACATAGTACTTACTATTTATATTATAAATACTGGGGTACTGAAATGTGCCACCAAACAGCGTTTGAAGAGATATCACCCCACCATCATAAAACCATTCTAAGATATTCAAGGTGTAATTGAATTAAAACAACTAGCTTGTCTTGTTCCATAATCTCTTGTGATAACTGGGGACTTATTCAATGGAAGAAGTGGAGCAGAAGATACAGACTTTCTCCTGGGTAGAATGACCAGAGGTTGCTGGGAAACCAGTGACAGTAAACTAACCAGAGTGCTCAATACTGGTGATGAACTTATTTAATCAAGGCAAAGATCTAACAGGCATTTAAATCTGGTATCACAAAAGAAACCTTTGAAGCAGCAGTTCTCAACCAGGGTGCCATGTGACCCTTTTCAAGGGTACTGAAGCACCAGTGCTACTACAGCCAGGTGAAACTGCTGTGTGCCTCAGACGGAGCTAAAGGTGTATTTCTCTTTTAGGTTTATTTGATAACCCTAATGCAGGCAGGAGTACTGGCTCCTGCCACAGCCATTCCCAGTCTTACTCCGCATGCCTCTCATGGGAAGAGATGTATGTGGGGCAGTGTATAATTTATCTCCAGGCTGCTGTGCTGCTGCCTCCAGATGGAGCTTACCCACCTGCCTCTTTCCAAAAGGAATATGCAAGGATACATGGGGCCATACTTGGCTTAAACCTAATGAAGGCAGGACTGCCAGCTCCTGCCATAACCACTTCCCCATCTGGCTCCATATGAAGCACAACGGGCACTCTTAAATGGCTGCAGCAGCAGTGTTTCCATTGAGAACCACTCTTCTGCAAACAAGTTGACCTATTTGAATATTATGCTTCAAAAAAGTAATAACTTTAAAGAAACTTATGAAAATTAGCACATATATTTAGCGGATACTTTTGACAATTATATTATTTCTGCTTATTTACAGATTTCCATACCAAGAGCTGAAAAGAAACAAAAGTCATTTTAGATTGTTTGTTTATATGTTCACATTTGAGTGATTTAGAAAGTGGCCAAAATATATTATGTTATACAGTATTTTTATGTAACATATACAACATGGATTATAGATGAATAGAAGTTAGGGTCAGAAGGGACCTCAATAGAACATCAAGTCTGACCCCCTGCATAGGCAGGAAAGAGTGCTGGGTTGAGATGACCCCAGCTAGATGTCTATTTAACCTCCTCTTGAAGACCCCCAGGGTAGGGGAGAGCACGACCTCCCTTGGGAGCCCATTCCAGATTTTGGCCACTCTAACTGTGAAGTTCTTTCTAATGTCCAGTCTAAATCTGCTCTCTGCTTTCTCATGGCCATTGTTTCTTGTAACCCCCAAGGGCGCCTTGGTGAATAGAGCCTCACCTATTCCCTTCCACACCTCCGTGATGAATTTATAGGCAGCCACAAGGTCACCTCTCAACCTTCTCTTGTGGAGGCTGAAGAGGT
>NW_017728943.1:123616006-123623181 GCF_001723895.1 Crocodylus porosus | reverse complement strand
GAAGTATCACCTCCTTGGTTCTGTTTGTCACGCATCTGCTGATGCATGATAAAGTGCCATTAGCTTTGCTGATGACTTTGTCACACTGACAACTCATGTTCATTATGTGATTATGTAATATATCATGTGGTAGTCACTCACAATACAAGGTAATAAGATTATAGTTTTACTTTAAAGATGCACTGTAATCTACTGATAAACATATATATATAAATGAAAGCACTGAAGTGGATTGCCAATTTGTGCACTAGAGGGTGACACTAAATTGTAATATGGGAGTAACAAGTATACTGTACCTTCTCTAAATTAGTGAGATACAGGAGCTGGCCTAGTTTCTTCTGAAGCTGGGATTTGGCAACTGCCTTGTCATTCAAAAGTTTCACTCGATTTTGTTCTACCTAAAAAACAGCATATATTAAACATGGATATGGAATCATACAAAAGAGGGTCAAAGATAGGGATGGAAAGGACTTGAGGAGACTAATCAAACCCCCTGCTCAAGGCAAAGTCTTCCTTGTTTAAGCCATCCCAGAAAGACATTTGTCTAACCTGCATTCAACATTTTTTAGTATTGGAGAGTCCACAATCTCTCTATAATCCATTCTAGTTCTTAACCACCCTCAGAATTAGACAGTTCTTCATATATCCAGCTGAAATCTCCATGATTTCTTGTCCTGTGCCCTGTATCCATGGAGAACAATGCATTGCCACCCTCTTCATAAGAACCTTCCTGGTATTTTAGGCCTGTTATGGAACGCCTTAGTCTTCTCTTCGTAGACTAAATCTCAATTCCTTCAAACCCCAACTTGTATGAAATATTTTCTAGACCTCTAGAAAAATGGCAGGAGGTGGGGAGGGAGAGAGGAAAGTACATAGCGAGTGGCCCAAGTGGCATGCAGCCTCCTGGTCTACACCCATGCAGTGCATGGCCACCAAGAAGTTGGAGAGCCCTGATTGACAGAATAATTGATGCCAGCACCTAATGATAAGTCTTCAACCAACCTGTGTGAGCTGACCCCAACTGTTTAGTAATTTTTCACAACCTATGCTGTAATTTTTCACAACCTAATTTTTCACTTTAGTTTTCTCTGTTCTTCATTTAGCCCAGTGGTTCCCAACTAGGGTGCTATAAGACCTTTTCAGGGGTGCCACATAACAGCTGCTGCCACCACAATGGCCACGTAAAATGTCCTGCCTACCTTGTGCACAGCTAGACCAGGAAGGGCATGGGCATGGGTGCTTGCTCCTTCTCTTGGTAAAGGTTCTTGATAGCATAACACAGGCAAGAGAGCCTGCTTGTGCCATGACCCTTCCCTGCACAACATCACCCAAGAACATTCCTGCATGCCTGTTTCCAGGAGGAGCATGGGAGGAGGAGGGCAGATTAGAAAAGGCTGTAGCATAGGCAGCCTCTCCTGCCTGTTTTAGTCTTATTAGAATACCCAAATGGAAGTAGGGGAACACAAATGCCACAACCCTGTCCAGCCTGGGTGTGCACAAGGCACATAGGGCACTTTTACCTGAGTGCAGTGGCAGCATACCGATTGAGAACAACAGAAGTAAACTGAGGCAGTACAACAGTGGTTGTCACCCAGGGGTGCCACCAAATTCAAAAAGTTTGTGGAGAGATGTCCTAAATCTAATAAAGTTGAGAACCACTTAGTTAGCATATTCTATTACAATGGATTTGTCCAGTTGACTTTCGTTTCTAGTCAATTTTAATCCTGCAAAAGCTCCAAACACTACAGATAAACACTGAGGACTAAAAAAAAAAATAAGTGATTCCTCTTTAGTTTAATCAATAAATTTCTATGGTTTTGTAAAAAGTCTGTTCTTTAAAAAGGAAAATTCTACATTTTGAATTATAACCTGATCATGCCACTTAAAAATTAATTTTTCAATCCTATTTTTGCAGGGTAAGTTGAAATGTTTTGCTGAATGCAGAATCTAAGAAGTTGTAGAAAATTAGAAAGCAAGCATCTAGCTCATTGTTACTCCTCTGTTTTTATCCTGGTCAGCATGGATGTCTAGTGCCTCTTGAGTTAGCTCCCCCAACACAACTCAGTGACCGGGGTGGGCAGCCAATCCTGCTGGCCGGGGAAAGGGAGTTTCCTGGTGGCCGATCTCACTCACTGTAAAAGCGGCCAGCGCTCCCCAACTGGCGTTTGTGGGGGTGCGGGGGTTTACTGGTACTCCGGCCTGCCCTACTGCCCCCCAGCTAAACAGGGAGCATGGCCTGACAGGCGGTGCACTGGCGCTCTCAGGGGGTGCACATATATCCCCTGCATGCCGCCCCTGCTGGTCAGTGTTGTTATTCGCGTAGAAGCATTCTGGCAGGTGCTGTCTGTACTGCAGCAGGTAGCATGAGTGTTTGTTTGAGGACCTCAACATTATGCACTTGATTGTCACAAATACAGTTCAGTGGCAAAGACTCAATAAGGTTTATTACTTACAAAGTACCACCTTGCTAACACACTTGTCTAAAAGTTGCAAGCCCTGGATGCTTGTGATAAGACACAGGCTCAGCTTGCATAGAGAAAGAGAGAGAAGAGAGTCCCATAGGCCGAGTACAAAGTTCCACAATTTTTCAGGCCTCCTCATAGCAATTCAAGCAATTTGTTTGCATTAGATACTTACAAAAACAGCACCATCCCTCACCAAACTACCCTAAATCCTTGTACCTTTTGATATCCTCTTACATGCATTTTGGACTCTTTGGCAATCAATCAATCAATTTTTGTCAACGGGTTATCAAGCTTAACTTCAAAAACACCAGTCTCGGGCTGTGGTGGGTAAGGTGTTAGCCTTCAGTCAGGCCTGCTTTTAACAAAACCTTTATGGCTGGGCACAGAAATTACATAAACTGGTACAAATGATCAGAAACCAGTTCAAATCTGTAACACAAAAGAAATTCAGTGCATACACACCACTTTCAAAAGGGCCAAAACCAGTTTAGGATAAACCTAGATAGATACAGTATCAGACTTAACTGATTTACATTAAATTGGTTTATTGAACTTTTGTCTCAGATCCCCATGAGTTGTATATGTACTGCGAAATGCCGGTATTAATCAATAAGGCCTACACCCATATCTTTATATCTATATATAATGACAGATATATAAACAATATATTTATATATAGACGAATTGTTACAGATATACATACATATAGATATCTATGTATAGTTATAGGCCCCCTTTACACATTACAACTATTGTACAATTAATTGATTAACTGTGCAATTGCCAGTTACATGTGAAAAGTAGGTATCACACAATAAAAAGCTCCAACCAGCTATGAAGTTAGACCTCAGAAATGTGGACTAACTTTATAGCTGGTTGCTATAATTTGCACGTGTAGCATTGTCTCCTCTGCAGTCTCCCTTCAGCTGAGGGGGCTCCCAGCTCCAGAGGCACACCATGCCCAGTGAAAAACCCCAGACCCAGCAAATCATGGCTGCTGCCAACTCTAGGATTCAGAGGTGTGTGAAACCTCAGGATCCTGGGGATTACAGCTACCGTTCTCCTTGTCCAAAGTCTCCTAATGTATATTGATGTTACATAAGGCAAAGTATCTGTCTACACACATACGGAGAGAAAGAGAGAGAGAGAGAGAGAGAGAGAGAGAGAGAACGGGAATGGGAACAAGAGAACACTACCTCATGTGGTTCTATGATGTGAAGTACTGGAGGGTTCGGCTTGGGCTCATCAGGATGACGCACTCTCAGCCGTTCTGTGGCCATGGCAAGTTCATCAATAGCAGACACATGATCCCTCAATACCATCCAATATTCATGAAGTAACTATAAAATCAAAAATGATTACTAAAAATACTCAGGTAGTCTCCAGTATACTCCTGCATCACATTGTAAGCAAATTTACTGCCAAATCTCAATCTGAATCTTTAAATGAGGATTTCACAATCATGCAACTACCACAACTTTCTCTGAACCAGAAACTAAAAGATTATGGCTATGCTTTATCTTGCTCTCTTGGTACCGACTTTATGTACAGTTATGAATGAACATACTATCATAACCACTACAAATACATTAACACATCTAGAAACCAGGAAGCTGGCTGCATTTGTTTGACTCCACATAGCTTCAATTAAGAAAAGGAGTAACACTTGCTGCAAAGCAAGAAGTACTAAGGAAGCACTCTTAGATGAAGCTGAAACATTTTGTTCACTGAAGCAACAATACTAATATAAAAAATGCTGACATACAATCTTAGAACGTTCTTGATAACACAGAAAAAGTAATGTTCAAAAGAAAGCCAGAGGCATTGGGTTCTATTCACACACTGATTACCAGATACTTCAAATGTTAACTATTATAACTATTTACAGAAAACCAACAGATCATAAGCACAGTTCACAGTTTTCGCTCAGGAGTTTATGGTGATTATATTGTAATTTGTTAGTTTTTAAACTCCTGCAATTTTTTTCTGTTAAAGCTTTCTAGAACACTTTAAGTATTTTAACTGGTGGTCCTTCTCTGAAACCCAACAATTATCCCCATTTCTTTTCTGGCTTTTGGCTTCAAGGCCAAAAGATGCATACGATCTTGATTTCTTACTCTAAAGATATTCCTTAATGTGGGTTTTTGGGGTGTAATTTTTTTTAAATAAAGAAAAAAATATGAAGCATTGGTTCTGGAGCCTATACCTTAACAAATCACACATGCATACTCATTGTGCATGGCCACTGACATACAATTACGTAGAGAGAAATAAATTCAATGTAGTCTACATCACAAATAAGAAAAATAAAAATAAAACTGCTTATAAAAACGTGATGAAAGAAAACTAATAATCACCCCTGAGGACAACCTTAAGCGTTTCCTTGATGTTATCAATATCTTTTCCTTCTAGTCAGAGTCTTGATTTTACAGCTAACACCAGTTCCTTCTTCTCCTGAATACTGCTTTACATTAAGTGTTCATCTCTGCATGTAGTTTTAATAGAACAGATGCATAAAAGCTCTGAAATTAGTACCCACTAATAGAAAAGCAAGCAGTTACTTCAGCTTTCTTCTTTAAGCAAATGTTTAAGCAAGTGAAGTGGTATTACAGTGGGCAAAGCTTCCCAATTTTAAATAAAGCTGTCAAGCTAGTCTGTATAATTAGAAAAGAAACTAGAACAGTTCCCCTCCTCCCTTGCCTACAAGGAATTGGCACTGACAAAGCACATATATTTATATGAATTCTAAAACTAATCAAACACATGCGTGCCTTTGATTAAATGCAGCAGCTCTGGTATTTCAGGATAGGGTCAAAAGCCAGAACAAACTCCGTTCTAGATTTGGGAGTTCATACCTCAAAATGAACAGAACAGAATCAATGTTTCCAGGCCAGCACAGATGGATTCACAAATGTACTACTTTTATTGTCACTGGCATATTAGTTTTCCTTCTGTTTCCCAAAGCAATAGAACACGAAGAGACTATTTGTACCCTTCCTACACTAGCAATAAACCACAGTAATTGTCTGGCTTATGTCAAAAATACATTTTTTCTTTGTGCCAATTATAAAAAGTTCTGTACATAAAATAGTGAAATCTGAGATAAAAAGCTAGGGCCAACATTTTTAGTCAATATTTAGGTATCTAAAAAATGGCCTGAATTTCAGAAAATACCTGAAGTGTAGAAAGTACTTGAGAATCACCTAAATCAGGTGCCTAAATACTGATTTAGAGGCCCAGGGGTTCGTTCACATTGCTTTTGAGGTCATGGAGCAAGCTAGCCCTTTAATGAAGTACTGGCATCAGTCTCACTTGTCAATCAGTTTACTCCTCAGTCCAAGGGAATACATAACTAACAACCAGGCCTACTATAGAATAAAGGTAGACTGAACTAAAGCAAGAGGAGTTTTGGGGCATGCTGGGGAAGAGGCAGGTTGGTGATAACTCTCTGTAACTATAAAGCAAGTTGGAAAGACATGTAAGAAACAGAAGCCAGTCAGACAGAAGCCCCAATTAAGGGAGCTGCAAAAGTATTGGCACTAGTAGGACACGCTTATAAGCTCAGGTTTAGCTATAGTAAATTACTTTTAAGTAAAGAGGAAAGCCTATATGGTTATTAGAGACTGTTGTAAATGAAAAGGAACAACTGAACCCAGAATACAGAATTGGTGATTTACAATCCATGTTTAGAATGGGAAAAGTATTGTGAAGACTTAAGTTATAACAATTTAATGCGAGACAAAAAGTAAACTAAAGTGGCAGATGAAGCAGATAATGGATTCAGTGAACCCCACTACATACAACTCTGTTAAAATACGAAAATTAAATTGACTAAGTCAAATGATACAAGGTAGAAATTAACACCTGAGGCAGTGGACAGGCCTGACATTGGATTTGCTGAGTCCTGTTACACACAGACTTAATTAAATGAGGAAAAAAAGAATACAATTGGTGCAATGTTTTCATAGATGAAACTATACAGGTCCATACTGACTTGTTTTAGGAACTATGAAAGCAGATAAACACTACTCAAGTTAATCTGTGCAAAAACTTAATAAGCCCTAACGTTAGGTTTCTAAGATAAATTTGGGCTTGTGTTTATGTTACATGAAGTAAGTTGCAGTAATGTTTCTTCAAAATCACACCCACAGTGCAGTACCTTGTATTCCTTCTTCCATGCTTCAAAGAGCTCCAGAAACGTGTTGCCCTCTTCAGTTAGTTTAGCATCCAGACGGTGAGCTTTGGCAAAAGAGAGTATGGCTTTCAAGGCACGCTCTGTCTCACTTGCTGCCCAAAGTCCTCGGCTTGTAGTGGGTAAACGGTCATCAACAAGCCCTTCTTCATCTTCTATCATCTCCTCAAAAATAGCCATCTGACCTTTCACACTTAAATATACCAAAATACACCAAGTGTCACTGATTTCTGACCTCCATGCCCACTGCTGCATTTTGATTTTCTTTTGTAGCATACTACTGTTTGCTATGGAGGGGCAGGGTGTGGAGAAAGGAGGAGAGAAGGGAAAGGGAAAGGAGGGAAAAAACCCCACACATGATGGCACAACAGTAGACCAAGAAACTGGATATATCAAGTAGGCAAAATAATAATGATCCTCCCTATCTGAGGGATGTGAATAGGATGGGATTCAACACAGACAAGTGCAAGGTGATGCACCTCGGGAGGAACAACCGGCACCATACCTACAGGTTGGGG
>NW_017728943.1:123537460-123615591 GCF_001723895.1 Crocodylus porosus | reverse complement strand
AAGCTGGCAGAGGGAAGGTTTAAGCTAGATATCAGGAAGCACTACTTCACGGTCAGGGCGGCTAGGATCTGGAACCAACTTCCAAGAGAGGTGGTCCTGGCTCCTACCCTGGGGGTTTTTAAGAGGAGGTTAGATGAACATCTTGCTGGGGTTGTTTGACCCCAGTATTGTTTCCTGCCATGGTGAGGGGTCAGACTAGATGATCTACTCAGGTCCCTTCCGACCCTAGAAACTATGAAACTATGGATTTAAGCATCTTGGTTTTTTAAATTAAAGCTTACTTTCATGTTTATAACTTGTTCATAATTTAACGAGCAAAAAAAAATTTTGTTTCTTTTATGCCTCTTTCAATTGCTTTCAGAGCATACTGATGATAACCACAGTATAAGGTACTAGTGATGTAAATTCGGTGTAGAGATTCCCAGACCCCATCTACACATAATACTTACAGCATGAGTAATCAATCACACCTTAAGCAGTCACCCGGCCAAACATTCAATCAATTAATGGCATGATAAAAAGAGGAATAAGCTCTTTTTGTAGCTGGTTCATATAATGCCATTAACTCAGGGGTGTGCACCTGACTGCATCTGGCCCACAGATAAGTTTTGGGCAGACAGCTCCAGGCAGCTGTTGGCAGTGGGGGAGAGGCACTATGTGGCCGCACAGCAGCTCCAGACGAACACTCTGCCCCCACTCGGGGCCTGGAGCCTGCACAGCAGCGGCTTTAACCCACATGCAGCCACAGGGAGCCAGAGCCTGAGCTGGGTATGTGGGGGAGCCACTGTGGCACATGCTGCCGGAGCATATGTACTGCATGAAAAGGGCACTGGGTGCCGAGCTGCAGTGGCTGTTGGGGTGCTTTGACCCAGAGGTGGTGGCTGGGTTGGTGCAGAAGGTCGAGCGGCTGCAGGAACTGCTGGAGGTGCTGGTGGGCCTGCCCGATCCTGAGCCAGAGACTCAGCCTGGTGGCTGCTTGAACCTAACTGGGTCATCTGCTGTGGGTGGCATGGAGACTGCATGAGGAGAGGGGTGCAGCATCTGGCTGTGAGGTGAGTGGGTTCCCCTGGAATGGCTTGGATGTGGAGCAGCTTGTGCACCCTCCAGCCACCCTGTACCCACCCCCGAAGCCCACCTAGCTGGGAGACGGGGCCAATGCATGGCCTGGGTAGAGCTCATGGGCACTGGGACGGAGCAAAGGTCACTGAAGACCCACTAATACCCAGCACCTTCTCTGCAAGGTTGGGGGGAATGCAGGGAGCCCTCAACTACAACTCCAAGGAGCTGTGCAGCAGGTGTCCAAAGGGCCAGTCCTGGTGCCCAAAGAGGACAGCAGGGGCTTGGCAGGCAAGCATGCTGCTGCCTGTGCCATTGGGCAAGCCTGGCAGCCAGGGCATGGGAAGCCTGGCCAGGCCCAGGGAAGGGATAACAGTGCCTGGCTGGGCCGTGGGGAGGACCTCAAGCTCCCACTCCTGCTTTTACTCTGGCACCAGACTTTACTTGGCTGCAGGGAGCTCGTGTGTCCATGTGTGCATGCGTTTCTGGTCCTCAACAGCTTACCAAAACTCGCTAAGTAGCACTGCAGCCCAAATAACTGCCCAACCCTGCATTAAGTGAGAGTGTGGCCATGGGCCCCTGGGACTGGGAGCCAGATCAGCTAATCAGAGCTATCAGCTAGGGGGGGCCATATGCACCCCCAAGCCTTAGAGCTCCCTCCACAGGGTGAGACTAGGATTGGGTTCCCCTCACACTGGCAAGAAGGTGTGATGGGATCTGATTCTCAATCCCACAATAATGCCTTCTGCCACACACATGGCACAGCAGGAGGTATGACTGTGTGGATCACACATTAGATCCCATCACACCTTTACCTGCATGTGTAGAGGGGCCTTTATATGCTCAGTAGTAGCCTTAAAAGTAATATATTTTTGAGTGCTTCCTTAGAATTCAAGACTTACTAGCATTAAAAAAAATAAAAAATGGTGCAGTGGAATCTTTGCTCAGAACTGATACCTGATCAAAAGAATCCTTTCAAAATCAAGAAGGTCTCGGTTCCCTCCTCTGTCACATTGATACTGGAATGGGCTTTAGGATTTAGGAATGAGTCTACATCCCATTAACTGTTAATGAGAATTGTTTTCTTTGCTCAGGCACTTCTGAAAATTCCTCACCAGCCCTAAACTCTTAGTATTCTCCCCTTTCTAACTGTTAATTTATGGTCTGACAGAATATTTAGATGAAAATAAATAAGCAAACAGCCATGTTGTTGGAGGACCAGTTATCTGCATGCATGCAATCAATCACTTACACATACAGACTGTGTAGGTGAACATAGCTATCAAATTGACACACAAAGTCTGGAAACACTTTTAAGTCTTTTTCCCTGTATAATTTCAGATTGCACCCCATAAGGGAAAAAAAATAATTTATTTGTTCATTTTACAAGTCCCCCCCCAAAATGTAACATACAAGCAAGTGTAATGCCATTTATAACAATGATACTTAACCTCTTTGCAAAAATAAAATGAATGATTACTTCTAGAGAAAGGTTAGATAACTCAGGATAATTTGTATTTTAAGAAATTTCTTGTACTACAGAAAAAGCAGCAAAACTACTTACGTATGAGAAAACAGCTTTGACTCATAGTCTGTGAACAACTCATCAGCCTTACAGAAGACACAGCTGGAATACAAGATGTTTTAAGGAGGAGCTTAGAACTTCAACCAATCAGCAAGGAATTCCTATAATTATTTCCATTCTGATTAATGAAAGCACAGATGACAATTTTATATAAAGCTTATTACATTGTCACATATTCAATGACAAAGTAAATGTGAATAATTGATATCCCTTTTTAATAAAATAATCTTGGATTCTAAGCGTATAAACTGGGTTCCTGAAGGCAAAAAGGACTCCAATTGAAAAAGGGCTCCAAATGACTTCAATTGAATTATAGGTTCTTCCATATTTAAATTTCCTTCTCATTCCAAATAAGGGATGGAGATTCATCAAGACACCTCCTACTCAAGAATTTATTTATTTTTTTTACATACTTGTTGAGAGGAAGTCTAACAGGCCGCAAATGGCAGATAGTGGCAGCCTCAATAACTTCCTTAGAAGGAGGGCCTTCTAGGTTTTTGACAGCTTCTCTTACAAGCTTCTGGAACTTCTTCACTTCTTCTAGCTGAGTAGTGAGCAGGTACTGAAGGCCTCTACAATCACGGAACCTGATAAACAACAACAGCAACAACAACAAAAAACAGCTAACTCAGTCTAATTCAGTAGTTTCACAGAGAAATGAAGCAAACTACACACCCACGTAAAGCCCAAACCTGCAAACACTATCAAATGTAACACCCACTTTTAGAAAGATTCCACACAGTGAAGTCATTGAGATAATATTATAAATCCAAGATTTTCATGTTTCCAATATACAGAACTATCTTTGAAGACTGAAATAGTGGTTTAAAGGGGAAATGACACAGGTTTTGGAAGTGACAACAATCTGTAAAATCATATTCACTGATACAGCTCTGACTATGACTACGTCTAGACAAATTTTATTGAAAGGTAAAAGCAGGCGTTTACTAAACATCAACTGTTCAGTAAGTGTCCAAAGCTTGTTCGTACTCCCCAGCAAGTAGAAGCTATGATAGCTTAGTCAACAACAGAATAGGGATAAAAGTTATCATAGCTTAACTTCCACTTACACTGGGGAAAAAAAACAAACCATGTACACAGGCAATATTCTATCCCCTTTTGGTCTGTGGTAAACTGTTCATATGTTCACACACTGTGGTCAATAGTGCCTGAAACCAATTAGCATTTGATTTGTGTTTATTGACCAAGATTTCCCAAATCTGTTGGTCTCAATCCAGTGCCCAGTGGACACGCATAGCTATCAAAAACCCACCATATTTATCACCTGAGTTCTAACAGGTAAAGCTTTACAAGGGTATGAAGTGAAGGTCTACTTTCCCAAAGCTATATCATTGCTCTTGATCAGCTCTAGAGCATGCTGCCATGGCAGCATATGGAGCGCACCTTGCACTGTGAGGCCCTTTCTGTAGCTATTCTTGGGACACAGTGCTTTGGATATCAGGACACTCAGCAATTTGACATCTTTCCAAGCACTTCAAGTTACTTCCCCACCCAAGAAAACTTTTCTATCCCTAAGAAAAAGCCAGAAAAAAAATCTTATGGAGCAACATCATGCGGCTACCAGTTTAAAAGATCAAGTTAAAAAATACATATTTAGTTTGGAATTCCCTGACAAATTAAATGCTCTGTCACAGGGCATTAAAGTGCCCTGCTCCTAAAGAAGGACAGGTGTGGGTTGCTGGGACAACACCAGAGGTCACCTGACCGGAAGGGGGCAGGGCCTGGCCTTTTTAAACAGCCTGGGGTCTCAGGACTGATGGTGTTTGAGGAAAGGGTGTAATGTGAAGGGAGCGACAGGTAATAATTTCAAAAGAATTAAAAGTGGTACTGATGGGTTCTAGTGGAAAACTATCCATAACCCTGTGCTTAAAAAAATTCACATCATGAATGGGAAGCAGCAGGATTGGAAATGGGTGGACCACAACGGGGGGTCCAAAAAATACTAAGAGTGAGTCCCTAGAGCAACAAAATAAACTGTAATTCAGTTTTCTTTTGAGAGATTCAATTCCGATGCAATCAACATTTAATTATTTGCTCACTGGTTGCACATACATGGAAAAGTATAAAAATACAGTAGACAACACAAAGAAGAACATTCTAATGAATGCCTGCCTAGGTGAAAACTGAAGTTCTCTCTCTTTTCAAGTTTTATATTTACTTTCTCCTTTTAGAAATGCATATTTTAAAACTTAATTGTAGCCCAGATGTTCTGAAGCACAAGTGCCTAGCATTTAATTGAATTTGCTAGCACAAACTGATTAGAAAACTCAAGCAGATTTAAGTGTATTAATTATGCTATTTTGTAGTTATTCTCTTACTTGTCTGCCATGGAGAGTTTATTCGTTTGCTGTTTGTAGTTGCTGGTTATCTCATTTTGCACACGCTGAACAAGCTCCTCATCAATGGCATATTGTATTGCTGTCTGGATCGCATCCAACCACCAAGGCGAACCAGAATGTATCTGTACACAAGAGAGTAAATTGAACCATGAATACTCAACAAGTACTTTTCTCACTATGGCAGGAACTTTGACTGCTCTCTGGACCATACTCTTAAGCCCAGATTTGTAAATTTTACTGGAAGTAGCTAAGAGATGAAGACATGGCTGGGAAGTACCCCTCTCACATTTCAATTAAATGCATGACTAGTGAGTATTTCCCAGTAAGTTTCCAATTACTTGCATACTCTTCATCTCCCCTTTAAACATACCTAGACTGTCTATGCAAGAGAAGAATAAAGGTTTGTAGATTAGGAAATGTTTGTAGAATGTGTAAACTAAGACATTTGAAAGCCTCCTTCTATGAGGAATAATCCCCTTTTCTCCTCTACTTGGGCACAGACTAATGGTAGAAAGAGAGAAGAATAAAGGGCTTTTAAAGGAAAGAAACAAGTCTTTCTTCAAAATTAACAAGAAAAATAACAAAAACTGAAGTATGCTTGAAAATTTAAAAGAGGATGGAAGTAAATGGAAAAAATAAGTGTATTATTTGCTGTTATTTCATCTTCCATTTTCTTATTCATTATATTAAAATGTAGCCTAATCATCAGCATTTCAGCTCAAGCGTTTATTAATCCATTATTCTTTTATATCTTCCTGCAGCACCAAAGCTAACAGAGTATATTAAAGTTATTGAGCTATTCTAGTCTAGAAGAACAGCTGCTTAGGAAGTAAATGAGGCCCCATCTGGTACAGAGCTTTTTTAATACAACAGTAGTATCTTCAAGGTCAGTATAATATTGATTCTTATCTTAAATTTCAAGAGGTGAGAGTGTAGGTATTATGGATGTGAAAGGTTAAAAGTTTAAACGATAAGTATATTTATACTGGTATACTGGTTAACGTTTAGCGCAGAGTCCAGAGGGGAAGAGAAGCAGTGCAGTACCTCAAACAGGAAAACTGGTAGGGCAGGCAGAAGCGAGAGAGGAGTGAGAAGGAAGGGAGTGTGGAGGGAGCGGGGAGGGAGGGACTAGTACCCATAACCTATGAGGTTAAAGAGGAAAACAGCAGGCAGCCTAATGACTAGTCAATTAAGCAATTAGCTGCTTGCTCACTGGTGCTCAGAAGCCAGATGGAAGGAGGTAACAGGCTACTTAAAGTTTAACCTGTCCCCAACCTGCACTGCCTGCATTGCCTGTTTCCTCCCTCCTAGCTCGCTGGAAAAGCCCCTCGCCTGCTGTTACAGCAATCTAGCTTCCTGTGGGCTTTGTTGTCTGGCAGGGCTTGCTGTTGCTCAGGTCAAAGGCCCCGGAGAACAGTTCCCAGGAGCAGCTGTATCCAAGCAGGTGTGTGTGTGGCCCCTGGTTCCGCACAGTGCTCCAAGCAGGTGGCTGAAGCCCACCCCCTGTGGCAGGGTGGGGTGGGGCAGGGCAGATGCTGGCCTGGGACTCCACACCCCAGGCCGAAACTAGGTATGTGTTATCGGTTAACCATTTAACCAACACAGAGGAGGTTATGTTTTTCAAAAATATTTACATCCTAGCTACTTTTTTTTAAATAACAACTGTCTCACTATTACCTTGCATTTTTCCCCATGTGTCTGCTATATCCACCTGTTGTATTATGCGCATGTGTGCACAGAATTCAGTACAGTGGAGTCCACATTCTGACTGGGTTTCTTATTCCTGAGTGCCCCAAGTACCTAAAATTATGTATTTAATGCTTTACATTGAGTACACCCAAGTTAAGACACACAACTGTGTTGGGTACCACATGCACAGGTGGCAATAAAGGAGATTTATATAAGTAATTAGTAAACCAAAATTACAAGCTAGTTACATGAGAGAGACCTACCTTTCTCTGGAGCTCCCGAATGGTCTGCAGAACTGGCTGCAATGCCTGATGAGCTTCTGCAACTTCTGCATTGGATTTACTCATATAATGTTGTCGAAGTTGTTTAGCCTGTAAGTAAATAAGAGGGCAAATTCTGCTTTAGTTTTTTATATTTACGTAAAATTATTAAATACACGAAAGTTCTCAATTATTGTACTGCATTTGTTCAAGAATGTGGTTGATTATCCATGGTGTGTACGTACTTGCCTTCACCTGTATCCAAATATCATATTTTTTCCCTTAAGTTCTTGGTAAGTTCATACAATTCAATAGTTATTGCAATACAAGCTGAGAGGCATATTGTTGTGATAAACTAAAAACACAGGGAGACTAATGATTTCCACAAATACAACATCTAGATATACCTAGTATATTACCAAAATTATTTTACCTGAACACACAAAAAGTAAAAAGCCCTTTTTTCTGTACTCTTTAAAAATCATTCACTAGCTACACAACTACTACTGAGTCTGAGAATAACAAATAATTTTATACTTCACCAAAACGCTTACTTCAGCACAATAGTGAATTAAGGCTGTAGAAGGGTTTACAGGTGAATATCCTGACTTTTCAGGTACATTGAATAATGACTTTTTTTTTCTTAAAGGTGATACACTTCTGTGAGTGAAAATTCACTGTGACAAGTGGCAGTATGAAAATGTTATGGTTATCAGTTTATATAATCATTAGGTATGTCAATCTTCATTAGGTCTCCAGTCCACCCATTCTATATGGTATGTTCCCAATATTTTGCACAGGCCACTCCTTCTAGTGTTGGTGTTGCCAAATCTTTTGGGGTGCATTGTGGTGCTACAGGGCATATCAGGAGATGATTCATAGTTTGCTTCTTCTGCCAATCATATTTGTTGGTTGCATAGAGGCTCCATGATTTCATGATAAAGTTGCATCTGCCAAGACCCACTCTCAATGTATGTCAATGGTAGGTTAACAGATACACTAAGTCTCAAACATATTTTTCCCATATAAGTGGGAAATAAAGATGTACCTCCTCACACTATTGTGTGTGGTTTGTCTCATATTTATCTTTGCTGTCTGCATTTTGCAGTTAAGACTTGCTCTACTTTGTTTTGGCTGTTCTGAAAAAAATATTGTTATAGGTATGAGTGGAGCTTAATCACCATAGAGGAGCTCAAGGATCCTTGGATGACCTCTTTGATCAGGAAAAAACACCTTAGTTTCCACAGAAAAGATTCCATTCCTTTTCCTTGTGTCTGGTGTGTCTACATGTACAAAACTTTTGTGAACCCATGTTCACTTCAACAGATATTGTGAAAGGCCAGCATAGAGCAGACCAGTCACAGTTTCAGTTTAATAGTTTCTAGAGTCGGAAGGGACCTGAACAGATCAAATCCGACCCCCTGCCCTGGGCAGGAACGAGTGCTGGGATCATAATACCCCAGCCAGATATCTATGCAACTTCTTCTTGAAGACCCCCAAGGTAGGGGAGAGCACCACCTCCCTTGGGAACCCACTCCAGAGTCTGGCAGGCTTAACCAAAAAGTAATGCTTCCTGATATCAAGCCTGAATCTGCTCTCAATCAATTTGTGGCCGTTATTCCTTGTTATCCCAGGTGGTGCCCAGGGGAACCACTTTTTTTCACAACCATCACCTATTTTCTGCTGGTTCCCCCTGGTGAGTTTATAGACAGCCACCAGATCCCCTCTCAGTCTCCTCTTGTGGAGGCTGAATAGATTCAGGCCCTTTAGTCTATCTTCATAGGGCCTGGCCTGCTGCCCCTTGACCATGTGAGTGGCCCTCCTCTGGACCCCTCCATGTTAGCCACATCCCTCCTGAAGGGTGGCGCCCAGAACTAGACACAGTACTCCAACTGCAGCCTGACCAGTACTGCATAGATGGGAAGGATCACCTCCCTGGACCTGCTTGTGATGCATCTGTAGATGCACGACAAGGTGTGGTTAGCCTTATTGACCGCTTCCTTGCATTGGCGACTCATGTCCATTGTGGAGTCAACAATGACTCCAAGATCCCTTTCCAACACTGTTGTTGAGAAGGGTGTTCCCCAACTTAAAGGTATGTTGCAGGTTTCTTCTCCCTGGATGCAGCACTTTGCACTTGTCTGCGTTGAATTCCATCCTATTCTCATTTGCCCACTTCTGTAATTTGTCTAGATCTAGTTGGATTCTGTCCCTCCCCTCCAGTGTGCCCACTTCTCCCTAAATCTTTGTGTCATCAGCAAATTTGGACAGTGTGCTTTCCAGGCTAACCTCCATATCACTGATAAAGATTTGAATACCACAGGCCCGAGGAGCAAGCCCTGGAGAACTCCACTGCCCACATCCCTCCAGGTTGAAAACAACCCATCCACCACCACTCTCTGGGCGCGACCATTGAACCAATTTGCCACCCATCTGACTGTGTAGGCATCAATGCTGCAGTCACCTGGATTTTTTTTATGAGAATGGGGTGAGAAACAGTATCAAAAGGCCTTCTTGAAGTCCAGGTAGACAACATTCACCCCAATGCCCATACCCAAGGACCTTGTGACTTGGTCATAAGGAGACAAGGTTAGTCAGGCAGGATCTGCCCAGAATGAACCCGTGTTGGTTGCCCCTGAGGGTTACCTCCCATGCTGGGTCCCTGCAGATATGTTCCTTGATAATTTTGTAAAAGGTCTGCCCAAGGACTGAGGTGAGACTAAATGGGCTATAGTTACCCAGGCTCTCCTTGTAATTGGCCCTTTTCCAGTCCTCTAGGACCTGGCCAGAGCACCGTGAGTGCTCATACAGCTGTGCCAGGGGCCCTGCTACAACCTCTGCCAATTCCCTCAGTACCTTCGGATGAAGAGCATTCGGACTTGCTAATTTATACATATCCAGCCCCTCCAAGAGTTCCCCAACTAGATCGTCCCTGACCCCAGACATGATGTCATGTCCCCTGATCCTGTCCGTAATCCTACCAGGGTAGTTGTCCTGGTCCCTGCTCAGAAACATGGAGGCAAAGAACTAGTTGAAGAGATCAGCTTTTTCCTTTGCTGAAATCACCAGATTGCCAAGCCTGTACTGTAGGGCACCCACATTACCTGGTGCCTTCTTCTTACTCCCTATGTATTTGAAAAAGAACTTTTTGTTATCCTTAATTCTGGTAGCCAGCCCTAGTTCCAGCTCTACTTTAGCCACCCTAACCGCTTCCCTGCAATCATGAGCAATGGAGGTATAATCCTCCTTGGTGATTGCCCCTTGCCTCCACTGCTTGTATGCCACCCTTTTTGCCCTCAGGCCCCCCTGGATGTCTTTACTGAGCCACGGAGGCTTTTTAGCACTCTTGCCCCTTTGGTTTGCATTGGGACTGACTCCCTCTGAGCTTGAAGGATTGTCTCCTTAAGGAACAACCACCCACCCTGGACTCCCATCTCACTGAAGCTCCGAGTCCCCAGTGTCTCTCTTATTAATTTCCTTAGCTCACTGAACTCGGCCCTCCTGAAGTCAAGGACTTTTGCTTTACCACTTGGCTTTTACCACCCTGCGCCAGATAATAAATTCCAGCAAACAATGGTCACTAATGCCTAGGTAGTCAAGCACCCACAGATCCCTCACCAGGTCACACAGCCTGTGGCAAAGACCAAGTCCAGCAAGGCATTTCCTCTGGTAGGATTATGTACCTCCTGGGTTAGGTGGAGGTCCTGTATGCAGGCTTAAAACCTATGTGAGCATTCAGACCTGGCTGACTGATCCTCCCAGCAGATGTCTGGGTAATTTAGGTCACCCATGACAACGACATCCCTTGTCCTTACAGCCTCTGTGAGCTGACCTGAAAATTCCAGGTCCAGCTCATCCCCCTGGTGAGGCAGTCTGTAGTAGACACCCACTATCAAGTCCCTATCCCCACGACTCCCTTGCATTATAACACAGAGTGCCTCAGTTTGCCCCTCTTCTAAACCCATCCTAGTTTGAAGAGCTATACAACAAAAGTGAGTTTGCTCTCATATACTAGCGTAAAAGCAAGAGTGAATCCAATTAAGTCAACAGAGGAAGGGATGTGTGAGGACAATTGGACTTCTACTTGCCCCACTCTCCAACACTTAATCGCCACCTCATTAATCCATCGACCAGCAACAGAAGAACAGAAATTAAGGTTCCTTGAGGTGGCTTGCCTCTCTTTCATTGAGACAGGAGTCACTTTGCATTCACCATGGCACACTGTAGGTTATGGGAGAGTAGTTACAGTGCTGTAAATTCAGGTACACTAGCTACTTTGCACACACCCCTGATGTGACTGTTTTTAGTATACAATAAGTGCAAGATAGCTTACAGTGCCTTGAAAGAGCTCTGTGGTTGAGAGCTACTGCAAAGTACAAAAAGCTAACACAACATAGAGAAGCTTAGTGCTCACATGACTAGCACAGTAGTAGTTTGTGTGCTGAAAAATCCAAACCCTAGTTTATCACAGACTAACTTCCCCGCACAGACAAATCCTAAAGGGGTGGCTCATTTCTCTTCTTTTCACTCTGTCAAAAGTAGGGAATGCTTGGGAAATAACCTGGTGTATTCCAACTGATCTGCTCCTGTCTTGTTACTGTTTGTAGGTTTTAGAACAAACCCTGAGGACATGGCTTAAAAAGACTAATCCTTGGTGCTTTGTTCCTTTCCTGGCTATAAGGCATCTTATACAAATCCAATACTAGACAAAAAGAAAAGTAGAAAGAAGTTGCAGGAAACAGCAAAGAGGAAAAAAATGTTCTCATGAGCTCAAAATTAAGAAGAGGGAGATAGTTGGCTAATGAATTATGCTGACCTAAGAGAAGCTACTTTGAAAACTTGAAATACAGGTACTTCCTAAAATTTTACCCAGGAGGTGCTATAACGTTCGACACATCTTTTTACCATGTCTTTCTACTGTAGCTACCTTGCAGTACCCTTAGACTAAGATAAATTTGAGTATGAATTTACAGCACTGTAACTACTCTCACATAACCTACAGTGTGCCATGGCGAATGCAAAGTGACTCCTGTCTCAATGAAAGAGAGGCAAGCCACCTCAAGGAACCTTAATTTACCACAGGCTCAAAGTGTGCACATGGGCAGGGACTATGGAATAGCTAATACACCAAGTTTACACCCTACCTTCCCTCATGATAACTTATTCATGTGGCATATCCACAGACTGGCACTCTGAGACATTGTATAGTGCAGTGAAACTTGTGTTATATGCACTGTCACAGAATAGTGTATTCTAGGATTTCATTGTCAAAGCAAATACACCCAACCAAGATTTCGTAGCAAGTTAGACAGCAAGTCCCTTTTTAAAAACATGTTGCTGTGACGGATACCTCAAGCAGAAGTCATATAAATTAAAACATGTAAACTGGCTTCACCTGCTGTTTTTCCTTTTCTCAGTTTTTAATTATTTGCATATTGTACTATCTGACCCCAAACCTGAAAGCACTTATATGTACTTAATTTTACACTCAGAAATGTCCTAAGTGCCTATGAAACTACTCCTGCACAGACATTTGCAAAACAGAAGCCTTGGTGATCAGCTTTTGAAATTTCCTGTAAACACGCTTGTACCACTGGGAAAAAATCTGATCAATCAAATGAAATCAATATTCAGATCAATGAAAAACAGGTCTGTTAACCTGTTTGTCACCTATTTTATTTCATTTTTTGAAATGGCATTGTAAGTCAAAGATGACATGGCATTGTAAGCCAAAGATGGTTACATTCTTTCGAAAGTACAAACAACGCCCCCACATTGTTCTCAAAAATGTATTTGCATAAAAAATGAACAGTAATCACCTCTTCTTCAAGCCTGCTATCTCGCAAGGTTGGTGGTATCCCTGGATGTTTTGCTACCAGCAGTTCCATGAGGTTGTGTGTTGAATGTAGTCTCTATACACATACAAAGTCAACAATAATCATACAACAATGTACCATATTATTATGACAGCAGTCAAATCCTATAGGCATTTTGTGAACCAGAAAAAGATCATACAAAATCCTGTAAAGCTAGGACTCTCCTCTGTAAATCTGGAATCATTTTAGGAATGTGGGTGAGCAACATCTCTGGATATGGATAAATGCACACTTAAAATCATTTCAAAAAGGGCTGGGGAGTTTTCACTCAGAACTCTGGAAGAGCTGTTATATTCTAACAATTGTGTGTGCCACCTAGAAACAATATACATATCGAAAACCTAGCTAGCTCCAACTTTCACGCTGTTTCAACCAGAGTTTAAATTGGAGCCGTTTTTCTACATTTGTATTGTTCCTTGCTCCCATTCACTTAAATTATCAGAATAGAACTGCTGAGGCACGCTCCAGATCAGGAGCTTCCCTTTTAAAATGATTTCTTTAAAAGGACTCCAAATGCACATGTCCAAACTGTATGTGTAATACAAATCAAATATACAGAACAAAACGGACCTCTCCAAGGTTTCACAACAAATCAATGAAAAATTCTCAGCCCTTTGATTTTGTGTCATTACTTCCTATCAGAAGCAAGTCATTTACCTTAATGCATATTTGTTTAGAATGACTGTCAAAAGGAATATGGAAAGAATTGTTTAGATTTACTTTAAATAGACAAACTTGACAAAAGCCAACAGTTTGAAGTCAAAGCAATGCCTAAGAGCTTTTGCCATTTTCTTAAAATTTGCAAATATACCTTAATTGGCATAGTTATTGTTATATTAATGGCTGCCATATGATACAATAATACAGATAACAATTAATATGAAAAGTAAAGCCTTCTTGAATTAATAAACCAAAGATATTACTGGATACTATGAACATGGCTGTAGGAGGAGGAGAACTACTACATATGTGCAAGGTCCTGCATGAGAATAATGCAAATACAGTACAATAATCTAAAACACTGGTTTTCAGCCTTTTGGCCCTACAGGCCAGATCAGTCTCCGCATACCAGGATCAAGGCCCCACCCTGCCCTGAATGCTTGATTTAGCATGCAGGTCCATGACGGCCACTGGGCCCCTAACCACTTGAGGGGCATCCCACAGGCCATATGACATACTGCTGAAGGCTGAATCTGGCCCACAGACCTTGGGCTGAGCTCCCCTGATCTAAAATATTGGTGTTCAACCGTTGTTTTTTAAAAACAAGTGAAACAAATCTTAAAAGCAGAAATAGGCCAAGAGCTGCAAAGAAAAACATTATAATTCTATAATGTGTCATACCCTAATAGGAAGTATTTAAACTATATTAGAAAAGAAAAGATACATTTTTAGTTATCTCAGTCTTATTAATACAAACTAAAAAGTTCAAGATTCTGTAGTATTATTTTATAAAAATTATTAAATTTGCTAAGGGCCTGTTGTGCATGACAGAGGAGGCAGTGAAACTGTCCACACTGGGCTAGAGTGAGGTCAAGTGGCAAGGTGCCCAGCTCAATGCCCTGTTCAGCAGCAGGGATTGAGGCTGATGAGCCATCAGCTTGTATTAACTTATAAGGAGCTGTTTGGCTTCCAGATTCTTAATGTTGGTGGAAGATGGTGGGATCTCAAGCCTGTGGGAAAAGAAGACATCCTGAGATTGCCTAGCTGGCATCACTGAACCTTGCCTCCCTGAGCTTTCCAATGCCATACTTCTATCACAGTGGGTGTAAGATCATGCTCTGTCCCAGAGCACTGGGACTTTCTCTGAAATAACATTGTTTCTTTTTTCAGGTGCTGTAACAGTGTGGTGCCTGCGTGGGTCACCCAAGGGTGGGTCTCTACAGCCTTTCCCCTTCCAGGTGCAAAGTTTCCACATGGCTCTGAAGTGCAGAAGCTGAGCCATTGTTGCTGTTTGCCTCCCCCTCCCCTTTTTCTCCACTAAATTCAGCTCCAGGGAAAAAAAAAGAATGAGCAGCAGTGATGATGCTCAGCTCCTGGGTTCCATATATTAAAGAAAACTGTGACTACAACCAGTGCCCACACTGACATGCTGGTAAGATCAGAGCTTTCACGTGGCTCTGAACTGCAGGAGCTAAGCACCACCGCTGCTGCTTCCCCCCATTTTTTCCCCTGCTATTGGATTCAGCGGGATGGGGAGGGAAAGGGAAGGGGAGGTGAATGGCACCAATGCTCAGCTCCTGCAACCCAGAGCTGCGTATAAATTCAGTTCTTATTGGCATGTCAATGCAGGTGAGCAGTGCTGCTGCTCATACCTGCCTTTCCACTGTCACTCAATTTAGCCACCAGAGAAAGGAAAGGAAGAGCAGCACGAGGATTCATCTACACTGATGTATCAGTGTTCACTCCAGCTGTGCAGGGCAGAGGTTGAGCAACCCCAATCTAAAACAATACTTCAATTCTTTTGGTGGCCACAAGCACTAAATAAACAATTAGTAAACTAGCCAATTACACTGGCCACTACAAGATATGCAAACATGTCATAGTTCTAACACAAAAAGTAGATCTAAATTACCCTTGTCAAACACGTCTTTGAAAATGTCATTAGAAGTACCTGTTCTTTACATAGATATACATGCATAGCATCCTAAAGGTCTTTTCTTTTTTCCTGTTCTTTTAGAAATAACATTTCTTGCCAGAACAGAAATCTGATTTCCCTACATTTGGCTGTACTTAATACAGAAGCCATCATGGCTTCCTTCTATTTACTTCTGCCTACAAGCCAGCACCAGGAAGGCAACAGTCATATGACAAACTTGAGGAATAAGCTTGTTAAATTTTAGAGCAGAACAGCAGGTGGAGCTCTCACTTTATGCTTTAGAGAATTATTAAACATTACAAGCCCTTTGGGGCTGATTTTATGAAGATATTTAGGTGGACAGTTCTCATAGATCATAAAGAACACACTACCAGTATCACTTTGTAAATCAACTGTGAAAAAGAGTTGCATCAAAATTCTGCTGGAACCCAAGATGTACAAGAAGAAAAAGCTGGAAAATTTACTTTAAAAATGCCGTTGAATCTGAACGTGTACTTACTTGTAAGGAATCTGTTTTGAGCTTTTCTTTGTGCTCTTCAGAAGAACGTAACACCTCTCTGTATAACTCTGCAGCCAATGCATATTCACCTAAAGAATTAAAAGCTATTTATATCGAACACAGGATTTTTGTTTCCAAATAGATAGGAGTGGCCATCACCTGAAATTTGTGTAGGATATTTTCAGAAGACTATTTTCACGTGCTTTTAAAATTATTTTTATTTTTAAAAAAACATCTGTTAAAGCACATCAGATAAAGTATCGTTTATACCTGCAGGCCTCGCTAGGCCCAAGTTGACACTGCCCTATATGAAAGTTCAATGTGGAAAATAAGTTTGTAAGACTGGCATCAGAGTACGATGTTTGTGCCTTCCAGGGCAAACAGTCTGATTTCAAGTTAAGCATGGGGTTTTTTTGCAACTTCCTGTTGGAAGACTCAAAGTCGAGCAGGATTTTGCAGGTCATTTTGTTTGCATTTACATGTGCCCATGAAGTTCAAATTTTCCATTACGACAAACTGAGGGGGTTGCTACAGGGTAACTTTAGGCAGCTTCTGGAGCTCTTAACCCCTGGACTGGCTATACATTAACAACTTTAAGTGACTTCAAACACTTGTTATTTGGCTTAAAGTTATGCCACACCAGGGCTAGATTATCTCTAGCCTGCCTAAATTTGCTCCTAATTAGGTCCATTATGGTGTGGCCACTCCACACAACTATACCACCCAAGTTGAAGTCTTCCAGTATCCCAGGATGCAGTGGCCCCTCCAGAGTCAGGGCAACATGGATACCCAGGAGCAGCAGGGGCAGAGCCAGCACCACAGCCCTGGACCACCCGGCAGCCATGGTGCCTCTCAGACTGGCTCACTGCTCCATATGCCCAGGACAGATTCGGGCCACAGTTCCCAGACTAGGATTAGGAGCTACGGGCAGGACCAGCTTGCTGTTCCCACTGGGCATAGCTAGTGCCAGAGTCCTGGAGCTTGCTCACTCTGCTTACGCCCAACTACCTGGGAACATGAACGGGGTAGGGCAGAGGGACAGGTGGTACAGGAATTTCCCACCCCCACAGGCTTTGGGAAGTAGCCGAGTGACACAGCCAACGAACTGGTGGCCACACCCTTTACAGCCTAGCAGAGCATGGGGTCAGTGGGAACCAGCCTCAGGCTGCCATCTTGCAATCACTGAGCTCCACCATGCTCCAGCTGCCTACAGGTGAAGCACAGGCAGAGATGGTTTTCTGCCTTAAGGTGCAAACGCTCCACTAAGATGAACAACACTAAGCTGATTAACATTTGTGCAGCTTACAGCGTAAGGTATAACAAGGCCCTGAATCTTCTACAACATATTGCACTGGTGTAATGAAGAATCTGCCTTGATAGTACATCTTATCTCACAGTTCAGTTTACCCTCCCACAAAACTTAACTCAGTACTTTGAAACCTGACGACAAAAAAAGGAGAAAAAAAAAAGCAGGACTGGCAGAAATGGGGTGTCGCAGACAAATCAAGAATTCAGTATTACCCAGCCCAACCAAAAACACATATCTGAGCTGCAGTCAAGTCTCTCCATCACAGATAGGCCTCATCAGCCATTCTGGGACACACAGATAAGACAATAATGGAAGATGATCATCCCCCACTGTGAGGGATTGCCAAAGAAGAAACCAACAGCAAAACATTTAAGAAAAGGTTAGTTTGGATAAGCAGATATGACTGCACAAGCACAAAAATCAGACCTGTTAATATAAGGTGCCACTTTCATGATCAATTTTCAGAGAAAAACTATGGTTACATGACCACATGCACTTCAATACAGAAATAAATTGCAAAATTTACTCATGTTTTCATGGCCCCCAAGAACAAATGGAAGATGTATCTAACAAATAACTGAATGAATAGCTTGGAAAAACTCAACAAGAGTGGTGGCCCATATATAATAATGGGTGGCCCCTCCATAAATAATGGAGGCCTGGACAGAAGAAAATGAAATCACTTTTTCATTTTCAAATACCTAGAAAAGTGCTACTTGAACCAGAGGTTTTGATATTTTATATTAATTCTGAGTTGCTAGCAGTATTAAAAAAGCGCTTGTGAAAGGTACCAGATACCTGGCCTAGGGAAATAATTAATGTTTGTACTTCTTCACATTTTTTCTTTAAAAAAAGAGGTAATTCATTATTACAATGTGTTTATTGTATATGAAGTGCCCACTTCCTTTTCTGGTCAGGACCAGAAGCCACTGCAAACTGTTCATTTCAAATCTATTCAATGAAGATGAGAAGGGCTGTGATGAACCCACTCTTCCTATTGGCCAAGTTACAGGGAAGGCAGCTCATCTTGTTAAACTTTTCTTTGAATGACTGAACATAAGCTGACGAGACTGTTTCATTCAGCTACTTAACTAAAAATGATTTATATTATTTGACCTGCAAGAAACTATTAAGTATTACAGTAAACATTTCAGAGTTGGTGGGATGACACCTAATCAACAGATGCAAATGGGAAGGCATTTCCATTTAACAAACTCCATGTGTTTTCATAATCTTATTTCTTCTAGTTTTTCCTTATCCTGTATTATTTTTCCTTATTTTTTTAAATTTCTTGTAAAATTTACAAAAAAAACTGCTCTGTTTCAACTGGAAACTAACTGCCATTAACACAATTGCCATTTATATGCTAATACTTCTTCACCTAAACAGCAATTGCTGAAGTAACATAATAACTTCTTGCATTTCTTACTATCTTCTATATAGACAGCAACTGCTTTAGATTTGCGGGTAAAATGGAGTCATTGCTGCCACCTTTTGTACCTTCAACTTTAGGTCTTGCTACCCGACACCACTAGCACAGTGGTTCTCAACTTTTTCAGATTCAAGGCATCCCTTGTTAGGCTCAAAGCACCCTCTCCATATCTTTTGTGAATTGAACAGCACGCCGTTTAAAAGCTAATTTATTACTGTGCTTACCTCTTTGCAGAGGCCTAGGCAGCAGGAGGAGGGGAACTGCCACACAGTGAAAACCTGACCATGCCCTTATCTCCTCCCACCTCTCTTATCTCCTCATATTTCCTGTGCCATCCCTCAAAGGATCTTGTGGCACCCTAGCTGAGAATCACTCATCTAGCAATTCTCAGAAATATTACGAAAGTTTCCATAATTTATACAATATTCAAAGCAAAACACAATTTCACCTTACCTTTGAGTTCTCCATGGTGTTTTTAAAACCAATGTAAGCTTCAAAAACACATTTCATAGAAAGTATGAAACAAGACACAATAACATAGCTACATTCAAAAGACAGGCCAAAGATTTACATTATCTTCAGATAAGCAAAAAAAGAGACTAGAAGTAAAAAGCAAATGAAAAATGTTCCTGATAAGTTAAGCACCATACATACTTTCTAAACTATTTCACTTCTTGCCAATGACAGCTCTGAAGTTCTACTATCCACAGAAAATCTTTGATAAAAAATCCACTATCACAAGCTTAACAAAGGTGGAGAAAAAGTGGGTCTAATTCACCTCATTCTCATCAATTTCCCAGATGTGCAACTCAACTATCTTCAATGGTGTTACACCTGAATTTCACCAATGTTATAGCAGAATTAGATTTTTTTTGTATTCCTTTTACCCTCTCTGGATGAATCTAAACTGTCAAAAGAATGCTGTCAAATAAGACAATGAATAGCCTCCAAGAACAGCACCTCTTCCTTTCCTATCAGTCAGGAGGAATGTGTTGGTGCTTCAGATGCTGCCTGCGTGCTGCTCAAATTTTATGAGTCTGTTTTACATTTCTCCCTTGAATTAGTGAACTGGCCATTTTTCCAAAAGGTTAGCTAAATTCTTACCTAGCCCATTAGAAGCTGTCAAGTAATACACTCTAGCAATCTGCTTTTACCTTTAATGATATGGATACCAGCTAAGCCATTAAGGGCACACACTAGTTGTCGATGTGCTTCCTCGCATTCTGTTCGACATTTCTTCTGCAGCGATGTTAGTAGTTCCTCCATGGTCATAGTGCTGAAATAAGAATTGGATGGATCAAACTCAAAATAAAACACAATACTCTGCAAGCAGTATCCTACAGTCTACATGAAAGACTGCAGGAATCATAGAAAAGTAGAGCTAGAAGGAACGTCACAAGATCATCTAGGCCAGCCCATTGCTCACGGAAGGTTCATCCCTCACTAAACCATTCAACCCAAGTGTCTGTCTAACTTGTTTTTGTAAGCTTCCAAGGATGCAGATTCCACAACGTCTCTAGGTAGCCTGTCCCAATGCCTGATCACTCTCATACTCAGAAATTACCTCCTAATCTCTAACCTAAATTTCTCCTGCTGCAGCTTGAGGCCATTGCTTCTAGTCCTGTCCCCTGCAGTGACAGAGAAAAGCTCATCTTCATCTAACCTATAATCACCCTTCAGGGATTTGAAATGACCCCTCAGTCTTCTCTTCTTTACTCAGCAACCCTTAGATCTTTCAGCTTTTCCTCATAAGTCTCGTCTCCCAGGCCCGATTGTTTTTGTTGCCCTGCACTGGGCTCTTTTCAAACTGTCCACATCCTTTTTGCAATGTGGGGCTCAAAACTGGACAGTATTCCAGGTGAGGCCTCACTAGTGCTGAATAGAGCAAAAGAATCACATCCCTTGATCAGCAAGTGATACTCCTGTCAATACAACCCAGTGTGCTGTTGGCCTTTTTTGCAACACAAGCACACTGTTGGCTCATAGTTAGCCTATGGTTCACTATAACTCCCAGGTCCTTCTCTGAAGTACTGCAGCCTAGCCAGTGATTTCCCAATCTGTATTTCTGCATGCAGTTATTCTGTCCTAAATGCAGGGTTTTGTACTTCTCTATGCTGAATCTCATCTAACTGATTGCAGACCATTTCTCTAATCTAGGTCATTTTGAATCCCAGCCATGACCTCTAAAGTGTCTGCAGTTCCACCCAACTTGGTGTCAGCCACACATTTGTGAAGTGTGCACTTGATGCCATCATCCAAATAATTAATGAAGATATTAAACAATATCAGACCCGGGACAGACTCCTAGGGAATCCCACTCAACGCCTCCTTCCAACTAGATACAGAACCACTGAGAACTATTTACTGAGCAGGATGATCCAACTAGTTATGTATCCATTTTACAGTACGTTAATCTAGTCTGTATTTCCTTTGCTAGCTAATAAGAATTTTATGGGAGACCATGCCAAGAGCATTGCTAAAGCCAAGATATACCATGTCCACTGGGCTCCCCTCATCCAATGATCCTGTCACTTTTCCATAGAAGGAAATCAATTTGGTCAGATCACATTATCCACAACTAATATCATGCAAATATACAAATTTGCTGCACAGTAAGTATTTTGTGTAAAACAGCTTTTCCTTGATCTGTATATATATAGGGCCTGTATATATATAGGGCCTGTATCGGGAAAGTGGAAGGTAAATACCTCAGCTCTTTGTGAAAATTAGACCTGTCACAGGATTCCAATGTCATGAATTGCATTCTGCCCTACATACAGAACAATAGCTTCCAAGCCCCTATATTGCAACTGCCATTCCTACAGAGAAAGAACCTATACATAAATATTTATAAAAACATTTTCTCTCAAAAACCAATTATTTCAGTAGCATGACAGACCTCTACCAGTCTCTCATGGGCAAGAAAGAAGGTGCTATCGTAAAAGTACCTTGACTTTGGAGCTAACAAGGCCAGTACTGCCACTGTACTAAGCACAGTACAAATGAGTAACAGGCAACAGTCCATGCCAAAGAGACTTTTTAACACATCTTTTCTAACACAGGTAGAGATCAAAGAGATGCAACTTTGGATGGTATTCAGTTAGCAGGCAATTAGCTCAGAAGAGAGTGGAATGCAAGGAAGAAGTCAGGAAAGAAAGAGAGCATAAATCCTTGGAGTGAGGCCGAGATGAAAAGTCCAGGCAGGAAAAAGGATTGACATAGGCAACAATCTTCATGAGGTGAACATAACCCAAATGAAAACTATACAAAGCAGTCTGATGTCATCAGTGCTCAACAGTCCAAGCCAAGGTGGCTTCCTTACCAGATTGCTTCTCTAGCCCATGGGGCTGGGCCCTACTTGAAATTGTTGTTACACATTGTCACACATTTTGGAGAAGAGTATGTGCTTCACTGGGTCCCTGTACCACGGAAGAAAACTGTTGGAGGAAGGAGTACCCTTCACTGGGTCCTCATCTTTTCCTCTCTGCTGCAATACCAACTAAAGTTCCTTTGCATTTGTTCCTGTCAGATAAAGTTTCAATGATTGTACAGTTATTCCAGTAGAGGAAGCAGGCATGCTATCAGCTTAAAACTAAAATCATACAGAGCTAAGAAGTTTCTCAGCTGTACTATAGCAAATATGAATATAGCCTGCTGCATCTTGCTTTTCCAAGTTCTATAAAGTTTTTATTTTCAAAATCAAGAATTACGAAGAATGTGTTTAAAAGCAAGCCACACAAACATCCTTTTGCTACTACTACTAATTAACTTCAAGAGCAATTCCTGATTTTAAATTTTAGAAAAATCTAATAGTTTTCCTGTAAAAAGGGCTACATATTTACAAAACAGACAGCCTTCCTGCTACCTTTACCCAATAAAGAAAATTAATGCTATCTATCCCAGAATATACCAAAATGTAGTTTCCTTGCTTCAATCCAATTCTCCTATTCATCAGTTTTTTGGCACAAAATTCTTTATCTATTTACATGTACATAAACAAGGCCAGGAGTCAAGTCTTCTATTTATTCTGGGAATGGTCCACCTTTGCAGATAGGACTGGCTCAAAAGAAAATATATAAACAGCAACTGGAAACAGCTTTTCCTTAAACACAATGTTTGTAGAAGGAATTGGTTTTTCACTGGTGGTCTTCGACTGCAGTTGCTATGCTGCTGTCACCCATCAACATCCCCATGAAATTCAGTATCTGTCCTCAGGCAGTCAAAGTACACTCAAGAGCACAGTTTGTACGTTAAACTTGTATCCCACTGGAACACTGGGCAGCATTCAAAGATCAGCAGGGTACAAGCTGGTGGGAATTTTTCCCATCTTCCAACTCACTACTTCCACACTTTAAAGAGTATCAACGCAAGAAAATACAAGAGATTGCCTACTGCTGCAGCTGTTCAAGTAGACACTGGCATTGTTTCCAGTTGCACTGGCAAAATTTAACACTGAAGGTACTCTGCATGAGAGGAGGACACAGAAAGTAACAGACATATCAGAGGTGGAGAGCGCAGAACACAATACAACAAAAATGCAGAAGTACATTCACAGCAAAGTCTACTTTCAATTTTGTGCTTCCTATAGCACCAAGGGTTAAAAAATGTAGCAGACAGTGTTCAGTTGTTCCAATGGAAGTATTCATAGATTGTTAGGGGCTGGAAAGGATCTCTCAGATCATTGGGTCCAGACCCACTCCAGGTAAAAAGACAGCTGTGGTCAAGTGACTCCAGAGAGGTGACTGTCCACTCTCCTGTATGCAAGTATGTATCTACATACTTGCTCTCTAGTAGTTGCCTCTAACTGAAGCAGGAGCACTTGCTCTGTGGGGAGTATTATCAACCCTTTTTGGCTAAAGAGAGGTTTGCAACAATGGCTTAGTGGGGCACATGGCAAGATATTGAGAAGCATGTGTACATGAAAGCAGGCAAACAGCTTTTGAACAATTAATCCTATTTTAAGTAAGTTTATTACCACCAGATTCAAAGTGGTGTGTTTTTTAAAAACCTTTTGTGTGCTAGTCAGACTCTTCGTGCACTGTTCTTTCAGAAAATAAATTTTAGGAGTTAGATGATACTCCTAGGCTAGACTCCTTCCAAGTTAAGTTTCATTTCTCAAGTTTCAGTTCTCAGCTCTACTACAATGGGGGCCAACCTTTTTGGCAGGCATGCCACTCCAATCTCCTGCCTGATCTGCTGCTCTGCTTTCTGCTTGCTGCCGAATCTGTCACTGTGTTCCCTACTACCTTCTTTATCTACTGTATGCCACACAGAGAGGCAATCTATGTGCCAGATTGGCCACCCTTTCTGGACTACATGTCAATGTTTTAACTGTAAACACTTAACTTCAGTGATATTTTTTTACCTGTCTTAAAACATGGAAAAATCTCAGTTTAGTTTCTCATGGCAAATTTGGCACCTTCGGTACTATTCTGCCCCAGTATTGCACCCAGGAATTGTTAGAAATAAACAACCCCGTTGATCCTGCTGAGCTTCCAATACAGCTTGATGTAGCTTGGCATCAGGTAACTCAATATACAGTATTCACTATTGATCCTGCACCATTAGAGTCAGAGTTTTGCCTCTGATTTCAAAGGACATGGGAACAAACCCCCAGTGACCAAATGAAGCAGGGATAAAAATTCACCTTTTCTGTAGTGGCAAGAATTCCCCACGGACAGCCTGTGGATGACAGCAAGCCTGTCTCAGCCGCAACAACGGGTACAAAATGGAAGTGACCGTCCTTCTATCCAAACTGCTAAGCTTAAGAGTCCAATCAGAAATTTTGCGGAGTTTTACCAAAGCATCCTGGCAGCACACCTCATGCTGGCGATGATAGAAGTGTCTCTCCACAGGAGAAAAGTGAAGCCAGTGAACATTCTCTGTCTGAGGGGGTATTTGAATCTGAAAAAACATATAAATACAGTAATATGCAAATAATGTTCCTGGAGAAAGCACTGTTTACAAACAATATTTTTCAAAGATTGTTTACTTGGTCAATCACGTCCTTCTTTGCTGACCTCCACATTATCTTGGCAATGAGGTTGTAGAGAGGCTGAGGATTTTTCCTACAGTAAGGTCGATACAAAAGCTGATCCCACCAATGTTTGACCCAGTAAGGATCAACTCCAAGAAAAAGAACTAACCCGTAAAGATCTGACAAAAGAAAAACATATTGGAATGAGAATGTCTTCACTGCTAAAATTATCAATTCAAGAGTAATATCACTAGATATGAAATACCTAAATTCTTTATACCATAAGGGTAAATTCAGTTCATCATTCTTTAGTGGTGTTAAGAAATTAAGTGCTAGGTTCCCGCCTGTTTTGCAGGGACATAAAATATCCTCTAATTCTCTGCATAAAGATTTTGAATTTGTCCAAGAATATCATTAAAATCACAAATGCTGCTCTCCACCACTGTTTTGACTCCAGATGATCATTACCCCAGACCTAACTGAATTCAGATAAGTTTCATTCTTGTGAACACATTTTAATATTCAGACAAAGGCATTAAAAGACTTTCAATAATAAGTACTCTACCAGAATTGGCAAATTTCGTTTTCTCTTCGGGGACCCAGTTTAGCAGTTTATCCCTTTTCAGTACTTTGCTTAAGTATATAACCATGCATTTAAACCTAGCAAAAGACTGTGGGAATTAAACATGCTCCTAAGTGCTTTGGTTAACTGGGTCCTGGAAAAAAAATACAGGCAAGTATGGTAGTATGTTAAGGATGTTTAGAGTTCCATGTTTTCTCTCTCTTGTTGAGAAAATCATTGATCCAATCTATCATGTTTGCTGGTAATAAATATAGTCACCTCCTTCTGCAGATTTATTTCAAAATTTCTTTAATTATACATTCTTATGATTGATCAATATATTACTAAACCCACTCATAGTGCATCATGGATTAATCCCCAGTACTGACATTTTTCAGAATTTGAGGCCTAGTTCACAAATGCACACAGGAAAATATACGAGTTTAAGAACCAAAAAATTGCCTCAGTGTCCTTGCCTGGCAACACATACTGCTGTGCCCATCAGTATTATGCCAAATGGAATTGCTTCTTCCTCTTTGCCTGCTTGAAAGCTGCCTAGAGAAACCATCCACTCTGTGAATTGTGGAAAAAAGATAAAAGGGTCCAGTTTGCAGGGACAGTGGCAATAAAACTGATTTTACCATTTCTACCGTCTTAATTTGGAATCTTACTTTGGCAAAATACTTAAAGGAGTGATAACAATGGAGTTATATAAAAGTGAAGGATGATCCTTATATTTCTGCCTAGGATGTTATTGGTCCAAGTGAGGCAAAACCAAAAAAGACTTGGTAAGATGTAGAGTAGTCCCAGTGGCCACATCTGAGATCTGAAAGGTTTCTCTAATGGTGGCAGACTGTCACACTCTGCAAGGAAAGGTCTCAGATCCCTTTTTGTTCACTCATTGTGGGAACCTGAGGTGCAAACCTGAGCATGCATTAACTCATATGGCTGCTTGAGTTCCAGCCTGTGAGAGGAAGCATAAAAGTCCAAGTCATAAAATCACTTCACCTACTAAAATTTATGCCTACATCTCAATTCTAATCTTAGTAACAGGCAACTAGGCTTTATTTACAAGTTTCAGGTTCGAGTCTTTCACTTTCAGGAGGCCCAATGCCTTCTACAGCAAAAGATCAGGGTTGAGGACTTGCATTTTGTATGATATCTAATCCATTGCTTGTGCATAAATGGTACTATTAGGTGAGCTCTACCAATATTGTTTAAAGACACAATTTAGGCCAGTAGATATCAGGGTGTTTTTTGGGTTTTTTTTTAAATCATAGGTTAAATAATGTTGAGGCCAAAATACTTTATAAAACAATTCAATTTGTCAGGTACATATCTGAAAGCAGCATAAAGCAACTTGTAAATTAAGACTAATAACAGAAATTTCTGTTAGAACCACCTCTCATTCTTTCTTTTTCTTTCAGGTGAATATCTGGATACAGTGTAAACATTTTCTTCCCTACAAATTGTAAAGCAGTAGAAACTGAAACTCCTTCAAACCACTACACATTTTTGCAAAAAAAAAAAAAAAAAAGCAGCTACATGTATTACACTGCTATGCAAAGTTCACCTTCTAATCCTCGTTGCACAGGAGTGCCACTGACACACCAGCGGTTGATTCCACTCAAACGAAGTGCCATTTCAGCAGCCTAATGAAAGGAGACAGGAAAACAATTAAAAAACATGAGAAAACCAGAGGGCCAGAAAAAGAGATCATTTTCTTTTGAAGAACAATGGCCGTATGTTTCAGCTTTATAAAGCCCTTCTTAACCAGGTGCCTATAGAGAGCTTCAATCAACAGAACGTTTTCATTGTTTGAAAAAAGGTGGACAAGAAGATTTTGTGCCTGGGCTAATGAAGGAGGGTGAAGGTGTCTTGCTATGGCTCGGGAATTACTGAGAGTCAACAGCTGGAAACAAAGAGGGCTAGGATCCAAGTTTAAGCCAGGGGTGAGCAACTACTTGGGCTGGAGAGCCATTTTAACATATATGTGTACACAAACACACACATGTGCAGACACCCAAATGTACACAAGCTCCCCTCAGCTCTCCCTGCACCCCTTCCCCCGCCCAAGTCCTTGGCACATGGCTGGGCTGAAAGGAGCCGTGCCAGTCCGCTCCGCCTGCATCCATGTAGCCTAAACCAGTGTGTGGGAACTACTCCGGCCTTGTGCCAGGGCATCAGGGTGGAGGAAAGGGTGTAGAGAGAAAGGAGAAGGGGTTTGGGAGCCAGGGGTTATCTAGGCCTGGCCAAGCCAATGTTGGACTGTGTTCCTCGCCTCTCCCTGCACCCCCTCGCCTGCCCTGAGCCCCTGGCATGCAGCCAGGCAGGTGCAGTGCTGTGTTCCTGTGCACAACTTTGGGCCACGTGGGCACAGCTGGAGGTGGCTGGTGTGGCTCCTGCCCAACCCAGCTACATGCCTGGGACCTGGCTTCATGCAGGAGCCGTGCCATCTGCTCCACCTGTGCTCACATGGTGCAGCCCAAAGCAGTGGGTGGGAACACACCATGGCATGTTAGCAGCACCTGTGCCCCTCCGAGGTCCTGGCTGGCTTGGCAAGGCCTGGGTTACCAGCAGGTCCTGGCCCTCTTCCCCACCAGGGGGCAGAATCATACCTGAGCTTTGACTCTCACTGGGTGCTGGGCTGTCTGGTCTGCAAATGGCTGCAGAGTCGAAGCAGCACACAGAAAACAGTGCAAGGCACAAGCCCACCCACAAAACTCAGTGACCCCTGCCTTGGAGTGTACACTGGGGGTTGGCAGGTGAGCCAGGCTGGGGAGGGGTTCCCTGGTCACTGGAGCTGAAGCTGCTGTTGCTGCTGCATTCAGCTACGGCATGGGAAAAGGAGAAAGGCAAGACGCACCAAAACCCACGTAGCTGCAGGATGGATATACTTCTTCAGAGGAACAGCCACAGACCAGGTAGAATCCCTTGGTGGGCTGGATTCAGCCTACAGGCAGCATTTTACCCACCCCCAGTTTAAGCCCTGCTTTGGACTTGTGAATAGGTAAACATATACTTGGGTCAATTGGGCTGGGGAAACAAAAGGTGCTAGTGACATCACTGCCTGGTGTGCCCACACCAGGGAAAACTAGGCTTGGGCAGACCTTTGACCTTTCAGCTAATTTAGAGAAATACCATCTTTAACACAATAAACATTTACAAATTTTGGTCTGAGAAACATGTTCCTGCGTGGGCAAGAACAGCAGCACTTCCCTACTTGTAAAAGGAAAGAACCGATTCATGAAGAGCAA
Organism: Crocodylus porosus; assembly: GCF_001723895.1. Classification (NCBI taxonomy): domain Eukaryota; kingdom Metazoa; phylum Chordata; order Crocodylia; family Crocodylidae; genus Crocodylus; species Crocodylus porosus. Next base: position 123,587,133 of record NW_017728943.1, on the reverse strand, counting down.
TACATCTGACAGCTACCTACCTAGGAAATATGATCTTGGCTCCCTTTGCTTCCAGCTGCTAACTACCAATAAATAGACTGCTAGAATTACATTGGGTATTTCTTGGACCTAAAAAGCAATTCCTATATTTGCCACACCGACATTAAAAAACCATGAATGGAAACAGGAAGGAGACACTCTAATAAAACATGGACCACATTTTGAAAGAGTGCCAATAACCCTGCACAATGGAAAACTAATAAGGCTGGTACAGACACATAAACATCCCTTCCATCAGACTGGTTAATCTTTTAAAAATGAAACTGTCACCTGAGAACTGGTAGGATCTATGATTGCAGATCTAATTCAAACTGGATAAAGCATTTGAGACAAAAGAAGGCAGAGTGACAGTGCACACATGCATAAAAACAGTAAAAACTGTTACTTAAATAGCATTTTCTCCTTATCTTCAGCTACAAGGTGAAAAAAAAATTAAAACAATCTCCCTCTGCAAACTGCTGAGAAAAAAAGTCAGCCTGTTGTATGGTGCTACTTTAACTTCTTCATCCAAAGGAAATATTTATGCCTCTGAACCATGTCACAGAACAGGGTAGTGCCTTGCTTGAAACTGTCAAACACCGTATCTGACATGATGACCCAGGTCTTTAAACTGTCAGTGTAGATTATGTTAAACACTTTTTGAGCCAGATATACTTCACAGTCTGCCCAAATTCTGACAGGGAAAAATATAATAGTAAATATCTCTAAGGGAAAGTAAACTATCCATCACTTCTGAAGAACAAACTACAAGGACAAATTATTTATATGCAATACATATTAAGACCAAAAAATAGCAGCTCTACAGTACTTTTTGTCTAAGTTAAAAATACAAGCTTATCAAATTTTCTCAAGTTCAATACAGACATGCCCTGGAGATTCCCTTACCTTTGCTGTAGTGCATTCAACCATCTGTGCTTCATCTAGGCATATCCTCCACCACTCCACTGCTACTAAAGGGCTTGGGATGGCCATATACCGCTTCTGGTTCCTGAAACGGCGTCCATCTTCACTGTTGCTGTGAGGGATGTCCACGTAGTTTAGTTCAGTGCGGAGGACATCATATGTGGTGATAACTATTTCCTGTTCTGCCAACATATGAGGCTGCAAGAATCCGTGTTTCTTCACGCCTTGATATACCTACATTAATTTATACATACAAGCAAAAGGACAAAGAATGAAGAGACATCCACATCTGAAAAAAGAAAAGTTCCCCACATTAAGTAATGTCAGTTTGTAAAATCTCTACTCAAAAATATTTTATTTACTTATATAAAATGTGAAGGCAACAATGTTTCTGAGTATTTCTTCCTAGAGAAAAAAAAGATAGGTTTCAATATTTCAGATGACAGTTGTGTATGCAACCACATAAAAAAAAAGCCACTTAAAAGCCCTTCCAGTAGATGTGTTATGCTTTTTGATTCGTTTCTGACACTTAAGAATATCATGGAAGAGTAGGCAAAGATAGCAGCATACAATCAATTTAAGGTAGGCGTGTCAAAGATCTGGCCCATGAAAACCTACTGACTGGTCACGGTGATGATGCTTGTCAGTCTCGGAATGGACCTTCACACTGGATGTGATGCATGCTGGATCAGCCTTGCATATGCTGTATGCAATGTAGGGCCAATGCATTGCAGACCCGTGCTGGTCTACAATGTGTGCTGTACATGGTGCAAGAGCTGAGACTGCCCAATGTACTGGACTGATTTGGCCAATTCATGGTCTGGCCCTGCACAATTCTTGCAGATAACAGAGCCAAGTGAGTTTGACGCTCCTCATTTACAGAATCAAGGTATGGGCTACACTGTTATTTCTAATCTCAAATGAGATCTCTGAGCAGAATCAGTGAAAAAGGAGAAACAGATATGAAAAATGGCGGCTTGCACATCAACAGTACATACATTTTCTGTAATGGCTTTCTATCAGAAATGCCAGAAGTCTGACAAGCAAAACAGCTTTGTCATTTATAGCAGAATGCATCTGTCCCTCTTTTACCTCAACATTTTTAATGCAATCCCTTTGAAGCATACAAAAGCTTATAGTAAGTGCATATGTTAAATAAAACCGTGTAATTAATATACTTGTATACGCTAAAATTTTACATCTGAAGCAAAATGCAGTAAAAATTGTAAACCTTAATCTTTTCTTTATGTATACTTTGAATACCTTAAGATATTAACAGTCATGTTTCAGATGGTATAGAATTTAACAAATACCATCCATGAGTGTAAAAATGCACAAACATCTGGCTGTCCACAAAGATTTTTAGATACCTAATATTAAAGCAATTAGCAATTTCTGCTAAAGATGTGCACCTATTACATGCTTTCTTTTCCCATCATATCACCAAGTATATTCCACTTATTCATTATTCCTACTAAGATCCAATTCAAAACTGCAGATTCACCATTTACTTAATTGTTTTCTGAAAATCTACTGTCATTACTCCCACCCATATATGTAGGCACCAACATCCCTCCTATAACCTCCTCTGTGCTTTAACTCCAATTATAACTACGTTCAAGAAATCCTAGTTAGCACTTTTCCCACTTCTCTACCTAAAGAAATTAACTTATTTTCAAACCTCATCTTAAAACAAGCTTTGTCCCTTCCCTTGCCCCTGTTCTTTTCTCATTCTAGAATGCTTCAATCAGCAACTTTATGTAAAGTAGCTATATACAATTCTATAAACACACTTTTTTTAGTCTTTGTTGCCTGTAGGGTATACTATGCTATATTCCAAAAACCTTTATTTTGCAAAAACAGGCATCAAAGATTAAAAACTCGTAATTAGTACAAATCACTCAAAAAGGGGAACAAGTTAATGAAACCTTAATTTGTTTCCTGTGTACAAATTATGATAGTCTTAAAAATCCATGAGCATGTAATATTCCCCCCTCTACCCTCCATTTTCCTCCTCCTTGGGTTCCTGTCTGGAGCAAAAACAAGTCTTGTTCAACCTGAAGAAATAATTACAATTAAATTTTGCTGAGCCTTTGCAGTCCCAGGATCAACAATTATTAGCTGTGGTTACCAGATATATGAAATTCAGTTGGCCCACAGGAACTAAGAGAAGCTAGAGCAGGGGCAGGCAATTATTTTGGGCAGAGGGCTGCTTACTGAGTTTTGGCAAGCCATCAAGGGCAGATAAATATTAATTTTCTAATTTTTTTAGGGGCCCCGCGGGCCAGATAGAATGGCCTGGCAGGCCACATCCAGCCCCCGGGCTGCATTTTGCCCACCCCTGAGGTACAGCATGCTCACTGCAGCTAGTGTCTGGTAAAGTTAGCTGCCAAACTAAAAACATCCACTAAGCTTGTGAGAAAAGTTTTCAGAGGTTTACAGTAGGTACATCTGCATGACCTCTCACAAAACAGTAAGTATACTGTGTAGTTTAACCCTCCTGACAAAAGTCCATGCTTCAAAAATATGGCAAGTGGCGATAAGGGTGGCAGAACTCCTTAGTAAATCTGATGCAAAAGTATCTTCTTTACTTTTTTTTTTAAAACATGGAAAATTATTTTTCCTAGCCTTGTTTTCAGAAGTGACTGAACTATTTTAGCTGTAATTTCAAAACAAACAAAAAACCCTGCAGAAATTCCGTTTGGGATAGATACCATCCTGGATCGTTTAATGTTAGAAAAGTTTTAAGCAACTGAAAACAGAAACTTAATCGAAAACACTCCCTAACCTTAACTACTGGAAATGCAACTTGAGCCACTTATGATAATGCCTATTGTACAGAGCCACTTGGGATAATTTTCATGAAAGCTGCTGCAAAAATAAGCTTTCAGTCCTATAAAGACTTACTTTAATACATAGACAGTTCTTTTGATTTCAGTGGTAATTTTTACATGTGAATATCTTTTGACTTTGCAGGTTTGAATATAGCTAATAATTCATTTAGGTGTGCTAGTTATTATGTTATTGGAATGCTCGTTTGTATGCACATGACAGTAGAGTTTACTGGTACAGCTGCTAGGAACCAAATAAAAAAAGTAACATAAAAGATTTCCAGATAAGTCACCTCCTGGCAAGTGTATGAGAGGCAAGACCTGAGCTATTAGTTGAGAAGTTGCTGCTTTCAGGTACCATCCAAGTTAAAAGACTCTTTCTGTTACAGATGGAAATCAGAAGTACACCACACAAATGAAAAAGTCACTCTCTAGAGAGAAATGGGAAGCAGCTGAGGGAGCTGTTCATAGAGGGCAACCAGGCAGGCACAGAAACAGAATCTGCTGGGGGGTCTAAACCAGGCTCTCCACTTCATGGCAGTAATACTGTTTACGTGAGAGATAAGCATGTAGCTCTCTTTCATGTCCTGCTTCGTTTCTACTGTTCCAAACAAGAAATGAAATAGGCATAAAGCTCACAAGCTGATGAAAAAGAAGACTTGCAGGTAACTGATCAAGTCAGGTAAGCACAGGTAAACCACGGGCTGCTGTAGCCCAAGACCCAGTCTAATTATGGGGATGCTACCCCAGAAGGGGTCAGGGCACAAAACTTTATATTCCTGGGGAGGCACTCAGACAACAGAGAAGGGGTAAGGAGGAAGACAGCCCTAAACCATAGTATAATTTTCCAGAATACAAAATCACCCTACCAGAACTCGAAGGGAAGATGATCGCACATGCCTGTTGATCTCATCCACCCACTGATGACAGATAGAACTTGGAGAGATTATCAGAGTTGCTCCTGTGGAAACTGGTTTCATTGCTACTAAGCAATGAGGACAGTAAAAGGGCTTGACGTTCAAGTTTTCTTCTTTGTAGTTTACACACTCAGCATGTTGCCACAAGTGGCACTTCAGGCACTGCACACGGGCCTTATAATCAATCAACCCAAGTTCACCACAAATGCATTCAAAACGGTAGTCAGAAGTATTGAACGGATATACAGAACTGGCATGCTGTACACCACTGCTGACTTGCTCTTGGGACCCTGAGCACTGGCCCTCAGAGAAGTCTTGCTGGACTTCATCATCATCTGATTTTTTAGGTATACTAATAACAGCAGAATTGGTGGTGTCACTGGACACAAGGAGGTTTCCCTGCACGTCAGACTCTAGGTCTATAACTTCTGGAGAATTTTGATCTTTGATGCAGGTTTTATGACCTGTCTCAGACTTTCTATTATTTCTGGTAGTTGCACAATAGTCATGCTCCTCTGGAGTGATGTTGCCAAACTGTGGTGATTTAAGGACATTTTCAGTGGCTGCTTTCCTACTCGCCAAATCTTTGGTTTGAGTTTTAGCATCAGGCAAACATTTCTTCTGAATCCTTTCAGAACTCTTTGTTACCTATATAAAAAAAAACACCGTCAGATTTTTTTTGCTTTTTTGTGAAGAAGTGTAACTACACCAAACTAAATTACAAACATTTCATATATTTTCTGATTTGGAAAGTTTTGTTTACAGTGTTTTCCACAGAACTTCTTGATTGTAATAACAAGGCAACTGCCAACCCTTCCAACAATGTTTGTCTTTTTTTACCAATCGAAGTCTTTAGTCTCCATACTTGACCTACATTAGTTCCATCCACTTCTTATCCATTTGGGATGTCCATATACAGTAACTTTTAATTTCTATTTTCACAGTAAATGCTTCGATTTTTTTCCCCTAAAAATAAACTAAATACCTTGAGTCTAGCACTCACAGACAACACTTTGAATTGTATCACTATTGTGACAGCATACAAGTAGCAAAGCAAAACATCCCTATGCAACATCTGCCTTAACAGCTATTTCAGCACAGTTTACCTGCTCTTTGTTTTTTTCTCGCCTTTTCTGTTCCTTGTAATTCTTCCCTAACTTGAAAGATCCAGCCAATCCATGGCCTTTGACCTGTTCTACTACTTGGTCTGCAATTAGTTTCTCCAAAGTCCTTTTAAGAAGCCTTCGATTTCTCTGTATATCATACTTGTATATGGCACTAATATACTTAAATATTGCAATGATGGAAGCTCCTTTCTTCACATTCATTTCTTTCACAGCTGTTAATATCATCACTCGTAAACCTACATGCAAAAAACAAAAAACCCCCAGTTCAAATACAGTAAAAAGTTACACAGAAGAAAACACTTAAATAGGAGATTTAAAACACAGTATTATCTGCAAGTGGATTAGAAAGCTTGAAAAGAAACTAAGGTCTGGCAATATAGTTAGCAGTGACAGCAACTGTTATGCTCAGGCTTGTCTTGAAGGCCATTACTTTTCAATCAAGACATGCAAGCTAACCAAAAGTACACATAACAGAAATATAACAGTCAACTTTAGGCCCCCTCTACACGTGCACGTAAAGGTATGATGGGATCTAATGCACAATTCACATAATCATTCATTAGATCCCATCATACCTTATTGCCAGTGCAGGGGAAGTCTGATTCTGGGCTCCCCGTGCAGCAGCAAGAAGCAAGTTCTCCTGGCTGGGAGCCCCATGCACCACAACTGAGGGGCTCCCAGCCATGAGGGTGCCCCTGTAGCAATCCTCTGGCCCTACAGGTTGGGATGGAATTGCCCCTGCAGTGATCTTTTGGCCCAAGGGGTTTCCTGCATCCCATAGCCACACGGATAGTGCCAGCCACAATCCCCAGGGTCCTGGGGTTTCATATGCCCTTGAACCCTAGGAATCATGGCAGCTGCAATCCCCAGGGCTCAGGGATTTCACTCATTCCTGAGCCCTGGGATCACAGTTGCCTTGATCTCTAGAGCCTGGAGGTTTCATGCTGGGCATAGTGCGCCACTCTGGTTGGGAGCGCCGTCACCTGGACGATGCGGCTCCCAGTCATAGAAGAGATACTGCTACACATGCAAATTAAAGCTTGATAACAAACAGGTATACAGTTAGTACACATTTTCAAGGTCTAACTTTATAGACAGTTAGAGCTTTTTATGGCGTAATAGCTATTTTGCATGTGTAGCTGATCTCCAGTTAATTTACAATACCTTTAATATTTAGAGGGGGAGCCAGTAACACAGAATGTGCAAACAAGGTACTTGGTCAAATAAAGCATCAATCAAATTGCTCCATTTTATACAGTCAAGAACAATCTCTGAGCTCCTGCCAAACTGCCAATAGTGTACTCAACAAGAAAAGTTTAGATCTTTCAGATGTAAGCATGTTATAAACAAACATTATGCCTCTCCAAAAATACTTACTGGGATACTGTATTTTTTCCTTCAATTTAAGCTCTATTTTCTTTGCTCTTTTCTTTTTGCTTCCTTCATTAGGTTGGGGTGGAACAAAGAAGTTCACTAGTTTACCCTAATGCAAACAATATTCAATAATGTCACAGACACCAACATAATAGTTTTATAAAATTAGTCTTTTCAGTTAGTGGACTAACAACAGAATAAGTACACACTATCAACTGGAGAGATAAAAGTATTTATTTAAGAAAAATGAAACATTTTATGTTTCATAGTAATCAATAACCCCATAAAATACTGTTAAAAAGTGAAAAAAAATATACTTATCCCATAACTGAAGTTCTTTTGAGATATGCAGTAGATATATTCAGTAAACATGCTCTGAACAGAGTCTTTAGGGGCAGTAGCACCCTAGCACCTATTCACATCCTTTACCACTGAAGAAAGATAGAATTGCAAGACTTTGTAACTGCAAAAACATATGCACGCCTACAGATATAGGCAAAAAAAACATCTTGAAGAACTCCAATTACAGTTAGGTATAAGTGCTTGTGCATAGAAAATTCTACTCACGGTGACTAACTGATCTAAGGAGGTAGACGCCTAGTGTCTAGCTAAAGAAAAACTGCAAGAAATCTCTGCCAAAAGCAGCATCAAACCTTGATGTTTCCATGAAAGTATGTTTTGTAAAAAAAGTATGAGATGACACCTCTCCCCCATGCCTGCCTTGCAGATGTCTGAAATGAGAACGTTTTTACAAAGAAGCTGAATAAACTGCCTACACACTACTAGAGCACACCTAATTTGAAATGGAGAGATCTAGACTAGTTATGTCACAATGATTTTAACAAAACACAAAACCCATCTGGACAGTCTCCGAATTGATATCAGCTGATCACTTCATCTATAAAAGGTACAAACAAGGCACTTGCTCCAAAAAACAACACTGAAAATGAAAGACTAAATTTAGGGACAGTGAAGGAATGTATGAAACCTCCTGGATCTTCAACCCCAGTCCCCTGAAACTGGAGAAAACTGAATTGTGTAATTTATATATTCTGTTTACAAACATCCAACTCTTGAAAAACTGTTCCAAACCCCCCCCCCACCCTTCTTCCCCGACACAAAACTCTCACTTCTCTGATGGTTGAAAACTATTCTAATTTCCAGCCTATATTTATTTACAGCTCATTTACCCCACCTGCTCTTGTGCCAGTATTGTTCTTTAATTTGCACAGCTTTGTATTCTAGTGCTCATCCTTGATGCTTTTATGATAGCCATCCTGCCCCTCCACAGCCTTTGCTTGTATAGGCTAAGCAAGCTAAACTCTAGGACAGCCCTAAAGCAGAACTGTTCAACTGGCAGCCTGCAGGTTGCATGCAGCCCACAAAGGATTAATTCATGGTGCACAGGGTCTCACCTAGGTGCTGCTCTCCCCATAGCTTCCTCTTCCTGCCTTGATCCGTGGGAGTGGGAAGGGGAAGTCAGAGGGATGCCTGGGAGGGTGCTGTGGCCCATGTGGTACAGCTCCTGGCTGCTCAGAAGTTGGACAGCCCGACAGCCCTGATGTAAAGCATCCAATCTATTTCTAACCCCCTTATCAGAGTGCCATTTGGGAAAAAGATGTCAGTAAGCAATAAAAAACAGAAGCATGTAACCATCTGGACAGGACTTAGGGTCATAGTCTGAAAGATATTTTCTGTGGGTAAAATACAGTGTAAGATGGTCCATGAGGACCTACAGCTCCCCAATTTCTAACCTAAGGTAACAACAACCAAGAACCAAATCCTTATAAGCAAATGAAGCCCAATGTAGTCTCTGATTAACACATAAGAACCTCATTAAGATTGTGCTGGCAAGAACCTGGTCACTGGAGTGAAACCAGTCATTTTCTATAGGAGTGTGTATTGTTGAGAGGGTAAACAGTGATAACATGAAGAAACTATTGCTATGTGTACCCTACAGCAGCTAGTTTACCTTTTACACAGAGTAGGAAGCCCAAGATCATAAACACCGTGCACTGAGTTCTATTTAGCAGCATAAACTTACTGATTACAATCTTTTCTACTATGGACAGTTGATTACCATAATCTAAGTATATGCTATATACCAAATACAGTGCTGTACAGTGATAACCCCAAGCTAGCTCTAAATGTACTAGCCCCAGAACAGGAAGCAATTTAATGCTATTACCACAGTAACATAGTACCCAACCTAATTCGCTCTTACTGGCTACAGATTTAACTGGCTATAGTAGCAAGTGGCTATATCACCTCTGCTTCCAGAGCTAGCATAGGCATTTCTGAGATATTCTTTGAGTAAAGGCATCTTTACAAACAAAGTTCTGTTGTAGCATCACCTATGATGAGATATGTCCTGGCATGGCTGATCCTGCGGATCAGCTGCCAAACACAAATGATGCTGCTGGAGTCATCATCACACAGGGTCAGGTCCCTGCCACTCCAAGGACTTCAGGGGCCTAATCCTGAGGGACAATGGCCCTAGGTGCCATGTCCTGATACTGGGTGCATATCTGCAAGCAGGGGGCGAAACCAGGAAGGCTTCCCCACTTGACCCAGGTGGGGACATAACAGCAATGAATTCCCCTTCAGGGGGATTCCCAGGGCAAGCAATAAACAAACAGGCATCCTCCCCTATAATGTGTCACAAACTGCAATGAACAGGGTGCCAATTTACAGTCAGTAAAAAAGATAGGTTAGAAACATCTGTCCATAAAATCTGTAAAAAACAAAAAAAAAACCAAACAAACCTGAGTCATCTGTAAAACACTAGGCAACTGGAGCTTGATTCAGCATACTTGGAAAGAATCTGAAGGCAAGCTAATGGACAGACTGAGCATAGCCTGAGTGCCAGCTGGTGTCTGAATGGGAAGGTTGCACCCTGCAAGGGGCCTTTTTCTCAGGGTTTTGTAGACTGCTTCCCCCAAGCCATGCATTGCTGCCAAGTCCTCCTGGCTAACTGTAATACTGCTGGGTCACAGGCAGTTTTCTTTTGGGGGTCCATGCTGGGACAGGGGGAGCAGGGCCAAGAAAGGTAAAGCTAGGGGGTCAGCTGGGTTGGAGGGGGACAGCACAGTACATGATGCAGTTGGGATCATCAGGGTACAGGGTGAGTAGGGGACCTCTGGGGTAGAGGCAGCACATGTAAAAAAACTGCTGCAATCAAGCAGGGCTACCAACTACCCAATTTTTTTTTGGTTGTCAGTAAAATGTTTACCACAAAAAAAACTTTCGTTAAATCTCTAAATTTGAACCCAGCTCTTTTAAGTGCGGCCTGGCAACAGAGCAGGCCCTGGCAAAATAATTATACTGACATTATATAAAACAAATATCAGTAAAAACATGTCAATAAAAAGTTTGCAAATTGTCAGTTAAATTTTTTTTTCTGGGGTTGGCAATCCTGATGACTAGGTTTGGTCATGTACATATTTTTGAGCAACAGGAGTGCAGGAAGCAGCAAGGATGTCTGTTCAGCTCACAACTTGTGTTGCAGCCCTAGATAACTGGATACCCAAGCTGATTTCAGTTAGGCCAGCAAGTGGAGCAAGTATAGTCTTGCATTTTCAGTAGTTAAGCATTATATCAGATGACTTGGAGAGGCTGTGGAACCTCTGTAGCTTGCACTTCAATTTCTTCCAAGACAAACATTTGTCTGGATGATTTAGACAGGAATGATCCTGCCTTGAGAACAAGTTGAGTCTAGATGACCTTGTGAGGTTCATATTTTTCTATGTTGTGTGACAAATATAGAGTGGCTATATGCCCAAAAGCTATTCATGAAAATCCCTTTTGTAAACGTGGAGATTAATCCGCATAGTTTCTATTATAAGACTAGATACGGCATTAAATCTGTCTTAGGCTATCATGCTTTGGCTGTAGTAGAATGCAACTGCCCCCATAGATTCTATTATTTGCACCCATTTTTTTCAGTAAAATCAGAGATATTTTAATTCAGTAAACGAATGTGCCACTAATAATTAGATAGCCTAAAAACTTAAGAATCTCCAAGTGTTTTTTTCTGAATAAATCAGATTTTTTAAAAAAAATTGGTGTCATTTGGTGTGGTTATATATTTCTCATTAGCAGCAACTACCAGGTGTACGGATATGTAGGAGACCCATGTCCACTGTGCTATGACCTATCTGTTGAAGACATGACAATTATAAGGTTAATGTAACCGCTGCTAGGCTGTGGGACGAATTTGAAAGAACTGAATCCTTGGGAAACACCCATGCAACAGGCATAAATTGTATCCAGGGCAACTTTAAAACAGTAAATACATAATATTTAGGCTCCACTAACATTCAAAGTCCCAATTTGGTTTACCCTATACTTTTTCTATACGAGCTGTTTTGAGCACCAGCCCAATGGAGTAAAAGTGGAAAATATGAAAGACATCAATACCACAATAAGTAGCAAAGTTGTCAGTACAAAGGAGCAAATTTTTGACAAATTATCTGTGTCGCAGAGCACTCAGGTGCCCTGCGCCTGAAAGCAGAAACAGCTCAGGAGAGGCCCGTAGTGGCAAGAGGAGGGAGGCTCAGCTGCCAGTTACCAGGGCAGCCAGAGCCACAGGTGCTGGTTGCTAGGGCAACTGGTGGAGCCAGCTGACAGGAAGGGGCAGGGCTTGGCCCTCCTTAAGCCCACGCGTGAGGCCAGGAGGGCAGTTCCCCTCTGGCGGCCAACGGAGGGGGAGCTCGGCCAGTGCAAACAGAGGGGAGAAGCCCGACTGCATGAGCGTCCCGATTGCTGCTATGGGTTGGAGTATTTCCCGGTACGGATTGCATGTTTTTGGCCGGATGGTTTAGCTTTTTATGTTGTAGCCCAGGGGCTTTGTGTTTTTGTGTTCACTGTTTGACCGGAGGACCAGGTGAGGCTATTAGGGGTTGGAGGAGGCCTCATAGGGGCTCCATGGTAGCACAGGGAACCTGGCACCAGAGAGGGCACAGCATTTGGGGTGCACTGACCCCCGCCCCAGAGCAAGGGGGCTGGGAGAAGCCCCAGAGCAAGGGGGGCAGTGAGGAGCCTGGAGAGAGGGCCACGAGGAGCAAGAAGCCCCAGAGCAAGGGAGGGGGAGCAGCGGGAAGCCCCAGAGCAAGAGGGCGGGCAGTGGGGAGCCCCTGAGAGAAGGCAAGGACAGAGCCAAATCACAGCAGGGCCCAGGTCGAATACCACGTTAGTACCATCTGCGAGGCTTGGGCTGCGGTGTAGGGGAGGAAAAAGGAGCCGCAGATGGTGCCCCGTGGCACTGGGGCATGTAAAGTGGGCAGCCTCCTGCTAATTACAAATCAATCAATCAAGATCAAGGCATGGAAGGCGAGTAAGCAAGCAGTTGACCATAACAGGAGGGCGGAGTCACCAAGAGAGAGGCTCCAGAAGCAACACTCTTCTCTCAATTTGTTTATGGAATATGTAATTTTTGGACATACAATATTTTGTTAAAGCAAATAGTTTTGAAAGAAATTCTTAAACTCAGAAATGATAAAATGCTTCATTTCAGTACTTTAGAATATTTCAATTTTTTTGTGCTAGAATTACAGAGACACTTAGCGCCATATATAAAATGAAGATAGTACAGATGTCATCTGCCTTCTACTATAGAGCCCAGCAATGATGGCATTTTTCAGGGAGACCCAGTTTCAAACCCGTTCTCTCTCTGAATGCAAAGGCATGATCTTGGATCTCCTTTGCTCAGGAGAGTAGTTTAACCACTGGACTACTGGGGATTCTAGGGTGGGTCTCTTTCAGTTTTTTCTGCTGAAACAGTACCACTCTGTACAAATTTTCACTGGATCAAAAAGTAGTGGTGGTGGTTGGGGTTCAGATGGAAAGGAAATATTAATACATAGTCATTGTAATCAATTTAGATATTGTGATACACAACATCAAAGAACCTATCAAGGCAGCAGCTGACTCTGTGTGTTGGTATGGTACCAAAAGTCTTGTACTAATCTCCAAGCTTCCTCTGATAAATGAAGCCTCTTTGGAACAACTTCAACAAGGAGATTTCTATCCCTTGTTAGGAGTTTTTTTGCAGAGCTATTTCCAATCTTCAAGAAGTGATACCTCTTCCCTTCAAAATACTTCATTTTGCATGTTATACTAAAGTTTGAAGTCAGAGGCCTGTGAAGTCAGGGTCTGAAATTTAACGAAACCTAAGCTCACAGGAGCAGCCCTATGGGGCTGGAACTTGTGACAGAAGAGGTGTGCCAGCAATATTGGCAACTTAAAATGATTACACGGAGCATTCCAGCAAAAACATTTGAGATTAAGTCACCCTGGCTATTAACATCCCATTCAAAAAAGGACTCCCAAATAGAGAATTTGCTGCAATTAATAATACCTATCAATGGCAGGCATAACTGCACACAGTAAGTTTGGGCTCAACTATCCAAAGTCCTGTAATGAAGAAAAAAATCCTATAGAGAGAAGGAAAAAACCTACTACAGCTTATGAAATAATCTGCCCATAGACTACTCATCATAACTGACTCCCAAACACTAAATCCTTATCCTGACAGTCTGACACCCAGCTGGATTTTTAAAGAATTAACTGTTTGTATACTGACCATGTGCTATAAGTATAATACACGTTTATAAAAAGTCATGGTATTGTAACTCAAATACCATATACAATATACATACCATATTGTAACACTGCATACCACACACATTCTTTTCCCCAAAATTAGTCTTCCAGACTTGGAGGTGAAGATCTTAATGGGGGAATCTGATTTACTTCCCAGAATAGAAGCGTGTAAGATGACCGCTGTTTCTTTTCCCTCCCCACAGTGACCACAGAAAGAGAAGAACAGAGTCCAGTCTTCACCTGCAGCTACAGTTTTAATTCTTTTACAGCTGAACAGGAGCAGAACTGAACCTAATTTTCAGCTCATTCCCCCTCCCCTTCCTGCACAGGTAATAGCAGCCAGTTCAGCTATAAAAGGGATAAAACTACAGCTTTTGCCTGAACAAGAAAGGGATGGTGAGTGAGCTGAAGACTGGACTCTGTCCCTGCTCCATGCAGCCCTAACCCTAAAAAAGTCTCTTTTCATTCTGCTTTCACAAAAACAAGGTGCATGGCTTACCTGGGAGCATGTGGTATGCAAAAAATACATTATCCTATAAAACTTGAGGGACCTGAACCGCTTCAGCCTCCACAAAAGAAGGCTGAGAGGGGATCTGGTAACTGTCTACTAATTCACGGGGGGCAGGGGAAGGAATCAAGGAACAGGGGATACTCCGTTTACCAGGGCACCCCTTGGGGTTACTAGGAACAATGGCCATAAACTGACAGAGACCAGATTTAGATTAGACATTAGGAAAAATTTATTTACTGTACAGGTTGCCAAAATCTGAAATGAGCTTCCAAGGGAGGTGGTGCTCTCCCCTACCTTGGAGGTCTTCAAAAGAAGACTAGACACGCACCTACCTGGGGTTATCTGACCCCAGAGCTCTTTCGTGCCCAGGGCAGGGGGTCAGACTCAATGATCTACTGAGGTCCTTTCTGAGCCTAAAAATCTATGAAAACAGATTTTTACAATACTTAACAAAATCCTGATGGTCAATATATTTAGCAGTAGGCATCACTGACAGATCTTCTCCCCAGCAGTAGCTATTATAAGTTTTTAACATATGTAGTCAGAAACATTACTGTTTTGTAACAGTCATCTAATTAAAGTATAATATACAATGAGAGGAGCATACACTGATCAGAACTATGCACTTAAATGCATAAAGGAAACCCAAAGTCAATGGAATATGTGTTCTTATACCCACAACAACATTTCATTCTTTTCAGTTATAAACCTCAGTAAATACAGATTTTAATTAGATTTTCTATAAGTTTCTCATCCCATTTTCTAAGAGTAAATCTATATGCCAACTTTCAGATAACTGAGCCTTTATTCTTTATTCACATCCAATGACAAACAGTACAAATTGTTATTATTACTTGTATCAGTCTACTAGTCATGCATCAAGAACTGAATATGAAGACTGATCTTTTCCTTCACAGTAGTTTTACAGCTTTACAGAAAGCAATAAGCTAAATAGCAGAGGCAGATGTGCATATTACATTAGGAATACATCTCTTTGCCCTACCCCTGCACTGCTCATTCACTCATCTTCTTTAGAATCTACTAGTTTTCTCACCTCAGGTAAGGTTAGAGCATCCTGTTTAATATCTTGCCGTGCGTGTGTCAGAATAAGAGCCAGTACTTCTACTGTCTTCCCAAGACCCATTTCATCAGCCAGAATTCCTCCAGGCCACTGAGGCCCAGCAACTGGGTATTCACGGATAAGGCTAAAAACCAAAAAACATTCCCAAGACAAGCTTAGCACTTTGATGACCAGTGTGACAAGGAAACTAGCACATGTTCAGAATAAAAGAAAATACATTTCTGCAGGACTAATATGTATAGAGGAGATCATATTTTAATATAAAAAATTCTTCTGGTGGTACCTTTAAACAAAATACAAATATGGGAACATAGTTTTTTCAAAAAGTGACAATAAAGTGCTTGAAATCTAATATAGATAATAGTACATGAACAAACAAGATTCACTTCTAAAAATACACGAACTGTTAAAGTAATCCTAGTAACCATATTTACCTCGGAAAAAGGCACCTCCTGTCCCTCCTCCCCCCCCCACAACCATGTTTTCTGTTGATAATTCTAAAACTTTCAAGACAAAGCAAGAGGGCTGCAGTCTCGAAAAAAAAAAAAAAAAATCAATGTAAACTAACTGAACATTGAAAAACCAGATTACTTACAAGGTAAAAAAAAATAAATTACAGTGAACACACTGATGCATGTAACTTAAGATTTATCTATTTGGCATTTTTAGCACGTTTCACATTGTATTTTGAAATTAAGTATCTTACAGCTCAAGTTCTAGTTCTGATTTAAAAGGCATCATTCTTGCTTATCTTATGTTCCTCAGGTTTATGTAAAGAAACTAAACAAGAAACCTTGTAAAACAATTCTAACAAAGTAGAATGCTTAGGGTTTTTCCAAGAACAGATGCTACTTACCAGCCAATAAATGGATTATAGTAGATTTTCACTCCATCTAGAGTGATGACCTCTCGCCATAAAAAATGAAGAGTATTTTCTATAGAAAAAAGATCAAATAATGACTATGATTTTTTTTCTATTAATAATATACACCTTAGAAGTGCTCAACAATGTGATATTTTGAGAAAAAGAGGAAAATCCAGTACTTTTAAGCCAAACATCTTGCTCAACTGCCTCCTGGTCAGCAATGTTATACTGCACTATAGGCTCCTTACCCTGAAACTCTGTCCTTAAAATACTTTCATGTTGAAAAGGCAATCAGAACTCATAGTAAAGATGATATCTTTTATTAAAACAACAAGATTTTTGCAAAAAAATGTCTTTAATTGCAAGCTTTCGGGCACAAACACCCTTCATCAGGTATTGGAGGAAAGATTGTAAAAGTTTTCCTGGGTAGAAATGAAAGTTTGTATTTCGCAGGATTTCACAGAGGAGTCAATAGATGGAAAACTCCTCCGGGCAGTCAGTTTATCGCTGGTATGAAGGCTCTCACCTCCTGTGAGGATCTGTGATGATGCCAATTACCTTGAAACAAAGGCAGGAGCAGGAGCTCAGGTTTCAGGTGGTCACAGTTGCTTCCTGCTTGGGAAAATATGAAGATTTCATTTTTAAAAATTTCATTTCTACCCAGGAGAACTTTTACAATCTTTTCTCCAGTGCCTGATGAAGGGTGTTTGTGCCCAAAAGCTTGCAATTAAAGAATATTTGTTGGTCTTGTTGGTCTAATAAAAGATAACATCTCTACTACAAGCCCTGATTGCCTTTTCCTCTAGAGCAATATGACTACAACTTGGATACCTGACTTCATGTTGAAAATTATTTTATGCTGATCATATATTCACAAATTTATGCAGAACTCTACTCCAAAAAATATCCTGTTGTAGTAAGAGTAATGGACAGTGGCACGGAAAGTTAGCATGTCACCCAAAATAAACTAAAAAGCGTGGCTAAGCTACCAATTATAGGAAGCCACTTCGTTTCAGAGTTAAATGCTTTTTATCATAAGCATTTCCATAATTTTGTAATATGTAGTGTAACACCCAATAATAATAAAAGTTAACATATCCAGGTTGTCAATGTTTATATTAGTTTCCTGCCCAAAATAAAACATGGATAAAAGGATAGTATACCACAATACCTTTACCAGGGCATCTGAAAAACACCTTTAAAGCTTTAATAATAAAAAATTAAGTAGTAAACAAAGCTTCGTCATGGATAGACCTTTGCTAATGAAACAGGCCAGATCATAGTTTATTTCAATCAATCCTCAGTTGCATTATACTGATCACATTTATATTGCTTAGTCCAAAATACTTGCCATTGGTAGAGATGCTTCTGAAATTCTCCCGTTGCAGCATCCAGTTCACAGCCTCACTTTGGTATGGCCTCAATATGGGAATAAGTGCAGGGTGCTGTACATCCTCCATCAACAACTGATTTTCCTGCTGATGTGTATGCCTCACAAAGTCATACAGCTCTTCAATATTCTGTCGCTCTAGTTCTCTATCAGATTCTTCCTCATCTTCCTCCAGCACATCTGTATACACCACGAAGCATAACAAATCACATAATCATCTTATCAACAGTGATCAACATCTCAATTAAATGGTTTAGCTTTAATGAAATGTGTTTTGTTAATAAATGAAAACAATAAAGCACAATTCCACGAAGAGCATGACATAAATATATTCTAGGTGGTGGGAGTGGGAGGATTATGCAAAGACAGGAATTACGGCTCCAGAATCTTAATGCTGGCAATTTTCCAGACTGCAATCCTAACACCCAGTTAAGAGCAGGACAAAAGGATTTTAGCAGCAAGTAGTGGTACAGGGCCTAAATACTGCTCTTTAGATTTCCACAGGCCAGAGTTCTTCTTTTCTTTTTTTTTTAACAACAAAATAAATCAAGTGTGAAAAATTATGAACCATCTGTTTTCCTTTTAACTGAAGGGAGCAGGAAAATATGAAAACACATTCAAGGGAGGGATACATGAATTTGTAGTGCATTCCCACTTAAAAACAAGGAAGCGTGCATCATGGAGATGAGAGGAAAAAAATGGGAGTAGGATAAGAGAAGGAAACTTTTTTCCTACTGGGCCCCATGAATGGTGCCCCCTATTTCCCAACTTCAAAGAAAACAGGAGGGGAATTAAATTGATGTGGGAAAAGTAAAATGAAAACTGCTCTCACTTGTACATTTTCCTATGCAGTCCCCCTCATAAAAAAGTTATGAGATGTACTTATAAAAACGTATTCACAGAAAAAAAATCCATGGCAATACTGTCCCTGGCACAAAACTAAAAGCATCTCCGGTGAGTCAAATCTAAGCAAGCATTAAAAAAATTCAGGACCAGATACTGAATTGGTGTGAATGAGTATAGCTTGATTGATTTCAACTGGTCTAGGTTGATTTACACCAACTCAAGATCTAATCCTGAGTTAATTCATATTTAGAGGGTCTCTTTTTATTATTTTTAATGAATATTCTTCTGGCTACTCCAGGCTGCTTTAAAAATTTCAGCTTGCCTGAGAAAAAACAGGTGGTATTGATGCAGGACAATAATTATAGAGATGTCAGTCTGATGCAGGCAGAAGGCAGGGCAGAGTAACATTTTAGAGCAGCACCGATTGGGTGTAAAGGTGCCACTCTCCCCTCCCTTCTGCCTGACCATAATAATTACAGAGTCTTGCTTTAGAATTTAGAAGCAGAACACAGAATAATAAAAAGAGCCTTGTATATTAGATACAAATTTCCAGGTAAATATTTGTTTTTCTGGATAATTAACTGCCTTAAATTGGCTTCTGCCAATTTCTATTGTTCTTCTGTTGCTAAGCAAAGTTTCAATATAGGGTTTAGTAAAATAAACCCACCATCAGTAAAGCACAAAAAGTGGGTTTTATGGGAATGATTTCATCTTAAGTGAATGTGTGACAGTGAAAAAAATGGAAATTTGGAGTTGAAACCTGAAAATTATGAAACATGCTTCCGTGACAACCTTTCAGAGTCTACTACTTTTGAATATCCCCTCAGGAAATCTAAATTCTCTCTAAATGTGGAGATCACTCCAGATCAATCACCAGGACCTTAAAAAAAATCTACAGAGTAATACATCCCTTCACTTATTTTATCATAGACCTTTAGGAAATATTATGTCAGCCTAATTTAATAGTTGTGACAGATCTAGAATTATACTGAAAAACAAATTTACTAGCCTGTAACATTATTAAGATACCTGAAGGAATGCTGACCTCACAAACCTAAAGACAGGCAGTTTCAGTACTTCTGCTTGTGTTCATGGCTTGGCTACATATTAGCATGGTTAAATTTTAAAAAAACCTAATCAAGTTTGCTGTAGCTATACAAATCCTCATGAGAAGTGAAACAAGCAGATACAAGAATCACATAAATTTCACTTAAATCAAAAGGCTATAGACTGAGAGGTGCCAACTCCTGCCGAGTACCTGCAATTGCTATTAAAATCAATGGGACATAACCTGCAGGTAGAGGTGCACCAATATATCAGTGCCATATCAGATAGGCACCAATAAAAGGAAAATTAACATTTTCGGCTATCAGCCTTTTTTGGCCAGCATAGGCAATAATGTACCAATAAATATAATGCGACTTCCAGCCAGGGCCACCAGATGCAGCAGCCGCACATATGCAGCAGCTAGGAATGCAGCCAGTGCCCTGCAGGTAAATCTGTGGAGGGGAAGGAATGTGGGGGAGGGAAGGGACATGGTGGGGGGCAGATCAAGGCCCCCAGGGTGAGGGAGGGAGTGGGGCAGGGGCTGGGGTTGGGGCTGGGTGGTGAATGGAACCCCAAGGGAGCAGGATGAAGCCATGGACAGCTCATCCACGGGATCAGCATCCCCGTGTCAAGCTGTGCCTCCAGCTGCTGGATGGGCAGGGGGTGTGGCATGGCCAGTGTGTGGCTCCCGGGGCAAAGGCAGCAGGTTGGAAAGCCCTGAGCCCATAGTGGGCAGCCTAATTCCGCCCTTGCCCCAGCTTCTGTTAAAAGTTTTCCCCGGACTTAAAAATGGTGGTGGCAGTGCTTGAACTAAAGCTCATTCAATGGACTTGATGATCTCCCGAGGTCCCTTCCAGCCCTGATGTCTATGAAATCTATGAAAGTGTCCCCTGCCGCCATTTTTAAACACCGGGATGCTGAACCCCTGAACAAGCCACCCGCAACTCCATTCCACTCCCTGACCTCAGGTTCCCATTCACCACCCTGCCCCAGTCCCAATCCAAGCCCCAGCCCTAAACCCTGCCACACTCCCTCCCTCATCGAGGGGGCCTCAATTTGCCCCCCCCCATGCCCCTTCCCCATACCCCTTACCCCCCACTTACCTGCAGGGAGCTGCTTCTCACGCTGCCTGGCTGTGCTTCTGTAAATCAGCTATCAGACTGGTATCAGCCGATATGCTTGGAGAATAACTGGCTATCGGTATCGGCCAAGAAAATCTTTATCGGTGCACCCCTACCTGTAGGTACTCACCAATTCTGGATTTGCTACTCAGAGAAAGAAAAGAAGAAATTGTGAAATGTGCTTGATATCTCAGTCAATGCTACACATCACTAGGGACCTACCGAAATTGCGATTTCATGAATTTGACAAAATCTGGCATTGCCCATGTAAGCAGGCAATGCCACAAAATTTACAGAAAAAAAAAGAAGAAAAGTTACTGAAAATAAAACGCTGGCTCCCCAGAGGAAGCCAGCAGTCCTCAGGGCACTGCAGCTTGGCTGTATAGCCCATGGAGAGAAGGAGGGAGAGGTCATGACAGGCAACCCTTATAGCCAATCAGCAGTGAGGAGTGGGGACGTATGACAGGCAACTATAGCAGCCAGTCATTGGGAGAAGAAAGAACCAGAGCCCCTCACTGAGCTGCAGCAGCAGTGACAGGGAATTTCTGGTTTGGCATTAGTACTGTATAAGAGGACTTGAGGTTTATGAGGATCACAAACCAAATGTTTAAACATGATGCTGTCCCCCAAGAAGTGCAAACACTATTCTGGGATATACCAACAAAAAGGCTGCATGCAAGATATAATTTTTCTGCTGAATTCTGATAAGGTAAAGCCACAGGTAGCATTCCACGTTCAATTTTGGGCAGCACACTTGTTCAGAAAGATGTGGACAAACTGGAGCAAGTCTAGAAGAGAGAAACTAGAATAAGCAGTTTAGAAAGCATGACTAAAGAGGAAAGGTTGCAAGAATTGTGCTTCTTTAGTCTAGAAAGCAGAAGAGATCCTAACTGGATTCTATACATAAGCTTAAATAGGGATCTACCTAATTCATGGCAAGAAAACGCAATTTTTGCAGCTTGGTCATGACCTGAAGAGCTGATTTCGCAGTCATTTTGCAGCGGCCCCATCCCTCAGCACTGACTGGCGAAGAGGACCCAGGGAAAGAGAGATGAGGGGGTGGCCACCAGCTTAACCATTGGCTGCTCTTCATGGGTCCTCACCCCTTGGTACTGATTGTTGGAGAAGCACGAGCGGGTAGCTGCCATCTTGGTAGCTGTCCTTTGTGCTGCCCTACCAGGAGACACCTTCACACTTCCTGAGCGGGCTGCAACACTGATCTGCAGCAGCAGTGATAACTGCTGGCTCCCAGTGAAGAGACAATATTTTAATGTTATTAAGGTTTTTTTAGGTTGATTTCTTGGGAAAATCATGGCCAATGCCATTTTTCACAGAGATCGCCATTACTTGTGGTTTCCACAGAATTGTGAAACTGCAATTTAAGTAGGTCCCTAGGTATAAATGTTGCCACAAGGACACAGATGTTCAATTATTCTCAATGTCTTCTCAGTAGAGAAAACTGACTTAATTTGTAGTGTGAGTGTCGCAGAGCACTCAGGTGCCCTGCGACTGAGAGCAGAAACTGCTCAGGAGAGACCCCTAGTAGCGAGAAGGGGGAGGCTCAGCTGCCAGTCACCAGGACTGTGCAGGTGCTGGTTGCTAGGGCAACCGGTGAAACCTAGGGACAAGAAGGGGTAGGGCTTAGCCCTTCTTAAGCCCAGACAGGAGGCCAGGAGGGCAGTGGCCCTCCAGCAGCTGAGGGAGGAGGAACTTGGCTGGTGCAGACGAGGGGGAGAACTCTGACGGTGGGAACATCCCCTGGTTTCAGCTGGGGCTGGTGCACTCTCTCTCCCTGGTAGGAATTGATTCTTGTTTGACCGGATGGTCTACCTTTTATGTTGTAGCCCGGGGGCTTTGTGTTCTTGTGTTTAGTGTTTTGACCAGAGGACCAGGTGAGGCTATCAGGGGTTGGAGGAGGCCTCATAGGGACTCCACAGTAGCGTGAGGGTTCCTGGTGCCGAAGAGGGCACAGCATTTTTTGGGGTTCATTGGCCCCAGCCCCGGAGTGAAGGGGGGCAGTGAGGAGCCCCAGAGCGGGCACTGGCAAGAAGCCCCGGAATGGGCAGTGAGGGACTAGCCATAGGGCGCCGGCGAGGGCACAGGCGGCGAGACAAGCCATAGGGCGCCAGCGAGGGCACAGGCGGCGAGACAAGCCAAAGAGTGTCCACATGGCATGAAGAGTAGAACAGACCTGAACAACATCAGATACATCTGCGAGGCTTGGGCTGCGCTGTAAGGGGAGGAAAGGAGCCGCAAATAGTGCCTCAAGCACCGAGACAGAAAATAGACAGCCTCCCACTTGATTATAATCTTCCAATCAAGCAAAAAAATAACAACAAGGCATGGCAGGAAAGAAGGTGGGCTGCTGACCCTTAATCGGTGTTGTGGGATCACTAGTAGATGGCTCCGAAGAGGCACAACTGTCACAGTGAGTCATGTGTTTGTGTATGCACATGATGGGGAAGGGTGGTTAAAAATTAGATCTGATATTAAGTAAAAACTCACCAACTATAAGAATAGTTAAGTGCAATCAGGTTAGGTAAGGAGACTGTGGAATCCTAGCAGATAATGTTTTTAAAACAGGTTAGACAAATATCTGTCAAACAGTCTAGGTACACTCAATCCTGCTTCAAGACAAGATGAAAAAAACTATCCCTTGAGATCTTTCAGTCTGATATTTCTGGGTTTCTTTTAAAAAAGATATTCTCATCTTAAAGACAGAGGTACAGCTAGTCTATGATTTCTGCAACTGAAGCTGTTCCTGTGTTTAACAGTCAAGTTACTATATTCCAAGTTTTATTTAGCTGCATTTTGTTGTTAGAGATAATATTCACAGCAAATTACTTTTCCAACTCAAAATAAATCTACCAGTAATCCTGAATATCAATTTTGGGAATAGCATTTTTCCCCAAATGTAAAACTTATTTTCCTTCCCTACCTGAAGAGGGAACTGTGAAGATAAAATACTTAATTCTTGAAGAGGGTCAGATATTATAAGGAGAGCCATATAATTACATATAAAGTTAGTTCTCATGCAAGACAGGAATGTAATAGTATATTTTCCTTCAAATTTATCTTAAATTTAGTAACCTTTTAACTGTTAAAACAATTATGCAGTAATAATCAATTGTACTGAAAGGTTAAATTAGATTACCTGGAATTCTAAAACTGTAGAACTCTTCCATCAGTTTTTGAATCAGGTGGTTAGCTTTTTTTGGTCTTCCACCTCCATCACTGAGAAACTCTAGTTTGCTTAAACCAGTTTCGAGAAGGTAAATGCCAACCTGAGAAATAATAAATTAATTTCTCACAAATAAGTTTAGGATATTTTATCAGGATATTGTAAGGTAATCCTAAAACCACCCTAACTTAGAAAACAAAACAAAATGCAGACCAGTATTTATAAAGCAGGAAAACAATTTGGCACATTTTAAAGACCTATAGATACAGATGTACTTAATCTCTTAAAAGCACCACATAAAACTTTAGTGCACTGCAGACAAGAAATCAGGTAGGGTCTAATAATTCATTAAGTCACCTTGGTGTATAATAGCTAAAAAGCAATTAGTCAACAGTGGCAGAAAATATTTATGCAAATAACTACTGAGAAGCACAGTTTTTCTAACATTATGCAAATCAGTAATAGCAGTTAGACCTAGCTTTCTAATTTTAGAAACAAAATAAACATTTTATTTATAAAAGCCTCTTCAAAGAAAAATTGTATGAGCAAATACCTTTAAAGCTTTTTCCTCCTTAGGTCTTTGATAAAGTTCAACTAGCCTCTTCTTTTGCAACCATCTCAAACCTTCTAACATTTCACTACTTAAAGATGATTCCACCAGAATGGCTTGTTCATAATCATTCAGGTCTTCTTTATCTTTACCACTGTCATCTTCTCCATTTTTTGCATCAACACAGATCTGCAGCTGACCACCAGAATCTGTTTTAATCAAAGAGAAACTCCTTTCATGGATCTTATCAATCAAAATTTGTTCAGGGAGCAGCTGAAGAACAAACTCTCCAAGCAAAGCTTTCCAGGAACTGTCTGCACAATAAGGTGAGACCATAATATTGAGCTGTATGGATAAAGGGGTAAAGTTGGAGCAGAAATCTTCTCCATCTGTAATAGTCGAGAAGCTCACCAACTTTGAACCACTGTTTTCACTGGGAGTCAGTTCTTCATCAATGCTATCATCATTTATAACAATGAAGGATGAAGAAGACGTGCTGGGAGCTGGAACAGAGTCATCAATCATCACCTCATTCCTTCGATCTTCATGCATATTCCAGCAGAGCTGCTTCTTTTTCTCCTCATCTACCCTGGAGGGCGGTGCATGCTTTCGTCGACTACTCATCTTGCCGCCTTTCCAACAGTGCCTTCAACCTTTTTAGGATGGATTAATATTAGTCAACAGTAAACAAAACGTATCAGATAGTCAAGTGATTACTTTATTACATAATAGCTGTACTTGTTACTTCTGGAAATGTTTTCAGTTATCTGCATTAAACATTATTCAGGCTGCTTGAATTATCTATTACATTTTATAAAAACATCCCCTTACCCCCCTGTCCAAGGAGGTCACATGAAAGAAAATGTCTTGTGGTACTTGCAAATAGATACTGTATCTGGTTTGACAAATAGCAAGGGCACATCCAGATGAGTGCACACATATGATTTGTGGTGCCACAGACCCCATCTGCAGCACTGAAAACATCCCCACATGCAGGCATTTGCCACACTGCTAATTTGCAGCTTAGTGAATTTTATGACACTGGAAGATCCCAATGTCAAAAAAATCCCATGCCAGAAAAAAGCAGGATGGTGCACGTGGCCACAGAACGTACTGTCTGAAACCAGTCTGGCCAGCCAGAGCCATGTTCCAGGTGCCAGCCAGGTTCCACATACCCAGATCACCACCATCGCAGCTCTGAGAAGCCCCTTGCAGCCCTGGGAGGTCCCATACCCTATCTCAGGCAACTTGCTGCATGCCAGAGCATGCATACAGGGGTATTCCCTGGGGACAATCAGCAGCATGTATTTGTGCCACTTATAGTTATCCCTGGGGAACACATACTCCCATTCACAGGGATGGGCTCCAAGAGATTAAAATTACCAGGACTCTAGCCAGTTTCACTGTTGTTATTCATTACTTTAGTTCCCCCAAATCAACAAGCAACTGACACATTCTGCTCCTTGAAAGATGCACTGTTTTGGAAGCAGCTTAGAGAGGAGTGCTTACTAGTTTATTCATGCAATCAGGTCCCAATACAACAAGTTGCTTAAGCAGAAGAATACCTTTAAATGTATCAGGAGTCCCACTGACTAAATCATGTCCATATTATATATTCAATTTATGACTTTGAGTTGCAATCAATGTCATAACATTTATAAACTGACACCACGTTTTGACCTTCTGACTTGGGTTTCGTCTTTACAATGGATGATATAGATGCACACAGCTGGTAAATGGTGGAAGGAGGAGGGGGAAGAGAAGAGGCATGGTGGGGCAGATCAATGTCCCCCCTCAGTGAGGAAAGGACTGGGGCTGGGGCAAGCACTGCCCAGCCAGGGCCAGGCAGGTGTAGAGAGGGGAAGGTGGTGTCTCCTGCTGCTGCCAGAGGCAGCGCAGTGGCTCCATCCTGTGCCTGCCCCGCCCTGGCTGGGAGGGCATGGGTGGGAAGGGGCATGCCCCCAGATCCGCATGATGTGGGCAATGGAAGGCACTGGGAGTCGGGGCTATGCCCTCCTGCTGTTCACTCAGCCAGGGTGGGGCAGAGGGGACACAGGGCAAAGCCGTGACTTGTCCAGGAGGTGTGGGGCGGCTGGGGTGGCTCCCACTGCTGCACACCACCTGTCCAGAGGCAGTGCAGCAGCTGCACATCGCCCCAGGTGGATGAGTGGTGGGAGGGCATAGCCCCTACTCCCAACGCCTTCCGCTGCCCGCCCTGCACAGATCTGGGGGCACACGCCCCTCTATGCCCTCCTGCCACTTGCCCAGCCGGGGCAGGGTGGGCACGAGATGGAGCTGCTACGCTGCCTCCAGACAAGCAGCAGACAACCAGCTCTTTCTCTACATTTGGGTTTTTGCCTATAGAAAAAATGAGAGCCATTTTTCTGTTGTCCAAGAACTAGGAGACCACAAGGTTTCATCATACTGTGGATTCCTATCCAAAATCTCTGTTTCATTCCTTAGCTGAGGTTTGCACTACCATGGTGTGATTTCCCCCAACTGACAGCTGAGAATCCCCAGACCCAAGGCAGCTCTTGGAAAACACCAGCTCTTCCTTCTCACTTGGGGTTTTGCCTACTGAAAAATGGCAAAGCCATTCTTTGGTCACCCAAGAACTGAGGGCACTTACACACATGCAGGGGAGCTGCTCAAATGCTATGTCATTGAAGCATGTTGGAGCACACACAGTTAATTAGTTGAGTCTGCTGGAGCACAGAAATTACCAGACTCCAGCGCTATGTATATCAGTGTCCCCGCACTGAAAACTGGTGGTGGGTTGCTTTAAACTAAAGTTCATTTGAGCTTTAGCTCAAAGTGCCCCGCTGCTGTTTTTTAGTGCAGGGATACTGATACATGATGGCTTTGGATGCTTTAATTAGCATGGCTCTTGGGGTATTTTTATGTGTTGTGGGATGAGGTGCCAGGTGCTCTAATGAGCGAGCCGTGCTAATTGAAAGTGCCTGTGTATCAGTGTTGGGTGGCACCTTTCTATCCCAAATTTCGGGGTTTCACTCCCGCATAAGCAGTTTTCACCCCTAACTGTGCAATGCCCTAAAAATATCAGGTCAGCCTTCACACTCTGGGGTTTTGCCCACAGACGAACAACCAACTCAGCGCCTCTCCCTGGGGGCAGGGCTGTGGGAGATGGACCCCCACGGGAAGCCCCTGGCTCTCCCCTGCCAACCCCCGTGCTTGCCCCTCCCCCCCCGCCCCGTGTTAGCGATGCCCTCTCACGCCCCCTCCCCCCGGTCTCAGCGGGTCCTGGGGGGTCAATGCGTCCCCTCATGTGACGCTGCCCCGCCGCGCGAGCCCATTACCTGGTCACGCCCCCCCCCGCGTGAGCGTCCCTGGCCGCCTCAGGCTGCGGCCCTCAGAGTGCAGAGTGGGGCGCGCGGACGTCACGACGCCACGCCCCTCAGCCCCGGTCAGCGAAGACAGTACCCGCGCTTGCGCAGTCGCGGGACAGACCAGGAGCCCCTTGCCCGTGGTTGGAACCGCCGGAGACCACATTCCAACTACGTCATGGGTGGGGGGAGGGGTCAGTCAGCCCCGCGAGAGGCAACTACAGCCCCCGCCGCCCCAAGCCTGTTGGGGAATGAGCGCGTGCGCCAACAGGATAGGAAGGCACCGCATGCGTAGTATCGATTTGGAGGCCGGAGAGAGAGGGCGGGCAGTTGTTGGGCAGAAGGGGGGGAGGGGGGGCTGTGGGGCGCATGCGCAGAGGGGCGGTGGTTGAGCGGCTTGTGTATAGGGGAGGCTGTACGTTGAGGCTGGTTTTGCGTCTAGGCTTTCTCTCGCCTGAGACGGGGTGCTTTCTGGCCTTGCTCCTAAGTGCGATGAACGTTGCTAAAAACAAAGTTTTAAATCTCCCTTAGAATAAAAGTCTGTGTGTTGCAAGGCATCTGCATCCCCCCCCTCTTATGGCTTGTTTGTACAGATGTTTATAACCCCCTTTTTTTACAAGGAGAGACATTGGAAAGGGAGTTTGCGGAACTTCTTATGAAGATAGCCCAGGACGTGAGCATTTGCAGCAAGACAAAACCCTCACAGCCATGGGGGTTTATCTAGTCAAAAAAGAAAAAAAAGGAAAATACTTCACCTCAGGTAGCAAATAGTGACTTATTGCTAGCAAGGCTTCAAAGTAGGAGAGAGGGTGAGTGTTTACAAGCAGTCCATGCACTGAAATTTGTTTGTGAGAAAAGTTGCAGCCACTCAAGTTTTAAGTCACAAAAAGTTCCTTTAAAAAGTGTGTGGGTAACTAGTGTTAATAGTAGTGGGATTTCTCCCCCCGCCCCCATACGTTTAAATGGGTATGAATCAAGGTCGTGATTTGAATTAGAAGATGCCTTTTTTTCTCTCTCTTGAGCAAGTACTTTGATACCAGATTTTGGTACTCTTTCCTTAGGATGAATAGCACCTAATTCAAAAACAGGTTATGATCCAGCAAGGCACTTAAGCAAATGTTCATCTTTAAGTACCTGTAATCCCAATGTTCCTGGGTTTTTGGTTGTAGCCGTGTTGGTCTAAGAACCTTGCCTGCCTATAATCCTAATGGCTTTCCTGGCACTACTAATAGAGCAAGTTGATATTCAGCATATGTACAGATGGCAGTATGTAGCAGTGCTTTCAGAATCACAGCTAACATAATAGTATCTATGTACCATGACCCTAATACAGGGGTGGGCAAAATGCGGCCCACCAGGCCATTTATCCAGCCCACGGGGCCCCTAAAGAAATTTAGAAAATTAATATTAATCTGCCCTGGGCTGCCTGTCATGTGCCCTTGATGGCGTGCCAAAACTCAAGAAGCAGCCCTCTGCCCAAAATAATTGCCTGCCCCTGCCCAAATAGATCTCTATATATGCAAAATTTTGAAAGCACGGGATTGAAGAGAATATACAATATGTTGGTACTTTTTAGTGCCCTAACCACATTTCCCAAGGATAACTGAAACCATCCATAGGCATAATCCTTCACTGTTTTAGACTAATTTTCAGCAGTGAAATACTGTTGATTTTTGCAGAGCTAAACTAAACTAAGCACAGTTAAAACTAAACACAGTGCAGTGGAGAATAATACCCTCAGGGTTTTAGCAATTATTTTGTAATGTTTTGAGTGTCATCATAATGGCTTTAGTCTGATATCCTAACATCAGATTTTTATATCCAATCTGAAACCTGTAATGACAAAAAGAATGAGTAAAACTAAACAGATATCAAACTATATTTACTCTGAAGTGTTCTTATAACAACTCAAATCACAGCAATACAAGGACTGAAGGGAGAGTATTATATTTGTTCCATTGACGTATGAGGGCCAAGAGGCCCAACCTTCTGATCAGCCTCCTATGAATCTACCAAATCCTGTCACAAAAGTATCTATCCAGGGTGGTAAACCAAGTAATCCAGAATAATTATAAATAACAACAAAATGGAGCACCAAGTGTAAGTTACTTTGCTGAAAAGATCATGTGCATTAGGGAAGCCTTGAATAGCTTGGAACTGCTTTTTCTATACCCCTCAACCAACAGCTCCATTCCCAGTTTACTATTCCCACTCAACAACGGGTTCTGGACACCCTAAATTAAATACAACCCAAGACTTTTGTCTCAACTCCTGGTATCCATGGCTAGTGGAGAGTCATACACAATTGGTGCTATTCTGAACCAAAATGGACAATTCAGGGGGGGAATTTTCCCTTTTTCTTTAGATGTGCAGTAGCCTGACCATGGACACATTGGTTTTAACCAGCCTACCATCAAATCTCCCATTGCTAAACAAGCTCACAGAGAATATAGCTAAAACCAACAAAAAGTTAATTTAACTGAATTTAAGAATTAAGTTCTGTATAGCTGGAGTACAGTATTTAGCAAATAAATCACAAGACAGTCTTCTTTGATCAAGGGAACCTATGATTGGTCAATTCAGTCTGCAGTTTAGGAAATTTGTAGTCTGTACTCCTGGAGTCCCTGTTGATGCCTAGTTTTCTGTTGAAAGCAGCTTTTGTCTATGCTGCTACCATATCCATTTGGAAAGAACAGGGTCATCCAACTAGCAGTCTGTGTCCTAAGGAGTTAACCTGCAGTCCCCATAGTTCCTAGACTGAGCACTACTCCCTCCATCGCTCTCCTGGAGTCTCTGGGTCTCCTTTCTTCCTCCACTTTCTGCTGCCTATCCCTGCCCCTGGGGGTGGTACAGTGTGGAGATGATGGAGCCTGTGGCTGAGGGAGCTCAGGCAGGGACCTTAGGACCCAGCATGGTGCCAGTCCACCAGAGTGTAGTGCAGTAGGGGAGGCATGCCATATAGGGGAGGATGCCACAGCAAGACATGGGGCAATGGTACATTACAACAGGGCAGGTTTGCATGGTGCAGTGTGGGTAGGGGGTATGTGGCATGGCGTTGTGCAGTGCAGGAGAGGTAGGAGATCACAAGATGGAGGGAATCCCTTACAGTTTACACAAGCGCCTCTGTGGCCCCCACCACACAGCAGTTGGACAGCCATTGTCTCCCCATTGTGGCACATTAGCAGGCCATGGTCAGTGAAAAAGGTAAAAGGAGCACCCAGGGGATAGTACCAATTGCCCACTTAATTGCAAGACACTCTTACTCTATCACTGTACTTTTCTGTTGCCAGGGAAGGAGCTTCCTACTTAAATACAGGATTGGGTGTTCCCTGTCCTCAAACTTTTGGGAGAAAATGGCTCCCCAACCTCATTCCAAAGAATCATTCTACAGTATGAATTATTTTATGAAGTCTGGGCCATTCAGTCTGGGAACTGTATAGGAGCCTTTTTATAGTCCCCAATGCCTCTGCGTACTCTGCAGACCATCACACCTTCCTGGGTGCCCTACCACAAAGTAGGTCTGTCACTGGTACGGTGGGATAAAGCACTAACAATACCTTGCCAGCCCTAAAAACAACTTTGTTTGCTGCTTCATTGTGGTCCCTGGGGATTTTACCAGTGGCTTTACTTTACCTACCAGGAGTTTAATCCTTCTATTTCCCAGGGGTACCCCAAGTATTTAGTCTCAGTACATCTGAACTGATACTCAGCTGGATTAGTTGCGAGGCTTGCCACTTGGAATGAACGGTGAATGAAGCACTGCCTTCACCTGCTAGAAGTCCTGTTAGGTGCTGGTGAATATTACCACATCATTCAGGTATGTAGGTGCATAGGCCCAGTGTGGACAGAATATTTGTCTGTTAAACTCTGGAAGGTGACAGATGCCCCATAGGGCATGTCCCCACAAGCGTACATGTGTATCTCCCTGGGGACAAAGAGCAGCTACTTGTCTCCAAGGTATGCTCCTTCATCACACTTTGGTGGATGGCAAATAGCCACAGGTGGAGTATGGGAGGCTGGGGTCAGCACCTGTGCTGGTCCCAGCAGCCTTACCTGGGGCTCTGGGGGCTGCAAAGCCAGTGATCCAAGCACACAGAGTCTGGCCAGCAGCCAGAGCATGGTTTTGGCCAGCCAGGCTCCAGTTTCAAGTGGCACAGGTTGTAGCCATATGCACTGCCCCCACTTTTCTTTGAAGTGCTTTTTTAGATACCAGGCTTTTCCAATATCTAGTTTTGGCTTCACACTGGAAATATGCAGTGCAAAGAACCTTTTCACTTGCACCAAGTGCATTTTGCAGCATCTCAAAAGTCTTTGAGGTTCTGCAAAGCATGTGTTCCCACTCATCTGGATGTACCCATAGACCACTTCCCCATGAGCAGGGGCACATGATTGCCATGGGGAAAAAAGCAGCGGCACAAATTTGTGGGGCCCCTGGCCCTCTGCTTCTCTCCAGCACTACTCTCTGTTCTCTGTCTCCTGCATTCTCCTCAAGAGTTTTTAAACCCTCTTCATGGATCCTCCCCCATTAGATGGTGTCAGCTCCAGTTGGCCCTCAGTCTTTTGGCCAGGCAGACTTATCTGCTGAGCACCCATCACCAGGTTTCAGTCCCCTGAAGGCTGAGCACCTCCTTAAATACAATATAAAATTAGACTGTGGATACTTTTTGCCTTGCAAATGACATGTAGTAATTTGTATAGCCAGGGGAAACATATTCCAATAAGCATAAAGTGTGTAGTTTAGAGCTAGGTTTTTAAAAAATGGAATACAAAGTTTTCAAATGCATATTTGCTAAAATTTTTACTTATTTTTCCACCACCTGCTCTTGTGGGCAGGCCGTGTAATTATTTCCAGTATGTGAGTAAGATTCGGGGCAGCTGGCTAACATTCCTTGTTCTGCAGTGATTCAGTGTGTTATGCTGGGAAAGTCATTTAACATCTCCACGCTTCAGCAAAACAGGTATAATACCGCCTACTGTGCCTGACGGGTGTTATGAGAATTACTTAATTAATGTTTGTAAATCTTTTCAGTTCCTCAGAGGCAAATCACTATATACCACAAATGAAAAGCTATACTACAATAGGCTCTAGAGTTGTTCAGGTATTAAAAAGAAATCCATTATCAGTGAAATCATCAGCAGCATTACATTGCCCAAAGAGGAAATTACTGTCAGAGGCTTAACTTTCTACTGGCACGTTAGATTGCCTATTTTGGATTTCAAATATACTTTAGCTAACATAGTGGGGTTCTTGCAGTGATTTTTATAATTGTTTAATCTCCAGCATTGCCCCACTGCTGGAGATTAGAGAAGATTTTTGAAGGCAATATATTTTTAAGTGCCAAAAGCAATCATTGCAGGCCAGTTGCTAACTCACCACCCTCTGTACCAACACACACTTTCCAGCAATAGACTTTGTCTTCAGGGTTTCAGGCTTTTCCCCCTGCGAAATCACACAAGTTCTACAGCAGTGGTGCTCAATCTTTTGGCTACACAGACCAAATGAGTGGCATGGGGCCAGCCTGCATGCAGACAACCGGGCCTCCATGGCCGCAAGCTGCCTCCACATGAAGAGAGCATGTCTTCATGCCACCCTGCACACCCAGTAGTGCAAAGGGCCACAATCTGCAGGGCTCTCCACAGACACATGGAGAGCTCTGCATTCCAGATGACACAGTGCCGGGGCCCAGATCCAGCCCACAGGCTGGGGTTGAGCACCCTTGTTCTACAGGATCCTATCTACACCTTCCAGATTTAGATTCTATCAGATACCTGCCCCAGAACCAGACACTTTCCTGTTTGCTACTCAGCAGTGCTAATTGCTAGTTACCTGAAAACCAAGTGACCTTCCAGTGATCACCTAACTTCTGGCCTGATCAGACAGTTCAGCCTGCTAAAGGGCATCCAATACTGTAACAATCATATTTTTCTCAAGGAAGGGAGACAGTTAAAGAGACTCTACTTGAATAAAGAGGGGGAAATATTTCATTATTGCCATTTCATCTATGGCACCATTTACCAGTAGTGTAACTAAGTAGGGTGAAAGACAGCAGTCCTGGGTGCTGACTTAGGGAAGGAATGCAGAAGTATTCACCACTGCAGTTGCTGGCTGGCTCTGCTGTCACCATCAGCTTGGTAGCTGCCACTGCCCCATGCAGAACTGCTGTCCAGAGTGCACAGCTGCCCTGTTATGGCTCTCATCTACAGTTACAATCCCTAATTTTAAACCTAGTTCAGCAAGGTAATTATACATACACCTAATTTTACAGCTACACCAAGACATTTTTATTACTTAAATAATCCTTGACATGAATTTTCTTCCTTACCTTTCTATGCTTTTATTAGGTAATAGAAATCCATAAAGGAAGAGCCTGGCACTCACAGTGCCTCCAAAACCAAACCAGGAAAAATACAATTTTTAATGGAAACTGTCAGGGAATTTAGGCTCAATATGTAAATCTTTGTAATATAATCTGTAGCACAAAACTGCTGTGGTGAGGGCCATGATCTAACCTTCTAAATTTGGAAAAAGATTCTATGGCATAAAGACACCAATTGAGTCTTGGACCACATAGCAATTACCTGAGGGGTGAGAGATATTTCCATTTAAGTATTCCTCTGTTGCTAGAACTTTGCTAACTACTGACAATGAACCATAAGAGAAGTAGGAAAAGTGGCCTACAAAAGGTCCACTTGCTCCATGGCACTTCTATACCAGTTGGTACTAGGAGTATGTTCAATGCCGCACAGTTATTTCTGCTGACTCACCATCCACCAGCCAAACCATGTGGATACTGTTAACTCTAAGCAAGGAGTATAAAAAGGCTTGAAGTGACACATTGGGTTAGAAGGGATAAGGATGCCAAGATAACTATCATGCAGGGGAAATCTTAAAAGCAGCTGAGAGCAAGAGGAACCTTAGACTGAGTCACTCGATCTTAAATTGTGAATGAAGACCTCAGAGTGGGCTGAGGGAGAAGTGCCTTGGCTATTAATGTAGACTGTGCACATGCAGTTTCAAGGGCATATTGGGGACTGTCCCCTTTCTTTATTATATAGATAAAATATAACTGTGTGCATCTACATGTGTGTTTACTCCAGCCCAGATTTACTGTGCAGTAAGCTACTACACATTAAGTGTTTTTGGGTAGGTGTCTACATGTGCAGAGATTGGAGAGCAAATTTGCTGACATGTCCCTGCAGCCTTGCAATGTGTCCCTGTGTTCATCAGTGTTGAATGGAAAATCAAATCTGGTCATGTCATAGCAGCTGGAGTACTGCGTCCAGTTTTGATGTCTAGTCTGAACCTGCTCTCTATCAATTTGTGGCCGTTATTCCTAGTTACCCCATGTGGTGCCCCGGGGAACAGGGCATCTCCTATTCCCTGCTGATCCCCCCTGGTGAATTTGTAGACAGGCACCAGATCCCCTCTCAGTCTTCTCTTGTGGAGACTGAATAGGTTCAGGCCCTCTAGTCTCTCCTCGTATGGCCTGCCCTGCTGCCCCCGATCATGTGAGCTGTCAAGTTGAAAAAACTCCCAGAAGTCTCTTTGAGATGATTCAGTTAAGAATTGGCAATAATTGTGACCTATAACCCCAGTAAAATACCAGGGAACATCCAGAGCGATGAAACAATAGAACCATAAATTAAGACGTTAACATGGTAACCATGTTCCCACTAATTAATGTGGGAACAGGAAAATGTTCCAGGTGTGTAAGGCTGCGCTACTGTACTCTTAGAATCTATAAGCCAAAATATTATATAACAAGCTTGGTTTGCATTAATGATGGTGATATAACTAAAGAGTTAAATAGCCTGAGCAAGTGACAGCAGTGTTCTCTGTTTGCTGTATGCTATCTAAATTGCCTGCATGGATTTCTGAGGGAGACACCTGCATGAATTTTTATAAAGGAGGACCAAGTCTTTGGACTTAAAGTAACAGGACAACCTAGGAAGCTCACCCAGTACAGTCAACTGTGGAGAGCACTTACTGAGTAACAGCTCTAGACAGACTATGAAGTGGTGAGGCGTCACGTTAACATGCTCAGTTTTTGGTAACCGTCTGCTTATATTCTGGCAATCCCAGTAAAGTTGACTACTTGTATACTAGCAACCCCAGCTGATTAATTGCTTTATTCTTAATGGATAATTTTGTAGTCAATAAAGCTTCTGACTGATTATCAGACAAGTGCTGATGGTTAATCACATAGTTCTCCTCACCCACAGAGAAGTAGGGCTTGAATTTCGGCCAAACAATAAGGGGGAGCTCCAGGCTCCAGATGCCAGCACCCTGCTCTCTGGGCAGCCTCTTCCCTGCCCAGGTGCAATGTGCCCAGTGCAGGGGCAGCACACAACAGCTCCCTCCTTGCCCACTCTGCCTCCCCATGCCGTAGCTGCTTCAATCCTGCATCTGACAGCGATGACCAGTGCCCCACACTCCTGCTGGCCCTGCTGAGCCTGCCCAGGCCGCAGGAGAGCCATGCATCCGGTGCCATAGCAAGGAAGGGGGACGAGCACGGTGACTCAGCCTAACGCAAAAGGGCATCAACAGGCATTGCCCAGCCAGGGCAGGATGTGAGATGGAGCAGCAAGTGGCTCATTTGGGGATGTTCGAGGATAAGAAGACAGCAGTTCCTGCCACTATGTGCACTCTCAGGCAAGCATGGGGGGGTGTGCCCCCCAGATCTGTGCGTGGGGTGAGGGTGGGCTACCGCTGTGGGATTTGCTCCAGGCACCAAGTTTCCTTGCCACACTACTGCACACACCTGCCAGGAGGGGCCAGGGCACTGGGTGTAGAAGGCCCTGGACAACCACCTCTTCCTGCACTCCCTGCTCTAGCCCCACTGCCTACTGCCCTCCCCCGCCCCCAGCCCCCTGCCCATCCCCTGCACCATGCTCACTGAAGACACGTGTCAAAAGAACAAGTCTTTATTCCCCTCACATCCAAAGACCTCCCCTCCCCCAATACACAGAGCCCCTCTACTACCCACCTTACCCTCCAACAATAAAAAACCCTCTTTCCTGTGAGAAATGTTTAAAAAGATGTATTTTTTGTTGCTCTCCAGAGTGGAGGGCGGTAGGGTGGAGGTGCCTAGCAGGCAAAGCCTGGGGACAGATAACCAGCACCCTGGGCTCTGGCCATTCACCTGTGGGTCCACACACTCTGGTGACTGCAGTGGGCAGAGGGCTCTCCCAGGGGTGATGGTGCCTGCTGCCCAACCAAGGCAGGCAGCTCCCCTTCCAGCTGGTGGAGTCCAGGCTCAACAGGGCTGACGTCCAGTCCTGGCACCACTCCTGGTAGTTCTGACTCCATGGCAGAGCCAGGGCAAGAGGTGAGCCTGGGCCCAGGCAGGACCCAGGGCTGGAGTCGAGCCACAGTCTCCCACCGGCAGGAGGTGGCAGAGGACCTCTTCCTAGGCCCAGGCAGGAGTGGTGGGTCACTGCTATAGGGTCGGGCAGTGGTGGGCACAAGCAAGACTGCTGGGGCTAGGATGGTGTCCAGGGTCCAGCAGTCATCATCTGTGGCCTGCATGGCCCAGCCCGGGATGTTATTTTGCTCCTGCAAGACCTGAATCTACTCCTGCTCCAGGGCCAGGAGCTCTGTCCGGTGCTCCTGGTCCGTCCTGTCCCATGCTTCCTCCCAAGTGATGTCCTCCCTCCACCATGTCGGTTGGCAGGCCAAGTCTTTCTCCTGCCACTTCTCCACCTGGGCCACATCCTCCTCCCACTAGGCCTGTGTGGTTTCCACACCACCTCTGCAGCACAAGCATAGCCCTGCTGCACGTGCCCTGGCCAGTGCACAATGAGCTGTTTGTGCAAGCTGAGGGGTGCCCGACCCATTACGCCCTGCAGCTGCTGTTTCTCATGGTGCCCCAGGAGCACCTTTGCACCTGGCATGGGACTCTGAGCTATGGCAGTGTGGGAGGCAGGCCCAGGTTGCCCTGTAGCCTCTGTCACTGCCTGGTGGGCTACCTGTGGCAGTACTACATGTCCCTGCCCCTCACTATTAAGGAGGACATTGCTGTCAGCATTGCCACCTTCCTCAGGGTGTGAGAGGCCTGTGCCCACCTAGCTGCAGGGACACAGGCTGCTCAATAAAGTTTTGCACAGTGTCCTGCCACTCTGTGTGCTGTGGGGGGGAACCTGGGGCCAGGGGAGTGCAGGTGGGCCAAGCAGGGAGGGGTCAGGGGCAAGGGGTGGGGCTGGGGCAGGGAAGGCCCTCCCCACAGTGTGGAGCTTATTACGTGTCCAGGGCTGGCATGGCTGGCGGCTCAGCACAGTCCTCCCAGCAGGTAGAGGTGTCTGCCTACTCCCAGTGTCCTTGGCCCACATGGTACGGTCTGCAGGCACCTGGCTGGGGGCACCCCCAGGGAAGAGCTGGCACTGCTGACAGCCAGCAGTAACAT
Organism: Crocodylus porosus; assembly: GCF_001723895.1. NCBI lineage: Eukaryota > Metazoa > Chordata > Crocodylia > Crocodylidae > Crocodylus > Crocodylus porosus. The sequence goes on along the minus strand of NW_017728943.1, from coordinate 123,549,000 downwards.
GGCCAACCATTCTTCATGGCTGGCCGTGGGGCTGCACAGCTGCTGAGGCAGGCGCTGGCCAGGGCTCCCCAAGCTGCTGGTGGGGCAAGCAGCAGGGGAGCTGGGCAGGATGATGGATGCTGAACACCCAAGGGTCCCTCCTCTGGTGACATGTCACCGGAGGTGGTGGGGTGGGGTAGGGGCTTGGACAGGCCACATATGCTGGTATGGACCACACAGTTGTAACCTGGGTCCTGGGTCATGAGAATGTTAGAGAGTTGCTTCATAAAGGGTATTCTCTTAAGGACACAGCTGGAGCAATGACTGTGGTCCATCACAGCCACCCGCTGTACCTACAAGGCCTTACCTTCATGCAACACTGCTGTGCCAACTGGTTGTGGCCTTGTTCCCTCATCCCACCCAACTGGGCCTCATAAATGTGGGTGCTTGAGCACCCACCCCACTCAAACTGGCGCAGCACCTCTGCATTGCCACAAAGTGCCATGAGGTTGCCAACCTCCTCCTGGCTCCAGTTGGGACCCCAGGTGGAGGGCATGGGCATGCCATGCAGGCTGTGCCAGGCAGGCCTGGATGGGGAGGATGAGGCCATGTTGCTGGGTCCCTCACCAGCTTTCTGAGCCGCTGCATGGCTGTTCCTCTGTTGCCAACCCTGGGCAGCTGCTAGCAGCACCTGGCACAGGGGTACAGCAAGGGACTGGCAGCCGTGAGGCAGAAGCTAAGCCCCACAGCACCTGAAGGTGCAGGGCAGGCTGCTGGGAGTGTGCAGCAGGGAGGTGGTGCTGGCCCTACTCCCACAGACAGCCTTCAAGCAGCCCTGGGGAGCTCACAGGCCTGGCCAGGGACTGCAGCAGCCTGCAGCCCTGTTCAGTACCCACCTGGCCCAACAGCAGTGCCCTGGCAGCTGTGTGGCAGCTCAGCACCTGTCAGCACTGCTGGGATGCTGGCAAGCAAGCAAGCACAGTTATTCTGTGGCCTGGCCAGGGGGCACACAGGGCCTGCAATGCCCTCTGGCTCCCTGGTATGTGCTCCAGGACACAAAATGTCTGCAGGCTTTTGTAGCCTGAATGCAGGGACTGCCATAGAGACAGCTCAGCCATGGAGCAGGAGAGGCTCCTAGGCTGCCGCTGGGTTGCGTCTATACATGTGATACTGCACATTTAATAATCACGCTTTTAATAATCACAGTTAAAGGTTTTTACTGTGCAATAAGCATGCACAAGTGTAGACGCATGCACTTACTAACAGTAAACTAGACAACTGCGCAGTAAAGTGTCTTATGTAGTTGCACCAACTGACATCCAGGTCTGCTGAAATGGAGAAAGGAAAGACACGAGAGACAAATAAAATGAAAAAGAATCCAAAGATACTAGATTTGAAAAAAATGAGAGGAACATTTTGCACAGTTACAATTTTGCCATGAGCTGTTGGATTAAAGCAGTTCTTATGTAACTGGAAAAGGCACTATGTATAGAAACCCAAAAATAAAATAATCAAATTGCTTGTATTACTTGAGTCTGTTGTAAACCACCCACTCTAAGGCTGCTAATTCACCCAGCTTTTCAACTAAACTGCATTTCTGATATTCTGTTTTTTGCTCCAAACACTTATGCTACTATGTGGAAATGCCACAAAGTCAACTTTATTACTCCAAATTTTTCTTTACTGAAAAAGCAGCTCATATCAAACCAATTCCTTCTCCTGTATCTTCATTAGATTTGGAACAGTTTTACTATTCCAATTAAATTATGCTTCAAGTATATAGTCTCACTCATTCAGGTCCAGAACAAGTATTATCTTTTTTATTAGATAAACTTGTTTTGGGCCAAAATATTTCCTTGTAAAGCCCAGGTACTGGGACTTTGGTCAGTGATATTGTAGACTATGTTCAAACTCCTTCTTACCAAACTAGAAAGGTGGTGGCACTCCTGAATCCCCTGTTCAGTAACGAATGAGGCCAGTGGATTCACACTGTCACAGCCAGCAGGAATCTGAAATTTCCAATTCCTGTTTATCCATTTCTGCATAGTGAAGCCAAACTGGTTTCTTTGCATTCAAGTCCTGGTGTATTCAGACTAGATGTTGGGTCTCAGGGAATAAATAAAATGGGCCGGTCTTACTGCATTATTCCACCAGCATAGAACAGTCCTGACTCAGCTAACCAGTGGAGGACTGATTCAGTGCAAGGGAATTCTCTTGTGACGTAGAGCTGTTTCACAGACATGATGAAGATGGCCCATACCTATACCCTGGCCACCAGCATGTGACATAATATCCAACAAAATGGCATTCCTGTGACACTTGGTGATGGGATCCATCAAGATTGGCCCTGTAATCAGGGGAACACGAGGTTTATTTAAAGCTCTACAACCCCCTCCTCGAATATGCCAAGTGCTGCTCAGGTAGAAGGCAATATTCAGTCCAATAATTCAATCTATTGTCTAGATTCAGGATTAAAGCCAAAATACTGAACACTATGGAAAATATATTACTGTTCTGTACAGCAAAGTACTTTTTCAGAAAAAATGCAATCAGTCATCGAGGTTGGTTCAGGGAAATAGTTAATTAATTATAGTACTTTCCAAAGGAGGCTGCTTATTAATTTTCCTTTCAAAAAGCTGCATTGAACAAGATTTCATTTAAAACTAGTTCACAGAGATCAATCTAAGGGAATAATTTGGAATCATTTTCTAATTTATACTAATTTATGACATTGGATTGGTTTGTATGAATAAGTGAAATAACTTCCTGATGGATAGATGGAGCTCATATTTTTCTTGACAGAAAATGTGAAGATTAATTTATAAAGAAACTTCTTTTAATATCTTTAAAATTGGCTAAAAAGCACCATTCCCAAGAGATGTTACAAGATTTAGGGCAAAATTTTCCTTTCTGATCTGCACTTCAAATTGCTCTCTTATCCACTGCGCAGACCACTGAGATATGTTTTGAATTAAGAGAGAAGAGCCCTTTAATTAGCTTAATATTGCAGCAAGACTATTTAGAGAGGCATGGCTCCATTCAATTCTCTCTTCACCTATGCATATGAAAATAGAGTTAACTGTGCCCCAGGGAAATTTACCAGGGAAAAGGCAGGTAGTGTCTGAACCAGCACACCAATGCAGGTTCTCAAAAAGGAGGGTGGCTTTAAATTGTTATTGAGGCTCTATAGAGCCCTCTGGTAGATGCCTACCTTCTTATCTGCAGTGCATTCATTGTGTGATTTCTAGTTCAGCGATTCTATACCAAGGTGCCAGGATATCCTGGAGTGCCACCAGAACCTTTTAAGGGTGCTCCAAGATTTCATAGACATTAGGACTGGAAGGGACCTCGTAAGATCCTTGGGTCCAGCCCCCTGCCCACAGGGTAGGAAGTCAGCTGGAGTCAGATCACCTCAACAAGATAAGCATCCAAGCATCAAGATGTTAGGAGGTAAGTAAGGTGAAAGGAGATAAGCAGATGAGCCAAGTAGGTAAGCCAGGGTCACGCTTGTCCCTACCTGGATGATCCTTTACCCCTAATGCCCAGCCCCTGTGTAAGGAGTTGAGCGCTGTGTAATAGGGAGCCAGGAGCTCCCCATTACTTTAAGAGAGATACGTCAGCATATAACAGCCCAGGTAGAGGAAAACACTGCCCTTGATGAACTGGCTATAGGAGAATAGGCAGCCAGGGTATAGGCTATGAGTGCCTGTTGCAGAGGTAGCAACTCTGCAATGTACAGTAGGGTAGAACCCTGCTTGGGTAACAGGAGCACTACAACATCTACTAAATTAGCAACTGTAGACCGCCTGGGAGGCCAGACAGTCCAATAAGAAACACCTGCATGTGGCTGGAGAGCCACATGACTGGAAATGGGCAAGGCATGAGAGGCATATAAGCCCAGGGCCTGAGCCAGGGCATTGAGTCTGGCCCAGGGAGTGGGAGAGAAGCCACAAGGGGGAAGAGTTCTGCAGCAAGCTGCCTGTGGCTGAGCTAATGCCTGGGATCCTGCTGGGACTGCAAGTAAGGAACTAGGGGCTTGCAGGGAGCTATGACACAGGATGAGGAGGGTTGTGATAAAGCCAGAAGGCTTTGAGTTTGAGATATAGCCTGGATGCTTATGCTTTTTGTAACAGGGACTCAGGCAAGAGCCCTGTTACTCTGATAAGGTCAGGCCAGACTGACCTGACAATGAACTCTGCCAGGTGGGGGGAGTTGCACACATGGGACAAGACCGGGTGATTAGCCTGCCAAAGGAGGCATAAAACCAGTGGTGGGAGAAAGACTGATTGCCTTTGGGCACCAAAAGAAGAAGTGAGGAGTGGCGAAGCTCCGGGAGAGAAAAGAAGACGACCCACCAGAGATATGGATGGACTTGGGGAAGAGTGAAGCCCTGAGGCCCATGGCAGGGCAGCAGCAAAGGAGATTGCCTTGCCTGTAAACACCACTGTGCTGGTGAGTGCGGAGAAAGACGGAGACGCCGGGTGGCAGATCCTCCGGGACCTCGAAGAAGAAGGGATCTTGCCCCTCAGCAAGAGAAAGGGGGATTGGGGTTATCCCCAAGTCTGGAGCCCAGTGGGATTGTGGAACTGGGAGCAGGGAAAAAGACTGAGAGAGGGAGAAGCTAGAGACTACTCCCAGGATTGTGCACCTGTGAAGAATGAGGAACACGGAGAGTGCATGCCGCTAATGAGATAATTAGCAGCGAAGAATCCTTATTAAGCACATACAAAGTAACTAGTCTGAGTATTTCCTGATTGTAACACTGACTACCTTTGCCAACAAAGTAATTGGCAAGGATGTTGTTATCTCACCACTGTTAAGCCGGAAATAAAACTTACACTGTGAGCAATTGACATTAGGGTGGCATTATTCTATCCAAGAACAATAAAAAGCATTAACCTCCTTTCTTTTCTCTTTCATCGAAGTCATGGCAGGCGACTATAAAGGAGAGACAAGGATAAGATTGACTATCCTGCTCACACTTTTGTTCAAGTTTATGACCAGTGGTCAGGTTTGGGACTAGCAGGGGTGGTAGGAGAACCCAATAGTGTCCAAGGGGGTATGTGATTGCTTTGAGCCCTGCCAGGGGCTGAGTTTAAAGTGCTAATAGATGGCAACCTTAAAGGGCTGAAGCCTAGGCTGAGCAGGCCAAAGCCCAAAAAAGGGCAAGACAGGGCCAGGAGGCCCAGTGCCCAAAAAGAGTAAAGACAGGGCTAGAGAGTCCAGTGCCCAAAAAGGGCAGAGATCATAGTTCTAGAGAGGCGAGACCAGGACTAGCTCTCAGTATGCTCCAGTCCGGTGCAGTGGGGCTAAGCAAAGGGGCCAGCAAGAGTAGAGGAGCAGAGGCTGAGAAGGCTAATGGCCCAACAAGGAAAAGTGGGAGGCTGGGAGGGCCTTACCAGATACCCAAGAGCAGGACAGGGATCTGTAGGATTTGGGAAGAGCCCACAGATCAATAGGGCACAAGGGCTCATTCTGGGACCCTGGGGCAGCCTCCTTTTTCCTAATAGGATAGTAATAGCAAGGTGTGACAAGAGCAGACTTTCACACCTGATACAAGCACTGGCCAACCTTCTGTCTATGGGCCACCCACCCACCTCACTCATCTACCATGCCTTGATGTAATAGTATTGAGATATTAATTAGGCAGGAGGCTGCCCATTTTGAACCCCAATGTTTAGGAGAATATTCACAGCTCCATTCTATCCCTACACTGCGGCCCAAGCCTTGTAGATGGCATCCCAGGCAGCTAAACTCAGCTGTACCCTTCACCCCCTTAGCTGCAGTCTCCTCTCTGGCACCTTCGGCTCCCCTTAGGCCCTGGCCCCGTCTCAGGCTGGTTGGGATCCCGAGACTCTCTGGTCTGGGAATGCCTTGCGGTGGGCTACCTTGGCCCTTCGACCCCCACTTTGGTCCTGGCCCCAGCATGGGCTAGTTGAGGGTCCCTCAGGACAAATCTAAGCTGCTTGCCTCCTCACAGGGTTCAGGATCCTCCATTTCCGGCTCAGGCGCTTTGCAAAGTGTGCTTGGCCCTGCAGGGTCACTCACCCCATCAGGCTCAGGTGTTTCAAGAAGCTTACCTGGCCTTCCCTGCATTATATAACCCACCCAAAAGTGGGGTCTGGAGTTAAGGAGCCCTTCCACTACGGAGGTGATCACTCCTGGCATTTACATGAGAACTGCAACTCCATCAGTAGCCCCACCAGGCCTTCCTGACCTGGCAGGGTGCAGTTTTGGGTCTTGCCCAGGACTAATGCAGCCTCCAAGCCATGCCCATAGCCTCACCGTTACCTCCAAGGTGTTTCTGGCAGAGCTCCACAGAGAGGTGTCTCCTCTGCTGGCTGATTGCAAACTGCCCTCAGCTCAGGGAGCTGGGCCTTAAAATAGCCACCCCAACCAGACACCTGCCCATCCCTGGCCCAGTCCTTAAAGTGGCAGGCACAACCAGTGCTGCCACACAAGGCATAGCGGGCAAGATGGCAAAAAGGGAGGGTATTTGAAGAGCAAGAGCAGGGCAGGAAGCATGAGGCCACCAGGGGGCATCATGGCTGCCCCTGGGACTTGGTCGTGTTATGCATTGTATTATATAAATTTGCTTTTGAAACTGGATGCCACTCAATTCACACAAGTTATGGAGGGGTACTTCCAATGAGGGGTGCCTTGAGTCCCTCAGGTTTGTAGTGTACACTATTCTAGTGTAACCCTTCTTGAAGGTATCATCAACAGTAACAAGGGTCAACTTCAAATGTTTTCCTCTTAAAATTAAGAAAGCCTTTGGCTTGAGCTTCTACCCAGAAGCCTGGAAAAATTGAACATCTTCCTGGGGTAACCTGAAAACACAGTACATACCATCCGTACAAGTTCTGAGACTGTGTATAAAACAAACAAACAAAAAGTATAACATGAAGGAAGGATAGGGATGTATGTTTGATTTGGGAAATCACAACAAGAATCCATCAATGGTGTTTCAAGAAATATATTTACCTCTGCTGTATCTTTACCTGTAGTCTGCTTTGTCATAGACAGCTGTAGCTAGAAAATAAGCACATTCTGCAAAACAAAACAAAACAAAAAACTCCCCACCATCCTACCAGACAGGCTCCTTGCCCAGTCAGCCCCAACATTAAGTCTGTTTACTCTTGCTCCATTGGTTTCCTAACCAAATCTTTCTTGCCATCCAAGGCTCCTTCTCTTAATTCTTTCCTGTGCTTCAGATTAGGTTTTTATCTCCTCTGAATTGAATTTGGGCAATTTTTTCTGTCCAGGTTGTCTGGGCCCTTTCACAGAGGACAAGATATTCCCTTTGTTTTGAGTTGTAGTGCCTTCCCACCTTAGTCAATTGTTATTTCTCCAGCATAAATGGAAGAGCAAGTTCTGTTTTATAAAGGGCCATAACTTGACCAAACTGGGGAGATTTTTTACAAGAATGACAAAAATCTGTAGTCTGTAACCAAAGCATGGGTGTACTAATATTTCTTAAAAATAAAAGGATTTTTTTTTTTAATATGGATGAAACAAATTTTTCCCTAGTCTTATTCTTGGAAACAACTGAACCATTTGGCTGATGTTTTTCAGGCATCAAGCATAATGCATTTTAACCCACATGGCAAAGTTATAAGCAACTGAAAATAAGATCTTGTAATAGGAAGTGTCAGACAACCTTAATAATAACTCGTGTTACCAACCCTGGTATCAGAAAATGTGAACATAAAAGGATTAATGGTGTAGGTAAAGTTAAAACATAAACACACAAAAAAGCTTAGGAAATTTTCATGCGACCAGCTATATGTAAAACATTATAATACAAAACTCTGCAAGTTTTATATATCTACCAAAAAAAATATGAAGTCCAGTTAAAATGGGGGAGGAGGAAAGGCGATTTAGTTTAAGCATCTTAGGGAGTATAATTTACAACCTACAATGTTAAGATTCTCTATATAACATGCCTTACAACTGTTGTGTGTGTACTTATACTGAATCTCTGGTGAGCCAGCATGGAATGTTTCAACAGTAGTGGATAGGAAATGTGTGAAGCTTTTTCCAAATATAGCTGTACTACATGTGAGAGCTTGACGTGCAAAAATGGTATTTTTTAGGACATTTATTTCTCAGGATTTTACAGCATTAAGAATGATTAAGCAAATTAAAAATAAACAAGACAAGTGAAGCAGAACACAATTTTGTCATCTTGTTTCTCCCCTTATTACTAAAAATGACATTGTGATGGCACATACTTAAAGGCTAAGCTGAATTAGGAAGGAGTTAAACATATGTTTAAAGCTAAGCACATACCTACTTGCTTTTCTGAAGTAGGGCTTCTATGCTGTGTCATTGTTTTGTTTTTATGCAACAGCAAAACAGAAGCAAGTAGGACAGGCATTTTACTGGCTCAGTTACATAGAAAATTGCAATGAAACTAAGTTAATTATATGCATGTTTTGAATTGAGAATGCTACAGGACAGGGCTGTTCAACTTCTAAGTGGCCAGGGGCTGCACAACCTATAGGCTGCACTAGTGAAGGCCCCCTCACCCCCCACTATGTGGGGGGAAGGGAAGGGACTGCATGCCTGTGTGCTCCTCTGTGGCAACAGAGGCCTAGATGTCTCTCCCTACTGCACTATACTGCTCCCTGATGCACTGTGCCTCCACATTGTACCCTGTACTCCCAGCTGTACCACATGCACATCCTTGCTAATCATCTGACCCCACTCTCATGTCCCTGATTGCAGGACCATGGGCTCTCTTGGCACTGCGGGCTGTACCGCTCCACTCCCTGGGGTGGGGACAGGAAAAAGGGGAGCGGGGAGGAAGAAGGGGGAGCCTGGAGCCCCAGGTGGAGCAGCAACTGAGTGAAAGCTGGGGGAGCTATGATTTAATGCTTCATAGGCTGCATGCAGCCATGTGCCACCAATTGGACAACGCTGCTATAAGACTACAGGTTCTTAGGACCTTACTTGCCCCAAAAAGGCCTTAAACCTGCATCTCCTATTTTTCAGCAAAGTATTTTAACCATCAGGCCACAGGCTAGGCATTGCCCAGTACCCCATCCATTCCTCTTAAAGCTTGCCTACTGCACCTACTCATTGGATAAAAAGGATAAACAATACTTATAAAGTTCCCACCCCATTAGGAGTAGGGGCCTTGGTTGGAACCTGGAGCATCTGCCTCATTGAACTGTGCACCTTTTTACTTTCTCTTGGTTTCACATATCTCGCCCTTTTGGTAAACCAGGGGTCCATTTTCAGGAGGCAGAATAGTAGGAGCTGTGGCCTGGTGATTACAGCACTTGGCTGAGAGAGAGGTTCAAACCTCTACTGGGGCAAGTGGTCTAGAACCTCTGCCTCCTATCAATCCCCCACAAAAGTACCCTAACCACTGGGCTATTGCACTAAAAGGTGGAAGGACCACCCTCACCTAGCACTTGCTGTTCTTGAACTTTTACCCAACTACAACTTTTAGATTACTTAGCCTTACACATGTACCTGGGCAATCCCATTTCACTGTGTAGAAACCCAGCCTGAGCACAGCCCTACTGAGGATGCTTGTCCACCCAGAACTGCAAACTCTCACAAGTGCCAAAAACTGCAGTTATGCAGCTGCATAGGTGCCATTTGGGGGCAGGATTTACCCATAGAGTCAGATATTCAGAGGAGGTGGGGTTCTTAGTACTTTCTGAAAATCAAATATCAAGCTGGGCATCAAAATATGGAAATATCCTAATTTAGAACATTCTGGCCAGTAAGCATGTAAGAAATCATAGTTGCAATGGCAAAACTAATCAGGCTTCAAAAATGTGCAATTGGAACTGGGAGAATAAGTAGATTTCAAAAGGCTAAGGAATGGGTTCAGTGTGATCAGAATAATGAGGACTGTAGATTTCATCACCTGCCCTGAATGATAAGGCATCTATTCAAGAAAAAATAAAATAAAATTTGAATTTAAATAAAGATGCCTATCAAAGGCACTGGAAGATCATTAATTATACAATAAACAATTAAATTAAGTCTCAGAGGCACTGAAGTCAATCCCACAGAAACTCAGCCAGCCACCAGCTCCCTTCATTCAGCATGAGAGCAACCCTACCCTTTCAGATATCTTGTTGAGCAGATGTCTCTTGCAGCATACACAGAATCTCACTTAATATGGGCCACTTCAGATTAATGGAAAGGGCAAGCTCTAGAATTTCAAGAGTCCTCACAAATACCTCCTGTCTTCTATAATGACAGGAATTGAGATGGAGTTTCAGGGTGACCATAGCAACAGTTGCAAAGCATAAGGAAAAACAGGCTGGCCCAAGGCTACTTAGGCCATAACCAACCTCTTAACTCCAGGAGCCCAGTGGGCAGGTCCCAAAGCACTAGTATCACATATTCCAGCAAAATGCCCCACCTAGTACATAAGCTACTATGGTCTGCACCAGCTTCAGTTTCCAAATTGTTCAAAGGTGCAGCTCTCAGAAAAGCACATTGTAGCAGTTTAATCTTAAGCTGGCAAAAGCAAGAAGAAATGCTCCATGCAAGAAGTGATAGTAATTTCTAGCCAAGAGGCATACAGTATGTAGCTGAAGGCTGTCATGCTGGGGCTTGACCAGCAAGATCTGGGGGTCAACTATGGTTGAAAGAAGTAACTGAAATCTGAGGGGAGTGTGCAGAGTCCAAATGTAGGAGAGCCAGAAGGCAGGATATTCATCTGGAGAACCAAGTCAGAGATCCAGAATGTCAGGCAAAGTATGGGGTCAGGAAGCCAGCCAGGTCAGGTATCCAAGAGATCAAACCAAAGTTGGGTTAGGGAGACAAACGTTCGGGCCAAATTCAAGGTCCATGGGTAAGCCAGGTCAGGTAACCAGAGAACTCATCAGAGAGCCAGTAGAGGCACAAGCCAAGGGCAAGACATTTTGGGTACAAAGTTGAGCTTTGTTGCCCGGACACTTCCTCTAATGGGTTTTTCTTAGGAAGGGGTAAAGGGTTAGATGACCTCAGCTAGCCACTCTGGTTAAAGGGAGTGGGTAAGTGACTAGGCCCAATTAGCAGGTTCTGACCATCTGTGTCCATGCTTGTGTTCAGATAAAGAGGCAGCAGACTAGGATGAGTAGCTATACCAGGCAGGCCAACGCCTCAGGCTTGTGGCCAAACTGTACTATATTGCAGTTACATTATAAACAACAAGCAGTAGCTTCAATATAAAGTTACCACCCCTAAAGTGCCTACCAATGGTGGGCATATTTTTTCAATCAAAATGGCAGATATTATCTCCATCATCTCCTCTGACTGCTTCACATAAGGCACCACTTTTGCCTCAAATTTACCTTTGTGGTGCTTCAGCTAACTTGCTCACAGCCATATACTAGTAGCTAATTCCATTTGGAGGAGATTCGACCCAATTTGGGGATTGAATCTCCAAATCCAAATCAAATTGGAAAACCAATTAAGAGCTCCAAATTGATTTGAAGCATCCAAATCGATTTGGAAAAGCTTTGTAAAAGATTCATCTGCTTCAGAGATTCAGCCATAGACTAAACAGGCAGGTGACACAGATGCCGCTAGCTGGTAAATCTGTTGGG
>NW_017728943.1:123531297-123537360 GCF_001723895.1 Crocodylus porosus | reverse complement strand
AGTGATTGGGGCTGGGACAAGCTGCCCAGCTGGGGCAGGAGGGCATAGTACTTGGGGAGGGGGGCAGAGGGGTGCAGGATGCCCTGCCGCTGCTTGCACAGCTGTGACGGGGGGCGGCATGCAGGTGCGGCTTGCTCCACGCAGAAGGGGGCAAGCGGCAGCAGGGTGTAGCCCCCACTCCCAGTGCAGCCGTGCCCACATCTCACATTCTTCTGCGCTGGCTGGCAAGCGATGGCAGGGCAGAGCCCCAGCTCCCAGCGCTCATGCTGGCACGGTAGCGCTGGGAGCGGGGGCTATGCCCTGCTGCCTCCCGGAGTGAGCTGTTCCTGCATCATGCCCCCACCACCAATGCCGGTTGGGCAAGTGACAGCAGGGCAGTGGGCAGGGGAAGAGGCAGGCACAGCTGGAGGAGCCACGGGAGAAGCCCCCATGGCTACCCAGCCTGGCCCCATCTGTTGCCCAGCCCCTGCCCCTCGGCACTCAAAAAAAAAAGCCTCACAGCTCTGGCAACAGGGATTGGGGCCTCTGAGGTCTTGTAGCTGAGCCCCCTGCACAGCAGGGGGCAATGGGGATCACCCTGCCCCCCTGCCTGGCACCCACGCAGCAGCTGACCCATGGTGTAGGTTCAGTGCAGTTTGGCAGGGTGCCATGATCTGTCTGGGAGCCAGGGCAGCTCCAAGTGTCAGCTGGAGCCCAGCACCACTCAGCCCCAGCAGCCCCAGCTCCCAGGCAGTGCATGGCACCCTGCTGAGCTGCGCTGCACCTGTGCCGTGTGGCAGCTGCCACACAGGTGCCAGGCAGGGGAGGCGATCCCCACTGCCCATGCTGGCTATGTGTGTGTGGCGGGGAGGGCTCTGCCACGAGCACCCAGAGCCCTAATCACCACTGCTGTAGCTGGTGAGTGTGGGGCTTCTTTTTTTTTTAAGTGCTGGGACTAAGCTGGAGCTGGGCAGTGCAGCCAGGGGAGCTTCTCTTGTGCCTCCCCACACTCAGGGAGAGGCAAGCACAGCCAAAGGAGCTGCCAGGGAGCCTGCAGCCACCTGACTGTGCTTGCCTCTTCCTGGCCAATCCAAATCACAAAATCTCTCTGAATCAGCACCTAATCTTCCAAAGTTGATTTGGCCGAATCGATTCAGGACAGTGATCTGAATCTCCGAATCAAATCATTGTCCTCTGAATCAGCTGAATCCAAATCAAATACTTCCCTATTTGCACAGGCCTACCTTACACTTGTTTTTACAAGTACTGAATGACATCGGAGAAAACAGAGACATACAGATAGGTATTACCAGCCGTGTGAAACCACAGGAGTGTTGCCTAAGTAAGATTGTGGAGGAACTATAGCATTTGGACTACACTGGTTTCTTTGGTTGATGATCCTTAGGACAGTAGATGAAAATCGGGCATCAGTGCCTTTATTATACCTTGTTTGATTCCTCAGTTAGTACCATGTCCTCTTGAATTAATTGAGTAAAACATTATATTAGACCCTTGTGTTTTGTACAGATTTTCCTGAAGCCACTCCTGTATAACAAACATGGGATAAACCCCAGGCATGTGGACAGTGAGGCCGACAACAGAGAGACAAAATGTTATCAAGAAGTCTGCAGACAAATAATGAAACTACAAAATAAGTTGGAACTAAGATTGAATCATTAGCTCCTGTGGCATGCTACTTATACTCAGACTTGGTTAAGAGGAAGATCAAATAGGCAGATGTGTTCTTTCTTGTCTTCTTCCAACCTTGCAAGCAAAGGGATTTCTACCTTCCTTTTGCAACAGATATGTATATTCCTAAGTCTTTAAGTAAATATTGTCTAATTTTCAACACACTTCCAAAATGTTAATTTTTCTATGGTTCGGGTCTCTTATCTAACTTATATAATGTGTTCTCTATTTTATGACCAAAGGTTCCCTGTGTTATTAATTCATGCTAGTAGTCTAATTAAAGCTCAGGTCTTAGTCATGTCAAGACTCTGACTACTAAACTTGTAAGTCCTGAAATATCTCTATTTTGTGTAACTACAGAATGGTTTATATTCCTGTGGTTTTAGGAATTACACTAAAGTGCTTTTAGAAATTAGTTTGTTTAATTCTAGCTTATTTCATTATGTAAGAAATTAACCCACTCTAGAAAGGGAACGGATTAGACAGTTGTAGATCTCTTTCTCTAACTTTTATGATTCCGACACAATTTTTTTTGCAAAATATATAGAAGTGAAATATTAAATGTGGTGAAAAAGTGAAGAAAGCAAAGAACATCTAGTGAATATTTGATGTAGTTGCTCTTGTATGTGCTAAGATTAGTCACTACTTCAGAAAGTAGTATGTAGCTGGTCTGGCCCTGGGCAAAAGACATACCACTCTTTCTTAATATGGGTTGAGAGTAAATTCCGAGAGTTCCTTAGCGCCACCCCCCCACCCCCCGAATATTACTTAGACCTTTTGTTACTAAAGTTTGAAATGTAAGGTACTGTAGGATCCATTGCTGCTAGTAGAATGGCAGGTAGCAGAAGTGAATAAAAATACTTTTTTTTTTTTAGTTTGCACTGTGCAAAGATGTTTCCAGGGCTTCTTTTCAGATATGCATTTTACTAGTTATCCATGCCTTCATAACTGGATTATGAGAATGAGTTTTGCATGGTGCTATCTTTGAAAAGTACTGGGAAATTTTACCTAACAAAGAATGAAACTCTCTTGCTATGCCCTGATGTTTCACAAATGGAGTACATCATATCTGTTCTCCAAAGCCAATGCTGAATTCCAAATAATTCACTGTTTAATTCATACTATTAGTTTTGATTTAGCAAACTGTTTATTGTTTGGTCCTGTATACTTAAAAATCTTCTCTTCACACTTCAACCTATTGGTATGGATATTCAAACTAACAATTCTTGGATTTTTTGACCAAAGACCAAACCATTTTACAGGGAAAATCTGCAACTATAGTATGCAACCTTGTTACTGAAATTCACTTTCCTTTTTAATCAGTTGCAGCCTGAGCTTATTGATATTCAGGTCATTGTACAAAGCCTATCTATTTACTCAGACTTTTATACAGAAGGGATGATTTTCGGTAAGTTAGGGGATTTTGTGGCTAGAGAGTTTTATCATCATTAATTAAGTTGGATTCAGTTGATTTATGTAATAATATATTATAGCTCTTGTGTAATATTTTAATGTAGGGGACATCACAGATACATTTTTATATGTTAAAAAAGCCCAGTAAGTACAGAAATGGCCTGAAACCTTATCCATGATCAGCTATACAAGTTGTGTAACAGGTCAGGCAATTACTGTACTTGTTACATATTATTAATGCTTTTTCAACTGCTATTAAAAAAGTGCCCAAGCTAAACAGCCCATTGGGCTAGAATGATTAAGGCACACTAGTTCCAGTAGACAGAAGTCCAGACTGAAGTTTTGAGTTCATGCCTTTTAGGGCCACAGCAGATCAGTTCTACCATCCTACCCCTACAGCAAATGCTATTTATTTTTCCAAAAAGTATTTATTATATCAGTACCTATATATCTGCAAAATATTTTAGTTAGGTTGTAGTTTTGAGACTAATGTCATGTCAGTAAAAGGGTTTATGATTGTGACATGTCTTTGTGTAAATGGTATGCCTCCATCAACAATAAAACAGACTGTAAGAAGTTTTTCTTTTCACTATGGAGAATGTGACATCACCTATGGTTCCACCTTCTTTTCTCATGTTCTATATGAAATATTTCCAATTTTGCTTTTGCTTCACACACAGTGTTATAAAACAACTAAGGATTTGGAAGAACATTTCTAATTTATGTGAAAAATTTGTAATGAATTAAGTTTGGATTACTGATTAGTATCACTGCAACTATATTGCCAGGAAGAGCCTGAAACTACTGAACATATGGAAGACTATACTGCATTCCTCACTTGATGGACTCTAGATCCCGTAGAGAGTGTCAAAAATCCACAAGATGTCCCTGAATACTGAATATTGCATTGATTTGGATCTCACATTTATCTGAAAGAGATTTAAAATCACAAGTAGGCAGATAGGTATCTCCCTGCTGACTGAGTCTCTGAGGAAGTATATGTGCTTTACTTATTTTAGAAAGTATATGAAATTTAGCATGCTTGTGAAATATGCATAAGATACCTTGATTTCAGGCCAGACTAAGAGTATGCTTGATGAAGAGTAATAAAACATTTCAACTTTTTCCAGATCTCTATAAAAATGTTGCTATAAGGTGCATATGTCAAAAAGTAAAATTTCCCAGTGTAGTTTTAGTTTTGAGTAGATGCTACTACTAGTCTCTCAAAGCATACTGGTGATGCCTAAATTTACAGGCTTTTTCTATGTGGTAATCCCACAAATGTCAATGGATCTACTGACTGAGGAAGTCCTGAATAATCAAACCTTCTATAGGAATGAATGTGCAGAAACTAAGAAAGGATTCATTGGTTAATTCTCTGTTCTTAGCAATTATAGCAGGTAGCTAGAAACAACCAGAGCTATTATAAATCACATTTCTTTCTTTTCTCCCATTCTTCCAGTGCTGCATGAGAGGACTGGGATGAGAGAAAGTTCAGTGAGTTGATGATAAGACACAGAAACCTGAAGATCTTCCTGACACACTGATGTTGTCCTGAGGCACTAAGACATCAATTTTATGTTGTACTCTAGACATGCTGGGTCCTCACTGTGAAAACACAGGGGGTCTTCATGACAGCTGCCCCAGGTCCCAGGTCCCTGAGACAACAGCACCAAAGCACAAACCCCTTCTAGGTTTGATTCTGCATCTTCAGTCTCTTGCACACACCAGATGGAAAACGACATTGTGGGGATGCCTTGTGCTGTACCATAATGGAAAAAATAGTCTGTTTTCACCAAACCAGTGGTGAACCCATATTGGGCTCTCCCACTTACCAGTCTCTCTCTCAGTTCCCTTCTTCCCATCCCTTTCTCCAAACACAAGCTGCACATCCCCTCCCATGCTCTTCACAGTTCCCCTTTGTCCTCACAGTTAGTCTGTCTGCCTGGCTCTGTGCTGGACAGAGATGGTGAGTTTAGAAGGCAGAATGACCCCATATCAAGGAACAGAGTAAGATGGTGATGGGATCTGACTCTTTTGTTGGCTAATCCTACTGAAACTCATTTCACTCTTAGTGGGGGAATAACTCAACACATAAATAGGGCAGACATGGTTTTTGTGTAAAATATTGTCACAACACCATATACAAGTATTGTACAATATGCATGAGTATGTGTGTATGAGGACTGTGACTGAGAACAGGGCAACATTTCAAATGGGAGGAATTCAAAAGTGTTTTCTCTGCCAAAGTTAGTACTAGTAAATATTTTACTTAAATAATTACAGAAATAGTTCAGTTGTTTTTTGAAGCAGTATTGTGCCAAATGTAGAGAGTAAAATGAATTTTAAAGTGTGAAACAGAGGGAATTTATTCCTGTTGTAAGTGCAACTCTGAATGCAGCTTAACTAATGGAGGCAGCACAGATGCCTTCTCAACAGAGTGTTTGTGCCTATTCATATACACGTCCACACCCATGTATATTTGGAAGAGAAAGCAGCTCAGGAATTTCTTGGTAACCCAACCTTTCCATTATTTCCTGAGTTATTACCTTCTGATCATTTGGTAATATGACCAGTGATTAGTTATTACTTCATATCATTAGCTTGTCCCACATGTGTCACAAATCACAGTAAAAATATGTAAGACTTAATATAGTTGCATTTCTATGCTATGAAGTCTTTCATAATGAATGTGCCTCAGATAGAAGCTGAACATAACAAATAATCAGCTGTGTAAATGTAAAAGAGCAAATATAGACATACCAAAAGGAAAATGAGTGAGACCATATTCATCACAAGCCAGTCTCTGAATGCTCAGTAGTTAAAACCTTGTCCTTGTCTCCCTTTTTAAAAGTAGGACAAATATCAGCCTTGACAATCTATAGAGTTCCCAGTGGTGTGGTAATCTAAGTTTAACTTTCATACAGTAGAACACCTGAGACCTGGGGTGGTGATGTCTGAATTATGACTTTACAGACTAAT
>NW_017728943.1:123508099-123531197 GCF_001723895.1 Crocodylus porosus | reverse complement strand
TATCTGACATGCCTCTCACACACCTGATCTAGATTCATCTTGACCTGAAAGATATCATGTTGATTTCTTCCTCTTTAACATGTGGTTTATCTCCTTCCAGCACTTTATATTTTAACAGCAAACATTAAGAAACCTTACAGAGGAGCCAGATTTGCACATTTGCCTGTGCCAAGTACATCTGAATGAGAGATTCCCCCCCGCCACCTTCCCCCCCAGCATCCTGCTCTTGTTTTTGTTCTTTGTACATGAGAGCAGAAGATAATGAATTACAGTGCTGAAAGACAGACACAACACAACCTATGAGCAGCACTGTTTTTCTGGGCTATATTTCTTTTTCTTGATTACCAGACAATAGCTCCAGAAATTTAAGGAGGGGGAGAAGAAATGACTGATCTTTATGTATGAGATAATGGATGAGCCTTGAATGACCTGTTTTTTTCCTTGCGGTAAAACCGTATTGAAGAAAGAGGGCGCTAGCTTACAGCCCATCTCCTTCCCTCTGCCTGTGCTAGTCCTGGAGCTCGTGTTAACAGGAGAACTGCCGATGACTGCTCTCACCCAGGAAGGAGCAAACTGTCTCACTGATTCAGGTACGTCTCAAGTTTAATCCTGCAAATAGACTGAGATTTAAGCTTCAGCACTGCAGACAAAAAAGATGCAGGCAAAAGCCATTCGGAAGGCACCTTCCAGGTCTGTCTGCCTCTCTGGCCAGTTTGAGACGCCTTTTGATCTTGTGGCCACACAGCCAGGAGGAAGGATTGGGACTGGTGACTCCCCCCAGAGCATCTTCCCTGCCTCTCTCTTTCTGCCGCTGTCCCTCTCCTCTCTCCCTACCTTTCAGGAAGGGGAGAGAGATCCGAGGAGGGGATGGTTGGCTGGCTGCTGAGAGACCCCCTACGCTTTCCCGCCCCGGACCTGAAGGCAGGCGGGAAGGCTGGGGAGGAGAAGCTGCTGCAAGAGGAGGTTGGAGTGTCTGCCTGCTTGTGTGTGTGTATGTGCATGCCTCGCGGGGGTGTGATGTCGGCTGGGGGAACACGCGGAGGCTGAGAAGTTTTGGGGGAAGCCGTCAGCCCAGTGCGGCAGTCGCCTGGCGGGAGGCGAGGGGCACCCGAGCGCTGTCCGGGGTGCTGAATGCAGGGCGCCGAGCGCCGTCCGGGGTGCTGAAGGCAGCACCTGCTCCGGAGCCGTCCTCATCCTGCAACAGGAAGCTGGAGCCCGGCCGGGCCTGGCAGCCCGTCCCGCCTACCCGGCCGGCAGATGCCGCCGATCCCCTCGCCATCGCATCCAATAACTCAAACTAGATAAGCGCCTGGCTCATCACCTCTGCATGCCCAGCGTCTGCAGGCGAGGCGGGCATGCCAGAAAAGCACATCCCTACTTTGTCTGCGGTTGCCTTAGTAACTAATGTGGATTTCCCCCTCCCCAGCTCGCCTATTTGCTCCTCTTGCTGGCTTATATTCCCCCCCTTCCGCCTCCCCCACCCCAACCCAGAAAAGTTACCCTCACCTGTAATGGATCTATATGTGTCCCAGCTCCCTCCTCTGACCTTTAAATGACATTTCCATTGACTGTACAAAGAAGATTTATCTCTTTATTTTGCTTCCAATTGTTTGGAGTCTTGTGGGTCATCTGTTTAAGTGATAAGAGTGGAATAAAGTATTTATCCCCCCCCCCCCACCTCTCTGGTATGATAACCACTGAGGTTGAGACAAGATTTTATCTGACTGGTGAACCCCAGAAGTTGTAAAACTTGTCAGATAGGTTATCATTGCTTTAAGAGACAGGACCTTGCCTTGAATGCATGTATGTCTATGGGTCTGTGCATAGGTATTGATGTTTCTGTGTGTGAGAGTGAGTGAACATGTGTCTGTATGTGTCTCAAGGAAGGACTTAGGAAATGTGCATGGGAGAACCTCCCCTCATGCAGACTGATTCAGGCTTTGTCTAAAATCAGTCATCCCTCTAAACTCTTTTCTGATGAATATGACCTTCATTGGGTCCTGCTTTGACATCGCCTCCTCTGCTGAATGTGTTCTGTTTCCCTTTTTCTCTGCCACTAGGCAATAATTCACTATTACGATGACTTCTCATGCATCCTGAAGTGATTTGCTTTAAAACTCTGCTGCCATGGGAGTTGGAGCTGCTTCGGAAGTGACAGGGGAGAAACGGATACTTCCTACATGTCCTTAAACAATGTGCAGACAGGAGGAGTCCATGAAATTTGTCACCTGGATCTGGATGACATCCTGCAACAAAATGATTGGAGTGCTGCTTGTCTTCTTCCCTGCTATCTTCCTAGAGATAGACATCCTCCCCAGAAATACTGGCAGAAAGATCTTACTGTCAGGGGCTTCTTCCCAGCGATCGGTAGCTAGAATGGATGGAGATGTCATCATAGGTGCCCTCTTCTCAGTCCATCACCAGCCACCAGCTGAGAAAGTGCCAGAGAGGAAGTGTGGGGAAATCAGAGAGCAATATGGCATACAGAGAGTTGAAGCCATGTTTCACACTTTGGATAAAATTAACTCAGATCCAGTGCTACTGCCCAATATCACACTGGGCAGTGAGATCAGAGATTCCTGCTGGCATTCCTCGGTAGCTCTGGAGCAGAGCATTGAGTTCATAAGGGACTCCTTGATCTCCATAAGAGACGATAAAGATGGAATCAATCGGTGTATGTCTGAAGCCCAATCCCAACATCAGGCCAGAGTCAAAAAACCTATTGCAGGGGTCATTGGTCCAGGCTCTAGCTCGGTTGCAATTCAAGTGCAAAATCTTCTCCAGCTCTTTGATATCCCTCAGATTGCTTATTCTGCAACAAGCATTGACCTGAGCGACAAAACTTTATATAAATACTTCCTGAGGGTGGTCCCTTCTGACACGCTGCAAGCCAGGGCTATGCTTGACATAGTCAAACGATACAATTGGACCTATGTATCTGCAGTTCATACTGAAGGTAGGTATGGAAAAAGCAATGCACATAGAATCAGGGGAATAATTTTCCTTCCCATCCCTTTCTGCCACTCCTTCCCTCAGATCTAGGAAGTTTCCCTGAGCTTTTAGTGTCAGGCTCCAAAGCTGCTGCGTGGGTTGTTACACACTATAGATTTATACAACAGGTTTGTACTTTATACTGTTCCTTGGAGAAGGGAGGTTTACTGCTTGATAACTAGCTGCGATCATCTGGCTGTCTAGGAGTGCTTTCTACTAAAGAGAAACCAAGTACTTGACTTTAAATTTGAAAAAAGAAAAAAGCCTTGTAGCATATTTATTTGGTTTGCTTTCCCGGAGAAGTCAATTCCAACCCATGGGAGATGGACAGCAATCATTTTGTATTAACAATCTAGCTTGCTGGCAAAATTCAATGAAAAGGATGCAATTTGCCCCCTACTACTGTGGGATTTGAACAAGAATTTCTCCTCAGAGCAGTGCACACAGCCTCTAGACTTGGTTTCAAAACTGTCGGATGGATGGCTTTAAGCTTATAGACTTTATAAAACTTCATAAATATAATGTCAGGGGGGAAAAGCACACACAGAGACCCAGTTGTGACCTTCAGATTTGACCCCTTCCCTTTTTTTTCATTCACAGGCAGAATGATTCATATCTACTTCAATTTAGAACAGCCAATCCCTTCTAATTAAAAAGTTAACAGATGTAAGAATCTCAGGCTGAAGTTAATAAGGGCACAAAATCATTCTTAAAGAGAAAGTGCCAGTTCAGTAATGAAGTGTGCATATTTTCAGTGAAGCAAATTCTCAGATTTGTTTCATTCTTATTCAGGCAAAACTGTCACTGAAATCTGTGGAAGTTTTGCAGTTTTATCTGAGTAAGAACTGAGTCAACACTGAACAAGGTTATAGGATTTGGCATTATGTTTGTTCTATATGAATTCTTCAAACTAATTTCCATATCTATAGACACAGATATGAATCCTGAAAACACTGCTCCAATATGTTCCATAGAAATGTTTTGTAAGGTGTGGAGAGACATCTGTGCTATTTCACAAGCACATACATTTAATATTCATTTCTGTTTTAATGCTGTGTAAGGAACAGTAAAAATCTTACCATACAGAGACAATTTGCAACCAACAAGTTTAATTATCTTTAAGTGAAGGTATTGTAAGATAATAGTATTTTAAAATGGAGGTTTTGGTTTATAGATGGACAATTGTTTTTGTTAAAGATAACCCAACACCTTTTAGCAATTAAATAACAGATAAGCAATATTTTGTCATACATTAGTATGCCATTTCTATAGTTTAATGATGTTGAAAACAGATTTTTTTAAATACAAAATTATAAAATTGATTTTTTTTTCTGTTTTTGTACAATATAGATTTCAAGTAATTCATCTATTTGACTAAATCCATGTGTAGATCTGATCTATGCCTCTTTATATCAGTTAACTAAATATATTTTTTTTTGGTCTCAGAAATTGAAATAAAAAAGTTGAAAACTTATAGTGCTACAATTAAATAAAGTGATTGTCAAGAAGACTTGCAAATACTAGATTTAAAGGTGAATTGGATTGACTTGGACATTTAAAACATTGAAGTGCTGCAATTTTAAAGAACATAGGACATTTGTGGTTCATTTTGTGACCTGTCACAGATGAAAAAACAAAATGTTGTATAGGATTGTACATGAGCTATTAAAATTCTTGGTTGCTAGCAGATGTGATTAGTTCTTGTGACAGATCAGGGTGAAAATAAACATTAAGGGACTGATATTTAGTTGGTGTCAATTGTCATAGCTCCATTGAATGGATTTCAAAGGAGCTATAACAGTTTAGACTGGCTGAGGATCTTCCCTCAGAGATCTCTTCCTTCCCTTCCCATCCATGTGCAAATAAAGTCTCTTTATCAGGAATGGGTTTTTTTGTCTTGAATGACACTATAGATTATTAAGATTGTTTGTTAATTTGCTTTTTTAAAAGATCATTACTGGAGACTTTTCAAGGTAATGATTTCTCTTGCTACCTGTGAGAACTCTTGATTAGCTATCCAGGTTTAAAATATTGTTGATTGGGTGGTTGTTGTAGGGTATTTTTTTCTGATATCTAGGGTGTATTTTTTGGAAATATTAGATCAGTTATGTAAACATTAGGGTAGTTTCTTCAGTATCAGTTTTATAATTTTATAGATTATTTAGGTTTATTACTTTGTCTCTTTTTGCTCTAAAACCTGTATTTAATATGCCATTAAAGAATTAGAAATGTAGATATTGTACTGGATTAGAAACATTAAGTAACATTATTACACCTATGTTGATTTCTTTCCCCAAAAATGCAATAATTATGATACATCCATTTATGAAGTATATGGATTCCAGATTTTTTTTTCTTTTTAAAGTGAAATTAGCAGTTATGAAAAATGCTGGAACCACATATCTGTGGTTTAAAGTTCTATGGATTAACTTCCAGGGGTTGTGCTGGAGTATCTGAAAGGGGAATGCAAAATACCTTCCCACTTTGCCTAACCAACACAAGGACTACTCTCAAAAATAGTCCCTGTGAACAGTGACTGCTCTATTCTTGCTTCCTCTGAGAATAAATGACCCATTCCCCCTCTATGCCAGCTGACAGAGCATGATTAACGGAATCTACCATGTTAATTCTCAACTGGAGTGCCATGGTACCTTGGAGTACCATAGGATCCTTTTAAAAGTCCTATAGGGTATCTTATAATACTAGCACTTTTAGGTATGTAAGCACCTACACATGACTTACAAGATAAACTCAGGAATTTCAAATATGAATCCATTTTGTCAGAAACATTCTGACCTTTTATTGTCTTTAGAAGTTCTTTGCAGCAGAAAAATCACTTTATTATTTTTCCATAGTCAAAAAATGAGTGAAAGCTAACAGCTAGCATTTTCCAAGGGGTGCTTTGAGTCTAACAAGGTTGAGAACCAATGATCTACACCATAAGGATGATGTAGAGCAGTGGTTCTCAACCTTGTTAGAGAATGTGCAACTGCTACAGAATGTGCAACCGCTATGCACAATATGTTTCCAGGGGGAGACTGTCCTGATGTATTTTGACCTGGCACACTTCTCTCACAGAGCTATATGGGAAACGTGCATATTTTCATTAAATGTGCAGGCTATCATAGTAGTGCAGATTTGCATCAAATTGCTTTAAGGTCTTTGTACTTGGTTGGATCAACCGTGGGAAGGAAGAGATGGGTGCACACTAAATCAGCCTTGCCCTCTCTCTGAGACTGACAGTTCTCAACTAAATGTTTGTGTTGTTTTATTTTGTTTTTTGTAATACCCTGCCCACAGAAGGATGACATAAGTCCACCAATTAATTTGACATAACGATTGATCAGTCACCAGATGGAAATATTCTTCTTCAATATTCTCAGGTCAATTCATAGAGGTAACAAGAGGTGAAAGGCTCCCAACCCTTTCTTGATATCCTAAGACATCCAATTAGTCAAACCTAACTGTTACAGTTTCACCAATTTTACCCTCAGGCATTCCTGCCTTAAACAATTCAGATCACACTAACAATGGCAAGGTGAACAAATATTGGGTCTTTTAATACATAAATAACACATAAATGTGAACTTGCTCACACAAAGATGTTCACTATAACGAATTAGCTCACCATAGCTGGCTTAAACATACACTGCCATAATAGTTTAAGTGTTCCACTTTGTAGTGCATTACCTTTTTGGAGTTCATGACAGCATATTCATTTCATTATTTAACATCTGAAATTTCATTCTTTATCAATGCACAGGACATGTACAACTTCCATTAATGATAATGAAATTTAGCACCATACAATCTGTGCTGATTAATGAACAGTGGATTTCTTGAAGAAACATCATACTCCTGTTTGCAACATTAGATTAAGAGATACTGAAACATCGTAGAAAGGTGCCGATTACTATAAAGTTAGTTATAAATAAATCATTGTTATCAAAGCTGCATGTGATTCAGCTAAAAATTCCTTTTCAGGCTAAAATTGACAGGTAAATCTAGAGCAATGGTTATCAACTAGGGTGTCATGGCAGAGAAGTGGAACTGCCCTGTGCTTCTCACATATAGTCACACTGCAAAAGGCATACGCATGAGCATATACCTCTGCCAGCCTTAGGATTATTTAAAGCAGACCCGAATGCCTAGTCCTGCTGCAGCCCTTGCTGGGCCAAGCCCACACAGTGTCGCTTGGAAACAGGGGGGCATGGGACAGGTGGAAATATTCCACGTTCCTCTGTTCCCAGGAGGAGTACATCAGGGGGAGAGAGGGTTGTCAACTAGAAAGATATGCAACATCTGATAACCCTAATGCAGGCAGGAGAGCATGCTTGTGCCACAGCCCTTCCCAATCTGGCTGTGCACAAGGTGCGTGGTAGTTTCACTCTGAGAACCACTAAGGTAAACTGAGGCTTCACAACCATGATTCTCACCCAGGAGGTTGCTGGATTCAGAAAAATCACAGTGGAGTACCCTGAATATAAAAAGGGTGAGAACTACTGGGCTAGCGCATCTGTAGAAGACAAAGGCAAGCCATTGTGCTTGATTTATCGTGTATCTCAGATGAACACAGCTGCACAACAGGAAACTGCATTATTTTCAGAAGATGCAACAGTTGTGAAATGATGTGAGAAAATCTGTGCATTGCTCTGTGCAAATTTGCATGGCCATATCCCAATGCAAGGCTTTTTCTAGGCTTTTGTGCTTTCAAGGAGGCATCAACAATTGTTCAGTGTGCAGTTTTTATGCACGTGTGGGTGTGCAGCCTCCAAGCACTTATGCCTGATTCAGGAAAGTATTTCAGCTCCAAAAAAACACATAAGCACTTGCTTAACTATAAGTGCATTTATCTCACAGAAGTTAAAGGGGCCAGAGGCACATGCTTAAAGTTAGGCACATAGTCAAGTGCTTTCATTACTCAGGTCTTAATCAGACATATCATATAGGGCAAGTCTGCCCTACTTACTCTACCTGAGTAAGACTACTTCTCTGCTTTCTCATATGGTCTGTATGGGTTTGACTATACAGCCTTTATGATGCATCCAGGAGCACTACTATGAAGCATGGCTCCCAGTCTGCATGAAACACATCCCAGAAATGAGGCAGTGTTGCTGCTATAGGATGGTCCTGAGCACAAGCATTCCTAAGACAGAGAACTCATGTGTAATTTTGGGTACACACTCAGCCCTGCAATAAGGTACCTCTATTGCCTCATTATGGGGAGTTGGCATATGCAAAGCAAGAGCTGGTGGATGTGGTACTCCCAGCAAACCATAGGTGTAGGGTAGGCATGAGATGATCACCTGAAGCATAAGAGACTGTTCCAAGTGCATAAGGCTTAATACAGATGTTAGGTAGTATTTGAATGAGGCTATGAAGTTAAAATCCCAGATCCTGGGCTACAACTTGGTCCAACTCTTAGGCTGGTGAGTATAGTTAACTTAGATCCTGGGGTCATCATGTTGTGGAAGTGATTTCCAGTATCTTTAGAGCAGCTTTGAGGCTGCTGTAACTTATAATAGATCTAGCAGCCACAGGAGGCAAATGTGACAGCCAGGATCAGCAGAAAGACTCCATCAAGCCCCTGTTTCTCTAGCTGTGACTCTCATGGCAACAGTAGGGAAAGCAGGTGATGAAGGAACCATTGTATCATGTCTGCAGTACCACTGGATCTCACTACTTTGGGGTTATCCTATGGAGGAGGAGGAGTTTTAGGGTAGTGACCCTAACAGAAGAGTGGAAGGAACTGCGCTTTGAATCTATGCTCTACTTGCCTATTTTGGGCAAAATAGGTAAATGCATAAAAACAATATCTAAGTGGACAGGATAAATCATTTTGCATACCAGTTGGTAGTAACATACAACGAAAGGTTTTAGTTCACCAATTCTCACTTGTATATAGGATTTGCAAGCAAAAAAATTACTACCAAACTCCAGGAAAAATCTTTGTTACTTTAAAAAATTCTATTTATTTATGGGTCAGTTATGCTTGTAGCACCTCATTGTTTCTGGTTTTTATCCATTGTTCATTGGTTTTCTGTGGCAAGGTTGTACGTTTTGCCTGAGTACAAATATGAAGCCTAAAATTAGCTATAATGAAATAATTGGTGCAATTATAAAGATTCTAATTTCACAGTAGATGGCGTGGGCTTTATTTATATGCATGTGATGATTCTTTGTGGCCAATGTCATATATTCTCCACAGTAGTGAGTTATAAGGAACTGATCAACATGCATTCACATACTTGTAAAGGATGAAAGCTGGTTACCCTTATATTTAATTGCACAATTCAAAGAGAAATTTTCTTTTGGCAATATTCATTAAACCTGGTTCCAGAGAACTCATCAGGCAAGTTTTGGATGTACTAAGAAATAGAACTACCATTTAAAGATATTAGTCAAAAGTTGTTCAGAAACTGTTCTTGACTCTTGTAAATATTATCCACTTTTCCATTTTTACTGCTGGCACTAAATCCCTCAGTTTATATGGAGCTGTATCAAATATACACCACTGGAAAATTTACTCCACTGTTTGGAATTATTCACAAAATGGTTCTGATGAATCATTTTCAGACTGTTTGTTATTTCTAACTGTTCAGACACTGTTCACTTTAGCTATTTGTTATTTATGGTGTATTACTGATGACATAGGACGGTTGGAGCAGGGACATCTCTCAGTAGAATTAGGTTAGTAATTAAGAATAGCAACTGCAGCTCTACTACTTAAACCTTTCTGAATTCACAGGCATATTAGCAGTGTAAGTAGTATTAGTGGTAGTAATAGTTATAAGAATACTAAGTGAGTTAGAGCTGAGGTATTACTACTCACAAACATGCACCAGTTTGATGTTTTTTGCTATTCAACCAGCATTATTAAATATCAGTTTTAACTGTGTTTAGTATGGGCTCTCTGGGGGCTCTAAGGGAAAAACATAGAAAAGGTATGCATATTTTATCAATGCCAAAATTTACTGTAAGCAGGACAAAGATAAATATTAAAAGAAGTTGGAATTGGAATTTTCTCATATTGGATACACTAATTATAAGATAGTGGTAAAAAAACATCGTATTGATTGAAAGTGACAGAAATTCTTGCTCATGACAAATACAGCGGAGGAGTTGTTCAAAGGCAATTCCTTCTTGAAAATATATTACTTTGCAGTGATACTAAATTCACAAACAATGTAGCTTTTCAATGGTACAAGTGGCAGCTGCTTGAGTTAGATCTGCTCAAAAGAATTATCTAACTTCTGTGTCTGCCTTTTCAGCAATATTGTAAGGTGTCATATTTATCACTTGGCACAATGTGCTCCATTGTGCCAGTTGCTTGTTTTCCTCCGTTATTCTTGTGCTTCTGGATTTATTTGTACATTCCACATTCCCAATATACTGCAGAATATTTTCTGTGTCAATGAAAATTGTTTTTCTAATTAAAAGCTCTATTTTATAAGATTCACAAGAAAACGTCTTTTAAATATTGTTTTGAACATAGACTCATTAATATCAGTACTCGTGCTTGGATTTCTCACTACAAAAACCCCCAAACCTAAAATAAGGGAGAGTTTAATCATCTGACTACAAATGCTGGTGTCCAATAAGGTAGGCATTTTAGGAGATGGGGTACTTCAGGGGATCAAGCCCTGTGAACAGAAAACAGCTTATTGACTCAGACAGAGCCCAGGGTAACCATAATCAAAAGTCATTATTAACTGATGCTCAGTGACCTATGTATGAATCAGTGGTCTCAGTATATTTTTTATGTGGCAGGTGTTCACAACACAGAAACCATCATCACAGATGGCACTAATTAACACACTTGCCGGCAGTCTCAGCAGAAAAGCCCATGACTGACTGGACATAGACACTGAACTAAAGTACCCTCTCACCTCCATCTCAGGGTAGAGGCACATTATCATGGTAGAGTGGGGAAGTTTATGCAACCCAAAAATACATCATGGTTGTTCAATGGGTAAATCAATCCTTTTGTTTGTAGAATTGTCAGCTTTAAATAATCAAAATTACCTTTTTTTTTTTAAAAAAAGTAATTTTTAAAGGCATTTTTCTGAAAAAACTTTACACTTAGAATGAGTGAATGGATGTAGCAGCAGAGATGCAAGCCTTTAGATAAGCTTTATATTTAATCAAACCAGCTTACATGTCAGAGCAATTGCACAAATTTCAGTAGAGATGCAACCTTTAACAGCAGTATGGAATCAGCCCATTCTTGTCTAGTACAAAATTGGCTCCATATCCTGCAGAGAACTGTTGCAGTGTTCCTTTGCTATAGGGCCTAGAGCTATGTTCAGGACTAAGACCACTTCTTGGAACCCTGTCCTAGTTAGAAAGCCAGGGTGATGCTCACTGTTAACAGATAATATTTACACAGAAGGTCATACATTAAGGCCTGATAAATAATTGCTATTTTCAGTTTTGTATGATAAACAAACAATATTTGGCTGAAATTTCAGCTTCCAAACTAATGAACCAGCATACATGAGATGGAAATACAATATATACTATTTAATATTTCCCCTCATTTTTCATTACCTGTTAATGAATATTGTAACCACAAATTACATATAGCTTATTAATACTGCATACTGAGCCAATATGTGTCTGCAGCATTTTGTGACATGTGGGGTGCCTCTTAATGAAGTGAAAAGTACTGTGTAGCACAAGCTGTCTTTTCATCTGTGACATGCCACTGCCTGGATGGCTTGCTTTAGTCAAAAGAAAAAAACCAAGAAAAACCCCAAACCAGTGAGACATGTTTTTCATTTTTCTGAAAGGCACACCACATGTCATCCAGTACTGTGGTCCTTTTGATGAGCAATTTTTATTAATTTGTGTTCTTTCATACATGTTTCTTAAACAATTGAATAACATTAAGAATACTTTAATATATTAACATCCTACAATAATTTATGCCTGTTACTTATTAATGAGCCTGATCCTTAATTTCTTCTAACAGATTCACATTGAGATGTCTGTGAAATATTGCTAACAAAGGCACTTTAGATTGTTGATAGATTGAATAAGGTTCAGGATAATATTTGGGTAAATAAAGGTATCCCTTGCTATCACAGGACATACATATATATGTAAAAGGCCTGAACCAACACACTGAACTCAACGGAAAGACTCCAGTGACTTCAGGGGGCATTGAATTAGTACACTTGAAAGGACACTTGAATGTCCTGCATTAGACTTTTGCGTTATGGAGCTCACGTTCCTCTGAGAGCAGCACAGCTCCAGTTAATGCCCCTGAGTCCTGTATTCAGTAGATTGATTTCACAGTTACCTGAAAATTACATACAGGCAAACAGCATTCACTCTATTTGGTCACTTAATTGAGGAGGTTCATATATATTATTTATTACACTTAAGTACATAAACATGGGGTCTAACTCAATTTCTTCCAAACATATTATCCAGCATATTTCACTTGTCCCCCTTACTTATAAAATGCTTATTAATAGACTTTGAATGTTATCAATACATTTATTATTTGAAATAATAGTTTGGCTGTCAGCTTCAACCCTTATTCATAAGGGGAAATGTATACTTTCAGAAAGGAGTAATTATTCAAACATTTATGCAAACAAAAACATCTGTGCAAATAGAAACTAAAAAGATGCATGAATTTTACTGAACTGACTGCCTACTGAAATGGAAATGAATGTCCATGTATACTGTTATATACTGTTTAATGAGATTGTAATAAACACAGAATGTATGAGCTATTAAGGATTTGAATAGCTATCATGCAAGTGGGGGAAAATTGCCACTTTTATCTATATGTAGCTTTTTTAGGAGGAAATAGCTAAGTATTTACAAATTAGATATGAACATGTCTGAAAGCACCTTTTTGAAGATACTAACAGCTTAGCTAAGCTTCTAAGAGCTGAATAGTGTGTGTCCTGAAAATCATTATATACTTCCCCTTTGGCAAGTTCTGTCTCTGTTAATCTAAAAGTCTGGGTTAAATGTGAGAATTCTCTCCATCTAGAAGACAGTATATGCAGTAGAACCTAGATACTTCCCAAGGCTTGGTTCCTAATCCATTTGTGAAAATATGGCTATACAACCTAACTGGATATATGCATACCTGCAGCAAACAGCTGCATGGAATCAGCAGTTTGTTGGTGGTCCAGCTTTTACCTCAAAGGATGCTGCTTCTCCACAATCAGTTGTGTGGGATCACTTATGAGCTCCAACTGATGGGAGAAGAGGTGTTCTCTGAAGTAAAACCTGCAGCAAACAAGTGAGTAGCTCACCTTATCTGGACAACTCACTGCAAAAAATGTGTTTTTGAGCCACACAGATATAAATAATCTATATTATACTGTATAGTTTGCATTAGTGCAGCCGTGTGAGACTCTGAGTGCCTGGAACATTACAATAAATTGTTAGAACCTATTTAGAAAGGGTTGTGTGCACAGTTGATGCTCTATATTTAGGACATCTTGTTTTAGAGTGATTGATAACCCAGTAATGCAAGTTCTTGAATCTTGAATAAATCTAGGAAGTGGCACCTATGGGCAGGGGAGTCTATTGTGGACCTCTGACTCAAACAAAATAACAAGATAAGTTACTCCTTAAAAACCTATCTGTCAAATATCTGGAGGAAAAATAACCATGTTAAGAGGATTTCCAGTTCAGGAAAGATTTAAAACTTTATTAAGAAAATGTTAAAATTGTACAGGCATTTATGCACATACTTTTTTGCCCTGCAACGCACTGGAGATCCACCGCTTTGGAGCAAAATCAGTTAATAGAGTCTTCTCCACATGTGAGCTGAGGCAAACAGCACTGCGCTATGTGCAGTTGTAAAAGTGGCAAAACACACATCAGTGCACAGAAAATGGTGGCAGTGTACTTTTGAACTAAAGCACTTCCAATGTGCTTCCAGCCCAGGACCCCCAAATGCTTCCAACCACGGTTCGGGGGTCCTAGGCTATACGCATGCCCCTGAAAGGTCCAGGTATAACTGAAGCCCAGGAAGTAGAAGGAGCTGGCATGTGGAGACATTTTCCTCAGCATGCCAGGAGGTGTGCCAGGAAATTGTTTAAAAACAATTTTTTTTAAGATGGTGCTCCAGGCTCTTTCAAGAGATTCAGGAGGAGACGCTGCCTGAAGAGCCCCGGGGAGGACCTATTAGGGGCAGTGGAGAAGCCCCTTCTGCAACTTTTGTTGTACAACCGCCAGAGGGGCAGGCTTCTCCCACCTCCTCCTTCCTGCCTGGTGGCAGCTGCTCCAGCTCTGTCCAGCCTGCCTCAACACATCCTCCTGCAGGCTGCCAGGGGGACATATCTGCATGTGAGAGAGCGAAGGGAGGGGAGTGGAGGAGGGCACTGGGAGAAGGAAAGCCATCAGCCTCTCTGTGCCAAGTGCAGCTGTGGCTGAGGGGCAGGGAGAAGCAGCAGCAGCATTGCCCCTGTTCCTTGCACCTGCTGGAGATGTATTAGAGCCACTTGGCTGAGGAGTGCCTGAGGGGAGAGCAGTAGGCTCAGGATTGCACTGACCCTACTCACTTCCCCTGCCAGCTTGTTGCACTACCTTCCTGCTGCAGCACAGCTGCAGTGCTAGGGCAAGGGGCATCACCTGGCCCAGCATGGCATCCCCCCAAGGGAGGAGGTAGCTGGCTGATGCATGGGCTTTGGGCCAGGGCCTCAGCGGGCTGTGCTGCAGCCTGCAGCTCTCCAGGGAAGCACAGGGGCTGTGGTGGGCCCAGGGCATCCTCAGGTCAGTCTTTGTCTTGCAGCCCAACAGCCCCGCCACTTGTGTGTGTGCGTATGTGTGTTTGTCTGGTTGTGTGAGTATGTGTGTCAGGTTGTGTGTGCATCTGTGTGTGTGCATCTGTGTCCGTGTGTCTGGTTCTGTGTGTTTCTGTCTGCAGGCATATATCTGGGGGGGTATCTGTACACATGCACGTGTGTCTAGTTCTGGACATGTGTGTGTGCATGCATTTTCTGTGTGTGTTTGCATGTGTGTGGTTCTCCGCATGCATGTGGTTGTGTGTGCGCGTGTGTGCGCATGTGTGTCTGGTTCTCTGTGTGTGTTTCCATGTGCGTGTCTGGTTCTTTCTCCTCTCCTTTTTTCTCTCTTTTTTTCTTTCTCTCCTCTTTTTCTTTCTCTTTCCCCTTTCTCTTCCTTTTTCTCTCTCTTCTCTTTTTCTCTTTTCTCTCTCTCTCTTTCTTTTCTCTCTCATCACAGCATGCTTAACAAAAAAAGAATATACAACAACACAGGTAGTATATAAAGTTTTATTTATTGTCACCAGGTTTAGAATTTTTAGAAAATTTGGTATTTCCTGTAAAAAAAAAAAAGCAACATTTATTATTATTAACTATATTAAGATGCAGTGCATTCTGCATTGTCCCCCTCACCCCACACCTGCCCCGCTTTTGTTTTTCTGGCATGCCAGCATTCTGGCACTTTACAAAGTAGACACTGCGGTTTTTTTGGCACTCCAGCCAAAAAAGTTGCCTACCTCAGCTCTAGCTGGAGAGTGCTTCTTTGTTGATTTAATTTTTGTAGAGCTACAAACTTTGTATCGCTACAAAAATAATGTTTGGAGGCAGCCTTGGTCACTTGAGATCATTTGATCAAAATAGCTTTTAATACAACCAAATGCAAGTTATACATCCAGGACCAAGGTGCAGGTATCACAGCTATAGAATGGAACACTGTATTCTAGAAAGCCTTGACTCTAAAACTGGTGTAGGAATAGCAGTCATAGGGCTACAATGAACTCAATGAGAGTTCCCTTTGTGATGCTATATGGCAAAGGGGGATAGTGTGACACAAGCTCATCTTGGTCTCAACAGGGGTTAACTGAGTGAGATATAATGGCCTGTGATGAATCTACTCTTTCTTCCTTGCCTTAAATACTGTGCAGCTCTGAATAGGATTATATGACTATGCCTTACCTCCAGGTAGCATAACTGTAATCTATCTGTTCAGCCATAACAAGGATCCTGATCAGGTGTTTCCATGTTGATAGTGAAAATCATTTTCTCATGGTTACAATCAACACACTTTTCAAATTACTATTTTCTTAGTTTATAGTTCCCTTCATTTTGTGTTAAATGTGAGAACTGATTTAAGGCAGAATTATAGATCCTGGAATTTCATTGACTTCACCATGTTTATGCAAGGCCAATACAGACTGAGCACTTAATGCATATTTTAAAAAAATATTCAGCTTGTTGAGTACTATGCCACTGTTGTTTAATTATTTCTTGTCATTACTGTTCATTGGGCTTGTCTACATGCACATCAATGCACTTTAGTTAACACACATTAAATCTAGTACCTCCAAGGCCATTTATACACATGCTCTGGGAGTTGGGGGGAGCTTCTTGTTGAATGAGCTTTAGATAAAGCACTTCCTTTGCCATTTTGAAGTACAGGAATGCTAATACATGGGATGCGGGAGGCAATTACCACACTCCAGAAGACTCAATTAATTGAGTCTGCTCTGGCGCACTAGAATTCCATCATGTTGGAGCAGCCTCCCTGCTCAGGTATAGGCACCCTTCATTTTAAGATACTAGGAAAATGTGTGTTAGCTTATATTAATGTGCATTAACTAAAGAGCACAGTTTTTAAGTGACACAATGCACATTTGCCTATTTGAATGTGCATTAGCTAAAAAGCACAATTTTTAGTGACACTTGAATGCATATTAAAATAGGCTAAAGTGTACTAAAGCACATGTGTAGATGCACCCAGAATTTCTTCTTTTGCTATTTTTGTGTCTCCCCATTTGTTCCATGTCTATAATTGACCTGTGGTACTTTCTCTGTGTGAGGCTGGATCCTTGTCTTATTTTTCTTGGCAAACCACAACTGCAAAGTTGGCATTTCTGTTTCTCTTCCTATGCTAGTTGCCTTATTGCCTCCCTAGTAGAGAGGACATCAAATGAAAGAGAACTGGTTATGGAGGCAAGGAAAGAAGTGATGGTGTGTACTAGTAGGGCTATGTTTCTTTGGTATCTCTTGCTTGATACCCACTGTTTTTATTTGTCATGCCTTTTGTGCTGATTGCACAACATTCCAAGAAAAAATAAAAGTTCTGACTGGTATTGCTGCAGCAGGCTTTTTTTTTTAAGTGTTCACAGTATTGGCACTGTGAATATGACACCCATCTCCCTAGAGATGGGAAGGTACAAGTGAGGATAAGACCTGAAACTCCTGTGGCAATCAATTACTATAGTTCTCATATTTTATTAAAGACTACAATTGCTGTTTTCTACACTATTCTAGTTATGCTAGAACCATTGAATGACGGGTAGAATCTGCACTAGTTTGAAGGAATGAAACACTGTGAAAGTGGCTTCAGTAAAGAATGCAAATAGTAGCCAATCACAGGCTGTGTTGCATATACTTTCTGTGATTTATGAATGTAAGGGCTCTGTTACACTTTATGCTGTGAGCTGCCAAATGTTGATTGGTGCTAGTGCTACCTTGTAGTCTGGAGCAGTCACATCCATAGTCTAGAAACCTTCTCTGACTGTCCTCCACCTGCACAGCTGTGACTTGCCACTAAAGGCCACGTGTGCAGGGGCAGGAGTAGGAGCCGTAACTCTGAGTTGCCAACAGAAGGCAGGTGATCAAGGGCAGGCTTCTATCCCTGCTCTGTGGGTGGGGGTGTGAGAGATTCTGGGATAATGGAGAACTTCACCTTGAAGTGCTCCACTTAGTAAGGCAAAGTCATATAATCCTAATCAGAGCTGCACAATATTTAAGGTAAGAAAGAAAGAGTAGATTCATCTCAGGTCATTATATCTCACTCAGTTAACCCCTGTTGAGACCAAGATGAGCTTGTGTTTCATCAAGAATTACACTCTCCCCCTTTGCCATATAGTATCACAAAGGGAACTCTCACTGAGTTCATTGTGGCCCTATGACTGCTATTCCTACGCCAGTTTTGGAGTCAAGGCTTTCTAGAATACAGTGTCCCATTCTATAGCTGTGATACCTACACCTTGGTCCTGGATGTATAACTTGCATTTGGTTGTATTAAAA
Source organism: Crocodylus porosus (assembly GCF_001723895.1). Lineage (NCBI taxonomy): Eukaryota > Metazoa > Chordata > Crocodylia > Crocodylidae > Crocodylus > Crocodylus porosus. The sequence continues at coordinate 123,513,171 of NW_017728943.1, read as the reverse complement.
GCTGTTTTGATCAAATGATCTCAAGTGACCAAGGCTGCCTCCAGACATTATTTTTGTAGTAATACAAAGTTTGTAGCTCTACAAAAATTAAATCAACAAAGAAGCACTCTCCAGCTAGAGCTGAGGTAGGCAATTTTTTTGGCTGGAGTGCCGAAAAAACCACATTGTCTACTTTGTAAAGTGCCAGAATGCTGGCATGCCAGAAAAACAAAAGTGGGGCAGGTGTGGGGTGAGGGGGACAATGCAGAATTCACTGCATCTTAATGCACAGCACATCTCTGGACAATGGCCACACCTTAATGGAACAGAAGCTGGGTAGTACAGATCAGAGATAATCCTGCCCTGGAGTGGCATGATTTTGAGCCACATAAGTGCTTAAAATCACTTTAAGGTGTTAATGTACAGACAGTCCAGGGTTTAAGACCTCCAGAAGCTGCCCAAAATTACCATGTAACAAGGCCCTAACATATCCATTGATATCCATTATTTTTAACTACCTCTATTTCACTTCCTTTTGGACTATATTTTTTTCTTTTTTCATAACATAAATATTGGCATGTAAATGAAGAAAACAAAGTAGTATGAAAGGACTCTATACTGTTCTCCTAACCTTGCTTATTATACAATTACTTTATACCTGGAGTTACATAATTTATTTGACAGCATATGCAAAATGAAGTAAACAGTATAGTAGAAAAATAGAAACTGCTCCTACAGTTGTTGGCATCTTTATCTAACAGTTTTCCAGGAAATATTTTAAATATCTTGCTGGAATAAATGTTTAATGTAGGTGTAGATGTTTGTGAATATTTGTTGCAGCTGACCACAAAAAATACCAAACAGTGGTATTTTCAAATTGTCTTAAAGCAGGACAGTATGATAAGCATACTGTAGATGCTGCACTTGGGTGTCTCTTGATATAATATTAATATGCTTTCACTGAGGCAATCCAGAATAGAGACATTTCTTAAAATAAAATGTCCTTGTCGCATCTACTTTTTCTTCTGGTGAGTCAAGATGTACATGTAGTAATATATTCTACCTTTGTCATAGTCACAGTGTTGCCAGTAAAGTCTGAAGCAGAAATGTGCTTGTACCACAAATATCTACAATGCATTGTTACTTTTTGTAGTTCATATCCTAAGGACATATGAATAATGTACTGTTTTCTAAAATACTAACAATGTATCTGTATTTACATTCTATGATCATATTCCTAACGAAGTGAATGAGAGTTTAGCCATTGACTAAAACTGAGTCATGTGTCTGATTCTATGGGCTTGATCCTGCAAGATGAACAGCATTATAGACTGACCCAGCGAAGGTCCTGTAACCATATGAATCTGAGGAATCACTTGAAATCTAGGTAAAATCAAATGCTTAAATTAAGCATTTGATAAAGGCTAGGGAAGGAGAGGTGTTAGGTTGAGTGGCCAGTACACTGTAGGATTAATCCCTAAATCTAAATAAGATTCATGCTGGCTACGTCTACAGTGCACAGTGAGCTATGGTAACTCATTACTACTGCACAGTAGCATTGTGTGGCATGAACTGTGATGCAACACTACTGTGCAGTAGTAACAAGCTACTGCATAGTCAGCATCACCAGGAAATTTTACGGGGATGCTACTGTGCAGTAACGCCAGTTACCATCTAGTCATTTAGTTTTGGGTATGGAAGTACTAAATGACTGTGCAGTAACAACTGCACAGTCAGCATCTCGTGTAGACATGGCCACTTCCTCTAATGGACTATACATATATCTATGTATCTAATATCTATATATCACATGAGAGAAAACGCTTAATGGTTTGTGTCCCAGGAAGCAGGGTAATGCAGGGTACTTACCTGCAGCCTTGAACGATACACATGGAGAATAGTGGAAGGAACCTGCGCGGCTTGTGAGCTGCCTCTATGTACAGCTGTGGCTGGCCGGTGACGTCAGCACCAGATGCCGGCCGGCAAAGTTAAAAATGGCGGCCACCGCAGCAGATGAGGTGGATGGCCCGGAGAAAGAGAGGCTGCAAACATCTCTGGAGAGGGAAGCCCTGCTGCACCACTAGGGAAGTGAGCTGCGCTGCTGCATCTGCCGCTAGAGGAGCGAGCAGAGCTGCTGTGGATGCCACCGGAGGAACGAGCAGAGCTGCTGTGGATGCTGCCCAGGGAGCAAGCAGTGCAGCTGCAGATGCCTCCAGAGGAACAATCTCGGCTGCTGCAGATGCCACTGGAGGAGCAAGCCTTGGAGGAGGATCCAGAGGAGACTGGTGAGCTGGAGCACGGGCCATGGGAGAGAGAGGCACCCCATTGAGATCCCTCATCTGGCACCGTGGGAGTGAGTCCTGGCTTGAAGGAGGGAGAGCGGAGGTATCTATGCAGAAGCCTCAAGACGAAGGTGGAGTGGCAGGCCGGTGGGGCAAAGGATGTCACATCGGTAGACAAACACCTGTGACGACCCAGACGAAGTGTTGGGGTAAGACAGGGTCACCAACGAGGCCCAGAAGGGCTAGTGGGACTGGCCTGAACTCCGAGGCCAAGTGAAGGGAGATCCACGGGGTTTGTGGAGGAGCACTGAGTCTTGGTTGCCACAGGCCAAATTCCCCTGAGTGGGGGATTTAGAGTGAGGGCACTCAGGGTACAGGCATAGGGAAGTTAGGGAGCAGTTCCCAGGAGGAAGTGTCCCGTGGGGCAGGATTAAGAGCGAGGCCAACCCAACGACATGTCAGTGCACAAGTAGTGAGGTTGTGATCTGCTGGAGGACCTCACTGAGGTGACCCCGCAAGGTGGCATGAGGCCGGGGTGTAGGGGTGGTGGAGCCCCATGAACAACTGCCGGGCAGGACCCGGGCACTGAGGGACCCCCAGCCGCCCCGCCCATTGCAGAACATCAAGACGTGGCAGGCGAGCGCGGGGTCTACTGTGCGGGAGGCTAGAACTGCCTCGAGGTTACTGAGGGTCCGGAAGGGGCATAATATCTGGAGAGAGATCCGAGCCACCACCCGGTGGCTAGTGACAGCCTGGCAGGCACAGCTTGTAAATAATGTTAGCATCTTATGATAAAATTGTGACTTTTAATAATTCTTACAGTTTGTGCACATTGTATGGTGTGCACAAAATAAAGGCATAAAACAAATACCTAATGCAAACTATGACTTCACTGTCCAAGAGCCATATTTGGATCAATCATGGTTGGGTAACAACCTAATTTGTGATATCATGGATTTTGTAGAAACCGGGAAATCAGGCATTGTCTGCAAAATCCACACAGACAAAAAAAACTTGCTAAAAATAAAATGCTGGCTCCCTAGTGGAAGCCAGCAGTCTGCGTGGTGGCTCTACTCAGCCTTCCAGCCCACCTGGGGGAAAGCAGGGGAGAGCTGTTAACACAAAAGAGAGCAACCAAGATGGTGATGGCCCCCCACCCTTGCCCCTTGCTGCTGATTGGCTGAGAGGGTTGCCCATCACCATCACATGGCCCTGCTTCTCTCCACCAATCAGCAGCAAGGGATGAGGGCACATGTTAGATATCCCTCTTAGCCAATCAGAGGCAAGGGGCAGGGCTGTATGTTGGACAACCCTCTCAGCCAGTTAGTGGGGAGGGCCAGGGCCAATGTGGGCCCTCAGCCAATCAACGGGGAGGAGCAGTCTTGCCATGAAAAGGCCACAAAATTGGCTTCACATACTAGAAGTGGCCTGCAAAAATCCCTTTCACTTACCATGACTTACGTAGATCCCTAGTCATGGTGAGAGGAATACACCTGTGCATAGACAGAGTGACAAAGTTTTGTGTGTTTTTCTTCCCAAAGAGAGGAGGAATTAAATTCAGGCAGCTCTTGTGCCTGTTTCAGCTCATAAGCATCTTCACTTCCCTTTTCATGGTTTTGGAGGCAATTGTCAGTTTGGCTATCTTTTTAAGTATGCAAATATATTGTCAATATAATTGGGCATCTTGCTGGGTGATGAATCTTTAGTCTTTTTGCAGTTGTAGAAATTAGGATTTATTTTGAAACATTCTGTTTGTTACACTATTATCTTCTTGCTACAAATCAAATTACTCTGGGGTAAATTCTATTTGGAAACTGTTCTCTTTTGTTGTTTACTTATTTTTAATGATATTTTCTTGGATGTTAATTCACATGTATTGGGAGGCAAAAAGTCAAAACATATTAACAGAATATATGTACCAAAATAATATATTAGGTAGAAAAAGAAAAAAATATTTCTGTGACACCATCTTCTGACAGTTCTCTCTTACATAAAGCTGTTGGAACTCTATAGTATTGTTTGTTCATCTGATGAGGGTTCAACACCTATTTGTATAGATAAGCACCTGTTTTGTCCATCTCTTATCTCAAGCTGAAGGAGCTCTTGACATTTTGATGATCCTTTTGACGTTGTTTTGATGGCACCAGCAGCAAAACAATGTACCTAGATGGAACACCATATACAGCAACATTTAGACTGGCCTTAGACTGCCTGGGACACTGCTACTGGTCAATAGCAAACACAGGCAACCATTTTACAATCTCTTTCATGGAGTCATCAAGCTCCTTCTCACACTTTGTTAGGTTTATTTTTTTTCTCCCAAGTTGTTTCAAAACTTTACTTTTTAATAGTTAGCAACCAAATTTATAGCCTGAATTTAATCATGGTCAATTTATAACCACCGCTTCCTGATTTAACATTGCCCATTAGTTTTGTTTCCCTCCCTGATTCAACCTCAGCGTATTCTTAGACAGTGATGTCTCCTCTGTTTTGCCAAACACAGCAAGATCTTTCAGTCTCATCTCAGAAGATAGGCTCCCCATTCCTTTGATCATCCTCATAGCCTTTTTCAATTTTCACATTTTTCAGTCTGAATTCATATTTTTGGGTGACAAGAACGGCACACAGTATTCCCAGTGAGTTCTTACCATTGCCTTAGACAACTTCCTAGGATTGCATTTGTCTTTTTTATGACTGTCTTCCATTTAATAGCTTACAGTCAGGCTGTGATCAACAAATCAATCATGCCTTTCCTCTTTTCCGCAAATGATGAACTCCTAGTTTGTAGGAGAAACTATGGTTATTAGTCCC
>NW_017728943.1:123506187-123507150 GCF_001723895.1 Crocodylus porosus | reverse complement strand
GAGCTGCTGGGAAGAGATGGCCTCCACCTCTCTCCCCTGGGAAGGAGGCTCTTCTCAGCCAGACTGGCTGACCTACTCCACCAGGCTTTAAACTAAACCCATTGGTGGATGGGGGGACTACCACCATCGCTGGCCCGCTGAGCAACCCTTGCAAAGCTAGTGGACCAAGGCACTTAAGGGAGCCCACCCCTGCCCCAGCGCTGGTACAATCTATGGGCAAGGCAAGAGCCCCCAAGGGGACACTTGCCTGCCTGTACACAAATGCCAGGAGCTTGGGGAATAAGCAGGAGGAGCTCGTCTTCCTGCTCAATGCAAATAATTATGACATCATTAGGATAACAGAGACCTGGTGGGACTCCACCCATGACTGGACCACGGGTATAAATGGCTATACCCTGTACAGGAGGGATTGTGTAAATAAAAGGGGCGGGGGTGTAGCTCTCTATTTAAGGAAAGCTGATATTGGCGACCAGGGTGGATGACTGGAGACTCTCTGGGTTAAAATCCATGGGGAACATGGCACAGGGGACACAACAGTGGGACTCTACTATAGACCTCCCACCCAAAGTCAAGAGCTTGACCAGGAGTTTGACCGGGAACTGGCTGAGGCCGCACGCTGCAGGACCATGGTTGTCATGGGTGACTTCAATTACCTGGACATCTTGTGGGAGGATCACTCAGCAAAATCTAAGCAGTTGCAAAGCTTCCTCTCGTGCATGGATGACCTCTACCTGACTCATGATGTCTATGAGCCAACAAGAGGCAAAGCGCTGCTTGACCTAGTACTGGTTACTGGGGACGACCCAATTGGTGACCTAGTGATCGATGGGAAGTTGGGTGACAGCGACCACGAAGTGATCACCTTTAACATCTGCTGTAAAGTTCTCAAGGAAGCGATCCTCAGTGCACAAGCTAAATCTATTCCAACACGGAGGAAAGGCAGCAAGAGGGCACAGCAGCCCC
>NW_017728943.1:123493456-123506176 GCF_001723895.1 Crocodylus porosus | reverse complement strand
TATGACCCCAGCTGACTTCCTGCCCTTTGGGGGGGGGCTGGACTTGATGATCTTCCAAGGTCCCTTCCAGCCCTAATGTCTATGAAATCTATGAACATTATGCAGTTCTTGTAGGATATTCCACTCCAGAAATACTTCCTAACTTTGGTCTTACCAATTTGCATGAGCAGAAATTTTTATCTTGTTTTTTGGTCAAAAGTCCTCCCCAGAAATAACAGTTAACTATGATTGATTCTAGGATCACTACTTCAGTAACTCCACTGGTAACCTTCCAGCTTGAAAGTTCCTTGTCAGGACAATCTCTTGGCATGTCCCCTTTTGCCAGTTCTTTACCCACTCTTCTAGTCTTGTACTAATTCCCAACTTTTCCATAAAGTAATAATTCCTCATGTGATAATCTATCAAATACTTTATTAAATAGATTCAACTATTTTATTTCTAAGTCCAAAAATTAGTTTTCATATGAAAGAAAGAGCTCAAGTTAATTTAGCATCATTTAACTGTAGTAAACACATTCTATTTTATTCCATTTTTCATTTAACTTTAAGTTTTTAATCTTTCCTTCAAAATGTATTCCAAAGCTTGGCATATTATTCATTTAGATGAATGACCTGGGCAACTATTGACCTACTTTTTCTCAAATACAAATCTTAAGTATAATGCTGCAATTGTTATTTTCCAATCATGCAGTATCAAGCCTGATTTAATAGATCTATTATCTATCTTTGCTACCAGATTTGTGATTTAATGTGCCAGCTTTTTCAGAATTCTAGGTTGGAGATCATCCAGCTCCCTTGACTTGAATGTTCTGAGCTCTGAAGGTTGCTTTCTCTTCAGTTGTCGTAATTCCTGTGTCTAAACCATAATTTCCATTGTCCATCGTGCCTTTGTCCCTATCATTTACATCATTTTCTACATTGAAAATCCAGATAGTTTGCAAGGTTGGATTCCATAGCCCTTGTGATGATGAGGGTTTGAGAGCCGACTGAGAACTGACCCACAGAATTGCAGAGGTGCTCCAGCTGATTGCTGTGGCTTTTATTTAAAAGGGCTTATTTCTCCAGTCAACTGCACAGGACTGGTGAGGCATTCCAAGCGAGTGGAGATGTGGTGTCTATTAAAGTAAATGCCACAACAAACAGCTTCATGGCTTGTCCTTAATTTAGCAACTTGCTGCAAATTAAGTCAGTTGTGAGCCACTTGGAAAAGAATGATTTGGGTTCTACTGTATGTAGTTCTCGGGGCCCTACCTAGCTTATTCTACATTTAAAGTTCTTCTTTGCTCTCCAGTTTTCGCACTTCTTTCCTTTTTTCTCTTTTTATCTATATAGCTAAAGAACCTTTGGGCAATTATTTTAGTCCACTCTCAAGGGTCTAACTCAGCTTGACATTTGGCAATTCTTACTTTATTTGTGCACTTTCTGACCTCTAAAACATAGCTTTCTTTGCTGATCAATCCCTTTCTCCATTCATTGGAGGCTCTCAACTTCCTCTTAACAGCCTTTTCAAAGTGATTATTCATTCAATTAGGAACATTACCTCATGCTTGCTAAGACTGCTTCTCAATCAGGTGTCAAAGTAAGGACAGCATAGCTCCCTATCTTTTGCAAAACAGAAACTAAACTTCTTCCTTGTCCCTCTCTCCTGGACTCCTTTTCATTTTCCCGAGACTAAAAGAACCCAGCTCCCCCATATCCCCACCTCCTGACTTTTTTTTCCATTTGATGAAATTAGGATGCATCAGGCAGGAGACTCTGAAGTGGAAGCTCTAGGAGAAGCTGGTGTTTCTCTGGGAGCATCTAGTGTTTCAAACCTTTCTACCAATAGGTCGGGTAACAGCAGCACCTATGGAAAAAAAAAGAAGAGTCCAACCTGGAATTCCCCTCTCTCTTTTTTGTTATAGGAAAATCTATCCCCTGGGTTGGTTCCTTCTTTCCTTCTGTTAGATAGTGAGGGAAAGGGGAAGAATCTGCTGGTAACTTACCCTTGACTAGTCACAATCCAGAAGAAGCAGAATCGAGCTATCAGTTTCCTCTCCCCTGCTAACCGTCTATACTAGGGCATGAATGGAGTGGGCTTGGCAAGGATGTGCCAGAGTAGAAGGAACAGTTCTACATTGTGCACATCTGTGTATACACACATATTCATAAATACAAACACATGCTGACTCTTGTATGACTGACTATTAGCTTGCTGGGATGGACTTCCAAAGTAGATTCAGCTAACTCAGAAGAAGGCACTTGTTCCTAGAGTTTCTTCACAGGCAATTATAGCAAAATAACTATTACAAAATAAGTATTTCAGAATAACCATTCCAGTAAATTCCTAAATATAAAAAACTTTTATTATAATGGAGAGACAAGTTTGTAGTGTCATCTGTTTTGGACCAATAGGCATCACAGTCCAAAGCCAACGTCCTTTAATGAAAAATGGCCTATAGATGGCTCCATCACTTTACAACTGAGTAGTAGCTTAGTGCCATCATGGGTCTTAATTGCAATTGTATGACATGATGAGAGAGGTGGTCTTTCAGGTAGGTAGGTGGGCCCCATGGGGTTCAGACACTAATAGATATAAACATGTTCTGAATTTTTCCTCTTATTGCAGACAAAATATTTTTTGTTTGGGTTAAATGAATTAGATTACCAGTGAAGAGGTGAATGCATGAATTTTGTAAATAGGAGACCTGGTGTACTCTTAAGTAGGTGCCTAGCTGGTTGGAAGAGACAGTGTAGTTCCATAGATAGGATACTGGACTGACACTTAAGAAACAAACCTATTACCAGTGCTGTACCATGGCCCACTGAGTGACTTGAGGACAAATCAATTCACCTCTATAAGCCTCAGCTTTCCTTTGTTAAAGTGGTTTGAGATGATGATAAGTGCTATATAAGAGCTAAATTATATATTTTTATTATTGTTGTTATTATCATTTGACTACATAATCATTTTTTTGTAAACAAAAAAGAACAACATGAATATGCAATTACCTACCTGATCCTGGTTCAAATGAAGTCAGGAATGAAAGTTTCTTTAACTTCTATGGGAGCAATATTAGACTTTATAAAGATCCATGCCTCCAATATTAGTTAAGATTACAAAAATACGTTAGTGGTGGGAGCAGAGAGAACACCAAATTATCCCTCACAGTTGGAGTTGATATCACTAGAGATTCAGACAGTTCATGGCTCTTGTAAGTTGAGCTCACTGTACACCCATTCAACTCCTGATTAATCTGTTGGCTTGAAGGCTGGCTGAAACCCAGGCAGGTTGACCAGTCAGGCCTACCTGCCTAGATTACAGTGAAAATTTGTCAAAACTGAATCAACCTATGGAATGTTTTGATTTCGATAAATCAGCATTCTGCAAAAGAATATAATTTTATTGGAGAATTTCTAGCCAGTTCTATCCCTAACTCTTCCTTTCATATGCTTAAACCCACATATCTCCTCTTACTATCATATCAAAGTCCTCTCTTGTTCTCTCCTGTCCAGGCTAGAGTCTTCTCTTTGCTATCTAGAACAGCGGTGGGCAACTATTTTGGTTGGAGGGATGCTTAATGAGTTTTGGTGAGAAATCGAGCCCCACAAGGGTAGCCCTGCCCCTTGACAGGTGCCCTACCACCTGGTTGCCATCTTGTGACTGGAAGTCCTGCCCCCTAACCCTGGAACCTCACCACTGGATGTCTGGATGGCTTTCCCTTTACCCAGGAAGTACTTCTTTGGGGAGAGGGAGTTGCTTGTATATTGTGTGTGAAGGGGTGGGGGTGTGTGGTTGGGGAAGTAAATGGACAGGAGGTATATGGGTGCGTGTGTGGTGTGGGCATGGTGTGGGAGGTAGGATGTGTGTGTGGGGTGTGGTTGAGGTATGGGGTGTGTGTGGGTTGGGTATGGGGGAGGTGTATGTATGGTGCGGGTTGGATGTTTGTGGGTGTGTCTGGGGGAGTGTGTGGCATGTATTTGTGGATGTGTGAGGGGTGGGATGTGTGGTTAGTGTGTGGGGTGTGTGGGACTTGAAGGTATGTGTGGGTATAGTGGGGGTGGGGAGTGTAAGGGAGTGTGGCTCTGTGTGGGGAGGTGTGCGTGTGGGGTATGGGTATGGTCAGAAGCGGGTGTGGTTTTGTGTGTGGGATGTGTGTAGTGGGGTGTAAGTGGAGTGTGTGGGGGTGGGGTGTATGGTAGGGGTGTGGGTGAGTTGGGTGTGCACATACGGAGGACTTCCTCACCCCACCTCGCTTCCTCCCTGCCTGTTTTGTGACGTGGCTGAGCCCAGCACCTATGCAGGCCGGGAAGCAGTGAGGGGGAGCATAGAATCATAGAGAGTTAGGGTTGGAAGGGACCTCAGGAGGTCATTGACTCCAACCTCCTGCTCAAAAAAGGACCATCTGCAAATGAAATTATCACAGCCAAGGCTTTGTTTTGCTTGGTCTTAAAAACCTCCAAGGATGAAGATTTCACAACTTCTCCCCAGCTCTCTGATCACTTCCCCCAGCTCTCTGATCATTTCCCCAGCTCTTCCTGGGGGACACAAGCCCCGAACCCATGCACCCAGTGCTGGTGAAACAGAAGTCGAAACAAAACAGTGCTGTTTTGCACAGCCCTACTACCAATGCAGCCCAGGATGCCATTAGCCTTCTTGGCAACAACAGCACACTGCTAGCTCATATTCAGCTTCTTGTCCAATGTAACCCCCAGGTCCTTTTCTGCAGAGCTGCTGCCCAGCCAGTCAGCTCCAGCCAGCACTGGTGCATGGGATTGTTCCATCCTAAGTGTAGTACTTTGCATTTGTCCTTGTTGAATCTCATGAGATTTCTTTTAATCCAATCCTCCAATTTGTCTAAATTACTCTGAATCCTAGCCCTACCCTGCAATGTATCTACTACTCCTTCCAGCTTGGTGTCATCTGCAGACTTGCTGAGGATGCACTCTATGCCATCTTCCTAGTTGTTGATAAAGACTTTGAACAAAACTGATCCCAGGACCAACCCTTGCGGCACTCCACTTGATACTGGCTGCTGCTGGTGAATCCATGCTGACTCTTCTAATCACCTTTTTCTCCTTCAAATGCTGAGAAATGGATTCATAGATGTTAGGGGCTCGAAGGGACCTTGCAAGATCATTGGGTCCAGCCCCCCTGCAGTTGGGCAGGAAAGGTGGGTATCAAGATGCTTTTTGAAGATCGCCAAGGTGGGTGACTGTACCACCTCTTGGGGGAGCCTGCTCCAGACCCTTGGCACTTCACTTGTAAAGAAGTTTTTCCTTATGTCAAGTCTGAAGCAAACTTCAATCAGTTTGTGCCCGTTGTTTCTTATCGCCCCGGGGGGCCTTGGTAAAAAGGTGCTCCCCAGGACCTGATGTTTGCCCCTAATGAGCTTATAGGCTGCCACCAAGTCCCCTCTGAGTCTGCTTTTCTCCAGGCTGAACAGTCCCAAGTTTTTCAGCCTCTCCTCATATGACCTGCTCTTTAGACCTCTAATCATATGTTCGGCCCTCCTTTGGATTCTCTCGAGCTTCTCCACATCCTTCCTGAAGTGTGGAGCCCAGAACTGGAGGCAGTACTCCAGCTGCAGTCTCACCAAGGCGGAGTAAAGCTGGAGGATGACATCCTTAGTCTTGCTCAAGATGCATTGGTAAATGCATATCAGTGTTTGATTTGCTCTGCCAGCTACAGCATCACATTGGTGGCTCATTTTCATTCTGTGGTCTATCACAACACCCAGGTCTCTTTCAGTTGTGATGCTGGCAAGTGTAGCACTGCTAAGCCTGTAAGTATGCTGCAGATTATTTCTCCCCAGATGGAGCACTTTACATTTCTCCATATGAAATGCCATCAGGTTGAGATCTGTCCACCTCTCAAGCCTGTCCGGATCGGTCTGTATTGCCAGCCTGTTCTCGAGCATGACCACATTCCCCCATAATTTGGTGTCAACCATGAACTCTGCCAATTCGCTTTTACTACCCAAATCATTACTAGCCCAAATAATTGATGAACATGTTGAAAAGCATTCGTCCAAGTACTGAACCCTGAAGGATGCCAGTGGTTAGTTTCCACCATGTTGACTCAGTTCCATCTATCAGTACTCTCAGGGTTCTACCTCAGAGCCAGTTACCTAACCATGAGACTGTAAAGAACTTGATTCTACATTCTCCCAGTTTTACCCTGAGGACATCATGGGAGACTAAGCAGAAGGCCTTTTTGAAGTCCAAGTATATGACAACAACTCATTTCCTCTATTGAGGTGGTGAGCTACCCGATCGTACGAGGAAATGAGATTGGTCAGGCATGACCTGCCTGTAATGAAGCCATGTTGGCTATTCTTTAGAATACTGCCTTCTGTTAGCCTATCAATAATAGATTCTTTGATACTTTTTCCCCACGATTTTACCAGGGGTTAAGGTCAAACTGATTGGTCTGTAATTCCTTGGGTTTTCCTTCCTCCCTTTCTTGAAGACAGGCACCACTATGGCCCTCTTTCAATCTTCTACAACCTCTCCAGAGCACCATGAATCATGAATTAACTTTGCCATAGGTTGCACAATGATGTTGGACAGTTCTTGGGACCCAATCTTGGGTGTAGTTCACCTGGTCTTGCTGACTTGTAGATATTTAGCCTCTAAGTGTTTCCCCATGAGATCTTTGCCAACTATGGGAGGGTGATCACCCCCACCTTGATCACCCTGTATCCTGTCAAGCAGGCTAACACCTTGGACTGGTGGAATACGAACACAAAGTATTTGTTTAGGAGTTCAGTTTTGTCCTGAGTGTTAGAGATCAGCCATTCCATTTCATTCATCAAGGTCCCTATGCTTCTCTTATTTTTTCTCTGACTTCCTACATATCTAAAGATAGACTTTTTGTTGTCCTTGATTCCAGTTGCCAATTTGTATTTGGTTTGTGCCTTCGCTGTTCTAATCCATTCCCTGCTGAGTACTCCTCTTTGGTGGTTATTTTTGACTTCCATCCCTTGTAAGCTTCTCTTTTCAATTTCAGGAGGTCCATGACTTCCCTATTGATATTCCTTGAGGATCTGCTCCATTTTTCCAGGGACTGAGGTGAGGCTGACTGGTCTGTAGTTCCTTGGATCCTCTTTCTTTGCTTTCCAAAAGTTGGGCACTATGTTTGCTGTTTTCCAATCATCCAGGACCTCTCCTGATTGCCATGAATTTTCAAATAGAATGGCTAATGGGTCTGCAATCACAAAAACAGCAACTACTAGGAGTGTGTTTGCACCCTCACAGACATACATTGGCTCTGAAGTCCAGCACCTTAATCACTCAGCCATCCTGGCACACACTTGCAATATGCTGCAAGGGGAAGGAAAGCAGCTGCCACAAGCAGGCAGCAAGAGCAACCCTTAGCTTGGAGGGAGGGGAGGGCAGGGAGCCAAGCTGGGCACCAGGAGCTCTCTTGGTCTGTGTCCCACACCTGCCCAGTGGGGCTGCAGTTGAGCCCGCACTGGCTGCTGCTGCTGCTTCCATTCCTTGTGCCTGCCCAGCAGGGCTGCACCACATACATGCTGGCTCCTGTTGATGCTCCTGCCCTACCTGCCTGCCCCCATGCTTACTCAGCAGTACTCTGTCAGCAGCCTAGCACCTTCATGCCCTTCCTCCATTCACATGCTCCCTCACCCAGCCATATACAAGCAGAACCAAAGCAAGCTGCAGGCAGATCCCACCCCATTCCACTCAACCCTGCAGCTTCCCCTCCCTACCTGCTGCCCAGAGAACTGCAGCAGGGACAGGAGGAGGAGTCGTTGGAGGTTTGGGGAGCCCAGCAGTTCCCTGGGCAGTGGCAGCAGCAGCAGCAGCAGCAGCAGCAGCAGCAGCTCTGCCCCAAAGCTGTGGCTGCTGGCCAGGGCTGGCTCTCTCTAAGGGGGGAAACTGAGAGTGCAGCAGGCATTCCCCAGGTGAGAGCAGGTGGGACTCTGCCTCGTGCAGAGCACAGCAGGGGCAATACAATTAATTGATGGGTGCCTGTCTGCAGGCCAGATCCAATCAGCTGGCAGGCTGGATTCAGTCCGCAGGCCGTATTTTGCCCACCCCTGATGTAGAACACTCCCATAACTGAGAAAGGTAGTCAGCTGTGTTAGACATTCCCAACATTCCCTGAAATGTTGAGATTGATCATATTGTTAAAAACTCAGTTGTCAAAAATACTCTACAGACAAGTAGAGAAACTGCCAAATCTACCTTTACACATTTTCACTATGTGTAATAAGTTTGTAAACTACTAGGTTTAAACTTCTTCTAGACCCTGAGGAATTAAAGGTCATGCCACATGTTACTGGAAAGTTAATTTTCTTAAGAATAAGAATTTTTTGATTGATTCTTTAAGATTGAGCTCTTTACTGACCTGCAGCTTCAGTTTACTTGAAGGCAGTGCACAGGCAAAGACAGAGTTTCAGAACTGATTTTGCTGACTATCTTATTTTATAGTAAATAGATCTTTACAGTTTTATTCATATTCAGTGAGAACAGGGTTCCGTAAAATTCGATTTAAATGTACTTTAGGGGGAGGAAAAAAGAGAGGGGAGAAACCTTGATAATACTGACAATATTTTCTCATTCTTCCTTCTTTTACAGAGAACTATTTCAGAGGTATATTTTAAAAATGTAAAACTTTAAAGATAATTATTTTATGGTACTACACGTCTGAATCTCATTCTCAGGGAAACTTGGTTTTATGCTGCTAGTAATGATCTTTGTGGTGACAAAGCCATTGTTTGTTTGAATAAAGGAGAAAGGATATTCTTCAAAGTATAATCAAGAGCAACGATAGGAGGAGATATGCATATTAATGAACAAGAAGGTATGGATCAGTGTGCACTTCCAAAATCAGAAAGTTCCCTCTAATATTTTGTAAATTTGATCTTAGCTTTCTGACAGGGTTATGCATTTAAGAGAGCGTTTGGATAGTCAGTTGGACATGCCAGGTCTATAGGGGCACTTTCTAAAAATTATACTCCAGTAGAGGAACAAAAAATGGATCGTGTATCCAAAGTCTGATTCTATGGTTCTGTAGTAGAATTGCTTTGACAAATGCTTAATTTCTGAAAAATGAATGTTTGTGGTGGCTAAAAAAGTGGCCTGTTTCAATGTTTCTGAAATATTTCCTTTTCAGAAGTCCTTTCAGTGTCTTTTTCAGACAATTGTAATAAAAGCCAATAACGAAAAAGGCAAGATATGAAAAATGACAGCGGTTCCCCTTTTACTCAATATCCCAATGGTATGGCACTCATTCAGGATATAGGAATCCCGAGCTCAGAGTCATAACAAGGTAGTTCCGTGGTGTGGTGTATAGGGTAGCACTGGCTGCAGGGCTGGATTAATGCATAGGTGAACTAGGCACATGCCTAGGGCCCTGAGCTGCAGGGGGACCCCAGTCCTTCATGAAAGGCCCCATCTGCCTCCCTTCCCTTCCCCTTTCCTCTGCCAGCCTTGTTGCTGCAGCGGCTGCTTCCTAGCAGCAGCTCCAAGCCCTGCTCCCTTCAGGTAGCAGCGCTGGGCTGAAGAGGGGGGTCTCTATCAGCTCGGGGCCCACAAGTTTGTTTGCCTAGAGCCCACTAAAGGGTTAATCTGGCCCTGATTAGCTGTAGTTATTTTTGCTACCCTTCCTCCTGAGAAGACACCCCCCTGGGCCGCTGCCCCAGATGCTCCCACTACACTTATGCTACTGCCCGTATCAAAGTCCCTTATGTGCTTGAGAGGATTTGAACCTACATCTCCTGCCGTAACCCCCACGCTATCAGGGGAGGGAACAAGCAACTGCTCATATTGTCATGATTCCATTTTGCAGAGAAAAAGTAGTTATTCTTTAAGCCAGACAGAAATACTCTACTGCCTGCTGGATAGGGAATTGCCAGGGAGATGTAGGTTTAGATCCCTTATGGAAAAGCTGAGAATTGAACACAGGTACCCACTGTACAGATACATGCTCTGTTCAGTAAAATGGGATTCACCACAATCACGGTGAATCCAGTCCTTCATCTTTTTTTTAGTGAAAAATGTTCCCAAATTGAATGTTTCTTTCACTTTGCAGCAGATCCCAATTTGTGATATGTGTACCACCAGTGGTACGCAGATAACCTGCCAGTGGTACACATTAAAAGATTTATTATAATTCCTTTATATGACAAAAATTTGCTGATGATACTTAAGGTTGTATCATTTTAAATTGGTGATGCATAATCTATCAGGGTAATATGACATTTTTGGTTTGGTAGTGTCAAAGTGATGTTGTTGCCAGGACAGTCCATGGAATATGCCAAGAATTCTTGTGGGTAGTATCTTTTATTGAATGAACTGTATGAGCCAGGCAAGGTTAGGAGGTTGTTTGAAGCCCAGGTGTAAGGGGGCACTGAGAATATTTCTCTCAAGGTCTGATTCTTTTCAAATATAGGCTGTAGTGGTTTGATGATCCTTCCTATTGGTTCAGGTGTAAGATGGTAGGTGACATACAAAGGTGTGCAGTCAGTGGTGGAGATGGTGGTAAGGTGTTCTTGTATTATAGTAGGTCGCTCTGTGGTATGTAATATAGTTGGTCAAATAAAAAATATCACTCACAAGAATTCTTGCCTCTCATATTTTTTGTTTTTTCAATTTGCCAAGAAAAAATAAAATGGAGGTCTGTGGGATCCAAATTTAATTTTGTTTTGTTTTGTCCTCCCTATTCTGTAGGTCCTTTACAGTGCAGGATTGCAGGACTGACCTAGGTAAATCTGATACCCTTGTGAATTCCCCACTGTCACCTACTTGCAATATCTGTAAATTCTCCCTCTTGCCCCCATTACAATGTCTGGGAGAAGAGATAAGGATCCTCCTAGAATAAGTAGTGGACTCATAGGTTTTAAAGAAACAGTGAACTGAGGGTTCTTTATATAAAAAAATGGGTAGGTGACTGAAGTTGAATGTGCCCCAGGCTGGGCTATGAAACAGGTGACATTTTGAGTCTCCAGGCAGTTTGAGCCCATGCTGAGGCTTCAGGTAACATGGAGCACTAGCACATTGACACCTGCAGCACTTGAATGCAAATGTCCCTGGTTGGATACCAAAGTCTGTGTTATTGCTTGACTTAAGGTTGTAGCATGGAGCCAAATTGTATAAACACTGGAGCCATAGCCCATGCATTTATAGGAAAATACCCTGGCGAGCTATCATATGCTTGGATTATACATGCCCCTGACTCGGGTAGTCTCTAGATAGTTGTGTGAGGGACACCCGCTGGCAGGAACTTGTGTAGTCATTATAGATGAATGGCAGCTCGACTATAATTAAAGCTGAGAATAGCTTACTGTTTAAAAGATAATTATTCTAAGTGCTCTTAAAAACCACATGCCAACTCAGATTGCCTTACTTTTTACTATGTATTATAGGCAACGTTAGTGGTTCAAATGTGGTTTCTTTGGAAAGGAGTTCCCAAGATACAGTTTTTTTCAAAAGCAGTGGTTTCCAGAATCACTTTTTATTCTACCTGTTTTATGGATCGAAAACTGGTCACAGCTTTACCTCCTTAATCCAATCAGTTACTCAACATTTGGCTTAGCAAATGTGGCCTCACCCCTTTGTGGAAGCTGTACAGAAAAAAAGTAATTACATGTAAAGTTTGGAACCTAGGGCACAAGCTAAACTGATGTACGTGGAGAGTGCAATGTGCATGTGCAGAAAGCAAGGCCTCCACTGAAACTAAAAGGATTGGAGATATTTTCTTGTTAGAGTAACTGGCAGCATGTCAACTCAGCAAACCTACCATGCCAGGCAGTTCTGTCCTCACACATGTCAGACTGCTCCAGACCAGCTGCCTCTTCAGCTAGTTGGATTTACACATTGTTTCAGGTGGACTAGTTAGCACAGGTGTGATAGCCTGTCCCAATTAGCCTGGATGCAGATACACTGCTTCCAGTCCAGGAGGCAGACTATGGGGAGTGGCACAAAACACTTGAAGGTACCACTGCCTGCCAAAATAAGCTTGCCATATGCTCTTAACTGGGGTGGCTGAAGGTGCTACGCTGTGTTTTCTTCCTCTTTTCACCAACTGCAATGCACAAAGAGACTGTGAGTTCAAGCCCAACTTTTGGAAGCTTTCAAAGAATGTCTATTGTGCATGTTGGGCTATTTTGCCTACAAATTTCACTCTGTTATACTACAGTAAAAGCAGGAGGGACTATGATCTAGAAAAGAAGACGAGATATCTCAGAACTAAGTAGCAGCAGTCTTTAATGTTTTAAATGAAGGATAGAAATGTTCACTATTAGAGTGACAAGGTTCTTTGAGTGAATCTGATATCTTTTATTAGACCAACTTAAATAGTTGGAAAACAATTTTTAAGCAAGCTTTTGGGTTCAAAAACCCTTCATCAGGCTAAGGAAGTTTCAGCAGTTGGTGTGTGCTCTTCCTGGTTGGAATGAATAGTAAAGAAGCCAGAGGCTGGGCTGGTCTGCATACAAGATAGACAGACTATTAGATTGTGTCATTTAATGTGTGACAGGTCAGGAAAGATGTAAAAATGATAAAAATGAAAGCAAAACAAAATTCATCATGATTTTTAAAAAGATATGTGAAGCAGAATCTTGAAAATTTCAGGAATGATTTCCCCAGATAATACATTTATGTTTTGAACTTTATTTCATGTACATTTCCAACAACATTGATTTAAAAATCCTTGAAAAAAATCAATTTTAATGGAACAGTTATTTTTTTCCAACAAAAAACTTTTTGTCAAAAA
>NW_017728943.1:123491283-123492441 GCF_001723895.1 Crocodylus porosus | reverse complement strand
CCTGGTATGGTGTGACAGAGAGAGTGCTGACCCAGCCTGGCATGGAGAGGCAGGAGGAGGAGAAATTGGTCCTATTGAGCTCTGGGCATGTCCATGCCATACCCATTGTTGGGGCAGTGGGCAGAGTAGGTGGGTGGGGTCTCCATAAACACTGGCTTGTGACCCCCCCATAGGCAGGGTGTGCTGGGCTAGGCAGATGGGATGGGCCCACAGCAGGCAAGGAGCAATGTCCAGGAACAGGACAGGCAGGACTGGGGTCTGGGGCAGAGCTGTGATCCTCTCCCTGCACGTCCCTGTGAAAGGTGCTGGATCCACGAGCAGGGACATGTGGGAGATGATCGCAGCTCTGCCCTGAGCCCCAGCCCCACACTGTCACTGCCCCATGATGCCAGCCTGGCCCCTGCCCACCTATTCCACTCTCCAATATCGCACCCATCCTGCGCTTGGCCCCATCCCATTCGGCTGGCCAAACCTGCCCTGCCTGTGGGGTTCCTAGACTTCTCCATGGAGACCCTGCCCACCCATGCTCTTGCTCCATCTAGTGTCTCCAGTGGTAAGTGCTGGGCAGAGTGAGTCACTACCACAGGGGCTGCCAGGAAACCCAAGTCCAGCTGTCATGCCATCCCTACTCTCCTGGGCACCCGGTGCTGGTGGAACCAGCCACATGTGCCATAGCCCAGGCTACCTCCCATGTCTGGGTTGGGCAGGGCTGAGGGATACACTGTGGGCTAGATAAAATCCCTCGGCGGGCCAAATCCAGCCTGTGGGCCATATTTTGTCCACCCTGATCTAGTCTGATTTCATAGATTCATAGACATTAGGGTCAGAAGGGACCTCAATAGATCATCGAGTCCAACCCCCTGCATAGGCAGGAAAGTGTGCTGGGTTCAGATGACCCCAGCCAGATGCCTATCTAACCTCTTCTTGAAGACCCCCAGGGTAGGGGAGAGCACCACCTCCATTGGGAGCCCATTCCAGATTTTGGCTACTCTAACTGAAGAAGTTCTTCCTAATGTCCAGTCTAAATCTGCTCTCTGCTAGCTTATGGCCATTATTTCTTGTAACCCCCAGGGGCGCCTTGGTGAGTAGAGCCTCACCTATTCCCTTCTGCGCCCCCATGATGAATGTATAGGTAGCCACAAGGTCACCTCTCAACCT
>NW_017728943.1:123487419-123491138 GCF_001723895.1 Crocodylus porosus | reverse complement strand
CCGAGCAGCTCATTTCCTCGGCAGTAGGTGTGCCGGACATTTTTCCTCCCTAGGTGCAGCACTTTGCATTTCTCCTTGTTAAATCGCATTCTATTGTTTTCTGCCCATTTGTCCAACCTGTCCAGGTCTGCTTGTAGTTGTTCCCTGCCCTTCGGTGTGTCCACTTCTCCCCCCAGTTGTGTATCATCCACAAACTTGGACAGAGTACACTTCACTCCCTCGTCCAAGTCACTGAGGAAGACATTGAAGAGTATCGGTCCAAGGACCGAACCCTGTGAGACCCCACTGCCCATGTCCTTCCAGGTCAATACTGACCCGTTCACCACTACTCTCTGGGTACAACCCTATAGTCAATTTGTCACCCACCGGACTGTGCAATCATACAAGTCAGAGCCACTTAATTTGTTCAACAGTATGGGGTGGGATACCATATCGAAGGCCTTCCTGAATTCTAAGTAAATGATATCTTCCCCTACTCCTGCATCCAGGTGTTTTGTAACCTTGTCATAAAAAGAAACTAGATTAGTCAGGTATGATTTACCTGCTATGAACCCGTGCTGGTTTTCCCTCAGCATAATTTTTCCTGCTGGGCTCTCACATATATGAGTCTTAATAATCTTTTCAAAGACTTTCCTGCGTAACATTTAATGGCTTCCCTGAACTGAATCACAGAGTTATAAAATCACAGAAAATTAGGGTTGGAAGGGACCTCAGGAGGTCATTTAGTCCAACCCACTTCCCTACGCAGGACCATCCCAACTAGATCATCCCAGCCAGGTTTTGAAAACCTCCAAGGATGGAAATTCCACCACCCCTCCGGGTAACCTGTTCCAGTTTTTACTACCCTCCTAGCGAGAAAATTCTTCCTAATATCTAGCCTAAACTTCCCTGACTGCAACTTGAGACCATTGCTCCTTGTTCTGTCATCTTCCACCACTGAAAACAGTCCTGCTCCATCCTCTTTTGAACCCTACTTCAGGTAGTTGAGGCTGCTATTAAATCCCCTCAGTCTTCTCTTCTTTGGACTAAATAAGCTCAGTTCCCTCAGTCTTTCCTTAGAAGGCATGTGCCTCAGCCCCCTCACCATTTCTGTTGCCCTCCAGTGGAGTGTTTACAGGTTGTCCACATCCTTCTATAGTGGGGGTGGGGAGAGAAACTGAACACAGTACTCCAGATGTGGCCTCGCCAGTGCTGAAAAAAAAGGAGAATTATCACTTCCCTTGGTCTGCTGGCAACACACATATCAATGCAGCCCAGTATGCCATTAGCCTTCTTGGCAACAAGGGCACACTGCTGGCTCATATTCAGCTTATTGTCCACTGTAACCCCCAGGTCCTTTTCTGCAGAGCTGCTGCCCAGCCAGTCAGTCCCCACCCTGTACTGGTGCATGGGATTGTTCTAATAACTCCTATCTGAATTACAGTATACCTTTTTTAAATTCCAGCATTGGTTTTAAACTACATCTAGTGATGGAAAATCTTCCAGTACCCTCAATAAATTGATCTAGTACTTCATTATTCTCAGTGTTAACAATCTGTGATTTATTTCCACTCTACTGTTGTCTAGTTTTGATTTAGCTCTCCTTGTTATACCTTTGTCTACCAGTTGAAGATTAATCTATTATCACTTTTCTTTTCTGACATGGGTTTTGTAGAAAGAGATCTCCTTGTTCATCCAACCCAGTCTCCTCCAATTGCTGACAATTATCTCATATAAACATAAAAATAGTTAAGTTAGTTCTTTAACTTAAATCCAGTTAGGTTTCTTGCTGCCCTGCTCCAGTTGAGATACCGTTCCAGATCTGCATAGCCGTGATGGTTAGAAACTTAACATGCTCTTTGATAAGCAAAAAATATTGAATTCTTTGAAAATATCACTAAGACATATTTTTAATTCTGTGGTTCTTTTCTGAACCCTCTCCAGTTTTACAAATCCATCTTGAGATTGCTAGTAGAAATCATATTAGCATTCAATAAAGAGGTACTATGACCTCTTTATTCTTACTTTATTTATTTATGTATCTATGGATCATATTCACCATTCTGGCCACAGCATTAGATTATGAGCTCATGTTCCTAACCATTACAACCCACAAGCCTTTGAGTGTTACTGCTTCCCATAAAGTCCCCTGTCATGTAAGAATGGCCTTGATTTCTAGTTATATAACATATTGAAGTTGAACTGCTCTGATGTATACCATTGTTAGGATTCCTTTTTGTTTCTACTCTACCTAATAATTCCTTATCATCTTTAACATTGAAGATTGGAGATTTCTTCTTGGGTCCTTTAGCTTCTCTTTCCAATTTTATAAATTTCCCAACTTTTGCTTTTCATGGTATCAACCTCCCTTTTTTTCCATTAATAATCCCTCCACTATTCTGCACAACTGTGCCCAGCACGTTAATGCAAATGGAGTGCATTTAGGTATGTACTAGAATTCAAATCTGTGAGCACATCTAAGTACAGCACATCTGAACCATCCCCCAAAGTTATTTTGGCATGGACCTTTGGTGATGATGGAGGGTCTGTCTTTTACTTTTTTTGCTAGGACTATTTTGGAATTTAGTATTGTGTTTGCTTGGGGGAGGAGGGGGGAACTGGATGTGTGTTTTGGGATGGGGTGAAAGCCACAGCCCCTCTGTAGGAGAGTGAGTAGGAGGTGCAGGCTGCTAGTATGCACTGGGGAAGTGTGCAGGGATTTTCCCTGGGACTGAGGTAGGGTAGTGGGAGTGGGTGAGCGGAGAGTTTGTGTGAAAAAAAACGTTTCTTGTATCTGGTTGTGAGTGGCATTTTGGAGGTCTGGTTAGGACTGGTGGGAAGGTTTGCTTGTGTTGGGGTTTGGGCAGGGAGGAGTTGGAGTTCTTGGGTTTGGGGATGTTGTCTGGGAAATCCTTTCTGTGGGTTGTTTGTTTACTTAAGAGCCTCTGAGCTTTCGGATAGGACAGGATATAAATCTAATAAATAAGTAAAAAAATATTTTCTGCTTCAAGGAGTAAGACTGCGCTGCTGATGGGATCCTTCAATCCTCCTGGAGCATGGTGTATGCATGAGACCAACCAGACCTTCAATGCATATACCTGGGCAGGAATTTTTTTGAAGGAGTGGAGGCTGCCCAGACTTTCCATCCTCCCTTTAGGCCACTGAGACAGAATTAAAAAACCAGACTGAGTCCAGAAGTTTGGTGCCTCCATCGCTGTAATTGTATAAGTGTCTGGAAATCAAACCCAGGTCTCCTGTGTGGTACACATGGAGTCTACCACTGAACCACAGGGGACTCCTACTGCAGTGGTAGCATGCATCTTAATTCTTCATTTTCTGGTAATCCAAGGTTAAAGCACAGATGTTCTAGAAGGGCATGAGGTACCTTCAGGCAATCTCAACTCTGCATTAACAATTGTGGCTTGAGAAAGAGGCATTCATTATCTTGGTTTTGCCATGTCAGTGGATGGCTAAGCAGAGGGCACTGCTCTGGCCTTTAGACAAAATTTGGGATGTTATTTTCAATTGTTTAGACACTTAAATTACTTTTTATAAAACTATTTATGTTTTATCCCAATACTAACCCCACTGTATGAGCGTGGTCTGTCCCTTTAGGAAGGGGCAGCCAGGCCTGTTAATGATCTATAGCTGTGGGGCAGGCTGCTAATAAGGGAGTGTCCCACTGAGAGCTTAAAAACCCAGAGGGGAGACCAGAAAGGGGCAGACTGTGAGGGCACAAT
>NW_017728943.1:123464253-123486329 GCF_001723895.1 Crocodylus porosus | reverse complement strand
GGCAACCCATGGATACTCATGCAGCCAAACCCTGGCTTTCTCTCTGCAGTGGCTGAGTTCCTCAATCCTTGGCTGCCAGAGGAGGAACTGCCACCCTAGCCTCCTGCCTGCATTTAAGAAGGGCTAAGCCCTGCCCCTTCCTGTCAGGGGGTTTTGCCAGTTGCCCCGGCAACCAGCACCTGTGTTGGCCTGGTGACTGATGGCTGTGCCTTCCCCTTTGCACCGCTAAGGGGCTCTCTGGAGCCATTCCTGTTCTCAGGCGCAGGGCACCTAAGTGATCTTTGACAGTGCCCATACACATATGGAAAGACTGCTCTGACATGCTGTAATTACAACACATCACAGCAGACTTGATTAATCAAGTCTGCTAGAGTGTGGTAATTACCGCACTCCAGTAGACTCCAGCATCACATGTATCAGTGTCCCCACTCTGAAAATGGTGGCAGGGGTACTTTAACTAAAGCTTGTTGAATGAGCTTTAGTTAAAGCACCCCCACCACCATTTTTCAATGCAGGGACACTGATACACATGACAATCCAAGTGCTTTAATTAGAGCGACTCTCAGAGCTGCTGTAATTAAAGCGCCCCTCTCTCCTCCCTGCTGCCCCTACCCTCCAGAGCATGTCTCTAAATGACCTATGTGCAGGAAAGGAATCCAGCTCTGAGCAGAACAACTTGTTACAGTGAGGACCCAGGCTGCTGTGCTGGGGCTCCAGTTAAAGGATTCCCCTCCTTTTGCCCATGACAGATCATAAGGATTTGGCTGTCTGTTTGTGGCTTAAAGAGTATGTTTAAGTTGGGAGGAGTGGTTAAGGAGCTCCTCAGGGAGCAAACCTACCTGCAGAAGCCAGCAGGCTAAGTGACCTGCTTATACTCACTCATTTGAATTTACTTCAAGAAAACCTGCTCAGTAGGAATAGAATAACTGAATTAATTTCAAAATAATCTTTTGGAATGACTCATGCAGTAAAACAAACTTCTGGGTTTAAAACTTATTTCAAAAGCAAAATGTTTAATTTTTACATATTAACAGTGTTATCCCCTAATAGTTAAACCATTGGGAAAGCAATTTAAACATCTGGCCATGGAAACTCTTTCAGCGTTATGATACGAACCAAAGATATTTGTTTTTTAGGAAGAACTCCTGCTATTGCTTAGATATTAAAATAATGACTGTCAAAACAAAATACTTAACCCTGTGATTTTAGGAACCCCCATTTTAGGGTGCTCACTTTGACATACCTGAAAATTAGGCCCCAAACTTGGCAAGCAGACAGAACTTCAACTGGCATCAGTGAGAGCTGTGGTTGCTGTTGTGGCGGGCCAGTAGGGTGCGCTCCTGCGTTGAGCCACCCACCTCACTGTGCCCGACCACCTTCCAGGCTCCGAGTGCCTCCCTAGGGGCGCCTTGCGTCTGGCTGACCCCCTTCCTGGAGCACACTTGCTAGCCTGGGGGTAACATAAGCTGCCACCACCCAGAGAAGGGACTCTCTCGGCCCTGTGTCCTCAGGAAAGCACAGGCCTAGTAGTCCTATGGGTACTCGACCCAGTACAGGCACTTAGGGCACTTCCTCAATTCAGGGGCCAAAAAGAAAAGTCTCTCTTAGTCCGCAGGCCTAAGGGGCCTCTTGGGCATAATTTAGACCCACCCCTCAATAAGACTCCCACACCGGTCACAAAGAAGAACTTTATTGATTACAGGGGTAGGGTGAAAATAGGGTACAAGATTGAGACTATCATAGAAATCCCATAGAGCAAAACAGTTTGGCTGAGGTAGCCTTTTGATCAGGCATCTGAGTTACTGCCAGCTAGATATCTAACCAGATCTCAAGTAGCTTACTTACAAGCATTATCCTGAGGCTGTTGGAGATTCCCTCTGGAGGCAGGACGTTCCTCGCTCATGAGATACAGGGGAGAGAGCCTGTTTCAGATGGTAAAGCTCCTCTCTGAGTCCCCCACATGGCTGCTGCCCCCTCCTCCTGGGCAGTCTTAACTTATATAGCCCCTGTGACTTCATTCACCTGGTCCAGTGGAGGCCAGCTCTGGTTGGCTGTCGGCCAACCAATTTGAAATACATCACTAGTTGCCAGGCTGACTCTAGCCCAGGTAGCTGATACCAGTCACCTAGGCAGAGGGAGCAGGTTTCCCCCTCCCTCAGGAAAGTAGCCAGCTCAGCTTACCTAAAGAGAGAGGGTAAGGGTGTGTCTCCTCTGCTGGGCCCATCCTAATCAAATTGTCACAGCACAGAGATTTTGGGGAGAAACAAAGGTGGCTTCCTGCCACAGCTGTGCCCTTCTGTATAAAGAACTCCTGATCTAAAGTTCACAGGAGTCATTAGGAATGTGTCAGTGGACTTTGGATCAAGTGTAAAGTGCCCAACATGGCTCCAGTTAGGTTACAAAGACTGAAGGATCCAAAGACTGAAGTGAACACTCTTAGAAACTTCAGCATTTGTTTCTAATGAAATATCACAATTTATTTACATAACAGCCACTTTGAACACTTGGATCAAACAAAAATTACAGCAAGTTAAAATGGAGCTGAGATCTCCATGCCTCATCTTCTCTGCTGTAATGGTTTGTTAGCCCACAGAAGGCTAAACCACACTAAGTTGGGCATCATTCCTGGGGAGAGAAACTCACATCCTGTGGGCTAAGAGCCTTATTTTGCCCGGTCCTGGCTAAGACCACGCAGATAGACAGCTAACATTGAACAATTGACTCTTGGTAACACTTTGGTCCCTTTTACATTGGTGTAATTTGTTCATTTGTCCATACTCAAACTGCTGACTTGAGCCAAGAGGGCACAATCTTCCTTGCTTAAAAGGCAGTTGTTAAAAAATGGCTGCAAATAGCTGACAGCAGGGGTAGGCAAAATACAGCCCACAGGCTGGATTCAGCCTGCCAGCTGATTGGATCCAGCCCGCAGGCAGGCAACCACCAATTAATTGTATCTGGCCCTGACAGCTGCTGCCCCTGCTGTGCTCTGCATAGGGCTGAATCCTAACTGCTCCTGCCTGGGGCATGCCTACTGCACTCCCAGCTTTCCCTGCAAGAGGGTGCCAGACCTGGCCAGCAGCCACAGTTTCCGGGCAGAGCTGCTGCTGCCACTGCCCCAGGAAATGCTGTGCTCCCTAAGTATAGGCAGAG
This sequence comes from Crocodylus porosus, assembly GCF_001723895.1. Taxonomy (NCBI): domain Eukaryota; kingdom Metazoa; phylum Chordata; order Crocodylia; family Crocodylidae; genus Crocodylus; species Crocodylus porosus. The sequence goes on along the minus strand of NW_017728943.1, from coordinate 123,483,179 downwards.
ATAGAAAAAGGATTTGTGGGGGGGGGTTGTGTGTGCGCACACATGTGTGCGTGTGACTCCCCTCAGGAGGAAAATCTACGGGGGGAGGGGAACAGGCCATGAGGGATGGGAGGGGAAGGTGGAGGGAGTGGGGCTGGGGCTGGGGTCAGGAGGGAGCAGAGCTGAGCCAGGATCAGGATTGGGGCTGAGGCCCACTGCGCCTGTGTGACTGCCCCTTCCCCCATGCCCGGAGTCATTGCCCGGCACCAGCACCAGCACCCCCAATGGCAATAAATCCACCACCCCGCAGCTCTGCACCAGCCCTGGCTGCCTCCTTGCACGAGCCCAAGCCCCAGCCCTGACCCTGGCCTTGGCACTGCACCACCCGGGGGGGCCAGAGCCAGGAGCCAGGAGCCAGAGGGCCAGTCTTATCTGCACTGCTGGGCTAGAGTGGATGGAGCCCCTGGGGCCTCCATGCCCATCCTGCCCCAAGTCAGGGCAGGGTGAGGGACTAAGCCATGGCTTATCTAGGAGGCACAGGGAGAGGGTGGTTCCCACCACTGAATGGTCCAGGGAGGCATGGGGGGAATGTGCCCCCAGAATTGCATGGGGCAGGGTAGGCTGCTGCTGTGGGCTGGGCAGTGCTGGGCTCTTCCTGGCATGGGGGGCAGCCTACACTGCTGTGGGTAGTAGTGGTGCTGGGAGGTGGTTTTGGGGGGACTACTGTGAATTTTGGGGTGTCTGTGCACTCTGCCCCCTGCCCCCCCGTAGCCCCAGCCCACAGCAGCAGCCCGTCCTGCCTGGGACAGATCCAGGGGCACACATCCCCATGCCTCCCAGGGTGTAGCAGCAGGAGCCACCCCCTCTGGACAATCTGCTTGCAGCTCAATCCCACACCCCACTGGCTGTGCAGCACCTGTCCCTACCCTAGTCCCAGCCCCACTCCCTCCCAGCCCCTGCTGCAGCTGCCTTGCAGCCCAACTGCTACCCTGCATATGGGGGCTAAGCCCTGTTGGCCCCTCCACTTCCACCACCTAAGTCCCTAAACCTCCAGTGACTCCTCCTTCTGTCCCTGCTGCAATGCTCCAGGCAGCAGCTGGGAGGGGAAGCTGCAGGGTTGAGTGGAGTGGGGTGGGCTCTGCCTGCAGCTTGCTTTGGTCTTGCTTGTACATGGCTGGGTGGGGGAGCGTGTGAATGGAGAAGGGGCCTGAAGGAGCTCAGATGGTCACAAAGCCCCACTGAGCAGGCATGGGGACAGGAAGGTGAGGTGAGAGCACCAGTAGGAGCCAGCATGCACATGGTGCAGCCCTGCTAGGAAGACATGTGTGACGGAAGCAGCACCAGTAGTGGAAACCGGCGTGGGCTCAGCTGCACCCCAGCAGGGCAGGTGTGGGACAGAAACCAAGAGAGTTGTTGATACCAGCCTTGGCTCCCTGCCCTCCCCATCCCCTGCCTAGGGGTTGCTCTTGCTGTCTGCATCTGGAAGCTGTTTTCCCACCCTTTGCAGTACACTGGAAGCTTGCGCCAGGATTGCTGAATTGTTAAGGTGTTAGACTTAAGATTCGATGAGTAGATGTCTGGGTGGTTTCAAGCTCTACTCCTGGTAGTTACTGTGTTTTTGATTGCAGAGGCATAAGCCCTCATCTTTGAAAATTCATGGAGATCAGGAGAAGTCCCAGATGACTGGAAAAGGGCAAATGTAGTACCAATATTTAAGAAAGGGAAGAAATAGGATCCTGGGAACCAGTGCCATAGCAACAAAATTTGGTGTCTGGGCCAAAGCCTGCAGCGGCAGCTCACCCTTGCCCCACACACATATCTGGGGGACATGCCCCACAATGCTTGCCCAGAAGTGCATTCAGTGGTGGGAGCTGCCCTTCCTCCATCCCCGTGCCTCCCCAAAGGAGCCACTTGTGGCTCTGTTCCATGTCCTGCAGTTCCTCTTGATGCCCCTTCACTTCAGTGCCCGAGGCAGTTGCCCCACTTCCCCCCGCCTTTGCTACGGCACTTCAGAGAACTACAGGCCAGTCAGCCTCACCTCAGCCCTTGGAGAAATGGAATAGATCCTCAAGGAATCCATTTCTAAGCACCTGGAGAAGCAATAGGTGATTAGAAATAGTCAGCATGGATTCACGAAGGGCAAGTTGTGCCTGACCAACCTGTTTGCCTTCTATGATGAGGTGACTGGCTCTGTGTATGTGGGGAGATGTGTGGATTTGGTATACCCTGATTTTAATAAGGCTTTTGATACGGTCTCCCATAACATTCTCACAGGCAAGCTTAGGAAGTATGGGCTGAATGAATGGCCTGTAAGGTGGATGGAAAACTGGCTGGAGCACCAGGCTCAGGGGGTTGTAATCAGGCAAGGTAGGTGAGCAGACTGACCAGGACAGATGGGTGGGCCAATATAGAGATTGGCCACGGGATGGCCCCCTATCACACCTGGCTAGACAAGGCTTTGGCTGGAATGATCTAGTTGTGGCTGGCCCTGGTTTGGGCAGGGGTTGGACTAGATGACCTCCTGAGGTCCCTTCCAGCCCTAATTTTCTATGATTCACCCCCACTTCTCCCCCAGCCTGCATAGGGGTTGGGCTCAACCAAGTCATAGAGCAGGCAGAGGGTAGCCAGGTGTGGGGAGGACCAGAAGGGAGCTGTAAGATCATCGAGTCTGGTCCCCTGCCATAGGCAGGAGGTAATTGGGCTCAAATGAGCTCAATGAGGTGCTTGTCCAGCCTCCTCTTGAATACTGCCAGGGATGACAACTGCACCACCCCTGCTGGGAGTATGTTCCAGATTCTAGTTACCCAGACAGAAAAGCTTTTCCTTATGTCTAGCCTAAACTTTTCGTCAACTAATTTGTGTCCATTGGACCTCATCCTCCCAAGTGGTCCCTTTCTGAAGAATTGTTCTGCTAGATCCTGGTGTTCACCCCGACATACTTGTAGGTGGCTAACAAGTCACCCCTCGATCTTCTTTTATTCAGACTGAACAAACCCAGATCCTGAAGTCTCTCCTTATAGGGCCTATCCCCCAGGCCCTTGATCATGTGTATGGCTCTTCTCTGCACCCTTTTGAGCTTATCCACATCCTTCTTGAAGTGCGTTGTCCAGAGCTGGACACAGTACTCAAGCTGTGGCCTCATCAATACCAAATGGAGGGAGAGGAGCACCTCTCTGGATCTGTCGGTGACACATCTGCTGATGCACGCCAGAGTTCTATTTGCTCTGCTGGTGACTTGATCATCCTGTTGGCTCATATTCATCCTCTGGTCAACTTTCATCCCCAGGTCCCTTTTGGAGGCAGTGCCAGTCAGTGGGCCACCACTCATTGTATGGATACCATGAAGGTTCTTCCTACTCAGATGAAGGATCTGGCACTTGTCTTTACTGAACCTCATCTGATTGTGTTCAACCCATAGGACCAGCCTGTCAAGGTCATCCTGGATCCTTGCCCTGTCCTCAGATGTGCCCACAAACTTAATCATAGTATTTTTCCACTCTTTCATCCAGGTCATTGGTAAAGTTGTTAAAGGCCCAAGAACTGATCCCTGGCAGACACTACTAGAGATGGCCCTCCAGAATGAGGCCACCCCATCAATTACAATTTGCTGGGATTGGCCGCTGAGCCAGTTGCCAACCCACCTCACTGTAGCCTGGCCTAGGCCAGTACTCTCCAACTTGGTTGAGAGAATTTCATGGGAAATGGTATCAAAGGCCTTGCTGAAGTCTAGGTAGATCATGTCCACCTCCGGTTCCACGTCCAGCTGGTTAGTTACCTGGTCATTAAAGGACCCCAGGTTTGTTAGGCATGACCTCCCCTCAACAAGGCCATGCTGGTTGCTTCTCAGTACACCACCAGTTGTGAGCTTGTGGTTGGTGGTCTCCTTGACAATTTTTTCAAAGTGCACAAGCACACATGTACACACAGACCCATCCCCCACCATACCCACACACACATGCAAGAGTCCCACACACACCTCCACAAATACATGCCACACACACACTCCTCCAGATACATACCCCACCCGCACCATACCTACACCCTCCTATCCCCCCACCATACCCATCTCCACACCCCTCCCACACACCCCCACACCTCACCCACACTATAAAACCCCACACCACCACCGCTCCACACACAATATACAAGCAAGCCCCTCCCACCCAAAAGGAGTACTTTCTGGGCAAGGGGAGAGATGTCTGGTGGTGAGGGTCAAGGATTATGGGAAGTCACAAGATGGCAGTTGGGGGGTGGAACACCTGTCAAGGGGTGGAGCTACCCTTGTGGCCCTCTACAATTCATCAAAACTCATTAAACAGCCCTCCAGCCAAAATAATTGCCCACCCCTGTCTTACAGCATTGCCTTGAGAAGTGCTTTAAGAATATAATTTATAACTTTCCTATGCCCCTAACTCTAACTACATTTGGACTTTTCTCATTTGAGAGAGAGAAGCATATTTTATTATTTGATGATATTAAGTATCTAACAAGGAATGTCTGTTTTTCAGCTATGTAACACTCTTGTGTCCTTGAGTAATGGCTCTAGGATAAGAAGAGAAGGAAAAGCTGGTTTTTCATCAGAAATGTATATAAACATAAAATTTCAGAGTAGGATATAATCATTTAAGCAGCAGCAAATTCATTCTTTAAAAACATTTTTGATCTCTCCTGTTCCATACAACCCAACACAGCACCTTTACCTATCTAAGTATATATATTCAAATATATACTAAAGCATTTCAGATGGTTATAAATTAATAGTGGTATTGTTAATGATCATTAAATTCTGTGAATATGGTTGTCCACTATGTATAAAGGCATGTAAAAAAATGAAGAAAAAGATAACTAGCACTAAAAAAGCTAAAGGAATATAGATCTAAATAACTGTTAGTGCATCTAGTTTAGGAAACCAAATCTCTTTCCATGATAGATTTTCTTCAGGTTTGCTAGGTTAGAGGGCAGATGCCAGGTTGGAAGACAGCAGAAACACTGTGAGAAAGCATATATCAAGTGTTAAAGTAAGGATGAAAAATAAGAAAAGCTGTAACAGCAGTATTCTTCATTAAAACCCAAGCACTCAATTTTCTGCTAATTCATTTTGACAGATCATATGAAGACATAGTTGACATATATAACAAAACATGACTAAGTGGATGAGGTTTGGGAAATGATGTTTTTAAGAGACTTTTTTCCCCACCATGATGTCAATGAGACAGATAATTCGGTAAGAAAGAAAACTGTCTGTTACTTAGGTTGACTTATTTTTGTTAATCCTTTTATCTTTGATTTTTCCAAGCTCTGTAGTGTAACATATATGCGTAAATGTTTCCTAAAAACATAATAGCAATAATATTATGCATGCATCTTAAATACAGTGACAGTTTCTCTTTTCGGAGTGCCTTCCAATTACAAAATAATTAATCGGATTAAAGTTACAAAGTAAAGCAAAATACTTTTCCTGCATGAATTACTATTTTTAAGTGGTGCTTTTGTCTCCAGTTTGAAAGACATCACTCTAGATACAAAAGGTGGAAGAGCTGTGAAGGCTCAGTAATTACCTTTTACTTTGTTAGATTTAGCAGAAGATTAATTTTTATTGAGGGCTTTTCCCAATGATTTGGAAGTTGATTTCTTATGTAACTGTAACTCAGAATATATCCTGGGGCAGGAGGCTCCTGAAATCAGAATTAAATTTTGGTAAACAGATTTAAAACAGATGAGTAATTTACAAGTTGGGCATTCAGTTTGGCTGTAGGTGTATGAACTGGAGTAATAGGGATTAGATTCTTTAGAGGTATCCTCTGCTATTGCGAAGGAGTGCACAGTGGAACTCACCATGTCACTAGAGTGCAAAGATGGATGGAAGCCCTCTACAACCTAGACTGAATTTCAGCTATTACTAGAGTTATTTTAACTCATGCTGGCAGCAAAACAGCCTCAGGCAAAGCTCCAGCCAGGACCCCTCTGCCAGTTGCTAGGTGGACAGAGCATAGAAATTAATACAGTATTTATACTACACTGAGTTCAATAAATTTCAATTTCCTGCAATTGACCAAAGTCTGCAGTGTGCTTACTTGAGTTGTGGGGGAAAGCTGGGACTCACAGTTTTAGTTTCCCAAGGGCTGGGAGTAGGCCATGATTAGAGGCTGTAGGGAGTGAGGACAAAGCTGGTTGTTAGAAATATGGCTTTTATACAAGATCTATTGATTAAAAGTGCCCCCCAAAAAAGGGGGGAAAAAGGGGGACAATAAATTTCTGGCTGTATACCAGAGTGTGTATTAGTTGCAGGAGTGTGTGACAGGGTAAGGAACAATGCCATGTGGGATGTTTGGAGTACTGACCAGACCCATGCAACATGTGTGCTTGGTGTGCATGTGTAACATTGAATCAGTTCACAGTGAACCTGTTCAAAATAGTATTGGATTTTCCACGTGCTCTTTTGAACAGTTTTGGGTGGCTTTAAAACAGTTTAACAGGCTCATTGGCCCATCTGCTTCAGGTTGAAACCACATTTAAACCACTTTAAGCAGGATCATTTCATCTCAGCAGTATTCCTGTCCAGAGCTGGGGGGGTTGGACTCGATGATCTTTTGAGGTCCCTTCCATCCCATAATTTCTATGATTCTAAGCGTTACATGTGTCCATCAACTCTTGGGTTGCTTTAGTCTTGCAATGCAATGCAATGTTGGCTAACTGCATTATAGCAACTGACCTACTGCTCAACTTTATGAGAGCTGTTATTTAGTTGCTTACTCATGAACACAGTTTCTCTGGCCCTTTTAATTTAGTTCAGTAAACTTGCACTTCTCCATTTAATTCTTTGCAATATATGATTTTTTTCTTGCAATTAATATCTCATCAAATAAACCTGTTGTGCAAATCTGAGCTATTTAAAGATTTGATTTGACGTAAAATGGCTTTGTTTCCTTTCTAATTTCTTCAGTTCATTCCTACAACTGTCCTTTTGATTGGAAATGTCCTATATGAAGGTGAAGGAGAGGGGACTAAAGTGACTTGGAAGTACTGCTGTCTTGCATTGAGAAAAATCTCAAGGGCAGTATTTATGCCCAAATAGCCTTCAGTATTATCATTAATCATTGTCTGACCTGTTGGTTCTTACCGTGAAAACTACAGAAATCCCTGCCAGGAAGGAGCTTAGTAATAAAATGTCAGTTCAGGAGCCTTTTTGTAAAATCCAAATTTTAAACAAGTGTTGTTTTTTTTAATGAATAAGAGAACGTCATGCATTGAAAGGTACTAAATAGGGATCAGGGCAGTTTTATTAACATGTGATTGTACATAAAATATCTTGCCCTTTGAAATGAAACTGAATTTTTCTAAAAGTTTAATAAATCTTCTCTCTTCTCCCCCTCCATCTTTCAAAACAACAAATACGGTTCTTTCTTTTTTCCTCTTACAATAGGCCTCTCATATTATTTTTAGCACTCAGGAGGTGCCTGTGTGACAGTTCTATCTCTTTGATCCACTTGTAGCTTTACCTGGCCTGCCTTACTTACTAATCTTGAATCTTAGTCTGGTTAAGTAACTGATTCTCTCTTCTCTGCAACCTTCCTGGATATCTCTGCTCTTTTTCTCTCCCTGAAAACCCAGAAAGACTGCCCTAACTTGGAAAATCAGGGAGGGCTCCAAGAGGTTGACAGTAACTCTTTTGGGAATATAGACTTTTGCTTTCATATCTGGCACAAGGTCGGCTCTGTGATTTGCCAGATTATATTGCACCATCTGCCTCTTAACATGGAAGCCTGAGGATATGTGCAGATATTTAGGGAGGTTATGGGGAGGTTAAATTAAGTTAAAAATGGCCACCTGATTTAAGCTCAGATGGGATAGGGCCAAGGAGAGGAGGTCTTGGGAGGATAGCAGGATTTGCAGAGGCAGCCAGGGAGATTGGGAGACAGATGGGGTCCATAGGATGATTGAGGAGGAGCAGGCAGAACTGGGGAGCCTAGTGGTAGTGATCAGAGGGATCAGTGTTGCTAGCAGTGACCATGAAGAGGATGGCGGGGGGCACAGGTGGAGTCTGTGGGAGGGACTGGGGGATCATGAGGGGCAAGCAAGGTCTATCGAATGGAACAGAGGGACAAGAGGGTTCTATGGCGGGGGGGAGTGGGGTCCAGAATTGTTGGGTGGGATCAGGGGGGCTAGAGAGCTAGTAGGGTCTGCATGGAGGATGAGGAGATTTTTCCTCCACCCCCTGGGACCAGGGGCTATTTTTAGTCCCTTGGATTCCCCCAACAAACCAACCTCCTTGATTCTGCGCACCCCTCCCCCTACCCCAACTTACTTCCTCAGCTCCCAGCACCTAATGAACACTGGTAAAACTGGTACTGGAAGCAGCTTTTAGGATGGGGGTTTTGCAGTCTTGGGGGGGAGGGAAGAAGGGGGCTGGCTGGTCTACAGGGGCTGGTTTTCTGTTTGGGGTGGAGGGCTAAAAATAGCCTGGTGATGGGTTGAGGATGGGGGTAGGAAAAGCACAGCCTCAGGCCTGGGGCCAGTGGCTGGGCTTTCCCAGCCCCAGGTCTGTGCTGCGAACTGTACAGATGTTTAGTCTCACCTGACCTGATCTAAGTTAGACTACCTTGGACACATACTTAACTTGGACCAGGTTGGCCATTTTAGACTGATCTAACTGTCCTGAACTTCTGTACAATTTTTATTTAGATCCACCTAACTATTGATCTAAGTGTCTACACCTGGGTAAACTAAGTTAGATTGGGTGGCCATTTTTAATGCAATCTAACCTTCCCCTATCCTCCCTGAAAGTCTGTATGTACCCTGAGTGTTTACATATAGGCAGGCAGCCCACCTGAGCACAATGACCAATTTTTCTGGAGTCTGTTAGAATCTGCAAGCTCAGTCATTGCATTAGCTGGGAAATGAAAAAGGAGGCTGTAGAAACAAAAGAGAAGCTTGGAAGAGAAGGGTGGGAAGAGAAGGAAACAAAAGAGAAGCTGAGTCCTGCTGAGCTTCATGAAATATCCAAGCTTTTTGCAATTTAAGTGCATCAGTAATTCAGTGCTGTATAGGCCCTTCTATAACTTACAACATTTTTAATGTCAAGAGCATAAGCCCTGCATGTTCACTTCTGTCCTGGGATATACAAACACAATTCCCATTCAAATCCATGAGAACTACACTTTCATAACTTAGGGTAAAATAGTTCCTTAGAATCATTTAAACTTCTTAAAAATGACATTTAAATAACTGAGTTACTAATGCTAGGAAATGGAATCTGCCTAAAGCATCTTTTTCCCATAAGATTGGAAAAACATGCACAACCAGATGCTTTTCAACTGAGATTAAATGACAGTTTTACATGATAGACTATAGTTTTTTGAGAGAGCCCCTGCAATCTAACAAGTGAAAACCAAAGATGTTTTTAGAGGTATAATAGAAATCTTATACATAATATCATAAATAGAAGTCCTGCTCAAGTACCATGTGTTGCAGCTGTTTATAATGTAAGTGATGATAATCAGATAATTTGGAATTCAATTTGTTGAGCTCTCCAAGTTTTTTAAAAATGATTACTGCACCAACTTAGGGCCTGGGTACCTCAGCCAGTAGAACATCAGACTTTTAATCTGAGGGTCCAAGATTCATGTCCCTGTTCAGATAGCAGCTCTTTTAATAATGGGCACAAACTGATTGAAAATCGCTTTGAGCTAGACATAAGGAAAAACTTCTTTACAAGTCAAGTGCTAAGGGTTTGGAACAGGCTCCCCCCAGAGTGGTATGTTCATCCACCCTGATGATCTTCAAAAAACATCTTGACACCCATCTCACTTGGGTCATCTGAGTCTTTCCTGCCCAAGTACAGGGGACCTGGACCCGATTATATGTAAGGTGATAATAACTATGGCCGTGTGTAGGTGAAATGGGGGGCGTGTGCGCACAACACTTTAAAGCAGGCTAAATGCTTTTGCACCACTTTCATGGTGTTGGTGTTTGCATGTGTCAGTGGCATATTGCATGTTAATTACAGCTGCTGTAGTAAACTCAGTGGCATGATGCAGCTTAAATAACTTGGGGTGCAGCAAGCTAAAACTCCTCTGAGAGAGTTTTAGTTCACTGCCCCTACAGCCATGGAGTGAAACACTGGGCTTTGTGCAGCCCAGGGGCTCTGCAGGAATCCCTGCAGACAGCCTGGCAGCAGCCTGGGAAGACAGGCTCCAAACAAGAAAAGCAGTGAGTCTATTTTCCCCTCCTCCACACTGGAGCCTGTCTGCCTGCCTGAGCTGCACGGGGGCTTGGTTTTTTCCCTCTGTGGCTGCTGTGCCCCCTGGGACTGCCCAAGTCAGGTGCTTACAAGTGAGTGTCGCCTGGGAGTGGGGGCTGCTGCTGTTGCGGAGGGAAGCACCCCTGCAGCCCAGGGACCACTCTGCCCACCGGCACTGGAGAGACAGGTAAGAGCAGGGTGTGTGCATGACACAGAGGGCCCTAGATTGACACAGTGGGTTTAAAAACCCACTGCATCAATTTAGGGCCCCCATTTCATCTACACACACCGTAAGAAACAAAGTTTATCCAAACAACCTCTTCTCCTGAGTTGACTGGAAAATATATAAGAATGAGCTTTCTGACAAGGCTTCCAGTAATTTCTGTTCTCAGAGGCTGACCTTGGAGATACTGAAAAGATGGTACTTTCACTTCCAGTTAGAACTCAAGAGACTCACAATCTGGGACTGCTCCAGCTCTGGGTTATCAGTCAGTGAAAGAGCGAGCTTCATGGTGGCAGCCTGTCCATTTCCCAACTACTTACAGAGGGTCTGGAGTTGCAGCTAGGCAGTGGTTTCATCTCAGCTCCAGAGGAGAATCTGTGAAGAGACAAAGGGATTAAACAGCTCTTTTACTATTTTCAGGGTGCATCTACACAAGACGCTAACTATGCGATAACCTAATAACATTACACAGTAGCATGCTGGGCAAAACCCATGCTAATACACTACCGTGCACTTAACATCTGAAAGAACCCATGCATTGGTACTACTGTGCAATAGCATGAATTACTACACATTGATTTAGTACTTGGTTATCCAAGTACTAAACTTAATGCATAGTAACTATGGTGCATTAATGAACATGTAGACACACCCTCAGAGCCACCAAGTGCAGTTCAAGGGATTAATAGGGGGGAAAACACCCTTTATGACCATAATTTCCAATGAAACAACTGCTGGCATAAGCCAGTGATTCAGGGATGGAAAAAATCAGACAAAGCAACAACAGACTTAACAGCCCCTGGTGATCCTATTTTTCTTTAGCTATTCCATAAGCTTTCTTTAAGTTGGGTTTGACTGTTCCCCAAGCCCACTATTATCATATAATATAGCCAGGGAATATTCAAGAATTTTCCTGTTCCCTGATTCCAGTTCAGCTTAGGAGTGCATCTTCTAGGAAACTTTTTGGTTAAGTAGTCTTAATATTCTAGTTGGCTCTTGGAGAGACACTTGGATATGGGGAAACCGCCCATAAAAGGTAATAAGATATTGCTAAAGGTTCCTGCACATGCAAATCAGCATCTTGAACAGGTGAGTATACTCTTATCCACAAAAAGGAAACCACAGACATCTAATGGCATGGAAACCCCTCCCCCCAGTGTTTTTTCTAAAGGATTTCTCCTACTCATGTCAGAAGTGAAATATTCTTTCTGTGTGGCAATGGGAAATTTTAAGACCTATAGTGTTCACTAGGTGAAGTCCATCCACATGAAAAGAGCAGCCTCCACAACACTTCAGTCCTACATAAATAGATTTAAGTGATACAGAGGCCTTGTGCTAGACCTTGCTCAGGGATGAATCTGTTCCTCTAACTGGATCAATTTCCTCTCATCAAGTGCTAGCAGTTTTGTGAACCAGTTGAACCCATCTGCACAAAATTGTCTAACTTAATTATCTAAGTGAAGAATCTGTTTATTTTTGGAAAACACTTGTAGTTTAGGTTTTGCTTTAGTTCAATCCACTGTATTTGGACTGGATACAGGAGGCAGATGATGTTTGGCCTGAAAACATTCTGTGTGTCTGAAGGATTCAGTATCTGTTCATTATATGTTACTTACTTCTTGTCAAATGGTATTATGTTATTTCATGCTAGAGGCATGACATTTGGTACTGAAATGGAAATTGTGAATTTGGTGCGGTTAGACCACATACCCTCAACAAGGTAGGGGGTCAGTTAGCACTTCTGGTAGTCATTCCGCAGTACTTACCTATGTCTGAAGTAGATTTATGGGCAACAATTTTCTGAATATTCATGTTCATGCTGTCCTTTAGCTAATTTTGCACAGAATATGTTGCCTAATGGGTTTCTATGTGTCATTTTGTTGGCTGTATAAGAGTAATTCAGAATGAGAGTGCTGCTTCTTGAACTTTTGGGACAAGGATCAGCAATACGTCCAACTGCCCTACTAAAAACACTGGCTATGTTCTCCAAGATTTACTCTCTTGTTAAATTCAGCATGTTTTTCTTGTCCATGATAACAAAATACACTGGTGCATACTAACAATCAAGGCTCAGATCTACAAAAGAGTTAAATATGTAAAATGGGACTTTAGGCAAGGGATAGAGGGCTGCACTCTTGGGTGGAGGTGCCTACCTTGCACCTAAGTCCCTCCCAAATATCCACTATTAAAATCCCTTAGGTGCATATCAGAACTGCTGCTGGCTAGCAAGGCCAAAGACTTTGATGTCTGTCTTAAACCTAGGAGAACTGAGTACCTTTTTCCCACCCCAAGAATTGGCCAGTGAAACTCCTAAATTCTAGAGCCAAAAGGACTCTCCATGCAGTACTTCCTACGTCTTGTAAGAAAGCTAATTAGCAAGTTTACAGCAGGCCTATCCTACTTCTAAGTCCCCAGAGGCCACTATGTGGGGGCCGTACCAGGGGAGGCATGGTCTACTGGACAGCATGCTGTGTGGATTCTCCCCTTACCCGCCTGTTGCACTAAATACCCCTCTGCTGCTGCACAGTGCACCCTCCCTGCAAAGACATCCCCCCCACACACTTCTACACTGGGCCCCCCATGGCTGCACCATGAAGGCACAGTCAGGCACCCTATGCCCTCCTGCACACAGCCCTGGGCTTCCCTCACTGCTGCACTGCCTTGTCTCTTGGGCAAGAGTGGGAAGGGGCAGCCAGAGAAGGGAGGAGGAATCTGGAGGCTCCAGCTGTTGTAGCAACAGAAGTGATGAACATGAAAGATGAACTTGCTTGAGTTCAGCTGAGCAGGACTTCAGGTGCCACAAGTTGGCTGCTAGTTGGACAGCCCTGCTTTTTTGTATAATTTGAAGAGGGCTTTCCTCATGTTCAACACATGGCATGTGGGAAGGAGTTGGATGATTGAGAGGAGTGTAGCAGAACTACCATGGGGTCCAACTATTGGTTTCCCACTGATGCTTCCTAGGCCCCACCAAAAATGTAATTACTGGTATCTTTTCACTGGAGTTCAGACCCCCTAAAATGGAGGCCCAGATGTAAACCTAAAGACAACAGCTCTGAGGTAATGTTGTCTTTGTTTGTTTGTTTTAGATTTGTTTTTAGACTTGTATCTTGCCATCCCCAAGAGGGGTTCATGGTGGCTTACAACAAAAAATACAAATCATAAAACAGATAAAATTCAGCAGCTCCCCAGACAACCCCATTTGGTGACAGCCTACCCTAAGTTATTAATGGAACTGCTAATATATTCATAACTGTGGCATTGCACAGGATTAAAGATTAGGATTATTTAAGTCAGGCAGAGAGGAGACTAAAGTATCTGCTTACAAATGCAAGACATGTTCCCCCCTCTGGAGAATATATATGCTATTAAGCCAGAACAATGCCTGACCTTAACAAAACATGAAAGAGATCTAGAAAATGATACTTGCCTTCCTTTGGAAGGAAAGGACCTCATGTTTGTGACCTTTGTGGTGATTTATAGTTTTGAAATGCATAAAATCCATCTCAGAAAACTTCAAATGTTCAAGGCAGAATGGTAAAAAATATTCATTAGGAAACTGTCAACAAAAAGGTAAAACATAGAGCAAAGCCAATTCCAATCTTAAGACAACTGAGGATATGGAACAGCTGGTCAGAAAATGAGGTTTTGAATAGCATTGAGGTGTTTGGGAGATACCCAACTTCTCTTTGTTTAGAAACTTCGAGAGGCTTGTAAGGTCTGGGTTACATGAACAAGTAAGTAATTGGAGCCATCAATGAAAATAAGTCACAATCATTTGGGGACTGGATTTGTGCCAACAGATACACAGAAGTGCCCTTTCCCAGAGATCTGCCTTCAGTTTTTTGCCTTTCTCTTCCCACCTTGACTTGTAAAAGGTTCTTTGTAAAGCCCAGTGGGAAAGGGACAGGCTGGAGCAGGGCTGGAAGGAGAAGCATCTCTCCTGGCAACCTGTGTGTATTCTACCTGCCTGACTTCATGCAGCCTTAGGCTGTATTAACATCCCTTGAGCCCCTTTCTGCACAGGAGAAACTTCTTTAGGAGGCTAAGAACTTCTCCATGTGAGTCAGGGCCAAAATATCCTGCTCTTCTAAAGCAGGAAAAAGACCTGTCTTGATGGGAAAAAATTGGACGCAGTATCACACTGACATGCTTCCACTGTTGTTTTCCCCTCAGATGTGCACAATTTGGCTCTCAGCTGCTTATCTGTCTACTGTACGGGGAGGCTGGGGACGAGAGATGATGCTATTCAGTGGAGTGCAATCATCCATCCAGTTGTGCTTACCAAACTCCAATGCACTAAATGGATTAACCCATCCATCAAACCCAGGAGGGATTCAGTTTTCAGGGTCCAGGATGGAGGCAGATCCTCCCTATTATTTCCAGAAGAGGCAATTCTGTTGATTTGGGCAAGATCTCTATTTTCCTTTTTTAAGCACTTAAGAAAATATTTTGGTACAACACCCCAGTCTTGGCTGAGGTCCATCTCATTAGGATATTTTTTTGTTTGCATTTTTAAGGAAAAAATACTCTTCTTGGATGAATCACAGACACTGAGACACCTGCAGCAAGGTTTAACATAAATCATTTGGGAGTGCTCAGATCACAGAAATGTCAGTTCACTTCTCTTCTAATGAAGCTCATTATTTTCAGCTGAATTACTCTAAACGTCTGGAAAATATTTTAACTTGCATTTCAGTGTTCTCATCCACTGTAGGAAGCTCATCACTATAGGTTTCCAATTCTTTTGAGGCAAAGTCAACATGATCCTTACTCAGCCTTTTAATGAAGGTCTGAGCTCACCTGCAGGTGCTGCCGTTGTGTTTCCATTTTGTGATGTTACTAGTCTTTATTGAGATGTGTTTAGAAGGTCAAAGAAATTCAAAGTTTTAGTAGTCCATCCAGAGGAAAAAACAGTAATTTTAGATTGAACTAAACTTGGCCCAAAACTGATGCCTGAATCCATCTCCTTCTAAATTTTGAAAGGAAGATATAAATCTCCTTTTTAGTTTTGCCTCTTGGTGGATATAAAATAAAAAATAGACTTTTCCCACTGTTCCTATTTCAGAGTTGGTTCAGATTTTAGCCCAACATCTTGAATATCTCATCAAAATGGTAGATACAGCGATATTTCCTGTATCCTTAAGACCAGAAATGTCAAAAGAAAAAGCTCCTGTGAGTTAGGAGCTTAGCACTTTAGCCCTGCTTCAGGCTTGAGCCTAGGTTCTAGTATAAACATTGCTTTCTCAACTTATCTCTATTAAGAACTGATGTTAAGTAGCTGGTAGCCCTAACGACATGAGTAATCCTTCTGCTGTTTGTGGATTTACTACAGCTGAGCTTTGATACAGACAGATTTATTTTGCAATAGCAAGAAGACAAACATTAATGCAACAACAAGGAGTATTAAAATAAAATCTGCCCTTCATTTTTTAAGGAAAAGGCACTGGTGTTTTTCTGTCCAAACTACCTCACTGTTACAAGGCTGAGATTTTGATTGTTCTCAACGGTACAAGCATAGATGTTTCTGTTGATCAATATATAAAAACACTGAAAATAAAGATTTGTAGTTTTAGTTTAAACTGCTGGTTAATTCCCTTTTTTTTTTCCAAATTGCCCAATGACTTTAATATGCAATTAAAGACCTCTTTCTTAAGATCTGTTTACAGGAAAACCCAAGCAAACTTAGATTACCATGGAGAGTTGGGGAATGTGGGTGGAGTTTTGGGAGTGGGTTTTTTTGGTACAAGAAAAAGGTCACTTTCAAGTGACTGTTTGATATATCACCTTCTGTTCCCAAACCAACACTAGAAAATGTTTATTCAGTTTTTCAGGCTTCTACTTTGCTTGAAAACAATCAATAAAGCTGAAGGAGAATAAAAAACATACCTCATACTTAAAAAATTAGGGATAAACAAACCAAATATTTAATGAAGCTTTGTTTTAATCCTTTTTAATCTTTAACCTCCATTTTTCTTGACATTTTTATTATTGATAGCAGTGTTTAAACAATACAGAACCAGGAGGCAGTTTAAGGACACATAATAAAAGGTGTCTGTCTGATCTGGAGCACTTGCTGAGAGAGCATTTTCCTTGTGTTTCTCATGCATTTTTGTTATGTTTTACTCCCCAAGAGAGAAGAGAACTTATTTCCGAAAAAGAGTAGAAATTAAGTGAGACCAATGCAATGCTCTTTTGCTGCTTTATATTTGCTTACATTGGAGATCCATTCTAAAAGGTTCCTTACAGTTTAGTTCAAGGTCATAAAATGACAATTGAATTTATAGAGTTTGTAAATAATTACAATGTTTTCATTTTTGTAATAGAAGCAGATGTCATCAATATGTGATGGCAGAGGTATTTTAATTTTTTTTTAAATGCTTTCATAGAATTTGTGATGTTTTTCCCCTTGAAGGAGTGTCTCAAATACTCAGATGACAGATGCTATTTTGAACTTTGGTGCTTTAGAATAGAGCTGAACCAGATACAGGGGCATAGTTCTCCCGCTGAAATTCTCCAGTGTTTAAGGGAAAATGGCATGATTTCCAACTCATATGAGATGGAAATAAACTGTACAAGAATTGAAGAGCCTGGTCTAGCAAATATTTATCATCAGCTATAGTGTTATCAGCATGAATGAGCCTACTGAGGTTTTTAAATACTTAATTTCTTGGGGAACCTAATGACTGTTCTTTTGGGAGTCTATATTTGTCCTTCTGAAAGTCAAGAGCCAGTCCAGCAAAAGAAAATGGGAAAAAATAATCTCACCTCTAATTTTCTTAATGAGTGTTCCAGTTTTAATCTGTGTGTTTAATACCTTGTAGATTACACCTTTTACCTGCAATTAGCTTGTTTCATCGTATTTCACAAGTGTGCCCATTTGAAGTCCATCTTCCCCATGTTACCCCTCATAAAGTCACCCTTAGAAAATGCAATAACTAGATGTAGAAGCACTACTGGGTAAAAACAACCTAAATACATTTCCTGTATTTAGCACTAAGTAATAGCTCCATTGGTAATCACTGAAACAAGTGGCTGAAAAAAATGTTTCACCACACTATACCCAAGTGTGTTAGACAATCTGTTATAATATAAACATTTTATCAACAGTGATCACCAAACTGGGTCCAAACAAAAATTCCAGATGTGAACCGCAGTTTTTGGGTAGGAGCAGTAATCGTACCTGGATTTAGAGTTTGCGGATAGTACTGATTTCTGTTAGGCACCAGTATTGCAAATAATAATTTCATATGCTTAACTTTATTATCATGGGACCTCCAGAGGACTATCATACACAGTCCAGATCAGCATATTACATATTTGCAGGACTGGAATCTTACTTGAAGGTGGTTTCTTTTTCTTTTTTTAAAATAAGAGCATACTTTTGTTACATCTCAGTAGTCACCAAGCAGTTGATGGCGATCAACCATTCAGTCGCGGAGTCTCTTGGACTTGATCTAAGGCTGGGGGAACTGTGGGCACGCGCCCCACCCCCAACCCAGCAAGCCAGTCCATTTGGGGAGGGAAGGGGCGGGGGCCAGATCAAGGCCCCCATGGTGAAGGACACCGTGTGGCAGAGGCAGGAACAGAGGTACAGTGAGTGAGGCCCCAGGTAGATGGGTGATGGGAGTATCAAGCCCGGGTAGCCTGTCCGGGGGCGCTCCTGCCACTGTGTGCACCCTGGCAGAGGCCCCGAGGGGCACATGCCCCTCCATCTATTCATGGTTGAAGCAGCTGCCATTGCAGGCTGGGCTTTGTGCCCCAAGCCCCAATGCAGCTGGCCCATGAGTGGCCCGATGCTATGTGTGCCCACCGCTGGGCAGGCAGGGGATGAGGCTCAGCCCAGTGGTTGGATGCATGTGGCATTGAGCCACTCTTGGGCCAGCTGCAGTGGGACTTGGGGCACAAAGCCCAGTCTGCAGTGGCAGCCACCTCCACTGTGCATGGATGGGGGGCATATGCCCCCACAACACAGGGCAGTGTGGGTGACTGCAGCAGTAGTGAGGGAGGGAGTGGGGCTGGGGCAGGGCCCGCACAGCCTGAGCCAGGCGCAAGATGGAGCTGTGAGCAGCTCATCCAGGGGGTGCGGGAGAGTAGGCATGCACCCTGGGAGGGCATGGGGAGTGTGCTCCTGAATCTGCATGCCAGCTGAGCTGGCTGTTGCTGTGAGCTGGGGACAGCCCAGCCCTCCCAGCCCTTTCTGGCGGGGGCGGGGAGGGGATAGGCCTCACTGTGCTTGGGCTGTGAGTTGGGCTGTTCCTGGTGGAGGTGTTGGGCCAGGCTGCACTCAGGCCAGGTGGTAGTGGTGGCACTGAGAATGGGGCAATGGGGGCGGGGTGCTGCAGGCACCTGAAAATTTACCACAATGCAATCCAGCACCCCCTGCCATGAAGAGCCTGGTGCTGGCTTCCCCTTCCCCCCTGAAGGTCATGGGGGCTGTGTGCCTGGGATCTGCATGGCAGGGAGGGAGGGCTGGGGCTGGCAAGC
>NW_017728943.1:123447516-123464153 GCF_001723895.1 Crocodylus porosus | reverse complement strand
TCAGGCTGGGTGGTGGCAATGCTGGGAAGGAGGGCGGGGGACCTACAGTGAATTTTTGGGTGTCTGCAGTCCCCCGCCATAGCCCCACTCCCAGGGCTGCTGCTGACCAACCTGAGTGCAGCATGGCCCAACATCCCCACCAGGAAGAGCTCGGCACAGCCCCAGGCTACCCTGCCCCACATGCAGATCCGGGGGCACACGTCCCCTGGGCAAGATGCTCGTGTCTCCATCCCGCTCCTAGCCCCAGTTGTGCAGGACTTGCCTCTGCCCCAGCCCCACTCCCTCCCTCATTGCCATGGGATGGGGACAGATTGAGGCACCAGTGATGAGTGAGGGAGCGGGGCACAGGCAGGAGCAGGTGCTAGGGTGGGCCTTGATTTGCCCCACCCTTCTACAGCCTTTTCCCAGCCCCCGCCCCTTTCCTCACAGACTTACCTGCTGGGGGTGGGAGCACCTCCAAATAATTTTTTCTCCCTCTGCCTTGATCTGCCCCGCAGGTTGGAGACCACTATTATATCTGAATGCTTTCCACTGAAATGTATCATTTTCAAGAACATTTTTAATAGGAAAATTTTGCAGGTCTAGGATAGAATTTGTAGTCCAGATAAGCCAGAGAAAGATTGCAGAATAGTCATGATTTTTGTAGTTACAGCATTCACTTGGAATCTGGGAGAACCTGGTTAAAGTCCTTGCTCCATTTTAGGCAGAGCAAAGACTTAAGCCCCACATTTGAGATGAATACTGTAACCATACTGGTAGCTTTATTGAGGCAGGTCTTTTTCTTTGGGCACAAACTGGGCAAATCCCTCCAATTTTCTTCTGTGAATATTTGCTCGGGTAAAAAAAAAGTGTGGTTCTTTTGCTTTGGTGCTCTTCTTGAGTATGTTATCTCCAAATATTTTTTCAAATGAGTTCAGTAGCAGGAACAGTCACAGCAAGTTATGGGAAAATATTAGAGACTATTTCTGGATAACAACTTTGAAATAGGTATGTAACCATTCTCATCAACACTTAATTCTAACATTTACCCTCTTCAAATAACTCAGAGAAAATAATAAAATAGCAAGCAGTATGTCCAACCAAAGCTCATCAACATGGCTTGAAATTCAGAAATCTGAAATATACAATGAACAAAAACTGTACAATTCAAGAATTATTTTTAGATTTTATTACAATCATTTTGAATGCATATTAGAAAAAAATGAGAAGCAATTCACTGACAATTTGTGAACAGGAAGAGAGGCCAAATGCCTTAAGTAAATTTGCTACAATTTATTCTCCCATCTACAGGCATAAATAAAGATCCATCAGAATAGAGAGTTGAAACTTGGTTGTAGTACTCCTTTTTAAATACAGGGGGCATGTTTGCACAAGATGCTTTACTGCAAAGTTGTGTAGTTTACTGTGCAGTAAGCATGTACATCTATACGTGTACATGCCTACTGCACAGTAAAACTCGCTAATTGCGAGTAAACTTGCTATCTGCAAATGCAAGTAGCAAATTTTGCTCATGAGTAGTCACTGTGCAGTAGTGTTCATGTAGACACCTGACCAGGAGCAAATCTGGAAGCTGCCTGCTGCCAGGGTGGGTTCTGCCACTGGAGCCCAGGTGGGTCTTCTCAGGAGAAAAGACTCCTTCTGCCCTGGAAGTAGGGAGCTCCAAGCCCCCAGCTCTGAGATCACAGTGGGAAAGTGGGGGCTGGGAGATCCTTATCTCCCAACCCCTGCTTTGCCATCACTATCAGGGAGCAGGGGGCTGGGAGATCTTTATCTCCCAGCACCAGCTCCACAGTCATATGGTCAGTGCTGGGTAATCCTTATCTCTCAGTCCAAGCCCTGTGACTGCAGAGTTGGTGCTGGGAGATAAGAATCTCCCAGCACTGACCCCACAGTCATAGAGCTGGTGCTGGGAGCTCCCTGCTGGTGGGGCTGGGGATCCTGTTCCCCGGCCAGGTCTATGAGTACATAGCTGGGTTGTGGAGCTGGGCTGGAAACAGACTCTCCAGCCTGTTGCCCACCCAGCTCTGTGCTCATGGAGCTGAGCAGGGAACAAGCTCCCCAGCCTGTTCCCCACTGAGCTCTGCATTTGCACTTGTGGAACTGTTTGGGGAACAAAATCTCCAGCTCTGGCCCTATGATCATGGAGCTGAAGCTGGGAACTGTCCTGGTCAGGGGCAGGTCCCAGCCCTGCACCCCAGTTGGGTGATCAAAGCATGGGGCTTGGAAAGAAATGCAAGGGTGGGGCAGGTCCCAGCCCCCTGTCCCATCCACCAGTGTAACAGCTCATAGCAAGCCCCTGGGTAGTTGGGGAGTCCCTGCCCAGATGGGGGCTCACTGCTAGCTGTCCCTCTGGTGGGTCAGATGAGGGACTGGGGCCTGCCCCTCCCCTCCAGCTCTTTCCAAGTCCCCTGCCCTAATCAGGGAGCCAGGGCTGGGAGCTCCCTGCTGCTGGGGCAGGGGGACATTGTCCCCACCCTGGCAGCAGGCAGCTCCCTGGGGGCAGGGAGCAATGTCCCAGTCCTGGCCAGAGATAGCTGCTGCCTGACCTGGTGCTTCCTGGCCTGGTGTTTTGCCTAGGGGGAACCTTAAGCTCCACACCCCACCCCCGGTGGCAGCAGGGGCCCATTGCAGGGCCCCAGGAAGTGGGAGCAGTTTGGTGCTAGGAGCAGCAAATCTTCTCCCGTGTCCCTGCATGAGTTGATGCCTGCCCAGGAGCTTATGCTCACAAGTAGTTTACTCACAAGTAAACTGATCCCGGATTACCCATGGTGAAAACAAGAGCAGTGTGTGGTCAGTGAATTGAAGCCAGGTGGTAACCAGACCCTTCAATGCAAACCCTGTCATCTATGGCTTTATTCCTGTCCCTAGTAAAAAGGAATTGAATAGCAGCATTCTTCTTGCTGCTGGATTGAATCCCCTGTACTGCTATTTCTGCTCATAGCTAATAAACTGCTACTGGGTGATCAAGATGCTGCATCCTCTATATTGTGCACGGTCAAGCTTTAAATGTATCAGTTTTGTTCAATAATGTAGTCTTACTTAATCTGCATTGTTGAGATGACCTATCCCATTGGAACTCTCCAACAAACTCTAAGTATCTGGTCATTGATGGCCACTTAGATTTCCTTAACTAAAGTTTGATTTTACCCCTCTCAAAAATAGATTCCTATGTATAATGCTTTACTCTTCTAGTACAATGAAAAGTTATAGTTTTGCAGACTGTTTGTTTTTATTTGCTCTATTCTGTTTTTCTGGCATCCTGTACAGATTGTTTCCTTTGACTACAGAAAATCAAGAGGCTGGCCTCTGCTCAATAGCTTAGGCTTACTGTTGTATGTGTGAAATGGCCTTAGGTTCTGAGGAAAGTATGCTGTAATCACAGATGGCAGAAGTTACCAATACAATACAATACAAAAATGGGAGGTTGTGGGAAAACAGGAAATCAGTTGAGAACCTACAGAGGAAGGCCAGGTGTCAAAGCAGATTGATGCTAGCAAGGAGGCTAGTAGTAGCTGGTGGGAGTAACAGCAGGAACTTTGAAGCAAAGCAGCTGCATGGTCAAACATGAATGAAAATGTAGGTGACCAACCAAAAAACTTAACTGCACCTAGGAATTTATACAGGTTTCTCTCGCCAACTGCTGTGGTTATGTTCCTGAAAGTTCCCATGATTGACAAAACCGTGGCTGGCAATACAAACGGCTTATGGGAAAAATGACAGGTGGTGGGCTGTCGGAAAACCGTGGTTACTTAAAACTGTATACCATAGTAGCCAAAATGGTATATAGAATATTAAGCATGGATACTCAAAACCATGGTTGGTCAAACTGTGGTTGGCGAGGGAAACCTGTAGTCCTATGAGTATACAGGGCACTGGGCCTGAAGTAGTCTTGTTTTCACATCTCTGTATGAAAAACTTTCCTTCTAGCTTAGAAACCATTTGTTCATTTTTAATTTGTAACTTAAAGCACTTGTGCCTAAGCTAACTGTGATGCTTATTTTTGACACTTCATGTAACACAATCACCCATTGCTCCTTACTCTGTGAGTGTGTAGGTTGAAACCCTGAGGCATGTGCTTGTGCTGGGAGTGCCTACACTGCTTGTCTCTGAGGATATAATATACCCAGTGCTCTACAAGCATCTTGGGGACAAGTATGTCTCTTTGGCACTAATTTGGCTCTGTTACTGAGAGATGTATTATCCATGTACTGGATTGTGAAGTACAGTTTAAACAGGGACTATTATCCCATTACCTATTAGTTCTGGTGACTCCTTTGTTCCTATGGGTTTACTACTTGTTTGCTTCTCTCTCTCGCTGTCTCTCCAATGTTGTCTTCCGTATTCTAATTTCTCTCTCCTTACACTTTCTGCTTTGCCTCATGAAAGCTTATGCTATAATTTGTATATACAGGCAGTCCTCAGACTTAGGACACAATTGGTTCCTAAAAAACATGTCTTAAGTTGAAATGTTGTAACTCGGAACCAATTTTCTCATAGGAAACAATGTTATAAATGGGGGATTGGTTACTGAACCAAGGCCCTACACCCTATTTTCACCAAAAATAACCCAGAATTTTGTACTCAATCAATTATAGATGAGTAATATAGCTACATTAATATATTTATATTGTAAGTAGCAATCACATTTATTTGGAAAGACTTCTTTGAGATGACTTTGCTGGAATTTTTGAAGGGCTCCTGGTTGGACTTTCTGAAGGGCTCTTGGCTGGAGTCTTCTCAGGAGTCTTGGCTGCAGGTTTTTCTGGAGATGGGCGAAGCAGCAAACTTGTTCACTGGCGTGGCATGGCATTGGATCAAGCGTTGTAAATCTGAAACTGACATCAGAAAGTTGAAACACGGTGTCAATTTATAAATGTTGTAAGTATGAAACGTAACTGGGGGTACGCATACCCCTGGGGATACTTTGAAAGGTCTCAGGGAGTACACAGGGATGGGTGGGGACAGAGTGCCACCACTCCATGCTGCTGCCTCACAGGAGCAGGGACGGGGCGAGAGCAGGGTTGTACAGACACCATGCTGCCACCGCTCTGCTACTCACCACCCCCAGGCTCTAAGTCTGGCCACTTGCCCCCTCCCCACCCCTGCATCTGGCCATTTGCCACACCCCACCCTCTCCCCAGGGATACACTTATTAAAAAGGTCAAAAACCCCTGCACTAGTCTATAAGGTGGACATTTCTAATTTAGCTCCTTTACATCCTAGGCTTTGGAGAATTCAAGCACTGGATTTTTTATTTAAATGAAAGGAGTGTTTTTGCCAAAGCAGTGAGCAGGGGTAGTCATCATAATTAAAATAAAGTACGAGGCACATTTTGTAGTTAGCTTCCTTCTGGTTTTTATATTGCTATTTCTGCAATGGTTCGTCCTGACCAGGGTCAGAAGTGGAAGTGCCAGAGTGGTCTATGAATCCATCTCTTTAGCATTGCCAGCTGCAAATAATTTTTCACAGCCAGAACAGGTTTGCTACTTGAAAATATATGGGACAGGGGATTTGTCAAGTAAGGGGGAGAGAAAACAGCCTTGCAAATGCTTGTCCATGCTTTGAAAGGAAGTCCATACTAGTCACATTGATTTTTAGGGCTTGAGGCCAAATTTCTGTGAAGAGGATTGACTAAAACTCCCAAGAATAGAAAAAAGACAAAGTCTAGTCTGGGGGAGCTAACAGCTGCCTTCTTTTTGAAGTACAGGAAACGAGGATTCCTGGGAAAAGTAATTCCTCCTGGAATCCTCCTAGACTTCTAAGTATTTAACAGAAGTACACACTATTGCTTTTCTTGTGTTACCTACCTCACTGCCCAAATGGAAAACAGTCACAATATTTCAGATTCCATCTGTGTATCTCAGATCATTTAATAAGTGTTCATAACTAAGATGTCCTACTGGAATATGGAAGTATTAGTCTGATTTTATGGGTGAGGAAACTTGAGACACAGAAAGGTTAATTGACTCCTGCCACTAAAAATCAAACCTCAGTTCAGTGGCAGAGAAGGAACCAAACCCAAATCTTTTGACTTCCCTAGCCTTGTGTTTTAAACATTATTCAGCACACCTCAAACAAGGAAATAGGGGAAAAGTTATGAGAGATTATTAGGTAACCAATGAGGTCTGGGTAATTTTGCTGATTGTGTACATGCTCAACAACTGAAACTCCAACTTTTTGTAGGCTTTTCCTTGCTAACAAAA
Source organism: Crocodylus porosus (assembly GCF_001723895.1). NCBI lineage: Eukaryota > Metazoa > Chordata > Crocodylia > Crocodylidae > Crocodylus > Crocodylus porosus. The sequence goes on along the minus strand of NW_017728943.1, from coordinate 123,457,950 downwards.
TCATTCAGCCTCTGGCCCCATGTTTGTACCCCAGTGCAATACTAGATAGTGCTACTACTTCTTATAAATGTGTTAATGGGATATATTATGAGGGAACTCAGGGATCCGCTCATCTTCCCACTCTATTCTCTTCTCATATTTAGGCTGTCCCACCCATCCCTGTGTACTCCCTGAGACCTTTCAAAGTATCCCCAGGGGTATGTGTACCCCCAGTTGACAACCCCTGGAATGTGTGTGTGGGGATACAGGTGGTCCTTGACTTACAATGTTTTGAGTTACATTTCATACTTACAACATTTATAAATTGACACCATGTTTGCAGTTAGAAAGCTTTTAAACACAACTGCTGCTTGCTGCTATGGCAATGAAATCCTCTTGCTCCTCATTCATTTTCTTTTCTTATGCCAAAAAAAGGCTTTTAATTAGCTCAGGCAGAGATTTGTGTTATAGTGGAAAAAAATTATACCTTACAGCACTAAGTTATATCATCTTACAGCTGTCTAATGCTATTGCCAAGCAGGAGAGAAGGGAGCAAAGTATAATGGTGAGTGAAAAGAATGGAGCACAAAATAGCTACTGAACACAACTGGATGATAAGCAGATTGGATTCATACAATAGTAGAAATGTAGGTCTACAACTGACCTAAAGTGATCATCCAGTCCATCCCCCTGCACTGATTCATGATAAGTATGCTTAGACCATCCTTCATAGGCTTTTGTCTAACAAAAGGACTGTCCAACTGATGGATCACAGGCTACATGCAGCCGGTGAGGGGTTAATTTGTGACCCCCAGACTCCCACCCAGCCACCACTGCCTACATTGCTCCAGCTGCAGCAGGAGCCAGGATCTCAGAGCTTCTGCTCCCCCCTGCAGCTTCCACATCCTGTCCTTGTTTAAGGAGGTGGGATGACACAACATGTAATAGCCTGCAGGGCTGGGGAAGCTGGCAGCTCCCGGTGCTCATGTGGTGCGATGCACAGCAGAGAGCTGAGGGTGAGGCCAGTGCATTGTTGCATGCAGTGTAGTGGGGGGTGCAGTGCAACAAAGCCCACATTGTGTATGTCCCTACTGGTGCACTACACAAAGCCTTTGGCTGCTTAGAAGTTGGACAGCCCTGGTCTAGTACATTAATAAAAATCTTCAATGAAAGAGATTCTAAAAACCTCCCTAAGTAGCCAATGCCAGTCCTAATCTATCCTTGTAGTTTGAAAGCTTGTCCTAACTTAAAGTGTTTAACTTAAATATGCTTTGCTGCAAATTAAACAGATTTCATCTCATCGTGCCTGCAGTAGACATGGTGAATAATTGATTTTTGTCCTCTTTATGACATTTTACTTCATGTACCTGAACAGCCTTCTCTTTTTCCAGGCTAAACAAACCTAGTTCTTTCAACTTTTTTTCATTGCACAAATTTTCTAAACCTCTTATCATTGTTGGTACTCTCCTATAGATTTTCCAATTTTTCTATATTGCCTTACTTCTAATGAGTTAATAGAACTCATTCTGACTGTTTCTTATTTCCCTTTCTAATTATAACTAAGGGTATGTGCACATGTGACACTTAGATGGATCTACCCTAGCTAGGTTGATCTAAGTGCCAAACTGTAAATAAGGTCAGGGAGTTTAGATCAGGCAAAACCTGGCTGGCCTGATCTAACATAGTTCACCTGAGAAGGTGCACTACATAGTGCAGGCTAACCCATGCCTGATTTAACTGAACACATATACATGTTTGGAGCACAGCCCCAAGGCTGGAAAGCCCAGCTACTTGCCCCAGCCCTGGGGCTGTACTTTTCCTACCCTGCTACTCTGACTGGGCTAATATTTAGGCCTCTGACCCCTCCCACCCCTGCATGGACACCCCCCTTCTCTCCCCCCCATGGACCCACCAAACCCCTCACCTGATCCCACCAACCCCCTGCTGCACCTGCCAACTGCTTCCCCACAGATCCGCTAGCCCCACTTCCACCCTCAATCCTGCCTGCCCCTCTCCCCACCCTAACTTACTTGGATTGTGTTCCTGGTGTGGATCCTGGCACCAGCAAATGTGTGCACAAGTTGGTACCTGATTTATAATCATGTGGCTTAAAGATGTATGTTCGTAGGTCAGGTCCCTCAAGCGTGCTTGTGGCCTAATTTTCCAGCATAGCTGCTTTGCTTTGTATCCCTACAGGCATGTGCTACTCCTTAATGCTTATCTTTAAGGTGTGTGTTCTTTTTCACTCTTATTCCTTGATTTTAGGCCCCTAGAGCTCCTGATCTGGTCTCTTACTATCCTTGCTGTTTTACTGTGCATGGAAATAATTTATTGTTGTTTTTAATATAGTCTTTTTCTTTCAATAAATTCCAAATCTCCTGGATTCCTTCATCCCTTAGGTTATTTTCCCCAGAGATCCTACCTACTACTTCCTAGAGTTGCTGAAGTCTGCTTTTCCATGGCAATCACCCTTATTCTACTACTATCACTCCCTTCCTTTTCTTAGAGTACTGAACTCTATTAGTTCAAGATACTTTTCAATCAAATTACCTTCCATCTCTAGATTTTCAACCAGTTTCTCCTTATTAGTCAGAACCTGATCTGAAATATCTCTTCCTAGTGACTTCCTCTATCTTCTGAAACAAGAAGTTATGCTCAAATGATTCCAAGAATTCGACACATTATCTGGGTGTTTCTACATGTGCATTTACACTGGCTTAAATTCACTGTGCAGTAAACAGGAATAGGCCAGTGTCTAGGAGGATTTCCAGGAGGAATAACTTTTCCCAGGAATCCTTGTTTCCTGTACTTCAAAAAGAAGGCAGCTGTTAACTCCCCCAAACTAGATCCTGTCTTTTTTCTATTCTTGGGAGTTTTAGTCAATCCTCTTCACAGAAATGTGGCTTCAAACCCTAAAGTAAGTTACTGTGCAGTAAATGGGAATAGGCACATGCAGGCAACCCGAGACTAAATTTAGTCCCAGGTCAAAGCAAGCTGCCACATGCCTACCGAGAGGAGCTCCAGCCTCTGCCCGCATGGCTGCCAGGCCTTGGTAGCCATGCTGAGGCCAGAGACAGCTGCCAGCACTAGACAGCCACAGGGGCACATGGCAGGTTGCTTTGACCTTGCTCCCTGCACTGTGTTTGACCTCAGCACTGAGATGGCTGACAGGTGTTGGCAGCTGCAAAGGACAGCACAGGGAGCAAGCCTGGCCTGCCCTGCAACCTTTACAATCAACTGGAGGGCTATCTGTCACAGTGTTACACATCCCTGCCCCCAGCTGCTGAGGAGGAAATTGCTGCTGGGATTGACATGTTCCTCGGTGTGTGAGGCCCATGCCTACCCAGCCATGGAGACATGGGCTGCTCAGTAAAGTTCTGGCCGGTGTCCCACATGTCTGCATGCTGTGGGGTAGAGCCCAGGGTGAGAGGCGTGTGGGTAGGTGGGATCTCAGGGCTGGGCAAGGGATGCAGAAAAAAATGCATCAGGCCACTTAACCGCTTCTGCCTTCAGCAGATGGCTGCTGAAGGCAGAAACATTAAGGGCCCCAATCTTTTTTTTTGTGGAGTCTACCTGCCTCTCCCACAGCTGGGGGGTGAGCTGCCAGTGGGCTGAGTGGCCCCTGAGCTGCAGGAGGCCCAAGTCCTCTCCATGGTGGTGGCACCACCCAGGGCCACCTGGGCAGGCTGCTAGTGGGTCAGGTGCTGCCTCAGCTCACAGTTAGGGAAAAGATGGATCGGGCCACATGCTGCCTCCAAACTGGGGCAGCACCCGGCCTGCTAGCAGCTCAGGTGGCCCCAGGGGCACCGCTGCTGCAGAGAAAAGGACTGGGGTCCCCCGTAGCTCATGGACCACTTGTCCCACTGGCAGCTCTCCCCTCACTGCGGGAGAGGTAGGCAGGCTCTGCCAGTAAAAAGGATTGGGCCCCTTGCCACTTCTTCCTTCAGCAGGCACCTGCTGAAAGCAGAAGCAGTGAGGGGCCTCATCCCCCTTTTTTTTGGTGGACTCTCCCGTGGCCAGGGGAGAGCTGCCAAAGGGCTGAGAGGCCTGTGAGCTGTGGGGGCCCCGGTCCTTCCCTTCATGGCAGCAGTGCCCCTCAGGACCACATAGGTATAGATGTGCCCTGTATGTAGAAGACAGGTCTGTGAGAAAAAAAATAATAAAGTTCAGGTATACAAAAAAAAAAAGTGGTATCTTGAAACACAGCCATATCAGAAAATGTTTCAGTTGTAGAAGTGATCAAACAAGGAAGACAGTCAGAGTTGGCTCCCAAGATCAGACCTTGCACAGGTACATTTATAAACTCTAATGATGGTTATATTTTATGTTACTTGAATGAATTAGGTTGGTTTTACTATCCTCCCTTTTTAAACTCCATTTTTTAACCTAGGAATAATTCTCTCTGGCATGCTTGTTTTGGTTATAAGCCCTCAGTCCAGCATTAAGCTCTGCAAAGACTCAGGGTATATCTCCAGGGCTCTCAGTACATGGAGTTCATTGCAGCTTCCATTAGCGACAGATGTCTGTGAGAACACTCTAGAGGTGGACTCATTGCTTAGGTTTAAGGCATGTTAGTAGGGCAGTGTGGAAAAGGCAGCACTCTGTCTGCCTGCTCTGTAGATGTAGGCCTATCAATCTAACACAATCTAACCTTTCATTTATTCAGAATAGAAGATAGAAGGAATATCTGTTTATGAGAGAGGTCCCCCAATTCATTCAAGGTTAGTAGGGATTATACACCACTTCTTTGAGATACCCCAGCCAAAGGGAAATGTGTGGAAAAGCTTTGAAACATTTTTTTAAAGTAACAAGACAAGCAACACAAGAGACCTACCTATTTTGTAGGGCCAGGAGCAAAACTTACAGCAAATTTGACTAGCATCTTTCATTATGAGACTGTTTTGTTTAGTATATTTGACACATTTATTTTTCATGACAGCAGAAATCCCAATCAAAGAGGAAAAGGCAAAAAAAGGCAATAGAAATAAAAAAACCCCAAAATATAAATGTGACAGCCACTTGAGCAGCTGTTCTGATTGAAGAGAGTGGGTGCATCTACATGTGCCCCTATGGCACCACTGTTACTGTGCCGTCATTTAGTACTTCCTTTAGGAGTAATAGCTGTTACTGTGCCATGCTGCTGGTACACAACTATTTTTAGGCACTACGTCACTGTAGCAATGTGCTATAACAGGGGTAGGCAACATTTTATGGCTGGAGTGCCAAAAAACCCACAATGTCTACCTTGGAAGGTGCCGGAGTGCTGACATGCCGGAGCCCGGAGCAGCTGTTTGCAGCTTCCCGGCTGCAGCCAGCCCACAGGGCCTGGTCTGCTTGCAGCAGGGCTTGCAGCCTCCCAACCACTTGCTGGGAGCAGCCTAATCTCCATGGCTGGCAGCAGCTGCTTGGAGCCCAGGCCGGCGGTGGTGTGCTGAGCAAAACAGCCTTGTGTGCCGCTGTGATGCAGTTGTGATGCTGTGGCATCACAGTTTGTGCCTGCCAATATAGCAATGTGCTAGGGTGACGTAGCAGTGACACAGTATCTCATGTGGACATGCCCAGTGAGTGTGATTCCTCTCAGGCCACAGCAGAATCCCATCTCCCATCTAGGCCCCCAACATGAAGCTGAAGTCACAGCATCAACACCTGAGAAAGGTTCATGAGGCTCATCCAGCCTTCCAACTGCCACCCCTTGCTGCTTATCCATGGGTACCATGGATACTGATAGATATGAACCTCAGCAGATTAGAAATGACCACAAGACCCTAGAAATGTGAAGGAAGATTATTTAGAACACTTCCCCCATTCCTGGTTGAATGTAAAGGCTCAGGCAGGAACAGATAAAAACAAGAGATAAATGTATGGCTGCCCAGGAACAGGGCTTTGAATTCCTCAACCATGCAATAGTTATCCATAAAGGAGGACTGTTGGGAAAAGATGGGGTCATCTGATGAAAAAAGGGGAACTATGCTAGGATACCAACTTGCCTAGTCAGGACCAATTTAAAAGTGGCATGAAGGGAGCTCATGACAAAAGCCCAAATGGTAAACCAAAAGAACAGAGGTTATCTGGTCAACGTTTGAAGTCTGCTGAGGGAAAATTGAAAGTTGTAATAGGTTTGTAGAAGACAGAAAAGAAAGAACAACTAGGCAACCCATCCACACCTGAGCTATCTCTACACAAATGACAGGAGTATGGGGAATAAGAAGGAATAGCCTGAAATCTTAGGATGCTTGTACATGTGACAGGGTCTTGATCCCCAAGGTTTTATTCTATACTCCCTTAATTGAAACAGCGGGCCATAGAATAAAACCTTGAGGACTTAACCATTTACATTTTTCTGTCACGTTACAATGAGGGGACTGATCCTTTTTTGTCGGAGCTGGAGCCTACCCACAGCTCGGGGGTGAGCTGCCAACAGACTGAGCAGCCCCTGAGCTGCACTGGGGAGACTGGTCCTTCCCTCTGCACAGCTGTGCCCCTAAGGGCTGCCCACAAGTGCTGCTAATGGGCTAGGTGCTGCCCAAACTTGGAAGCAGCACCCAGCCTGATCCAACTGTTCCCTAAACCCATCTGTGGAGCAGCACCTGGTGGGCTTCCAGTGGGTGGGCTTGGGGAACAGCTGGATTGGGTTGGATGCTGCCTCTGAGCTGGGGCAGCTAGATGGGCCCACTGAGTAGGATATTTTAGATTTGTTTTTGCTAACAAGATAAAAATCAATCTATATGGTTATGCCTGTGTGTAGAGTTGACTAAGAGATTTTAATAAAGTTTTTTAAAGGTCAAACTAACCAACCACAAGTTGATTTGATTTCTGGAATATGAAAAAAAACACTTCTGCTGCCAAATAAAATGGAGATAAAATTCCAATAGATGTCAAACAATTCTGAGAGAGAAAATTACAGTCTTTTACAAAGAACTCCTGGATTCTATTCCCAATTTCACCTAGTCAGTGTGTGACCTTGGGCAAGTTGCTTATAGTCTCTCTTAAGGTACAGCATGAGTATCTATTTAAAGAGGTTAATTAATGGAGCTTAGTTTTTTTAAAGCATTTTAAAAGCATTGTATGAAAACCATTATATAAGTGTTATGTTTTTATCTGCTTATCCATATGACACCCTCATTCTATGGATTAAAATTCCATATTATAGTTTTTATTTAAAATTCTTAATATATTCTGGGTTTATGAAAGTAAAGACTACTCCACCCATGCATAATTGCGCTTGGCTCTGGTTGAATTTCTCAAAGTAGATGTATATATCCGAAACAAGAATATAGGTTTACCATCAGCGGGAGCCAACCAGCATGCTGTCCACCTGGGCTTCCAGCACCTCACACACTGAGGTGGGGGGCAGCATATAAGTTGAAGTTGAATTTTAAGAGTTAAAAATTTGTCTTCAAAACTCAACTTGTACACTGTGAAATATGGTAATGAACACTATCATGATGTAGTACTGTTGGGGACTGCATTAATTTATGGCAGAGTAATTAATTGCAAATAAACACACATGTAAACACTGACCACAGGTATAAATGGAACCTGGTCAACCTAGCCAGCAAAGGGCCAGACTCTTGCCTGACACCCATCCACCTGGCTCTGTACCTTCAGCATCCCAGTGCCCCAGCCAGCTGCCCCCCGATGCTGCCACCTGAAGCCTCATGCAGAGAAGAGCAGGAGCAGCCCTGGAGTAAACTGCTCCACTCTGGCTCAAATTGCTACTGTCCTGCTGGGTGCTTGTGTAGACACTGGGCACTTATACACAAGTAGCAATACACAGTGTAATTACAGTGTGCTAGAGCAGGCTCGATTAATTGAGTCTGTTGAAACCTGGTAATTATCATGCTCCAGCAGACCCCAGTGTCTCGTGTGTCTGTGCTTAAAAATGGCGGTGGGTGTGCCACACACACACTCTCCTGGAGCATGTATATAAATGTTCACTGTGCCTGGGAGTAATTTACTCTCGCTCCAGAATTTATTGCTTCATGTTAATTGTACATGTAGATGCACCCATGGAGAATCAAGTCCATTTTTCCCTGCAAGAAGGTGAATTTACATGTTTAATTAATAATGTATGATCCACCCCAGCACAGTTTGCACCAAAGTTAACTGCTCCCTGGAGCAGTGTCTACACGTGTGTCCAGGACTGCAGCAGTTTGAGCTGGGGCAGAGCAGCTCTGGGCTGGCAGCAGGCTTGAGGAGTCAGTCCCCGGGTGTGTTGCAGCATCAGGTGGCAGAGGGGCTGTCTGGGGCACAAGAGTACTAAACTGCAGAGCCATGTGGCAGGCAGCCCCTGCACTTTCGCAGTCTCATGCCCCAGGCAACCCCATCTCCACTTGCATTTCATTACACTTAATTTACTGTGCCCAAATGCTTGTGTATGTGTAGATAGTGATGCTTTACTGTGGAGCTAATTGGTCAACTCTCCAGAAAAGTGCATGTGTAGATGCACCTGGTATATTTTAAAGTTAATAGGCATACAACAGTGGCTCTTAGTGTTATTCTTTGCTTACTTTTTCCTTTCCATACTCAGTCTAACTTTATTTTGAGTTTTCCTGCACTCTAAAAGCAATACCAGAGGTGCATCTGGGGCAGCAGTCCACTCTGATAAGGAGAAATATAAGATGACTTCATCTCACTTATGTGTGTTGGTCATAGCAGCTAATAGAATAACTTTACCAGAGAAATGGCTTGTATGGAAATTTGTTTGAGTGCCTCATACTAAATGTAACCTGAGCAGTACTCCAAGAGGTACCTCCCCTCCACTTGAAGGGATCAAAGCAGGTGCACAAGCACTGTGGGAGGTGTAGGGACTCTTCTCCCCCTATAGAGCAGAGCCAGACCACCAATAGGGACTTAACCATATACCTTTTAATACTGGGAACATAACAGGCATAAATCAGAGGGTATAGTGGACTCTACAATGCCCCAAAGGGACAAGATTTGACAAAAGTTAGATGTTTACAATCATTGACAAAAAAAACAAAACAAAAAAACCAGGGTTAACAAAATATAAAAATACAAACAGCAGAACAAACAATATGGGTTGGTGAAATATAAAACAAGGAACAAAATGCAAAATGTCAAATGATAACAAAATATAGGGCCTTGGTACCTGGAGGGGGAAAAACACAATAGTCCCTTTCTGTTGCAAGAAGATTCACTTTTTATCAAGTCAGTCACCCTAAGTCACTTCAGCTGGGATTTGAACCCAGATCTCCCATATGTTGGCAGGAATACTGCTACACAGCCACCACTAGTGGCACTGCTTCAGCCTGCTAGGGATCTTGACTTTTCCAGAGGCCTGGCCTCACCTTGAGCTGCCTGGCCTCTGATTGGAGGAGCTGGAAGCAGAGCTGGGAACCTCTTAGTTCGCTGCTCAGATCCTTGCTGGAGAGGAGGGGAGCCTCCCAGGGGAGCCTCTCCTGCTGGCCACATGCCACGCTGCTGAGGGTCCCATTACTGCCTTCAGGTCCTGCTCTTTCAGGCTCTTCTGAGGTACTGCTCCTGCCCCGCTGGCTCAGCTCCATGAAGCTCCTTCCTTGTTGTCCCTTGCTGGTCTCTCCTGAGTCAGCCCATGCTGCCCCTTTTATCCCCCTCCAGGTGACCCAAGGGGCCAATCAGGGGACATGGGGGGCTGGGGGAGTCTCTGGGGCCTGACTGGTGCGGAAAGGGAATCTCAAGTCCTCCAATCATCTTTGCCCTTTCAAAACCCCTGGGCCAGGTCACGGCCAGCCTGTTACATCAATATATTCTGACTGAACCACTTGGTATGTAACCTGAAGTGTTCCTTGAATAGCCTAGTAAAAATTGTGGGGAATAGATGGACACTTTTCAAAATACTTTTGTGTAAGAAGTAAAGGAGCGTTGTAGTAACAACAGCAGCATTTAACTCAACAACTTGCAAACTAGAAACGGCTTTGTTACCCAAATTATTTTCACACACAGAGGCAGGCTGCTTTACCTAGAACCACCAATTGTCACTTCAACTGCCTTTTGTTTGATTAGCTGCTCCTATTGCCCCAGTCATGACTTTTGCCTCCTAAACCTTAAAAAAATGCTTAAACATTCCCAAAGGATGTGGTATTCTTAGTGTTTTAGTTGGCCCTGGTTCTCCTTGCCTCTGTCTGTCATTTTCCATGTTTGCTTTTGATACGCACTGTTCTCAGCAAGTCCCCAGTGCCAAAGTTGCTTCACTGGATTCTAATTTATGAAGACCGGTTATAAACAGCAAGTGCAATAGCCCTGGTTAATGAAAGTCTCTTTTCCTTATTTATTGTCAGTGCTACCATTATTAGCTAATCTGAGAAGAAACACTTGTTGGTGTTGCGAAATGCCGGGCAAGCGGCTCCGGCACCGCTTAGGGGAGCCGCGGGCTTTGCGGAGTTGTGCGAGCGCGCGGCTTGTGGGGCGGGATTGAGGTAGCTTTTAGCCGCCCTCGAGGTTCGCCGAGTTGGC
>NW_017728943.1:123432307-123445314 GCF_001723895.1 Crocodylus porosus | reverse complement strand
GACCCTCTCCATGCTGTCCACATCCCTCCTAAAGTGCAGTGCCCAGAACTGGATGCAGTACTCCATCTGTGGCCTGACCAGTGTCACAGAGAGGAAGGATCAATTAGTACACCATAACTAACTGAAATCAATCACTAAAAGTCCAGAAAAGTGAGCAAAAAAATGTTTTTTTTTTGGTGACAAAGACACAAACAAAGCAGATTATTATAGAAGATTGTTACATTGGCCTGGGGATTACAGGAGGGAACAGCAGAACAGGAAGCAGAGTACTGCTCTCCAAATAAACAAGCTTTATTGTTCTGTAAGCGCAACTCCTTAGTCTCTTGCAAACAACACAGCTCCTCCATCTTCTTGCTGCACCCTCAGCCTTGGTCTACTGTTTAAGACCTTAGCTCCTGGGTATCGGAAGCTGCCCCTCCTAGGGCTTCAATGTCAGCACCAGCCTCTACCCCTTTAGCTCAGGATTGCCACCGAGGCATCCCTATTCATGACCTTCTCTACCCTTGTAGTCACAACTCAAGTCCTCTGTACAAACACAAGCCAAATGTTTCATAACATAAATAGTCTCTCCCCTCAGGGCAAATGTTGCCTACAGGCCCCACCTCCATAGAAGCCTCTTTCCCCAGATTCTCTGGGTAGCCTAGGCACCTATTTGTCCATCTCCAGCAGCCCCTCACACCCAAGAACTCTCTCTTCCCTATAGACAGAGATTCCCCTGCACAGCCAGAGACTGGGTTTATATCCCCCAAGCTCAGTCTCCTCCCAGTCATGTGACTAGGTCTGCTGAGCCCAGTAACCAGGTGTAGCTAATTGCTCCATTAGCCACCTGGCCCTATTAGTCCCAGGCCCAGTCCACTTAAACTGTTATTCCTTACTGTCCTTCTTGCTCCCTAGTCTCTCACCTTTGCAGGCCTTTAGTAGCAAGGGTGCCTTGTTACACACACATACTTAACAGTAACTCCTGATACTCTTGGCTATATTTCTTATGCTGAATCTTGAAAGGAAATCCTATCACAACATGCATTATATTTTTTTTACATGGGTTAATTTGTTTTTAAAACTTTAGCTCCCTGATAACCAGCTCATTATATATGAGTTAAGTTCACACATTTCCAGGCTAACAACTTGGACATATATTACTACAGATGCAGAGCAGTGCTTTAGCTATTGAAGTCAGTGGTGATTCCTCACTGCTTTCTTATCATGCCTGTATCTTGTACTTGTTCATTGAAATCTGACCCTTTAGTTATTTTTCCCATATAATGCACCTCCCAGTTCTCAGCTGTGATTGGTTTACAGCAGCCTCTACTTTGAGTCAGTGTTTGGGAAATGTAACCATCCCTAATGCAATATCCCAACACACCTGGAGGAGTGTCTGATTTTGCTTTCTCTGAAACCTATTCCACTTAATTGTTTGCCAGGACTGACACCATGATCATACTTCTTTTACTCAGGGCTATTACTCAAAAGACATCTTTAACTTTAACTTCTCTTTTAAATGTGAGACACCTCATTCAGATTCTCTTAAGTGCCTGTATTGATTCATTACTTTTGACTTTTCTGGTACTTATTCTGCCTTCTCAGGTCTGTTCAAAATGTAGCTTCTGAGGTCACCTGCCATCTTAACCAAGCCCTCCTTTTTATTCCCTTTATTTGGCTCTTTATTTTCTATGGAATTCAACCTTCTCTTACTTCCCTTTAAAGACTTCCTATATCTCTCCCCTTAACCATTTACCTGCTTATCTTCTCTGTTTTCTTTTCTTACTACCAACCTAGCACCTATTGCTATGAAAACCTTTTCTTGGTGGCACTGATATCATTTTTATTCAGAACCTCTCCAGTGTTCTACTTTGTAAATGGTAATAGTTGAAGAGTTTCACTGAGTCATGATGTGCTTTTCATCCATACCTTCTTGTACTATTTCTGTCCTATTTTGTGTAAGCTTTGATGGCTTTTCTTTTTAAAAAACAAAACCCTGGTGGGCTGGGGATCACAATTCTTGGAGCCTAGATTTTTTCCCAAAAGCAGGATGAAGTATGAATTATATAATATTTTGTAAGTTTTTACAAAATTAAAAGAAAATAATTCCTTTGAATTGTTGTAATTAAGTTACTTTAAAATGGCAGATCCAGCATTAAGCAGCCAACTATTATCCATAAATAAATTGTACTGAAATTGCAGTGCTGTGAATTTGGGTAGTCTAATACAAGTGCAAACAGTGTTATACAATCAGATGCATTGCTGTGATGTGGTACTGAGTGATTTGTATTAAAAAAATACAGGTAAGCAAAAGACACAGACCTTAAAAAAGCAACTTTATTCCTTTCATTTAGAGATGTGGGAGTGAATGTGAAATCAAGATTTTTTTACACTAGTAAGCATAAAGAGGCCCTTGATTTATTCATAAGTGAAGGTGTATTGTCAGTCACACCTCATAACTCCAATCTGACTAGCTGCAAAGAGAGAACCTTTATTAATGGACATCTAGCTAAATTCTCCTCCAGTTTTATCTGAAGCTTCACGGTTGAAGTAAACAATCTGTCTGGCACAGATTATCTCTCCTCATAAACCATCTTCAAAGGGTAGGAAAGGTGATCCTAGTTCAAACTTGGTTTTTGTTTATGCTGGTATAAACTTATTTGAAATTATACTTCTAAAAAACTAAAGCCAAGTCTGTACCATTATATGCGTTAGAAAAAGCTACATTCACGTATTGGTGCCTACCTCACCAATGTTTTAGGCAGCTGGGTATATTCCCATCTGTATTTAGTTATCTGCTTCAGTAATGGATTCAGGCTTCAGCTAAATCCAGGTCACTTGAACAAATGGGTCAAATGACCAGGGATTCCTGATATTATCCAGGAAGAAGAATTTCCTTTCAGGGATCCTGTTTCATCAGTGAGGAAAGAGACTTTTTGAGGGATTTTTGCATAGGAATTTAGCATCAGACAAGACCTGAAATGGGGTGCTTGATACCATCTGGATGGAAATACGTAGCAGAAGTTGTCTGCAGTAAGTGGTGAAAGCAGAAGCCTTAAAATGCCAGGCAGCTGGATCTGAGAAGAAATTCTTGAGTCCAAGAAAGGTCTGAAGAAAAACTGGAGTGGAGGAGGGAAGACTTGTTTGGCTAAAGCTGACTTTATGGTGATAGTTTAATACCATATTTACTTGCATCCAAGATGAGGTCCTGTTCCCTCCCTCCTCTCACCCTCACCCCCATTCAACATAAGGGACAAAGCTTTGTCTTAGGTTTGAGTACTGAGTGGGGGCAGATGGCTGCTGCGGCTCCAGCTCTGGGACCAGGGGTTAAGTCAGAGCTGTGCTGCCACCGGCCCAAAGCCAGGGTTGATCAAGCTGTGGAGGAGGCATCATGTTTTGGGAGAGTACATGAAGGAGACCCTCTGGGGTGGCAGGGTGCATGGGGGAGACAGGAAGTGTGGTGGAAATTGCATTCTGCTGACAGAGCCATCACAAAAAGTAAGTGGTGGAAGGGGCCAGCAAGTGGCCAGGGGGAGGAGGAACAGGTGACAGGGGGGCAGGCATAGGCATAGTGGGGTATGGGGGTGAGTGTTTGGTCACCTGCTCCCCTACCTCTGCTTTCCCTACCACAGCTGTTTGCAGGGGGGAGGGATGAATTTTAAGGCAACCCTCCAATAATTTGAGTTTCTATATGTGGAAAATTGTAACAACTTTATAATTTTCCATGTATACAATTTAATTATTGGCAGGTGTTCTTAAATTAAAGAATGTCTTGAATTTGGGTAAATATGGTAATTTAAGCCACAAGATAGGGTAATCATTGATTTATAAGTTTCTGGCTGCAGTTTGAAAAGCTGGAGACATGAAAACTGGGATGATGAAAGGGAACAACACTATTACAGTTTTATGTTTTACTCCTTTTTATGCTTCTGGTTACCTAATGAGAAACATGTCATGAGCAGGTGGAATAAAACAGGGACTGAACAAAATAAATAGTTTGGAAAAAAAGTTTGCATTCCCTACATATTACTTAAAGGAGAAAAATGAAGAGAGGGCTGCCTCAAAGTATTATGCCCCAAGTTATGATTAGAATAGGAAAAGAGCTGGCACATTACTCAAATAAGGCAAGAATTTAAGAGAAGAGAGGATGTATTACTAAAAGAATGTGGTTTTTTTGGTTTTTTTAAACATAGAGTATGTGTGATTTAGATTCCAAGATGAGCAACTAGCAAACAGGCCTAATTATAAAGGCCTAATTATATGCCACTGGGTTCTCAAAGTGCCTTATGAACATAAATTAACTTGACCTTACAAGGATCTTGCAAGGTAGGTGAGTATCACGGATGTTTCCTAGAGTGGTAAATGAGTGACAAAGTTAAATTACTTCCTAGGATTTTTGCTGGTAATGCAAGTACAGTGGCAAGACTGGGAAGCAAGCAAAAAGCCCCAACTTCTTAACTACTTGATCATTGCCTGGAAGACAGATATCTAAAGATGAAAAATTTTGTTTAGGAGCTCCAAGATTTCTCATTGTCCTCTGAGGGTCAAGAAAAAATATTGGATATATTTTTTTAAAAGGAATGTTTCATTTTAATGCTTTATTTTAGTAAACTATTTTTTTCTTCCTTTAAAATTCTTTAAAATATTAAATACTAATTTAATGTAAAATATCTTAAGGTGTCTTTAATTTTTTAACCATTTAAATAAAAAATATATACTCCAAATCCATGAACTTCTGCAAAGCACTTAGTTCAGGCTACATACTTTTCTAAAGAGAAAACAGGAAAAAACAAAAAGCATTCTAAATGGGTGCATCTACATGTGCAAATGTTTCAGGGTGGGTGAGTAATTTACTCTAGAGTAAACCCACCCTGGGCAGGTGTCTATGCATGTGAGAAAGTGGGAGCAGATTTGTTGGTTCTTCACTGGGCCCCTGCAGGAGGCAGGGGGAGTGCTAGGCTCCCCCTGGGTGCTAACCCAGAGGTTGACAGGGAGCGTGGGGCCAGGAGACAGCTGCCTACTGGTGGGGGCTGGGACTTCCTGCCCCAAGGTGCTCCCTGCCCCTGGAAGGTGTCTACAGGTGGGGCGGGCTCAGCTATTGGAGCCCAGGCAGAGACAATGTCCTCCTGCCCCAGTAGCAGGAAGCTCCCAGCCCCAACTCCATAGTCATGACCGTGGAGCTGAGGCGGAGAGATTCTGAGCAGAGAGCTCCCAGCCCCTGCTCCACAGTCACAGAGCTGAGCCTGGGAGATAATCTCCCAGCCCCCATCATGATCATGGAGCAGGGGCTGAGAGCTCCCTGCTGTTGGGGAAGGGTGACATTGTCCCCACAAAGGCTCTGGTGGTGGAGCCTGCCCTGGCAGCAGGCACCTCCTGGGGCAGGGAGCCTGCTTCTTGCTGACCGGGAGCACATTTGCTCCCAGTCAGCCATCTACACATGCTGTACTGTGTAGTAATTACTTCTGATTAAATTTGCTATTTGTATTTACAGGTAGCAAATTAACTCTGGATTAGAGCAGGATTAAAGCATTTGTATGTGTGGATGGTGACGCTCACTGCAGTGGCAGTGACACTTAGAGTAATTAGTTCTAATCTCAAGTAAAGCATCTTGTGTAGATGCACCCTATACGACACAATAGGTCATGTACTGTACTAACAGCCTGATCCTGTGGGAGACCTAAAGGTTGTATGAGTGTACAAGACTGACAAAAGCCATCACAATATAGGGATTGAGCCTTGATTCAAGAAGATACCATTGTGTATTTCATTAAGTCCATCCACTGAGCCTGTATTAGTATTTTCTTGCTCCTGTTTTCTAGCCTTTTCATACTTTAACTCTGTTTTTACACCTTTCTTTCCCTGACCCTTCCTCAACACATTTTTGCACATGCATTTAACTTTTATTTACCCTTCAATTGCAACTGCTTGACAAAAGTCATGAGCAAGAAGTTAAACAAGTAAATAAGCAGTGAAGCATTCATACAACTACAAATAGTCTGTGTTTGCATACTAGTAATGTTTTTATCAAGTACACTGGTATGCTGTAAAGGGAGGTATCAGTTATATATATTACCCCTCAGAACAGTACTTTGAAATTAGATGAAGACTACCTGTGCATAAACTCACTGTACCAGCATTAGTGCCTGCCTCCTGGACTCACTGTAGTGGTGATGGGGGTTTTAGAAGACATGCTAATTATCATTTCTGAACGGCAGTAATTACTGTGTTACAGTCTATAGTAGGGGACTTAGGACATCATGCCTACAGCATATGACATTGGTAATAGAATTCATCTTCCCAGCTGTAGAATACATTTTAAGCATTAGTAGAGTGGACTCACTGAACAAACTAAATACTTTGCACTGAGAATAGGGATGAATCCTTCACTTCCTGAATACTGATCTTGGTTCTGCTATTGATTCACAGTGTAAGATGCAGCAAGCTGCTTAACCCCTGTGTATCTAAAGTGAAAATGTTGGTGGGGGGGGGGACTCCAAGGGGTATTATTTTGCAGGTTCATAGTGTTATGATTTGAATGTCTGTATATGATTTGAATGCTTTAATATGTAAAGTGGGGAAATATGCAATAGTTTGGCCGAGTCTTAGGAAATCTACAGTGGCTGCCAGTGATATCAATATCAACAGTTTGGTCCCTAACTACAGCTGTATGGGCAAGCCTGTTTTGAAGCCTATGTTCAAACCGATTCTAGAAGCTGATATCTTAGACCCCTTCCAGTATTGCTTTGAGGCAGGAGTCTGGGACTGAGGCAGCATTGATGGATGAATTTTCTGAGGTGATGGATAGAGACTAGATAGTTGTGTTGATATTACCTATCTTATCATTCAATTTATAGCATTGATCACTAAGCGCCATTGACCTAGCAACATGCCCAGGCAAGAGCTAAAGGAGTTTTGTTAAATTGCTCTCCCAACAGGTCTCAAAGTCATGATAGGGACGCTGTGAGAAAGAAAAGATGCCCGAGGGCTTAATACTGTCACTGCTCTTATTCATCATCTGCTTGTCACCCTTAGGGGTGATATTGAGATGACATCAGCTGCATTGCCAACTACTTGATAATATGCAGCTCTTTGTATCTCTTTCAGCCAGCGGTGACATTG
Organism: Crocodylus porosus; assembly: GCF_001723895.1. Lineage (NCBI taxonomy): Eukaryota > Metazoa > Chordata > Crocodylia > Crocodylidae > Crocodylus > Crocodylus porosus. The sequence goes on along the minus strand of NW_017728943.1, from coordinate 123,438,216 downwards.
CTGTGTCACAAATATCTAAGTTCATGAAGGCATTTAAAGCCTCAGTGAAGCAGCTTCAAAGTGAACCACAGACAATCCCAAACAATTCAACAAAACAAATACATTGAGGAATGGGTCAAAACCACTGCCCCCTCTATTATGTTTGTCTGCTAGCTATTAAAAAGCTACATGACCCTGAGAAGTCAAGTGGAGGTAACCAAAAATGTCATCTTTCATATTTGGATAACAAGAAAACCCTACCCAAGGTTCTGGCCAAAATAGCTCATGCTTTTCATTACCGAAACATCTGCAACTTCATCTACCTCTGCTTAGACAAGACATTCATAAGGGGATTCTAGCTAGTACTTGCACATCACTGTGGCCTTGCCCCTAACTGACACAAGGGAAAGGAAATGCATTTGTATTGTTTCCCTCTGTATTGCACTGCTGGTTCTGGAATTGACCTACAAATTTCTTTGTGAGGAAGGTCTATGCTCTCTCCAGGAAAGTGGGAGCTACATATAGCAGTCATAGATTCATAGATGTTAGGGTCAGAAGGAACCTCAGTAGGTCATCAAGTCTGACCCCCAGCCCTGGGCAGGAAAGAGCGCTAGGGTCAGACAACAGTCATTGTCTCTTGAACCACCACCAAAAGGCAAGTGGGTAAGCTGTATTAGGAGCCTTCAAGCTTCTTTAACAGGGCTCTACATAAACAGCAGTAGCAGGGGGGGAAAAACAACAACCCCCACCCCCAAATACCTTCATCACTGTGCCCAACATAAATAATAAGCACTGATGAAAACTGCCTGAATAACATGACTGAGTTTTCTTGTTTACTGGCCGAATAAAAAAAAATGTTTTGAGTTGAATGAAACATTTTGTTTGACTAGAAATGTTTTGCATTAGTTTGTCAAATTTTAAAATGCCTTTAATTATATGGAAATTGACAAATGACACATTCACTTGAAAAGAAAAACATTTCAGTTCTACCAAAACACTTTGGGCTGAATCTTATTTCACTTCATGTGCCTAAATGCCACGTGCACAGCTGCCAAAAACTGCAGTTACACAACTTAAGACTACCGTATTTATTCACCTACCACACACACAGATGCACACACTTTCCCTGAAAATGAACCATCCAAAACTGAGGGAAGCGTGTCTCAAGCAGGGAAACTGATTTCTGTGCTGGACTGGTGGAGTGGGGCTGTGCTCATCACTGGCTTAGCCAGGGCTGAATCCTCCAGCCACACAGAGCAGAAGTGAAATCCTGTCATGATCAATCCTCCTGCTGCTGCAGGGAAGACTGGCAAACTCTGCCTTCCCCAGAACAGATGCATGTCTTATTCAGAGGCATGTGGTATGCATATGAATATGGCATTTTCATCCTTTTTTTCACTCTATGTGAAGTAAAATAATTCTGTGCTTCAGACCTGCTGGAAGCAAAATGGTGGAATATCCACCCACCTTTTAACCAAAAAGCCTAGTGGCTAGGACACTTGCCCAGGGAATGGGAATCCTGGTTTTTAAAGTCCTCCTCACTTGGAGGGAGCTTGACCCTGCTTCTCCTGCTTCATAGCAAAGTGCTCTAACCACTAGGGTACAGGCTAAGCATAAGCCATGACCCTCTCCAACAATTGCCTTGAGGCTCACAACCTGACTAACCAAGGGAGGGAGATAAGTAGAGCCTGCTCCACTTGCCTACCCCTACTTAAGCTACTGGCCAGGAGGGGGCCTTAGATTCTTGCTTTGGAAACTTCCCCATTGCTTGCTATCTGTTTTATCCAATGAGTATTAATACACACTGCAGCAGGCCAACTTCAAGAGGAGTGCTGGAGAGGGGTCTGGACATGAGTAATTTGTGGCCTATTGCTTAGAGCACTTTGGGAAAGAGATCCAGGTTGAAACCCCAACCTTGGGTGATGGGACTTAAAATCTAGATGTCTCATACTTTGAAAAGGCATAGTAATTAATGAAGTTTTGGGAAAAATGCTATCCAGGTCCTTCTTCTACAGGACCTGACACTGGCTACTCATGAGTTTCTGCCTAGCAACAATTTCAGGACTTACCTGTATGAATCTACCTGGACAAGCATATGCAGCAATGTAGCTGCCCAGCCAGAGCATGTACTTACTGAGCCTGCTCAGTAGGCACATGTACACTTATGTACCCAAAGCTGAATTGCAAATTCTGCACAAGCACCCAAAACTGCAGTTCTGTTGCTACATACAGTAATGGTTGACTGGGATGTAGGTGGTCAGTTCAAGTGGATCATGCTAAGCCAGATGTTTACCAAAGCGGAAGGAAGGCAAGGTCAAACTCGGTATCAGTTTTAGTCCAGGACAGCAAGCCTAGGGTTGAGATGAAGTCATGTTCAGGACAAGCAGCTGACCCAGGCCAGGAAGGCCAAGTAACGATCATGCAGAAGGGTCCAGAAGTACAGCAAGACGGTCTGTTGCCCAGACAGCAAAGTCTGCTTGGCACTAACATAGACAGTCTGAGCAATGACTCAGCCTGATTCCAATTACCTCCAGCTGGGGCCCGGGACTGGCTCTGCCTCAGCTCAGCCATAGCTCAGTGCATTTCAAATGTAAAGGGTTTATTTGTGTATTTATTTATTTATTTTAGTCTGAAAAAATGACAAATTCAACACAAATATACAAATTGTTTTTGGTCAAATTGAATATGACAAATGTTTTGACCAAAATATTAATTTCACCCAATTTGAGTCCTAATTAAATGAAGATCAGGATAGACCTCACTGTTAGGGCCATCGGTTATCTGCCCATTTCTATCTGTCATTCTCTGTATATTATTACGCTTCCATTCACAGCTTTGATCAGGGCCTGATTTCCCACCCCCCCCCAGTGATTTTTGAACACACATGGCTCCCCTTGAATTCAGACCTCTCTGGGGGGGAAGCACTTCAGGAAAGCCTTGCCCTTCATTTGTCATATCTGTAGTGGACAGAGGCATATGGATAACATGAACAGAGAACTGATAATATGTCACTCATGGCAGATGACACAATCCAAACCACTATTTTATCACATCCTGGTTTTCATATAAAAGTTTAAGACCTGAGTGATGAAACTGGCAATAGTTGGAAAACATGGAGGAGACATAGAAAATGCAGGGCTGTGGGGAGAGGGCTAGAAAATAGGGGGATATTAATTTAAAAAGCAAGAGATTTTATTTATCAGACACGGAAAAAGCGTGATTCATCTGTTCAATAAGGACAAGTTCAAAGTCCTGCACTTGTTAAGAAACAATCCCATGCACCAGTACAGGCTGGGGACCAATTGGCTAAGCAGCATTTCTGTGGAAAAGGACTTGGCAGTTACAGTGGACATTAAGCTGAATATGAGCCAACAGTGTGCCCTTTTAGTGAAGGAGGCTAACAGCATACTGGGCTGCAGTAGTATGAGTATTGCCAGCAGATCAAGAAAAATGATTATTCCCCTCTATTTAGCACTGCTGAGACCACATCTGGAGTATTGTGTCCAGTTTTGGGCCTCCACTACAGAAAGAATGTAGACAAACTGGAGAGAATCCAGTAGAGGGTAATGAAAATAGGGGACAGGGACAAATGACTTCTGAGGAGAGGCTGAGGGAACTGGGCTTATTTAGTCTGGAGAAGAGAAGACTATGGGGGGATTAAACAGCAGCCTTCAACAACCTGTAGGGTGGCTCCAAAGAGGATGGAGCTCAACAGTTCCCAGTGGTTACAGGTGACAGAAGAAGGAACAATGGTCTCAAGTTGTATCAAGGGAAGTTTAGGCTAGATATTAGGAAAAACTTTTTCACTAGAAAGGTAGTAAAGCACAGGAACAGGTTACCTAGAGAGGTTGTGTAATCTCTGTTCTTAGAGGTTTTTAAGACCCAGGTAGACAAGGCCTTTGCTGGGATGATATAGGTGAAAAAAGTCCAGCTTTGAGCAGTGGTTTGGATTAGATGACTACCTGAGGTCATTTCCAACCCTAATTTTCTATAATACTGTGATCTGTCACATACCATTGAGACCCAAGATACTCAGAGTGGCCACGTCTACATGAGACATTGACTGTAGTCATTACTGTGCAATAGTGCTGATGAATGACTTTTTTGTGGAACTGACTGAGCAGTAGCCCGAGGTTGCTTCCATGTGGCCTGGGCCACTGCAGGCATGTGGCTACATTTCTGGAATCAAAAGTGAATGTCTGTTCACTTGCTTATCAATTCAATCTAAGCAACTTAGACTAACCTGTGGAGATTGAATCGATTCATCCTTGGTCTTTTCCTCCGCCTGTACTTAGCCTTGCTGTGGGGTGGACACAAAGCAAAATTGGCCAGCAAGTGGCATAAGCAGCTCCTATATCTGGTATGTGGCAAATCAGGAAGGGAATGGGTAGCACAGCAGAACATTGGGAAGGGAGCAGAGGGCAGGGAGCAGAAAATGGAGTTGGAGACCAGGCAGGGAAGGGGATCACAGTGGCACTTGGGGAGTGCAAGGTAATTTGTAGCATGTTGCTGCTTTAGAGAGATGTTCTGTACTGAAATTAGGCAACAGAATCTTTTTCCTTATTCTGGGGACAGGTGACCTGGAGAAAAAAAATGCAAACTCCCATTGCTTTCCAGCAGCTTGTATAAATTGTTTTAGAATCCTTGTTTTCTCTTTCCTACCATAAAGGGCAACACATGCAGAATTCCCCATGAATAGTCTTGGAGTTCTGCTGTAAGAGAACTCTGTTCTGGAAATAGAAAAATGAAACCTCCTTTTCACTTGGCAAACCCTTAATTAAAATACTTTACTGAGCATTTCCCCTTTTTTTCTTTCTTCTCCCTTCTCCTACAGTTCCTTATATAATGTACGTTTCCCATGTGCTAAAATCCCAGATCTCTGTAGGATCATTCTTCTTTATTTTGACAAAACGAAACAATGAAATTACCACTCTATGTGGGATTTCAAAGACAAAATTAGATTTATCACTATACAACTTTTTTTTTAAATAATGGAAATATTAGCTAGCAAGTATGGCTCTCTAAAGATTAACATATTAGTGGGTGGCTGACTTTACTTGCAGTAGTTAATATATAAAGACTACAGGAGTGATGAATAAATTTCTGGAAATTTTTCTGTCATCAAAAACAAGAAAAAGTGTTCGTAGTCTTAATGCATATGGCTCTTAGTTCAGAAAAAGGCAGTGCCTACTGACAGTGTTGCCCTCCCAACTAGTATCTCCTCAGACTTGTGGACCCTTCCTTTTTTCCGTAAATGTTATTCCCTTCCTTTCACACCCTTCAAGGCAAAGTTAAGTAGAATTATCAGATGCAATGGATTTTAATTCCCATCAGTGTTGCTGTAAATGAGCCTCAAGAAAGTTCAGAGCTGTAAAGTTATTCAATTAGGTATAAATTCCATACTACTCTTGCCTTTTGTTGACTTGGAGAAAGTAAATTTTTGAGGGGTATTATCTAACGGATCTCTCATATGTTGGAATATGGAACTAAACAATTCAAAATGAATGTATTCACCTCTAAAACAATGGAGTGATCTTAAATGATTGAGAACCAGGGTAAAAATTCTCAGAAGTACCTAATTCATATTTTAAAAAATGACCTAAAAGCTTCTGAAAAATTTTACTCAAGATATTTTGTATATAATAGAGAGAAACTGTCAATTTGATTTGTCAAAACTTCTGTTTTTTGTGTAGCAGTTATCACATAAATAATATTTAGGTATGAAACTGGAAAACTGCCACAGAGTTCAGTGACTTCATGTTTCCTGTGAATCAATACAAGCATTTTCATAGATTTCATAGACATCAGGGCTGGAAGGGACCTCGGGAGATCATCGTGTCCAGACCCCTGCCCAAAGGGCAGGAAGTCAGCTGGGGTCATAGGATCCCAGCAAGATAAGCATCCAATTTACTCTTGAAGGTGTTCAATGT
>NW_017728943.1:123365627-123432296 GCF_001723895.1 Crocodylus porosus | reverse complement strand
AGTTTAAAGCCCGGTGGAGCAGGTCAGCCAGCCTGGCTGAGAAGAGCCTCCTCCCCAGGGGAGAGAGGTGGAGGCCATCTCTTCCCAGCAGCTCACTGCCTCTCTCGCCAAAGAGCAGGCTGTGGTCATGGAAGCCAAAGCCTTCCCGATGAACCAAAGACTGCGGAGCTGGTGTCACTATGTGGATCCTCCTCTCCCTCCTCAGCCCATAGGCCGAGACTGGGAGGATCGACGAAAACCTGAGCTCCCAGACCCCTAAGCCCCGCTCCCAAATCCCTGTAGCGCCTCATGACCTGGCTGGGGGTGCTCCAAGCTGTGTCATTGGTACCCATGGGAATAAGGAGCATGGGGTAGTGGTCTGTGGGCCGGAGGAGCTGTGGGAATAGTCTCATATTAGACAATATGAATAGTCTCATATTAGACAACATTACTTGACATTAGGCAATAATTGTCTGTCACATTATCACAACCACTTTTCTCATATCTACTTGACTTGTGAAGAAATAAGCAGTTGAGAATGTTGCCATTCATCGAAAAGAATGGAGTATACCCTTGTATGAATCATAGTTAATATTGTTAATATTCATAAACATAGTTAATAGTTAATATAATTAAATGTTAATTGTATGAACAACTTAAATGTTCATACAATTTAAAGCAACAAGCCAACTGACCAACCTTTTGAAAATAAAAGTAGGTCAGAAGGAACTAGCATATAAAGATGAGCTTTTCCTGGAATTGTTCGCTTCTTAGGTAAATCATATGAGGATAGCCATTGATATATTTTCTGTGCCGTATTGTCTGGAAATAGGTTTGTCCCTTATGCTGGAAAAGCCTAAAATCATTGCTGACAATTTTTTGATTAAACAAGAATTGGAGGTGTTTTTGGTGGACAAAAACTTATACAGAGCAATCAGGATTGCATAGGATGCATTATCCAAACCATACGTGTTTTAATGTGGAGGTATGGAAGATTATACAATTAGGAACAAAGAATCCTAAATCCTGGAAATCCACAAAGAGTTTAGAACGCATGATGGATAACAATCTGTAGCAAGTTTGGGCTCTAAAGGTGGCAGTGACAACCCCTCATGACCACACAGCCCTTGCCGCACTCCTCAGGCCACTCACCTGCTTTGCCTTGATATAGTTAATTGATTGGAAGGGAGGCTGCCTAATGGGTCCTAGATCAAACTGCCATTTTCCTGACAGTCAGCAGGTCCCTCCCTGTCTCTGCTGTCTTAATCCTGACTTCATATTAAATGGACCCAGTTGGCTGGTGTCACAGGGTCACGCAGGTGCCCTGTTGCTAGGAAGAAGTAAGGCAGCTGCCCATCACAAAGGCAGCTCAGGTGATGGTTGCTGGGGCAACCATGCTGGTCAGGTGACCAGAAGGGGGCAGGACCGGGCCTTTATAAACAGTTAGCAGTTCCTGTCTGGCAGCCTGAGGCACAGGAGCTCTGCAGCAGAGCAGAGCACACAAGGGGCTGCACCATGGTAAGGGTGGAGAGAACCCTGACTGGGAGGCCATTGCTAGAGCCAAGTGAGCTTAGATCCTGTGTTATAGCCAGGAGGCTTATTGTTGTGTTACAGCCGTTTGGCTTATGGTTCTGTTTCATTACTGTTACACCGGAGGACCGGGTGAGGCTATAAGGGGACGGAGGAGGCCTCATTTAGGAGTGCCCCAGTAGAGTGGGGGTGCTCCCAGCGCCGGAGTGTGGTGCTACATTGTGGGATGTACTACCCCAGCCCTGGGGAGGGGCACAGTGCCGGTGAGGGCACCGTAGTTGGGATGCAAGACTCCAGCCCTGAGAAGGGCAAAGAAGATTTTTGGGGCCAGGCATGGCTGAGGCCACCTGAGCCCCACTGGCAAGGAGTGCCGGTGAGAAGCCCGCAGGGGCTTGTGTTAGGCTCCAAGGGGAGAGCCACACGAAGAGAAGCCCAGGTTACTAGAGAGACGAGCCTGGAGAGGGCGAGTCCGCGATTACAGAGAGCCCGGAGAGGGCAGAGAGAAGTCCCAGGAGCAGGCACGTACTTGAGGGAAGCCCCACGAGAGGGCGTGTACAGAGAGAAACCCCGGTGATGGCAAGTATTGAGCGAAGCCCCAGGAGGGGGCGTATACTATTGATAGAAACCCCAGGAGGGGTGCGGACTGAGAAGGATCCCAGAGGGGCTTCCCAGTGGTGGGGACCCTGAAGGGTCAAAGGGGCCAGGTAAGGCTCAGCCCGCCTGAGCCCAACTGGGAATTGATAGAAACCCCAGTAGGGGTGCGGACTGGAAAGGGTCCCAGAGGGGCTCCACAGTGGTGGGGACTCCGAAGGGTCAAAGGGGCCAGGTAAGGCTCAGGCCGCCTGAGCCCAACTGGGAAGAGTACTGTCAATAAGCCCGAGAGGGCTAACAGATAGAGGGGCGCCGGGTGCATGACAAGCCCAGGGGCGCCAGAGAAGGGGCGCCGGGTGCGTGACAAGCCCAGGGGCGCCGGGCAGGGCGCAGAAAAGAAAAGGACCTGATAATGTCTGGAAGAGCTGCGAGGCTTGGGGCATGCTAAAGGGGAGGTAGGAGGCATGCATAGCCCATAAGGCTGGGGTGCACCAGGTCACAGCATATGGAACGGGGGACAGTGTAAGCATAGTACGGTGTCCAGGGTGACAAGAGGCAGCCTCCCTTCTAGAACCATATACCAACAAGACGTGGTGGGCGAGCAAAAAGGGTGCTGGATCACCTACTTGACATGGTAGGGGGCGCTAGAGGGATCACAGCCGCCCCTAGGCCCCACTCCGTGACAACTGGTCTGTGTCCTCCCCCAGTTCCCCCTCCAGTGCACTTGTAGCTTTACAGGCTAATTATGGCCTCTGACCTCCCCTATAGCCATGCCCATGCCTTGCAGGTGTTATGGTACAATTTCTCCTTTGTTGGGGCCTTGGCCTTCTCAGCGTCTACCCCTTTTTTTCTAACTGGGCCTGGCTTCTGGGCACCTGCTCTTATTTTGGTTATTCCAGCCCTGGGCCCCTGGCCCTGTCTTAACCCTGCCTGGGGCAATGAGTCTGCTTTGGCTCACTCTGGGCCCTCTGGCCCAGTCTCAGCCCTTCTCTGGGCACTGGGCAATCTACCTCTGTCCTTGCTCTGGAACCTCATCTTGCCCCTAATAGTCTCAAACCCAGAATGAATGTAATGAAGAAATAAGCACACTGGCTATAACACAAATAACTTTGGTCTGGGTCCAAACACTAACAGTAGCTTATTATAAGAGCAGCCATGCCTCCCCTTGCCCTGGGTTATGATGATGGATGATCACTTCAATTGTCTTCCAAGGAACTTAATAGTGAGTTCACAGTTGGCTCCAGAGCCCAATTCTAGATCCACATGTCTTGTTGTAGTGAGGACAGGTGTTTCCAGGAGGGATGGGCACTGTGTTGCTGCATTGGATGTTCTGATGTTCTATTCCTCTCTTCCTCTTCTGCCTGTCAATGAGCTATTTCAAAGTATTGAGGTCCCTCCCAAAGAACCTTCCTCCATTTTGGTCGGTCTTGAGCAAGGACCTCCCAAGTGTTGACATCAATGTTACAGCTCTTCGTGTTTGCCTTCAGGGTGTCTTTGAAGTGCTTTTTTTGCCCTCCACTACTTTGCTGACCTTCTTTCAGCTGCGAGAAAAAGATTCTCTTTGGAAGGCAGGAGTCAGCCATGCAGACAACGTGACCTGTCCAGCAAAGTTGGTTTTGGATGATCATGGCCTCAATGCTGTTGGAATTTGCTTAAGCCAAGACGCTGATGTTTGTGCATCTATCCTCCCAGCTAATCTGGAGGATCTTGTGAAGATACTGTTGGTGGTACTTTTCCAAGCTCTTGACATGTCTTCTGTATGCTCCAAGTTTCTGAGCCATACAGCCGAGATGGAATGACAATGGCTTGATAGACCTAGAGCTTAGTTTCAGCAAGGATGTCATGATTTAAGAAGACTCTCTTACTGAAGCATCCAAAGACTGCACTCGCACATTTCAAGTGGTGTTGTAGTTCCGCATCAATGTCTGCCTTTGATGAAAGGTGGCTTCCAAGATAGGCAAAGTGATCCAGCAATTCTCCATTGATTTGAATGGGGGGGGAAGGGGGTTGTTTCTTCACTTGGAGAAGGTTGGTAAAGGACTTGTGTTTTCCTGATGTTTACAGTTAGGCTAATACTCTCGTAGACTTCTGAGAATACATTAAGAATGGGTTGGAGTACACCAATGGTAGCTTACTATAAGAGCAGCCATGCCTCCCCTTGCTCTGGGTTATAGCCACCTGATAACAAACCTTCAGTGCCTTACTTGCATCCTTAGGGGATTCCAGGAGTCAGTGGAGCCTCTTCCTGCAGTCTAAAGCTAGGAGCTCTTCACTCTGCAACTTGCTGGACCAGCCTTTGTGCTGCCTCATCTGGCTCAGCAAGAGGTGGCTTTATTGTGCCATACTGCATTAATGACAGCACTACTGGAAAAAATTGGACAGTGACAAGAATGACTTGAGGCTTGTAACTTAAAGGCCAGGGCAGAACAAAATAAGGGCCTAACTACAGGTTTTTTCACATCCTTTTTAATTCAAAACCAGAACAACTCAACTCATAGCTTCTGAGGAGAAAGAACACATCCTACTTGTGTGGCAGAAGGCCACCTCTTTTTCTTCCCAAAAACTCTGCTCTGTGATAATCTGGTTAGTATGGGCCCTGCAGAGGGTACACACCTTACCCTTACCTTACCCTAGGTAACCTGAGCTGGATACATTCCTGAGAGAGGGGGAAAACTTGCTCCCTCTGCCTACATGACTGGCATCACATACCTGGGTGAGGGGCTTGGGTTCCCTGGTGGGCTAGAGACTGCCAGTCTGCCCAGCAACCAGTGATGCATTTCAAATTGGTTGGCTGACAGCCAACAGGTGCTGGCCTGTATTGGACCAGGTAAATTTGGTCATAAGGAGGAGGGGGCAGTAGCTATGATGAAAACTCAGAGTGGGAGAAGAGCTGGACCAGCTGAAACTTGCTCTCTCTCTCAAAATTCATGATCAAGGAGCTGCCTGCCTCCAGAGGGAATCTCCACCTGCCTATGGATGATACTTGTAAGTAAGCTACCTGAGATCTAAGTAGATATATAGCTTGTAGTAACTCTGACGCATGATCAAAGGCTACCCCAGCCACCCTGTTTGCTCTATGGGATTTCTCTGATACTACTCAACTCTGTACCCTATTCCAACCCTACTCCTTGTAACCAATGAACTTCTCCTTTTGTACCTAGTATGGGAGACTTCTTGGGAGTGGCTGACTAAGGGAGGCCACTACTTGTGCTTCCAACTGAGGGAAGCACCCCAAGTTCTTGAAGTAAGTCACGTACCCTTGAGGGCTACCAGGCCTGTGTTTCCCAAGGGGTGCAGTGCCAGAATCAAGCCTGTCCCTGGGTGGTGGCAGCTTTACTCCCAGGCTAGCAGGTATGCTACAGGAAGGAGGTTGGCCAGGCATGAGGGACCCCCAGGGAGGCATTCGGAACCTAGAAGGTGGTCAGGCACAGTGAGGTGGGTGGGTCAGCACAAGAGCACCCCTACTGGCCCATCATACCTTGCACCATAGACTACCTCCTGTGGCCTTTTCTTTCCACTCAGATGGGAAAGAACCCAGTAACCTCTTTTTAGTGCTAGAACACCACTACCCTATGTCACAGACTAAACAACCTTCCTGACACTGAACCTTGATGAACTCCATCAGTTTATTGAAGAGAAGGTTCAGAGGTGACAGCTTAGATCTACTTATACAAAGAGAAGGTTCATGCCCAGAGTTTTGCTACAGAGTCATTCAGTGTATGGCTTCTTTGCTGAGGCTCCTCACCAAGAGGCAAATTTTAATTTCATTAGCTTTAAGGTGTGAATATTGTGTACAAGGATTTCAACTGATATATCAACAACTTGCTTCACACACAGCACTTGAGCACTACCATACTGACATTGTCTCTGAATCATTATCAAACTGGTTTGGACTGGTGACACTGAAGGGAAAGATGCTGTATTCTAATCCCACTGCATTGTCCAATTCCATATATGTTGCATTTAAGACAGTGGTCTCAAGGATATAGCCTGTGGGCAGAATCTAACCTGAAGATCCCTAGCATAAAACCTACGATGCTTTTTGTGGCTCTTGGACTGGCCCTGAATGCTACATGCACACTGCATGTGGTATGTGGAGCTAGTCTGGTGAATGTAGCATATAGGACTGGCACCAGTGTACAAGTTGCAAGCAGTACAACAGGCCCACACCTCATGCCTCTCATTCAGATGGTAGGGCCTGATGAGTTTCATACCCCTGATTCAAGGCACCTTATTTCGTTTATTTGCCTCTTAAAAGGAGGGAACAAAAAGGAGAATTTTATTTAACGATTAACTGCTGGCATTCTCATCAGCCAGCTGTATACTGCATTTGTTTATAATTATAAGTTTTTTGTGAGCGAATTTTGGTACTGAGGGATCATACAGTCATATTCCATCTTGATGACTTGTTTGTGGTGGTTAGTTCTGTGGGGAATGTCCTTATATTTTTCCTTCTCCTCCTTCCTTCTCATTTTTCTTTGTTTTATTGATTTAGGACATGTAGTAGAAAGCAACTCTGGTTTAAAAAAATAAGTGCACTACAACAAACATGTTGAGTTGTATTTCTTCATCTACAAAAGGTATGGCAATAAATGGCAAAAAATCAAGGGTATGACAATGGTCAGGCAATAAAAGTAAGTGTGTGTGTTAGCAGGGCGGTTAGTTTTTGTGACAACTCCCTCCTGTCTCCTCCTATGATGGGTTGATTATTCCTGAATGAAACTGGTTTCACTACTGTGGGGCAGGAGCACACAGGAAACAGTTACTGCAGAAGAGCTAACATGTAGTAAGTTCCCCTTTCTCCCACACTGCTTTTGGCTTTGTTATAATTTGTTCATCTCTCTACACTAACAGTAAGACAAATACTCTGGTCTTATTTGTGAGATGCCATGGGAAAGGTGATACGATGTTAGCTTGAGCATTACAACAATAGCACAATAGATCAAATTTACAAATTCCAGTATGCAGCAGTGACCTGGTGAGCATTAGTTTCCAGTAGTGATTTCTGATGGCATTTCATAGCTGGATGTGTCACTTGAAGCCATTATTTCCAAATGGAGACTTTTGGGCTAGAGACAGACATTCAAAAAGCCTGAGCCTGAACTGATTCAGTCTTTGCAGGTTAGTCTGGCCTGGCTAGGTTAAATCAGTTTTGTAACTGGACAGAGATTCCAGAAATGCAGGCACATGCCTGCAGTGGCTCAGGCTAGAAACTAGAGGAGGGAGTGCTAAAGCAGCCCTCCTTTCCTTCCACAGCATGGAGCTGAAGGGGGTATGGCCAGGCTCTGTCAGGACACTGTGATTAGCCCAGCAGGGAATTGATAACAGTGTTTATCAGCCCAATTAAGAAAATGACAGAGGGACATTACCAGTGACTTGTTGATTCTGCCTATTGATTCAGCTTGGATCATAGCCAGCATGTGGGCTGCTAGCTAATACACAGATACCTCCTCAGCAAGGCAGAGGGGACGGGGAAATTTATCCTTAGCAGGGAGTGGTGAGGGGTAGTAGGGGAGCTACAGCCAGGGAGCAGAAGGGAGGGGCCAGACCTGCTGTGGAGCAGAGAGCCCTGCCCAGCCCAGAGAGCATGCTGGGATGCTGGGGGAGTCTGATTTATCTTAAACCAGCAAGGGGTCTGGGACAGACATTGGATAAACCAGTTTGACCCAGATCAGTTCAGTCTGATACTACATTCAACCAGGTTTATCTCCAACTGGTTTCAGCCATCTTTAAACTGATTTATGTGCACTGAACATCTGTTCTGTTACAGGTTTAAACCAGTTTCTGATCACTTAAACCATTTTAATTATAATGTCTGTCCCTAGCCTTACAGTCAATTTACTTTCTTTTTAATATATCTCTGAAGATATACTTTCTCTACTTACTTTAGACATCTATCTTGCTGTTATATTAATGCATCCCTCAATTATTCTCCTTGTTCTTTTTATAATGACGTCTTCATCAATTCAAATTCCATTTGCCTGACCATCTTGAGTATCCCTGTTATTGAGCATACTTGGCTCTCCTACACCTGTTACCCCCTACCATGAAATAACATGTATTTTATATATTTTTATGAGTCAGGAAGCCCCTTTTTGGGCCTTTCTTTGAAGTCAGTGGAGACGTTTACTGCAGTGGGAGCAGGGATATTCCAGAACTAAGGATATTTTAAAAAAATCGTACCCAAATTACTGAATACCAGTATGAATGAATGATTTTGATTCCATTCCCCCATCTGCCCCTTTCTGTCATACTGGTTAGCAGTTTTTTATTTCTTGGAGACATACCTTCTCACTCTTATTGTCCTGTTTTGGAAGGCCTTGATGCCCTGAGTGAACAGACTCCCACATTGAGGGGTGGTAAATCTTGTTCCAGTTTGTGGAAATAAATCTTTAAAGTGTGACTGTAGGTAGAAAAGTGTCCATGTAAGAATGATACTTTCTAATTTGTCATCTTGGTTCCTTGTGATCACAACTGCATTCTTTAATGATCAAATAAATATTTTTATTTAAACTGCTCTTAACTTGTGCTGGCCTTGAATCGCTGCTGTTGTGAAGTCAAGACCTTAAGCTATCTTTGGGCTGAACCTCTATTCTGCACTGAGTTAAAATATGAAAAAATACTTCAAAGTTGAGCAGATGTGAACTAAGCTTATCACATTCACTTTTAGCATCTTTTAGAATGGTCACCAGTTAATTGCAATGAACACAGGAACTATTCTATTTTTGTTTATATAGCGGTACATGGATCTCTTGATATTTATTTGCAAGTGCAATTTAAGTTAACGAATAAGTGGACACTGAAGCCTACTAAAGGTATCACTGTTCTTAATGTCTACAGGTAAGATTGATTTACAATGGTACACCAAAAGTACAAAATTAGATGTGTGAATCCACATGAATACCAAATTAATTCATTTCAGCAGTGTGATAGCAGTGTATGTGAAATGAACCCAGAATGAGGATGGAGAGTTTGAATTGTTCACGGTAAAGTTGCCACCTTTTATTGCAATCTCTTTGATAAAACCTGCAATGAAAATAGTCATATCTGAGACTGATATAACAAAGTCCTGCCAAGAACTTCATCCTTCAAATATTACTAATTCTAATTTACCATCTCAGTTTATGAGTACTTCACAGATCCAAAGTGTGCGCTAAAATAACTGCTCCACCTGCTATTCAAGTAATGGCTGGGAGACACAGAAAAATGAACTCATAATTAAAAGGTAGGAAGTTACAAAAGGAAATGAAAATGAAGTGTGTGTATTTAGGGAAGAAGGAAGAGAAGCAATGTAGTGGTAAAGAAGGGAAGAAGAGATGAAATAGAACTAAAAGAAGCAACTTGGCAGGTACATTAAAAGTAATCAAATAAGGGATAAAATCCAAGGGCCAAGGAACAATTACTTGTTCTGTGAGCCATATTGAAATTCATGGTGCAGTTGGATTAATTCGTCAGCAATCGTACTTCTTCCCACAACTACATATGTCTGCATTGCAAAGAGAGTATAACTTGTTCATACAGCACTGGAAAAAGTGACTTACAGTCCAGCTCACAAAAGCCAATGCAAACGTTCTACTTTCCTAATAAACTTCCCTTAATAGCAGCTAATGATCAGATTCTGATTTCACAGCATGATGATGATGATGATAGATGATAATGGTAATGATGATGATAATGATGATTTATATCCCCACCTACCCAGAAAGACTCACTGGGGATATACTGGCTAAAATAAATGAGGCTAAGATGAATGTGAGTTGAGAATAAGACTCTTGAATAAGAATTGCCATGTTAGAAAAGGGTGATACTTGTTTCAGCATGCTGTCTGACAGTGGTGAAAAGCAGATACTGTGCTTGAGAAGAAGATTCTCTACTTCCATTCCTTGCTCTGAAAGAGCAAATTTCCTCCTGACAGCAGCTGCTGACTAGTTCAGGTTGTAAAACAAGACAATTTACATCCTTTGCAAATGTTATCTTAGCTAGGACTGAAATCATAGCCAGTGTTTTTGTTTAAACTTTACCAAGCTTTACCTCAAAGATACCTCAGTGCAACTGGAAGTCCTACACAATGGCTATATTGGTAACATAAAATTGTCTCTCTTTTTTTGCCTATTTTACTTTTGTTGGTTTAGTTGAGTCCCCTTTTGAGGTTCGGTTTTGTTTTGTTTTTAATTATCGGGTGGAATAAACAGTGTGACCTACCTGACATCATTCTTATTACATAGTAGATGTTGGGATGGTTGGGTAATTGGCTGTTTCATCCTGTTACTCCTTAAGCTTAATTTTCAAAATAAACTAAAATTTTCCAGACTTAGTAAGCTTTTTTTTGAAGCAGCAACAGTCTTTGTGCTCGGTGTATTGTACACAACAAAGTGAGACCCTGGTCCCTGGCTAGCACTTCTACTACTCCAGTACAGATAAATAAGAATCATGAAGCTGGTTTGAACAAAGATGGCTTTGGAAGATGTACATTCCACCTTCCAAAACAGATGCCATAGGCTTGAACTGCTTTGGACCAAACATGCTGCTTTGGACCCACAGTGTAAAAAGGAATGAGACTTTCTGCAGCCTTGGAGCCAGACTGTATCCTCCAGTATAATCCCCAGTAATGTACTGGCAGTGCTAACTTAATAAAACTCCCTTTTATTTTAAATGGAGCTGCTAAAAAAACTTCAATCTGAGAGGTACAAAAGCAAGGGAGCCTTGCAATGCAATTCAGATGTAGCTTGCCTGAGGATACATCTGGTTTTTCTTATGACCCTTTTGGAAAGAGCAGATCCAGTTGACTGTTATGTAGTAGAGAAGTCAGCTAGAAGATGGGAAACCTACTTAAAATGATGCTTAGGGGAGGGTAAAAACAACTTTGCACATTACATTGTTTCCCATATTCCATCATCAGTTGTAATGAAGGAACCAAGTTCCTCATGGCTGTGGAAGGGAAACAAGGAAACAAGCCACAGTGTAGTAGCCTTTGGTTAGAAGTGTTTCTACCCCCATTTGCCTTCCTCTGCCATTGGTCAATTCTATCTGTAGCAGAGCTGGATGACTATTTAAATTGGCACGGGCAACAGAATTGAGGTGTGAGGCTGGCCAGGGAGCGGGGGTGGGGCCATAGGAATAGGGGTCAGTGAAACAACCCCCCTCTAATATTTCGTTTGAGGTCACACTGACCTGTTTTGACCCAAACACAAATATTTTGCTTTGTTTTAGGTTCATTTACCATTTTTTAACCTTTTTTTTTTTCTTTAGGTTAGATTAATGTTTAAACAAAAAACACCATTTGAGAAGGAAAAGTCAGACTGTTTTGTTTTAAAATATTATGGTCATGAAACATTCCATTTAAGATATAGCCAAAGGGAATGTTTCAGTGTTTTAAAATATTCTCGGCTGCCACTGCTGAAACAAATACGATTCGTTTGAGCTCAAATGAATTACTCCAAAACTCAGTCATTTTTGGCAAGTTTACTATTTGTCAAAAAATAAGGGAAGGGAAGGGAAATTCCTTCAGCTTTTTAGTCTGTCGTTTAAAAGTGGTTTAGGATTGGTTGCTGATTCTAAAGTCTCGCATAGTTGCCTCCACAGATAGTACTTCATAACTTCTCAAATTATCTAGGGGACTTCATCTTGTCCTGGTATTTGAAAATTTTGTGCATTATGCCTGGACTACCATGATGCACTATCACTGAGCACAAAATCTTCAGTTTTTAGGAAAATATGGCTAGTACAGAATATTATAATTCATCTCTTCAGCAACCTAGACTACTGAAAGCCCATTACACATGTCCTCTTCTCTCTACACTGGCTTCCCATAAAGATTGGGGTTTCAGTCCTTATTTTCAAGGTTTTCAGTGGTCTTGGTGCAAGATACCTAAAACAGCTATAGCTCCAAGCTGAAAACCATGAAAACTTCTCCCCACTGCTACAGTGGAATTTTTACCCATATGAGGTAAAGCTTTTGTATACAGAAAATAATCTCTTGAGACCAGCCTGAGGCTTTCTTTGAGTTACAGACTCACAGGCCATTAACAAAAACCAAATTAAGCAGCACCATCACCAAAGAAAAAAAAGCATATCAAAACAAAGGGCTCCACTGCGCACCAATTCTTCCTCGGGGGGGCTGGGGGGATTGAGATGTAGAATAAACTGCACATGACAGATGTTAGTTGCATCAGTTTATGCACGACTGGTAGGGTTTTGGATTCTACAGTGATGAACCTGGTATAAGAACCTGTGTAAAATAGAAGGGAAATAACTATTAAATGCAGCATGATATGCTTTCAGGGCAGTACAAATTACAGGGCCCAAAGCATCCTGTGTTACCATTTCCTAAGCAGCAATCTCCCTTCATGGTTTTAAATTCCACTGAGGAAGTATTGCTACATCAGTGATAAAAGTGCATTCTGCAATTGTTGTTGAAGGCTTCTGGAGGGATGTGAATGGACTGAGCTATCTATAGGAAAATAGCCCTTTTTGTGCTTTCTGGCTTCAGCCTTCCATGAAACCTGTCTGAGCTTCCCCTTGGCTTTTCCACTATACTAATAACCCAGTCTGTTGGGGAACAGTCACCCAAAAACAAGGCAAGGTCTCTTTTCACATGGTTTCAGGTGGGGAGAGGAAGAAATAGTCTGAAGTCAGGTTGGGTTGACTTCTAGTTATCTTCCTCCAGATCTTATGCTTAGTTTTCCATTCTCTTCTCTTGAATCTCTTGGCTGGCTCTTCTCTTTCCAGTTCCATTTTTTTTTTCTTGCTGCCTACATCTCATTTCTATTTTGCTTGTTATGTCCCTTTTTCTGTAGGGTTCTAACACCTCTTTCTCTCTCTCATTTTCTCTGTGGTTCCTTTGCTTCTTTCTTTTCAAATTATTATTTTATTTAACATTAAAATATCTCTATTTTTCTTTCTCACTTCACTCTGTTCACTGCTTCCCTTAGACCAGCCCCATTTTTTATTTCTCATCCACTTAGAAGCTGTCATTTTTACAGAGTTGGGCAGTATCTGCACTGCAGAAACGTGTCAAAGGTTTTGATAGGTAAAATTAATACCTTCTGTAAGTGTACTCCATGCTGTATAGTGTGTTGGTGTTGAGTAAAATCCTACTGTATCTGGCAGCACAGGGAATACTTAACCTGCATACTTGAAGCATTCAATGCTATAAAAACACCCTTATATAGGCTTCTGCCCCTTGAAAGCTGGCTGTGGAACTGACTGAATGCGGAGCCCTCATTATTTCAGCTGAAAACCCACTCCATTTCTTAGATATCAAAATGTAGGTTACACATGATGTCTAAATATCTCTGAGTCATTAATAATATTTTCAGTGAAAAGTATAGTAAAATACTGGGTGGTACAGTCTGGGGTAAAACAAAAATGTGGCACCAAGTTACATTCATTTTAGAGACCCGGAATCTTTAACAATGAACTTAAATTCCATTTTAATAGTTAGGGCCTGACTTAAACAGATCTTTTCCTACATCAGATATTGATAGCCTCTCAGCAGTTGCAACTGAGGGGTGGCATCAAAAGCTGAATGTTTCAGACTATTAACAATCAATGCATTTTCCTAATAAGCAATGCATTTAGGCAGACAGTGAGTCTCGGCTTTGACAAGAGCTCAAGGGGATGCTAAACTGACTGATTTAGTATTTCAGTCACTTTTTCCCCCTAATCCAACAGCGAATTTTTAACCCATCCCCTAACTAAATAATACAGAAAAGAACTACCCAGTGAGAGGAACAGAGCTCATTCAGAAATTGACAAGACTTGTCAGCTGCTCACCAATGATGCCACAAACTAATTGCTTATGGCAAGAGAAACAGATTGATCTCAGGGATAGGAAAATCTGTTTATTTTGGCACCAGCTGTTCTCAAAGAAATTGCTCATTGTAAACTCCATCATCTCCCACATATAGTCCATTAAAACTGGATCTCAGAAGCAATAACACTATAGAAAAATGACAGCCCCTTGGTAATTTTCTTGAGGCTGGGTTTTGTAAGGTGATGAACACTCTTGCTCCTTTCCAGCAAGGCGCTTAAACATGTACTTGAAGTCCCATAAAAGATTGTTTTGGAAAACAACTATACAGTTATATTGTACTTGCAGCACAGGAAATTGAGGCTGTGGTAGTTATAGAACTTGAACACTATTGTGGAAACGTGCTACTAGATAATCACCTCTCAAAACTACTCATTCTGTCTTATAAGGGCAAAGGAAATTGAGAATGCATAGGCATTATGAAAAGCCATACCGTTACAAGTGAAGAAAGTATGTGTGCAGGCCAACAAAACTTAATAACACTTAATAACATTACCCAAACACTTAAAAATAAGAAAATGGCTGGTTAAGATTTCTCTTTATCATGCCTCTCTCCCCCAATCTCATTTTTATCCACTGTTGATTATTTGCTCCTTCACAATCAGGATGAGGTATGTCCAGCATTTACAAAAACCATGACGTACAACCATATTCATCACACTTACCATGGAATACAAGACCTTTACTTTGATATAATAAATACAATGACACACAATATATGCTTTAGGCATCTTTCTGCTAGTCTCTTTTACTTTTCGTTTTAAGTACGTAAGGTTGTTTCAGTGTAAGTAAGGTAATCCCACGTGAAGAGGTTAGTGATTCATGGGTAGTATTCACACAAGAACTTGTGATGGTTGTTGGAAGCCATCATATGCTGCTGCTTAAAGCTCAGGGGACAAAGCAGTATCTTTGGGGGATCGTGTATGCCAAACACACCACAGCTAGTTTAGTATTCAGTATTTTCATTAATGATAAGTAAATAAAATGTTTCTTGGTGGAAAAATAGGCTATAAATCCTGAGAGATTGTAAGCTTTTAGACTTCCAGCCTGTCACAAGTTTTGAATAAATTTGAATGAATTTAAATCAGTAGGATCTGCTGCCAAAAGATCGACCAGTAGAATTTTGGAGCTGTTGTTGGCAGTGTTTGCAAATTCATGGATGAAAGAAGAATTCCAGAGGACTGGAGAAAATCTAATATAGTGCCCATCCTTCAACAAGGGAAAAAGAAGGACACAGGAAATTATAGACTGGTCAGCTTGACTTTGATATCCAAGAAATTAGTAGAGAAAATTATAAAATGTCTAGTTTTGTTAATAGTTTTGTAAATGGATCTGTTAAGAGTAATAATAACAAATCAGTTTGATTTCCTTCTTTACAGAATACCTGACATGTTGGGTGTAGGGAATGCAGTCAACATAATGTATCTGGGCTTTAGTAAGATTTGTGATACAGTCCTATACACCATTCTTATAAGTTATGTGGAGAAATGTCCATTAACTATCCACTAGCTGGATACATAATTGATGGACTAACTGCAAGCAACATTCGTAGTTATTCATGGATGGATATCAGACTGGCAGGAGGTCTCCAGGGTTCTTCCAGGGTCAGTGCTATTTAACTTGAGTGCAGGAATAGAGAGCTTTCTGACCAAGTTTGCAGATGACCCCAAACTGGGATTGCTTGAAATTCTTTGGAGGACAGAATTAGAGTTTAAAAGGCTATTGATAAATTAGAGAACTGAGCTATAGATGGTAAAGATAAATGTAAGGTGCTACCTGTAGGGAAGAAAAATCAAATGGACAAATGTAGAATGGAAAATAACTAGCTTAATGTAGCCTTGCTGAGAAGGATCTGGGGGTTATGGTGGACCACAAACTCAATGTGAGGCATGTTGCTGTTCTGGGCTGCATTAACAGAAGCATTAAATGCAAAATGTGGGAGGTGACTCCCTACGTAGGAAAACTCTACATAGGTCAAGGCCTCAGCAAGAATCCTTAGTCCCGTTGGGGCAACAAATTTTCAGAAGGTTGTATAGAATCTAGAGAAGATCTAGAGGTGAGCAACAAAGAGGCTAAAAGGTTTTGTAATATAGGTGGTATGAGGACAGTTTAAAGAAATTAGGCACGCTTAGTTTAGAGAAAAGAAGATTAAGAACAGACATGAAAGCAGTTTTTAAATTTTTAACAAGTTGCTATAAAGAAGCGGGAAAAAAATTATTTTGTTTTGCCACAAAATTGCAAGAGCCAATAACTTTAAACTACAATAAGGTAGGTTTAGTTCAGATTTCATGAGAAACTTTGTTCTGCAAGAACAGTAGGAACAAGCTGTCCATGGAAGCTGTGGAATCGCCTTCACTGTAAATGACTGCGTAGACATTTTTATGGGATGGTTTAGGAGTAGCATTTCCTGTATCTGTGCAAGAAGTTGGGCTAGATGACTTGTGACTTTTTTCCCACCACTTATTCTATTTTCATACCATGCCTTCCTCTAATTGCTTATATATATGGGAAGGTCTGAGAACAAGGAGGGCATGGGCATCTGAAGGTTGCTGGGCTTTTACGCTGTTTGTAAAAAATGTAATAGCTGAAAGTTTTCAAAATTTGTGAGTATTGAAAGTGTTCCTGAGGCTATTTTAGAATGTGACAACATCTAGATTTATGGAGTTTTACTAAAGGCAGGACTGAAAGTTTGGCCTTTATATTTCCATTGTTTCAAAATGTTTTATTTTGTCAGGAAGACATGGCATGAGCACACAGTTCAAATTATTTTATATGACTGTAATTATCTACAAATGAAATACCTAACTAATTTCCTAGATTGTACAGTATTTATATCAAAAACTAGATGATACGCATGTCATATTTGCCATCTCCCATGTTAGGCACACTGAATGCAATTAGTATATTTTGATGAAAGGCATGTATGTTTTGATAAGAAGACAGAGGTGAACATTTACTTTTTTAGTTAGTTAACATTGTAAGTTAACATTGCAGAGCATACAATCAAGTAATCTCTGTGTACTCTAACCTATAGGAGAAACCAAGCCCTGGTTGAAACAAACATGTAAATAGCAACCCTGCATTCTGCGGAACAAAGGCTGATATTTACAACAGAGACAGCATATTATCAGTGTCTTCGTCTTTCTGTAGTTAGTAGCATTTGTTTCCGGTTGTTCACCCTGTACTACAATTTTAGCCAGTCAAATCTGGAAAGTGTTTAAATGGGTTTTTCTTTTTGGGGAGGAAATGGTCTTAAATACCTCTGCCATAAAAATGATGATATTAAAATCTGCTGATGATTTATAAAAACAATGGCTCAGTGTTGGCCTGGCCCCAGCTGACCAGGTCAGGACTCTGGAAGGATGGAAGGACACGGGTGCATTGTAAATTGTACTTTGTGCCTCTTGGGCAAAATACAAAAATGCACCACCACTGGTTGGTGCTGCTGATTGTTGTGTGCATTTGCCATTAAAGGGGTCCTGCATCTCAGCCCACAGACCAAGTCCCTTGTGATTGTGGGTCATGGTTCCTGGCTCTTCTAACAGTACCTGTAAAGGCTGCCAAAAATCCAGCTCTGCTGTTTCATGGGAAAAAAAGCCTCCCCTCTGCCTTGTTTCTTTCTACTGCATCAGTGGAGTGCAGAGAAGGATTTTAGCTCAACAGGACAGATTTCAAAAGTGCTAAGCATCTACAATCACGGCTAGATTTTCAAAAGAGCTTAGCTCTCAACATGTATGCTCTTAAAAGTCTGCTGTAAGTTGTTGCAATGGGAGCTGCTGGGTGCTGAGCAAGGAGCTTAGTAGTCAGCAATGCTGTCAAGAAGCTATCTAGTTACATAGAAACTCAGAACCAGGGGCATAATGAGAGAAATAAGTTAAAAAATATAGCAGCTACTTCACTGAAATGTCAGAATTTCTGATTTGCTTATCAGCAAGAATTTACAGTAGCCCGTCTCCCTTCTTCCTCCTTTGTCCTTAGACAGATGACTTTTTGGTCTATTTGGAATTCAGTACAAATAGGAAAACCTTACTATGCACTTTCCTGATTATTGGCTAGTGCCCTCCACCGTTTCATCAAAATGAAACCCCCTTGCTCATCAACACATTAAGACCATGTTATTTGAATACAAGGTTCTTATTGGGTGCTAATTGCATGCAGCTACAGTTTGTTTTATTTTTTTTAAGTGTTATCGAGCTAGTGTCAAACTGATAACAGTCAGACAGCTTTCCACTGTTGTGGATGTGATAATTTATAAGGTGGATTAGCGCTTACTTTCAGCTTTTTTTCACTACTTGACAGTAAGAGTAACAGAGAAAAGCAGATAGCAGATACCAATTAAAATGTTCTAATAATGGAGTGAGCATGTCAGTGCCTAACATGCCGAGGTTTAGACTATTGTCAATTCTTTACACAATTGTAATTACTCTACACAATCAGTTGGCTAACGCATTGTAGTTTGACAAAGCAGGCAGCAGAATTTTTAAAGAAAGCAGCTTAGCAGGTACTATCTCATTCATGGTAGAACAAGACATTCATATAATATATGTTATAGATAATGGATTGCTTTTTATTTCATGAAAGCTTAAAGCAGGGGGTCTCAACCTTTTTAGAATCAAGGCACCCCTTGGAAAATGCTAGCTCTTAATTTCCACTAGTTTTTTGACTGTGGTAAAATAATAGAACAGTTTTTCTTTTGCAAAGAACTCAGAAGGATAAAAGGGTTTATCTTGGGAATTATGTTTGCACCCTTAACGATGTTAACATTGTGTGGCAACCAGCAGTGCCTTGGAAAGGCTTTCAAGGCACCCCAGGATGCCATGGCACCCTGGTTGATAATCAGTGGCTTAAAGTATGTACCTCAGAGATCACTCTTGCATGGATGTACTTGTACAACACTTGCTTTGTAAGATTTTCTTGCTTAAAAATGTACAAGACTGTAACACACTTTGTAATTCTTTTTCTCTTGATTTATTCTGGCCTAAATGGCTAATCATGAGAATTAACCATCTGAGTCCTTTGTATGATATGTTTATTAGCTTACTGCTGTGTTGCATTGCCATTGCTTAAAACATTTTTCGGTGACTACTCAATGTATGTAGCCTGTTACTTTCAGAACATTCACTGCCATTTATATCTGACATGAAAAAAATGATATAAAGGTTATAGAGCAAGTAAGGTAAGAATATCTACCCTGTATCTTAATCATCAAGGGAGTCTACTCTTCTGTCCTGGGACTCAGGCATCCTTTGAAATGATAAGTTTCAATGACTATGTTAGACTACGGGATTAAAATAGTGACCTATTTTATTGTTAATTTTGAGAAATACTAGTACCAGTAGTACTATTACTAGTATTTATGGTTCTTGGTGGTTTGATTGTAGACTGAGGGCTGGATATTCTTCAAAGATTCAAAGAGCACAGGCTTGGGAGTAGGGACCAGCTGATCTCTAATCATGATGCTCACAAAAGGGTGTATCCAGTCAAATGGGAACATGTGTTTCCCCAGGGACAAGTAGCAGTGGCACACCTTGTGTGGCCGCCCAAAACTGGAGCCTGGCTGGCTGGAGCCACACTCTGGCTCCCAGCCAGGCTTCCTGCTGCAGCTGCAGCTCCTGGAAGTCCCCAAGACCTCAGGTAAGTCCCCAAGACCTCAGGTAAGGCACAGTTGCTGGCTCCAGACTCCAGTACCCCACCTGGGGTAACTTGCTATGTGCCAGAGCATGTGTGGAATGGGCATTCCCCAGGTGTGTGCCACTGCTACTTATCCCTGGGGAATGCCCATGTTACACACGCTCTGGCACGCAGCAAGTTACCCCGGGTGGGGTACCAGAGGCTGGAGCCAGCAGCTGTGCTGGCCCCAGAAGTCTTACCTGAGGTCTTGGGGACTTTCAGGAGCTGCAGCTGTGGCACTCCTGCAGCAAGAAGCCTGGCTGCAGCCAGAGTGTTGCTCCAGCCGGCCAGGCTCCGGTTTTGGGCAGCCACATACTGCATGTCTGCACTCATCTGGATGCACCCAAGGGTTACTTCTGTGACAGTGAGCAAGTCACTTCCTCAAGTACCTTGTCATTCTACCTATCTGTTAAATGGGCACGGTACTGCTTACATCCCTTTCCTGCAGGAGTATTTGGACAATCGATGCATTAGTGTTTAGTTAACTCTTTGGATGTGAAACAATGTATTATAGAAATACAAGTGTTCTAAGCATTACTTAAGTGTACTTAAAGAGATTACATGGGACAGACTGGTATGCTACATATTCAGAATACATGCAGTGATTTGAATAGAACTTTGGGGAAAGGTGAAGTAGGTATTCATGTTGTGTTTTGGAGAGAGAGTACTTGAAATTAAAATGCTTTCTCTTCAGAAGAGGTATAATACAGAATTTTTCAGTGCATATTGTTTCAAGAACATACCTCAAGCAGAAAGAAGTTAAGAGGATAGGCTAATCCCTATCTTTATCTTCTCTATTAAGACTTTTAAGAAGAGTACCAGATGTAGTTGTGGTTTTTTCATGCTGATACTTTTCACTAGGTAGAGGGCTGAGTTCAACTCATGAACACTAGGCACCTATAGAAAATGATGAGTGTATGTTGTCAGTAATGTGGATTGGATTTGTATCAGTGATTGATGGTTTTAAACATTTCTATGTGCTATTACCACTTTTGTAGGGCAGCCAATTCTCACAGATCGTGATTTTTGAGGAAGTAATTTTTAAAAAAGTGTTCAGAATACTTTTAAATCTCCCATATAGACCCTTGGATATTTTATGGTTGCTTTTCAAATACAAGGAACACCTATTGTTCTGAAAAAGAAAAAAAATCCTACCTGGGCACAAAAATAAAGATACATGACTTGATTCTGTGCTGGATATTTTTCATGTCAATGAATGCATGAGTGACTGTGTAATAAAAAATACCTAGTGAAACAGATCTAATTGTGTTAAAACTTATAATTCCAGATAATGTGAGAGAGACAGTAATAGAAATGTAGCCCCTGGGGATCATTTTGTCCTAAAAATGCAACTAGCTGTGTCTCCTAGAGAAGTTTAAGAATCTGGGACATATCTCAGGATAAGATGATGACATTTCTAAGTTTTGACAAATTCTTCCACTGTTACTTCACAACTTCTTTTAATTTAAAAGTGCAGCTGCTTTTCACAAGAAAAGAGATAAGGAATAACTGGTACAAATGATTTAGACATTTTGAGCCGTCTTTTGTGTATGCAAATTGTCCTCAGGTAGCTTATTTTTTCCTCCAACTGATTTTTGTTTGAAAAGAGGACAGAATGTGATTCTCTTTACATGCATTGAATAGCATCGTACTTCACAAGTTGTTCCAGTGATTTCAGTGAAATCCTTTCTGGTAGAAATTACTACTCATCATGAGAGAGGATATCTGAATCTGGCCTTTAATAATTCCAGTCACCAGTTCATGGACTTTACATTATTTGTGAGCAGTTTTTTGCAAGTATCTGCCAGTTGAAATTCAAGCTATCTTGGTTACATTTGGTTGGATGTGTAAGTCATGTGTTCTTTCATAATTAGATGTTCATTATTTTTACAATCCAATTTTTACAAGATTTCTGTGAATGCCTACTATTTTATATTTCTAAAAATATTGCCACAAATACATTCAGTTGCTAAAATAATCATAGAATGTGACTGTTAAAGAGAAATAGATGTGGCCAATGTCAATTCTGATTTTTTTTTATGTCAATAAATTAATGTTTGGAAATACATTGTGCTCCTCTAAAGTGAAAGAAAGGGATATCTTTAGAGGCCTAGAAAAGTATCAGACATTATAATGTAGAATATGTGAAAAAATACTCCTTCAAATAAAAGCAATATCTTTTTAATACAAAATAATAAGTAAAGTTCATTGTACTCTTAACTTTAAAGCATTGTGTTCTCATCAGACGCTGACTTTGGTTTGGAGACATTTTTAGTCCTTTCATTAACACAGAATTAGAGAATTCTGCCTTTTGATCATCAGTACTTAATGACCTTACTGCCTTCTGTTAAACCTGAAGGGAAGTCACTGGTATATACAAAGACTGAAATGAAGTGAGGCCAACTACAGTAACAGCCTTGGCCAAGTGATGTAGCAGATGGATGCTTTGGTTCTGAGGATGAAAGCTGACCTTGGCTACAACAAATGAGATTTTCTCTGCTCCTGCTGAATGGCATCAGCCTGATATAATATAATCAGGTTAAAATATGATTTAATAAAACCTATGTTTGATGGCTCTCAAGAGGTTTTGTACTATGGCAATCCAATTAAGGATTCAGTTTAATTGCTGAGTGTGGTGTCAATTGATCCTTAGAGCAGCATCCATCAGAAACCTGACTTACAAAAAACTCTATACTCAGAGAACATGATTAATGGAACTGAATTCCTGTGGGCCAATAACCTGCATTAGAAGAGAGTGAACAGTATTTTTTATTTCTAAGGCTATATTGCCTTTGCAAACTGATTTCTCTTGCCAAATATCACAAAGTAAGTCTTTTGCCAGCTTACCCTGACAGTGGAAAAGTTCCAGGAAAGATATTAAGAAATGCATGTTATCTATTTGTCCCAAATTATCTTGGTAATACTCCAATAAAGCAAGATATCTTTGCATTCTGTGGACTGAAAATGTGGGCTGAAGATGAGCCTGTTTTTCTTATCGTTGCTGCTGTTTTTATAACAGTGATAGGATTAACAACTGCCCCGGGCGTGCTCCCAGTCTAAGATTTAAATAGTACACATAACAATAGTGGCACATACAAATGGCACTGATTGATGAGTTCTGCTCAGGAGAGAAGTACAGACTTGAATATCAGGTGCTGTTGTCCTGAATATGCTTTCAAGCTTTCCAAAGCTGGATGCAACTTCCTCAGGAGTCTGTCAATGTTCAGTCCTGATGAACAGGCTACAAGTGATAAACTACGCTTCTACTCCAAGCTCCAAATTGCTCAGCCTCCAAGATATTCAGAAAGTACACAAGCTAAAGAGTTCAGTCCATATCCCATGTCCATGGATCCCTCGAACATGCTCTGTGTGGGCTGGAACGAGTTAAAAAGAACTTGCACAAGTCATTTTATTGTCTCCTAAAGTTAATCTGACACAGTCTGAGTAGCATAAAATGATTGTTTTTATAACTGCTTTACTAATTACTGTATTTCATGATGCACAAATCAACACAGTGTATAAGCTGACCCTCATTTTTTTTGTCAAAAAAGTAAGATTTTTGTATAAGTCAGGTGGGCAGCACCGGAGCTCAGCATGGGGAGTGGCAAGCGCTGGCAAGCTCCACTAGCTGTTGCTGCTGTGTCCCTGCCCGCTTGTTGCTGCCACCACTCTGTGCCCACTCACTCGCTTCCTGCCCAGGAAGTGCTGCTAGTTGCTGCCACCCTGTGCCCGCCCCCTTACTGCTGTTGCCGTATGCCTGCTCGCTTCCTGCCCAGCAAGAGCCATGGGTAAGTGTCCCTGGGTGTGGGGTTTGGGCACCCAGCTTGGATCTGGGGTGTTGGGCAGGGCCGTTTGACCAGGGCAGAGCAGCCCCAGGCTGGCAGCAGGCCCAGGTGGTCAGTCCTGGGCTCTGGGGCACAGTGTTGGGCAGTGGAGCGGGTGGCAGGAGAATAAGAGTGCCCGAAGAGCAGAGCCATGTGGCTAGGCTGGAGGCAAGGGTCTGGCTCCCTGCTGCTAGGGCTGACTGGGAGAAATGTAATCCTGGGTCAACATTTACATGTGCTTTCAGGTGCAGTTATTAGTACTGTCTCTGATAGTACTATCTTATGGCAGCAAAAATTAGTTTGCTGCATTACAATAGTGTTGCACATGTAGACTGTGGCACTTTACACCACAGCAAATTAATCTACTGTGCAATTAAGTGCATATGTAGATGCACCCATTGGTACCTAGATTTCCTGTGGCAAAATTACAGTAGCTGTTTAGTGAAGACAGAAGACAATATTCAAGTTCTGTCTGCAAGCACATATGAACAGCATCAGAAGGGCATGGGGATGATCAGAAATGATGTTTCTATTATTGCTTTTAGGGATGTTATAATTATTCACAATCATTTGTTGGAGGAATTTAATTAAGGCTGTTGGGGTAAGAACATGTGTATTAAGGAGTTGCTGCTTTTAAAAATAATCAAACAATGGGAGCATTCATATTTTGGCATATCCCATATTATCATTTCTCCCTTTGAACTATAGAGGCTTTTAGTTGCCATACCAACAGTTTGTCTGAAAGTTCAAATGTGTTAGACTTTGTTGTATTCAATGAGAAGTCCTTTTCCTTGCTAACATTTTTGGTTCCCTATTTCAGTTTATTACAATTACCTGATATAAGAGTCCCATGTTAAAATGGAGAATAAAACAAATGAGACAATAAACTGGCTCTTAAAGGCAGAGTAGAAAGAGCAGCATTTTTATATAGAAGGAATCTGGAGCCTTTTAGCCCAGGAAGTATTTTAAATATATTCCCTGGCATTAGAAGACAAAGCTATACACACAGCTCTCTCAGATACTATGGATAAGGTGCCACCACCTTGCCACCTACTAAAAACATTCTATAAAGAAGGAAGCTTTCTACAGAGCTATCTACTAGCTATGCATTTTCTCATGAATAACTGCTTGCTTGCCTAGCAACCTGTTATACACACAAGCTACAGATTCAGGTTCTGTTCCCATGGCATCTTTGCAACCCTCATAAATGTTTTATTCACAGGCCAGATCTGGTGTGGGTTTGTTTTAAAAATTGATACTTGCACGTTGAAAACAGGGACGAGCATGGTTGGTTGGTAGTGTAAATAGAGGAGGAGTAGTGTCCATGTTAAAAAAGACACATGATATGAAGAATAACATAGTAATAGAGGGGCAATAGTAATGGAGCTGCATCTTCAATTCCCAGCTATTCCACTGGCAAATGAAAATTCTCACATGTCTTTGGTGAAAATAGACTCATTTTCTTGGATGGTTTCTTATAATACGGTGACTGGTAGATGATTTGTTGACTATACTTTTAGATTGTACAGTTAAGGATGAGATCATCAAGGTTCTCTTGATATTCCTGGAGTCAGGGCTTAGGTTCCTTTTTAGTCATTTCTCCCCTTTTTTGTTGACTTGGTCAGGTTTAGATTAATCAGCTTAGTAGAAGGGCCAAAAAGGATGACTGTCAAATGGGTGGATCTGGTACATGTGTAGTTTGTTGTTATCATGAAGTAGTATAATGTATGTGTAAAGTAAATAAAATTAAACAGGGCTGTAAAACTGCCCCCCACTCCCCAGCCCCAGGCTACATGCAATCCACGAATGGTTAACTTGCAGCTCACAGGCTCTTACCTGGGTACCACTCATATTGTTCCTGCTGCAGCCAGGATCTCTGGGCTCCTTCCCCCTCCTCCAGCTTCCACTTCTTGTCTCCACCCTTGAGGGAGGGATGGCACAGACCTGGGCGCCTATGCAGTGGGGGTTGAGGGCAGAGGCCGATGCCACAGGGGAACCCAAGGGGCCCATGCAACATGCAACCCTCACTCACTCAGAAGTTGGACAACCCTGCATTAAATAAGTACACCTGAATTTTCCCTGGTTTTCACTGATGTAACTTTGTTGACGGCAGTAGTGTTATTTCTGACTTCTGCCAGTGCAAGAGAAAAATCAGGGGTGTGTGGGTATACGTGAAAACAGATCATTAATACATAACTAACACCTGTTTTTTCAGTTGTTTCTGTTATTATTGGTACAATTTCATACAGGCTGAATAATAACAGTAAAAAAAACCCCTTTAACTGAGGCTATTCTGAGATAGTGGACACCTGAGTTATAGGTGTACATGTTGCATCCAGTGGGAAGAGATGTGATGCATCTTAATCCCTGTCATAATGGAAATGCCCAGTGTTACGATTAAGGTCACAGTCCTGTAATGCGTTGTACGTGGATAGAACCTTGGCCTGTGTGGTATCCTGTGGGCTTCAGTTGGGTTCCCTGTGGGCATGGCTCCACTCAAGCTCAGTGCACTGTAGGATCAGGTCCTACCTATATAAATAAATAATCCAGTTCCTGAATAAAACATGTAAACAATTGAGAGGAAAGAAAGTGATGGGGCTTAGAATAACTTTAATTAAACAGAAAGGACAGAGTATGTTTTGGATAAAAATATAAGTGCCTTGCTTTGCTAAAGCACTCTGTGCTATTTATTTTGAGAGGATGCATGCCAAAATATATTAAATTCATGCATACACCATTGCACCATGATAATAATGCTATAATTGCAGCTGAGTTAGAATTAGCATTGCAAGTTCCTGTTTGTATATGCTTATATCTTTCCAAAAGGTTCTCCTTTGGACTGCTTTCTATTTTGATCTTTGCCCAAAACATGTTTCTTTAGCATAATTAGGTCTCTTATTACTGAGACAATTTAATACTGCTTGACTAGTAAAAGAAACATTTTTTTTCAACTCAGTCTACACTCAGAATGAGGACAGCTGATTGATGACATGATATTTTGCCAGCTTTTTCACATCTGGCAACAGGGTGTACAAACAAGGGAGCCACTCTTAAAGGAGTAAATTTTTGTACCAGTGAGTAAATAAGCAGTTTTATAATTTGCACGGTAGGTGCTGTTATTTCTATTTCTGTGAAAAGTCCTTATGAAATATATTAAGCATAAAACCAATGTGTTTCCTTAGAGTTAACTGAAAGTACGAGAGGCCTAGATTGTACGACATTTACTCTTATAGATGAATACTTCTTCGGTCATACAAATAGAACTTTTTATGTATATAAATGCTCTGAAACCCCAGAGTAATAAAATCCAGCCCATTGATTTTAATAAAGAATGTTTTTCCTTCTACACAATTCTGAAAGGGCCTATGGGGAAATAATTATCTGATACATTTTTAAAATTCCTCCAAAACCAAAATAGTATGGATATCAATTTCTAATAAATTCTACAGGGCTTTTTTAATATGAGGATTCGACTGGCTGGAGTGTGAAGAGTTGTTTTTTTTTTTTTTCAGGTGATCAGATGCAATCTGGTGGCAGGATGATTAAAGAAATGCGGTGACCCTTGATTAAATTCCAGGAGTATGCACAAGGAAACTCGGTGCCTGGGAAGAAATTTGTAATCTATTTAAGGATTACATAGTTTGTTGCCTGGGTTATGCAAGGTTATTGTCTAATAAAGTTTGTTGAGTATTTAGGTCCATTTTCTGAGGCAGGCAAAAGTTGGTATGACAGAGAAGGGCATTGTGTCCTCAGTAAGGAAATATGCCTTGGTGATGTCTGATTACATTTGTTTTAAAAAAAGACCAACATGTCAGCCTTTGAAGCATATTGTACTTAATTGTATACTATTTTTTTAACACCGAGATGAAGTTTGAAGGAAAATGTGTATGTTCATGGGGCAAAATCTGCCCTTGTGCAGGGGACTAAACTAAGGCATTATGGCTTAAGCCTTAATTGGATAGCAGACCTCTTGCGTGCCTCCTGCACGTCATCAATTTCTTCTCAAGCTTCACACTAAAGCTAATGTTACTAGTTCAGCTGAAGAAATTGTTTCAGTTGGCAGTATTTAAGCCTTACTGACTTTGAATTTTCCTGCTCTTACCATCTCTTCTTCCTCCCCTTTGTTCGTGCTGTCTTTGTTTATTTTAAAATGTAATCATTTCACTTGTACATTTTCAGCCAGTGGCTACGCATGGGGGTACATGGGGGTGGACATGCACCTCCTGAGAGTGCTGGTGCACTCCCTGACAGGCTGACTCCCTCACCGCTCAGGCGACAGGCAGGGGTGCAGGCGGGAGCACCGGTGCCCCGTATGCGAGTGCCGGCCAGGGAGTGGGAGCGCTGTGGTGCTCCCAGAAGAGACCGCAACAACTTCCGGGAGTGATCGGCCACAGGGCCCCCTCCCTCCCGCCCATTGGTGAGATTGGTTGTTTTATCAATAGCTGGTTGGAAGAAGGTCAGTGTGAAACCATTTTCCATCATGCTGACATTGAAATGCTTTGCAAATGTGTCAATCTTGCTGAACTTTTATTTAACATTCTAACAATGTTATAATTGATTGTGACTATTTTTGCAGCGTTTCTTTCAAAACATTTTTAAATGTTGAATTTAAAAAAATGCTGTATAATTTAATATAATAAAAATCCCAAACTAAAATGGAACATTTTCTTTTTGACCTAAGTGAATCATTTCAATTTTTTCTTCCGAGCTTTATTTCCCAAAGAACATCTAATATTTTCCATTTTCAGTGTCAGTCAGAATTAAAACACATTTTGAAATCCTCTAAGGAACAGATTTTCTGGTTTTAGCCTTAATTATAACTCTCAGTTGAGCTTCACAAGCCTAAATATATCTATATTCATAAGTAAACATCTTTAAATGGTCTCAAGTAGGGACCAGTGTGTCTTGCTTTTTTTTCGCTCTCTGCCATCCTGAACTGTAAATGTCAAATGTTCCATCATTTAAAGAGAACTGTAGGGAATGACGCTTCAGAACAGCTGCCTTATAATTTTAATATAAATATAATGTACAGTGGCAAAATAAAATCCACCAACATCTATCTTACATTGAATCTCACATTGAAATAAAATTCACTTCTCTGTCTTAATGCTTGGTCAGTCATTGACTTGTTTTTGCAAGCCAAAGGTGTTTCATCAAAAGCTGATATAAAGTAATATGAAAGCTGAGAATTTAAATGCACAGAAGCTACGAAAGTTCAAGTCATGGTTTTCATACTGAGGTCTCCAACCAAATTTGAAAAAAATGCAACTTAGTCATTCCAAAACATACAAAAATGGATCGTGTAGACTCAGACTTTATCTGATTTACTCTTTTAGTATTTCCATTATAGAAACATCTGGTGTAGGTGTGAGAAATTAACATTTTAGTGGATAAACCATTTATCAAAAGGAGAAACAAGCAGATCTGTAAAGCTTTTAAACTGCCTGGTCTCTGAGAAATCCAGCTGTGTTTCTATAGCAACTGCAATGGACCAATAATGATGTCACCTCACAGCAACAGCTAAAATGCTTATCTATCGTATTACAAATACTGGATGCAAAT
Source organism: Crocodylus porosus (assembly GCF_001723895.1). Classification (NCBI taxonomy): domain Eukaryota; kingdom Metazoa; phylum Chordata; order Crocodylia; family Crocodylidae; genus Crocodylus; species Crocodylus porosus. The sequence goes on along the minus strand of NW_017728943.1, from coordinate 123,403,328 downwards.
AAACATCGAATCATCTAATTGCTAGTTATAAATAATGTTCCTATCTCCCCTAATAATTTACCAGGAGGAAGAAAAAAGCTGAACCATTCCTGGTCAAAATAGGAACTACAAAACTGTAACTACAATTTGAAGCAGAGGAAGTCTTTGTTGTCAAACTCAGTTATTTTAAAGTAGCGTACAATCCAAATAATTACCAAAATATTTTTATTGTAGTCAGTTTGAATAACTTTCCTAGGAGCCATCTGTAAATCACCAAAGATAAGTTGATTTCTCATGGCAAGAAGGCCTATAGTAAACAGTCACTGAAAGTAGGGTTTTTTTGGCTATGACAGCACTGCCATTATTATCCCATAGGTTGTAACCTAGCATAGATAAGATGTCATGGGAACTGATTTGAAGGACATATTTTTGAAAAAATGCCACAGTAAACAAGGCAACAAAAAGATAAGTGGTGGGGCAAGAACACAGGTTGTAACAGAAAGACTAAGCAGCTACTCAGTAAAATAATATACATAGTGGAATAGGTTTTCAACTATATACAAAAGCATCTTTACTGAATTCTTGCTAAGTTACAGGTGTTTTTTAATGTATACATTTGAATGATAATAATAAGTATAATTGTAGGACAGATAGGAGCAGCAAAGAAAAAAGCATGGAGCTGATTGTGGAAACCAGGACAAATGGGACACTGGCAGAAGAAAGAGGCAGAGGTAATGTGGCAAGAGACTATGTATGATAAAGCATCATAAGGAAAGCTGTGAGATGCCTGAAAGTTTAACCTTAGTTCAGTAGAGAAAAGGAGTCACTGCAGGAAGGAAGCTGATGTAGTTGGGTGGACTGAGTTTGCTGTGGATTGGGGAAGAGCATGTCATCAGGCAATAGTCAGGCTAAAAGATCATGAGAATGCTATTTAAGCTATGTGCATAGAGCAGTGATTCTCAACTAGGATGCTGTGAGATCCTTTTAAGAGTGCAACGGGGTGTTGCACAATATCAGCCTGGCTAGGCATGCAAACACCTACACATGATTCACAAGATAAACCTAGGTATTTCAAATAGCAATCTATCAAAGAACACCTGTACTTGTTTTTTGCAACAGAAGAACTGCTCTATTATTTTCTTTTATTTTTCAGTTAAAAAAACCGAAGTGCCACTATATTAGGAAAGTTATGGAAGGATTCCTTGAGTCTAAAAATATTGAGACCTACTGGGATAGAGAGACACGGTTGAATCATAGAAATATTCATATGAGGAGGGCAATATTGGAAACAATTGAATACGAACCCAGTTAAGGACCTGGGCAACAAAGGGGATGTGGATCATATCAGTAGTGGCAGAGAAAGTGAGCCTTGAAGAAGATTTGTAATCAGACTATCATGAGTTCACTGTTGGCCATGCTACGTTTTGCATTGATGATGAGATGATGATCCTGCTGGAGAGGTAGATTGAGATGAGGAATTAGGACAAAGGAATTAGATGATGATGATTTGTATCATTACATAGTTATTTGCATATCAGTAGTAATTGAAACTATGTAGTCCCAGAAAGAAGCATACTCAGTAAATGTAGAAGAGACAGAAACCAAAGACAGACTTGTAGGACCATCACTGAAAATGGAAAAAAAGAAGAACAGAAGGCCCACAAAAATTGATGCTGAAGCAATTGCCAGAGAGCTGGGAGAAAGAGGAGAGTTATGATCATAAAAACTAAGGAAGTATTGAGGAGTTGAGAGATCAGGATAGCAAAAGAGTTATTATAAGAGCAGTTTCAATAACGTGCAGAACATGGGATGCAGAATAGAACTGGAACTTGAGGCAATATTGTTAATTGCTTTTCAATATAAATTTAGAGGCATGGGAAAGACAGGAAATGGGGCAGCTCTTACTGTGGCCGGTTATGTCAAAAGTTGAACTTTGAGCATGGGAGACCAGAGCAACCATTTTTCTTCATACCAGTATCCACATATTCATTCCATTGGGCATTGTGCATGTAACTTAGGGGCAGAAAAGATCAATTACTGGCAATAAAGTGCCCGGCTTCTTGGTTCCTCCAGTTTTTCACTGTCCTTTCCTGCCCCTGGCAGTGGCCAGCAGCTTGACTTGATCTTTCTGCTGCACAGTTCTGCTGCAGAGCTCTTCTGAGGAAAGTTTCAAGTTTTGTTCCAAATGTTTAACAACTGACCTCAGTGAAATCATCAGCATTGATTATACTTCATACCATCATGTAAAGCCATTCAGAAGATACTATTCAATGCTTTTTTCCCTAGTTCACCTTCACTGAGTACAACAAACACCAGATCATCAGGTGGGATTGTGTGATCAGTCATCATACACTTTTCAAAATGCATTCCCAACTGGGCACTCATGCCTAGCAAGTAAGTGCTCCTCTCAGACATATTGTTATGTGAATCATGTATCCACTATTGGTTTCAGGTCTTATATTCATTGCAAGAAATGCCTTTAAATGAACTTATCTTGCAAATGCTGCTCATTCCTTGCCTAGCAGTAGAGAATAACTTCCTGTGCCACTTGCTCCTTTGAGCTGTCAGGCCCTGGAGGTTGTCTGCCTGGAGCACCCCATCCTGTAAAGTTCTATGGTTCCAGTTCATTTCATAGTTCATGTCAAGCTTCTGTGTTTCTCCATCTCTATATGTAATCTGCCTAATGATTCAGCCCCCTCATTTCCCTCAGAACTCTGCATAATAGAAGACTTGTTAGAATATAATAGGAGATTCTAGCTAGCGTAACTCAGATGTCCATACGTGTGAGGATACGGGAGTAGATTTGCTGCTCCTGGCAGCAGTTTGGTCCCACCCCCTCTGGCCCTGCACCTGCCTCCTGTAGCAGCCGGGGGCTTGCTGCTAGTAGCCCTACTGGCAGATCAGGGCTGGGGGCTGGGACCTGCCCCCCACCACACCTCTTTCCAAGCCCTGTGCCTCATTTGTCTGATTGGGGCATCAGGCTGAGACCTGCCTCTGACCGGGACAGTTCCTGGCCAGCCCTGGGCTAAGTGGGGAAGTCAGCATGTGCACCTTGGAGCTGGCTGGGGACTGTCTGAAACAGAACAGTCCCCAGCCACTTCCAGGATTCATGTGCAGCCTTCCATCTGCAGCCTGGGCCTGGCCAGGAACAGTCTCTGTCAGGGGCAGGTCCCAGCCAGTTCTCCTATTCCCCACCTCTGCTTCATGATCATGGAACAGGGGCTAGGAACTTCCTGCTGCAGGGGCAGGGAGATATTGTCCCTACCTGGGCTCCAGTGCTGGAACCCATCCTGGCAGCAGGCAGCTCCTGGGGGCAGGGAGCAATCTCTTGCCCTCTGCTGCATGAACGATGCATGCCCCCCGAGGCTGGGAGGGCAAGGCAACTGCCCGCAGGTGGCAGCGGTGGTGTCGGTGGTGGGGGCATGGTGGTGGTGAGCGGGGACTGCCCACAGGTGAACACAGCAGTCTCAGCATGGGGGGCGTGGCAAGCAGCAGATGGCAAGTAGGGGCCACCCACCATTGCCAGCGGCTGCACTGGCAGCAACGCAGGGGGTGGCCACCACCCACAGAAGCTGGCGGCAGCTTCAACAATGGCCAATCTCAGGGGGAGCACGTACATACAGGTATATACAAGGTAGCAAATTTACTCACAATTAGAGCAAATTACTATACCATAAGTGTTTAAACATGTAGACGGTGATGCTTACTGCACAGTAATTTGTGCTAGTCTCAAGTAAACCGTCTCCTGTAGATGTGCCCACTATCTCTTACCCATTTCTGTTTTAGCTTGTAAATTCATTCTAAATTTGTTCTTAACTGTTGGCTCAGAGAACTTGCACTTCTTCAATATTCAAAAACCTTCCTCAAACTTTCCAGTTTGGAAGCTTTTCCAGCAAATTTCTAAATAAATGATTTTCCTTCCCCCATGTAGAAAATGACTTGATACGTGAGCTTTTCCTTTACTAAAATTCCCCACTTTTTAAAACCAGTTAGCGATTTTAGGAATGTTGCTCCTCTTCCAGGCTTTTGTATCCGTAATTCCTGCAACCACTAGATGACTGATCCCTACATCCCTTATGTTGCAAAGTTTTCAGAAAGAGTCAATAAGAACATTAAGAGCATCTATACACGTGCTCCTGGGTGATGGGGGGAGGGGCACTTTAATTAGAATGGCTCAGAGCATTCTAATTAAAGTGCCTGCAGCACTATGTATATTCAGCATCCCGTGCTTCAAAATGGCAGTGCAGGTACTTTAACTAAAGCTCATTTTATGAGCTTTAGTTAAAGCACCCCTGCCGCTATTCTGAAACATGGGAATGCTGAATATGCATGACGTAGAGGGTGCTGGAGCATGCTAATTAGCACACTCCAGGAGACTCACAGCAGACTCAATTAACTGAGTCTGCTCCAACGCATGCTAATTAGCACACATTGGAGCAGATCTCTTGTATAAGTGCCCTATGGGGTTATCTGATAGCTAGCATCCTGTTCCTTTACCATTTTCTTTACCATCTTGTCATTTTTTTTCCAGAATAGTTTGATTCTGGGACATGTCCACCAAATATGATGGAATCCTTCCACACTCCCTCCAACACTCGCTCATTACTGCATCACTTATATGCTTAATTTTAATTGTGTCTTCTTTTCTACCTGAGCACATCCCCCTCTAGTGCCTAGTAGGGCTTTACTAGCAAAGGCTACAGGCTGCTGCTTTAACATCACTATTGCTCCTAGGCCATCTCCTGAGACATCACACTGTAAGATGTAAGTGTCTCATAAGGTATTAGGACTGGTGCCTGACTTTGAGTTTTTCTTTATTCTATGAAATGCCTGTTTTTTGTCTGTGGTCATTCCAATCTGCTTCATTGTTTGCTATACCTCTCAATGACTTGAAGACTTTTAGTGGGTACATCTGAATCTGTACAGGTCCTGACTAAACACCCTTCACATCTTTTGGTCTGGACATTTCTTCATAGCTTCATTTTCTTAGGTTTCTTCTTGGAATCCATCAGAGGTTAACAGATACCAAATTTAGAGGATCTCAGCTCCAAATTCTCTAAATTCAACATAATATTCCACTCCTAACACCTGTTTAATGCTTTCTGGGCACATCTACCTGTGAAATTAATTTGATGCAATAAACTTTGGTGCAGTTTGCACTGGAATTTATTGCTCCTGGGCACAGCATTTACACATGTACCCAGAACTGTAGCACATTGAGACAGGGCAGCAGAACGCCAGCTGGCAAGGAGCCTGGGGGTCTGGCTGGGGCATGAGAGTGCTCCCATGTGCCCCAGCCAGCCCCAGAAACCACCTACATGTGTGTTACAGCACGCTAAATAACTCTGCTGTAGAATAATACTTGTGTTCGTTAATACTGTCCTATGGTGGAGTGAATTTGTTTATTTCAGCCTAATAACACTGCTCGTGTAAACAGTGACACTTTAGGGCAGAGCTAATTAGGCAACTCTGAAGTAAACATCTCATGTAGATGCACCCACTGTAATTTAATATCATGGTCCTTCCTGGATTTCCTCTTCCTTGTAAAGTTTCCTCCTTGTTCAACAATAAGAACATCACCAACTACAGTCTGGGATATCCCACTAACATTTGGTTTAAATTACACTGGGCATCTATGAAGTTCGGTTAATGCTCAAAGGGCATTTTTACACATGTTCCAGGATGTGGTGCCGGGTACTTTAATTAGTGAGCTGTGCTAATTAAAAGCATCTGTGCATCATGTGCATCAGTGTCCTGGCACTGAAAAAATGGTGGCAGGTTGCTTTGAACTAAAATTCATTGACTGTGTTTTATTTAAAAAAACCCACCACCATTTTTCAGTGTGGGGACACACAGGAATGCTGATATACACAATGTGGAAGGCTGCTGGAACATGTCAATTTCCACGCTCCAGCAGACTCAATTAATCGAGCCTACTTCGACACTTTGGATTTCCAGCACATCAGAGCAGACTCCTCATGAGTCTCCAGGAGCCCAAAGTCATTTATATCCCCAGCAGTAACTGCTGAAAGGTATGCTAGAGATTGTCAGATGTTATCAGATTTGCCCATCACTTTGGGGTGCACTCATTTATTAGGGATACATTTCTAGGGTCTTTGTAATTCTATCAATATGCTGTCTGTGTTACTTGCGTTTCTTTACAGAGCTGTATATCCCCCTTCTGCAAGTCCTCACCTCCAAAGGAGCTATCTTGCAGGACTCAGTTTCAATGGGGCTGGGTTCCTCCAGCCACCAAATCAGTCATACACACACAAACGCACACAGATTAACGTGACATGCCTGACCCGGCTGAGTTGATCAGCATGGACAGGCTGACACCCTCATATGCCAAGAATCAGTGCATCAGAACAACAATAAACTGCAGTCAGACAGAAGCACACAGGTAAACAGAATACTTCTGAATCCGGCTCAGTGTCCAGCTGACACCTTCATGGGCCAGCATTCAGCTCATTAGGGCATGTCTGAGCCAAACTGGGTCAATCAGCCTGTACAAGCTGATCCCCTTATGTGTTTCAAACTCAGCACGTCCCAATCTTTTAGCCTCTTGATGAGCAGACCCCACAGCATTTTTGGGCTTCACAGGGATCTTTAGCTTAGGTAAAAGAAGCATTGCTGCAGAGCAAGTGGGGAAGGAGAAGTAGAGAAGGAAAAATATACCCAGGTACTACCAGTTTTACTATAAAAGTTATTTATTGCTAAGTATATGAAATATATAATGGTACTAGTAGTAATAGACTTGCAAAGGAAAAACAAACACAAACAGTTACAATACTACCCTGGTTTCACTAAGTATTTGGGAAACTTAGCTCAAACTTAACTAATACAGGTCAGGTTCAGAAATCTATGCCTAGAGAGAAAAGAGAAAAGAGAGAGAGAGTGACAGCTGGGATCTCACCAGTCCAAGGCACTCGGGTTCCAATGCTGACAGGTAAAGTTCTTAGCACAATCCTTGAAGGGAAATGATCTGTTTCTTCCAACTTCTTAGGAACAACAGCGGATGGTGTCAAAGAGATTTTTCCTCTTGAAGCACACACTTTGCTACTTTTTTTTACAGATTTTTATACCCTCAGTTCAGCTTCTTCAAAGCATTTTTTTAATAGTGTAAATAATTGTCTTTTCTATTGACAATGGGTTATCTGTTTTGGAACATACTGATTAACAACTTGGAAAAACATAAGTTTTTAAGGAGTAACCAGACACTTAGGAGACAGCTTGAAATTCCTGTGGATAGCAGATATACTGATGAGATTTATTGTTTCTTCGGAAACCATAGATAGCTTGCGGCATCAGGATTTTGGATTTTTACCCATTGTGAATAAACCTCAGCTTAGCATGACTTTTCCAGATCTTACTGTAGTCTTTTAACAGACTTAAGGCAATTATTGGAGTGTTCATAAACTTTTGTGAGGAGGACTTCCACCAGTCATCCTTGGAAAAGTATAACAACATTTGTGGTCAGGGCTCCAATGGGTTGGATGCTGTGATGAACCCTTTACCATTGTTCAAATGTTGCCCATACCCCTTCTGACTCAGTCTCTTGCCTTAGAATTCCCTAACCTGGTGACTGAGTTTTAGTCAATCAAGTTTAAATAGGCCTCCCATAGTGGGACCAGGGAATGTACGGCCCCAGATGCCTATTAAACTTTACTTCTGCTTAGTTCTGGTTAGATGAGGTGGGGGTGTGGTTGGGAAAGGTCCTTTGTAAATCCAGATTAGAACTGGTCTGATAAATGCTGAGCTGTGTGTGTGTAAATGTGGGTTGATTAGCATTTGGAGTACAGATTCCCCATCATGCAGTGCTCCCCTGCTTCTCTGATCCCAAAATTCACTGCGGTCTTTGCTTTGGGCTTTCTGTTCTCCATCTCCCATGTAAATGAATTGTCATCTGGTTCCATCTCGGATGCAAATGAGACCTAGGGTAATTGTTTCACTTACCTGGATGGCTTTAGGTGCATCTCCCACTGCATCTTCATTGTCTTTCATAATCAATTTTTATTTAGGTGGGGGGGAGGGTGGAATTCTTTGTGAGTCAGACAGGCTGCGTCTTGTCCCACGGTTCTCCAATATCACAGAGCTGAGAGGTAACAAAGATGAATGGATGGCTCATCTAGCTCAGTATGGAGGGACCTATTCTTGACACTTCAAATAGTTAAAGCGTTTAGAACAAGTAGTAACTTGGTAATATGTAGTGAACTTTTTTCAATTCTCTGTTCAGTAGTTCTAAACCAATACATATCTCAGTTTACCTGAATCTTTCCCCATCTATACTAGGCTGATAAACTATGCTGTGTGAATTTCAGTAGGTGAAATGATGTCTTTTCTTTGCAAATCTGTCAATTTCTTCTTAGTGGGACCCTCAGAACTAATGTAACTATATTTTGATGGTGTCAGATGCTGCATATCTGCAGTCTATTCCCTCTTGTCCTTAAAGTAATGTCCTTACATTCTGTTAGTATGTGGGCCAGAGCCCATGATGACTATTCTTTCTTCTATTTCACATGGAGGATATCCTGGTGTGGTACTGTAATCAAATCCAAAGTTTGCATTGCTCTGCTGCTAAGCAGTTTCTGGTACTCTTGTGTATGAGCTATTATAAACACCAAACAAAAACATCTTGTGTTATAGCTTTGTTATCAGAAACCTACATTTGCCCTTTGACATCAGAAGGTTTCTGTTATACTTCTACAACACCACATTCTGTTCTCTAATATTTCTACTTTTTGGTCCTGCTGAGATTACATTGCAGCTGGCTCCATGGTCCAGCTGGAATCAACCTAGTCAATGATCTAATAGCACAGTTACAAAAAGGAGAGTTTGATGTCATGTTGCTAGCCTAAGAAAATCAGCAGCAACTAGAACAGGGCCATGTCTGAAATGTCTAAGTGAGATAGCTTGCCTTCCACATACTGACATTGTACCAGTTTGGTGATTTTTGTGTTGTATAGGTGGATAGCAGCTGCATTTTCTTTCTCTATTTGTAGTCATTATAATTTGATTTTACATGCACTCCCAGGTCTCTCTCCAGGATCATAATATACATGCTATAGGAGCAATAACACAGACTTTAGGAAAGACAGAAATTAAATTATTGCTTTCCAAACAATTTTATTTTCTGATGAAGGCTCTGTAGAGAAACCAGGCTTGACCCTGAGTGGTATGGTTCCCCAAATATTTTGAATTAAGAACAAATAGAAATATATGATGCCAGGAAAGTCAGTCAAAGACCTGGCATGATAAAAAATAGTATAGATAAAATAGTGTAGATATAGATATTGTAATAATATAAATAGTAAGACAGTATAGTTGAAATAGTATTGGGTATAAAGGTCTTGTAATGAGGTGCAGGTCTCAGGAGCTGGAACCTAGCTGCAGAGGGTTAAGGGGATAATAACCTACCTGTTTAAGAGCACTGGATCAGCTCATAGAGGTAATGATCTGGGCACAGAGGGACTTAAAAGCTCCCAGGAAAGGAAGCTGGGAGAGGAGAGAAGATTGATGCTTAGGGAGAAGAACAATGACTCTATCATTCCTCCAGGTCTGAAGGAAGACCAGGGGGTTGATTTTGTGGTTGTTCTTTGCACTTCTACTTGTAGTGTTTGCTGTGGTGAGAAGCTTTCTGTATAGATAACAAAGGTACTAGAACTAAGAATTGGTTTTATGAGGAAACTGGCTCCTGAGTCTTCCTAAGGTCAACCTGCTACAGGTGGTGGAGAATGTGGGTAGTTTAATCCCAACTCTACCCATGGAGACAGGAGCCATAATAAAATGGAAGAAGGGGCTGCAGAAGCAACGTCAGCTGTTTCAGCAGCTCTAACTCTAGCAACTGCAGCAGTTCCAGAGGGAGCAGCAGCAGCAACTAGCATTTCTAGAGGGAGCTTGTGGAGTCAAAGCAGACTCCTATCCAAGTTGGTGAGTTCCAGACTGCCATGAGGATAGAGGGTTCAGTCCTCACTAAGATGGGACCTGCAGATAACCCCAAGGCCTTGCTCACAACTTTGAAGCAGGTGGTGGAGATCTATCAGTGGCCTCAGGATTTGTGGATTGTCAGAGTGGCCCCGCCATTAACTGGAGAGGAACAAGCTAAGTAACTTGTGGGCTGATGTAGCCCAAGACTATAAGACACTCAAAGTGGCTGTGCTTGATTGGTTCAGCCTCACTGAGGAAGCCTATTGTGACAGGTTTAGATTAGAGACATGGGACCCAAAAATACAGGCCCAAGCCGTGGCCCCAAAACTAAAAGACTTATCCACCTACTGGCTCTACTCAGACTCGTGATCGGCTGGAGAGATCGTGGAACTTGTGACTCTGGGACAATTTTGTGTTATCCTCCCTGTAGAGACTTGGAAGTGGGTGTAGTGCCTAGGGAGGTGTGGCTACCCAGGGAGGTGTGTCCAGCTTGGAGTAAGGCACCCAGAAAGTGGAAGACTTCATGAGGATGGAGGTAGATTGCTGGGGAAGCCAGTAACTTTCTGACCTAAGGAAGCCAAGTCTCTGGGGAAGACCACATTAACCCCATTTCCACTAAGACCCCATCCTAGGGTAGGGCCCTGGAGTGACCCCTCCAGAGAAGTGAGCCATCTCTTGCATTCCCTGCAGCCCAGGAGGAGGAAGAGAGACTCAAATAACTTGTTTTTGGTGCAAGAAGAAAGGCCATTGATATTGGGATTGCCCACAGATAGATTGTTGGTACACTTATGCCTATGTTTCCAAGGTGAGGTGGGGAAGCCCATATTTGAGGGGATATATGTTTCTCATAAAGATTGGGGATGCCTTGATGGCTGGGCTCATAGACTCAGGCTCTGGACAGACTTTTTCCCAAGAATAATATGTGAATCCTGCAGACATCCTGGTTGGGGAACGTACATCTGTCACTTTTATTCATGGGGACTCCAGACCTTACCCCATAATACACCTGAGCCTGAATATTGGGGGGAAAGAGGGCCACGTGAGAGTCAGAGTGGCCTACCAGTTGGTTTACCCTGTGGTGGTGGGACAAAACCAGGGCTCAGTGAACAAGTTATTACAGTTAGCTTGAAGGATGGGAAAATCCCAAGCTGCCTCTAGTCCAGCAAAGCCATAGCTCAAGGACATATTTCCCTTTTCAGATGCTGAGCTCTTTGGTCCACAACCCAGATCATGCCAGGAGTGGTGGCAGGTCAGACAGGAAGCACTTGTAAGTCAGAAGAAGCACTCAGGAAAGGGGGTTGGAGTGCAGTACAATCTGGACCCCCTGCCAGATGATGCAGAAGGTCAGAGAACCTCTGAAATCCCCTGGGAGAGGGGACTGTTTCAGGAGGGGAAAGCTGGGATTTGGTGCAAGATCAGAGGGAGGACCCAATATACCTCCCTCTGTATGGATGATTGGGGCAGCCAGTGGGGGTCACAGTAGATGCAAACTTAGCCACCCAGGACCCCCATTTTGAGTTGCAAGAGGACCTCTTGATGTAGGTGTTCAAAGACAAGGCCACAGGGGCCTGGCAGTCCCAACTTCTAGTGCTGGAAGAGTACTTCAGATAGGTTTTAAAGCTGGCCCGTGATGTACTACTTTTGGGGGTGGGGGGCATCTGGGGATGGAAAATATGCTGGTAAGGTTTTTCTGGCCGGGGTGTACCAAGAAATCAAGGAGTATTGTGTATTCTACCCAAGTCCCAGCTGGTTGTCCCCAGTGTACTCATAATGCTCCACTAGTACTGCATCCAGTGGTCAGCATACCTTTTGAGTTGGAATAGTGTCACAGGATGGGGTCCCTAAGGATGGCCATGTTACCCCTGGGGCCCCTTGACTATGCCAATACAGCCCGCTGGGCACCCTCTATTCTCGCCCACCACATCTTGATGGATATATGATATAGGGAGGCTGCCTTCACATCCCATTGGACATGGTCTTAATGAATTTCCTCGACCCCGTGGGTTCCTGAACCCCTTGTGGCTCCTGTTCCAAAATAGATGTCACAGGACACTCCAGCCTTATGGGCTATATGTGTGGCTCCAACCGCCCCTTTACCACGTCCAAGCCTCACAGATGGTACTGGCGTTGTCTTGCCTAGGCCTCCTTATAATTCAGCCTCTTGTCCTCATTGGGCTCTCTGCAGCCCTGTCTCTGTGCCCCTCGATGCTAGGGTCTGTGCACCGCAAAGTGCTGCACCCTTTCTGGTGCCGGGGTCTGTGTCCACAAATGCTGTACCATCTTTGGCACCAGGGTCTGTGCCCCCCCAAATGCTGTGCTCTCTCTGGCACCAGGGTCCCCATGCTGCAGTGGGCCCCCAATAAGGCCTCTTCCTTCCCCAAATAGCCTCACCCAAACCACCAGCCTTATAAAATGGCAAACAAAACATAAGACCCTGGGCTATAACATATATACATAAAGTGTGCTTGGCCCCTTTACATTACCCAGAGCAGAACTTAGTTAGGCCTCTCCCCTTTGCTTGCTCTAGGAGGGCTCCTGCTTCGTTGGCCACCAGCAGAGAACTGACTTCCCTAGTCACCGTCCTGGGGTTTATATGGGCCAAGGGCCCTGCCCCTTCTGGCCAGCTGACCAGCTGAAGGTGCAGACCAATTTCCTCATTAGCTAGCTGCCATAGCAACCTGTAACTGGGCTTCTGTCTGGCTCTTTGGGCTCTCCCCAAGCAGTTTCTGCTCCTCTTGGCCATCCTCTCAGCATCTCCACAAATGGGCACCTCAGAACTGTTATAGATCTTCCTCTTGGGTGGGAATTCCTAGGGAGGTTTTAACTGACTAGGGCATGGGTTTTAAGTCCAGGTTACTGCAAGAGGTTTGGGGCTTATGAAAGGTCCATTTGGTAAAAAGCCAATGTACTATCTCTAAACAGATGAATTGGTCAAGCGGTTTAATTGAACACTGAAGTGAATGTTGAGATATTTGTCTCAGCAGCAACGAGGAAAAGGACAAACTTGTCTTCTGTCTTTTCAGGGACTTGAGCACTTCAGAATAGAATTGCACTTAAGTGCCTAAGTCTGCTTATGCATCTATTAGGTGAAATAGAATCTGACCCAATAAGTCACTGAGGTCCTGGAACATGATTTCTCCCTTGGATGACAGAGCTGTTGTTTTGGTTGTGATAGTCAACATACCTGATACGGTTTTCATAACAACCCTGAACAAAAACACGATAGGATTAATCTTTCCTTCCTTTTAAAGAAATACCTCCTGGTCTTGGCAGAGCAGTTTTCTATCCCTATGCATACTTCTTATGAAGACAGAGACAAACAACAAGATTTAAAACTCTGGTCAGTTTTTACATTAAAAAATATCATGCATAATCTGTTTGGTGGAGGTCTTTGCCTCCAGAACAGTAAATAACATCTCCTGCAGCCTCTCTGTCTGTTAGGACATGGGCTGGAAGAGGATGAATTGCAAAGCCTAGCAAGGTCACTGCTATATTTCTTACCACTTTTGGCACTAATCCCCAAGATAAATATTTGTTTTCTGCCTTATGGTAAAATCTAATAAGAACAAACACACATTATGGATTCCCACACCGTGTAATGACTTCCTCATATCAGGGGTGGTCATGATGCCCCCTGGTGACCATTCAGCCCTTGCCACCTTGTCTCTTCTTGGGCACTCCCCTTTTTGCCCACCCCAGTTTGATCTTATCCTTTCTTATAAAAGGGATGCTGCCCCAGGGCTTCCCAAGCCTGATCTTATTCTTATGACCACAGGTGTTCATGATCATTGCCTTAAGGGCTCATTGCAAGGCTCCATCCATCCCTATACCATGCCCCATGCCTCACAGGTGTTATCGGTCACCAGCCCTTTTGGGTCATGGCCTCTCTGCCTGGGCTCTTTACTCACTTCAGCTAATCCTGGGTGTAGTTTCTAAGCTCACCTGCTTTCCCTGGGTGTTTCATTTATCATGGCTACTCCCAGGAGCAACCTCCCTGCCTGTATTCCCCACCTGGGCACTTTGCCTACCCAAGCTACTCCTAGGCACTGTGTCCCACCCTACCTAGCTTTGGCTTCTTCCTGGGCTTTGGGATATTGACACTGAACTCTGGGCTGCTTTTCTCTTCTTCTGCCCCTCATTGGGCTTCAGGGTACTGACCCCATGCTCTGGATTGCTTTGCCCTTCTTCCTCCCCTTTCTGGGTTTTGGGGTGCTGGCCCTGAGCTCTGGGCTGCTTTGCCAGTCCTTGTCCCTAGGCCTGTCTTTTTCAAGTCCTGCTGTCTTGCTGGGCTCCAGCCCTGCTCCCAGGCTTCTGACCATGTTTGTCCTGCCCCAGGCTTAGGCCTTCCTCCCTGCTCCCGAGTCACAGGCTCATCCACCCCTGTTCCCAGGCCTATCACTTCCAAGGCCTGCCTCTCTAGGCTATGGGCTCCCCCCGCTCCCCCCCTGGTTCCCAGCCCTGCCCTATTCCAAGGCTGTGTGCTGCTTACCCCAGTTCTGCTGTTCCCAGGAGCACTACTACAGCCCTGTTGTCAGGAGTTCCTCTCCCTGTGGATCTCAGAGCTAGGCTGCCTAACCAGCTCAGACCTGAGCTCAAGCTCAGCCCCCTTCTGGTCAGGTGACTTTCTAATCAGCCCCGGTACACCAGGAGGCTGTTTTTCAAGCAGTTTCTTTGCTCATAAAGTGACAGGCATGCCAATTGCCTTGTCACACCAAAATCAATCAGAAGAAATTCAACAAGGCCAAAAGAAAAGTCCTGCACTTGGGATGGAATAACTGCATGCATAAATGCAGACTAGGGAATGACTGACTAGGTTGCACTACTGCAGAGAAGGACCTGGAAGTTACAAACCTGAATATGAGGCAACGGTTGAAAAAAAAGCCAACATCATACTTGGTTATATCAACAAATCAAAGGAAATGATTATTCTACTCAATTTGTCAGTGGTGAGGGATCACCTGGAATAATATCTATAGGTTTAGTTTCAACACTTCAAGGAGGCTGCGATGTAGATGATTACACTGTTCAGGTGGGTGGCAAATTGGCTTAGGAGTTGTACACAGAGGGTGGTAGTGGATGGGTTGATACTGACCTGGAAAGATGTGGGCAGTGGAGCCCTGCAAGGCTCGGTCCTTGGACTGGTGCTGTTCAATGTTTTCACTGGTGATTTAGATGAGGGTGTGGAGAGCACCCTGTCCAAGTTCACAGATGATTCCAAATTATGAGGCCAAGTTCCACCAGAGCGGATCCAGGCGGGAACAATGGGCAAAGTGAAATAGGATGCAGTTCAACAAAGACAAGTGTAAAGGGCTGCACCTGGGCAAAAAGAGCCATCAACACACTTACAGGCGGGGGGATAACCTTTTCAGCAGCACAGCAGTGGAAAGGGATTTTGGAGCTAGAGCTGACTCCAAGATGAACATGAGTCATCAATGTGATGAAGTGATCAACAAAGCTAACCAGACTTTATCATGCATTAGCTGGTGCATGGTGAACAGGTCCAGGGAGGTGATGCTTCCCCTCTATGCAGCACTGGTCAGGCTGCAGTTGGAGTAGTGTGTCCAGTTTTGGGCACCACACTTCAAGAGGGATGCGGAGAATCTTGAAAGGGTTCAGAGGAGGGCCACTCATATGGTCAGAGGCCTGCAGGCAAGGCCCTACGAAGAGAGACTGAGGGACGTAAATCTCTTTAGCCTCCACAAGAGAAGGCTGAAAGGTGACCTTGTTGCTGCCTGTAAATTCATCAGGGGAGGGCAGCAGGGAATAGGAGATATTCTATTTACTAGGACACCCCCTGGAGTAACTAGAAACAATGGCCACAGATTGATGGAGAGCAGAATTAGATGGACATTAGAAAGAACTTCTTTGCAGTAAGGATTGCCAGAATTTGGAATAGGCTTCCAAAGGAGGTGGCACTCTCCCCTACCTTGGGGGTCTTCAGGAGGAGACCGGACAAGCACCTAGCTGGGGTTGTCTGACCCCAGTGCTCCTTTCTGCCCAGGGCAAGGGGTTGGGCTTGATGACCTACTAAGTTCCCTTCTGACCCTAACATCTATGAGTCTATGAGGATGTGGACAGATGGAAAGAGTCCAGTGGAAATCAACAAAATGATTAGAGGCCTGGGAACCATGACATGCTGAAAGTCTGAAATAATTTGCGTTATTTAGTCTAGAGAAGAGAATACTGAGATGGGATTTAATAGCAGTTTTCAAATATATGAAGCATGATTACAAAGAGGATGGAGACAGGCATTTCTCTGTGGCTGTAGGGGACAGAACTAGGAGCAATGGTCTCAAGCTTCAGCAGGGGAACTTAGGTTGGAAATTAGGAGGAACTTGCTGACCAGGAGTGTATTCAAACATTGGAACAGGCTACCTCTAGAAATTTTGGTAACTTCATCCCTGGAAGTTTCCAAGAGGGAGGCTAGGGAGACTAGGATGTTTCGGGGGGGGAGGGAGAAGGGGGTAGAGAGGAGGGGTGATTCTGTCTTGAGCAGGGAGTTGGACTACATGACCTCATGAGGTCCCTTTCAGCCTCATTTTCATATGATCCTATGAATGCCAACTGCAACTGCAACGGCAATGGATGTTCTAAACCAGTGGTGCTCAACCTTTTTGCCTGGTGGGCCAGATGGGCAATGCCTGATCTTGCTGTGGGATGGCCAGAGAGAAAATAACAGGGCAGCCTAACCTTCATTCAGTTGTGCAGTGGAAGAGGGCTTGGTTTGGCCCCAGCCTGGCCAGGCAGTGGGAAGGGAGCATGGGCTGGCCCCTCAAGGAGGTGGAGAGGGAGTGTGGCTCAACCCAGAACCAACCTTGCAGGGGGAGTGAGCATTGCTCAGCCTTGCAGGAGGAAGGGGGCATGGCCCAGCCTCAGTTTGCCCATGCCAGGGGAAGGTCATAGTCCAGCTCTGCTCAGCCCCATGGGGCTTTGAATTTTGGCAGTGAGGAAGGGTGGAAATATGACCATTGCTCCCATGCTGCCAAATTTCCCAACTTGTAGGGAGCCCTGAAGGCTAAATTACAAGGCTCCATGGGCTGCATTTGGTCTGTGGGCTGGAGATTAAGCACCCTGTCCTAAAGAGGCAAAAGATTTAAAACTTGGCCAGGGCACTAAGCACTAACAGCACTGTCAGCAACCTAAATGGAATGAGATTATGAAAATGCTTACTCAAGAAAGGTATGATACTTTATAAATAGCAAGGACAGCCATATTACAGCAAATTGCTATGAATTCTTCACTAACTTATCAGTGACTCCTAATACCTCTTTGATCCTGGGAAGGTCTGAGGAGCTCCTGGAAGATGCTGAGCTCCCTCAACTCACTCTTCTTTAATCATTCTCTTCAGTGAGCATTTAGTGCTTTCAACAGTTCCCAGGAAGTTTCCTAGCTTTGTAAGCAATCACACTGAGCCCAGATGGCTACTTACCTGAAAGCGAATATACACATGCAATTAATGTGAACCAATAAGCTCTGGAGTTTATTGCCACTTGAATGTTTGCCTGAGACTGCAGCACATTGAGCTGGGGTGGAGCAGTCCCAGCTGCCAGGGGATCCAGAGGGGCTGTTCCCCCAGCTCAATGTGCTGTGGAGGGCCTGGCTGGGCACGAGGGTGCTTCAGCAGGGGGCTAGCTAGCAGGCAGCCCTTGCACTGGAGCACCCTTATGCCCCAGCCAGCTGGGGCAGTGTCTACACATGCACTGCTGTGGAGTTTTTTTACTCCGCAACAGGACAGTACTTGTATTTACAAAAGAGCTGCTCTAATTAAAGCATTGCCAGGTCTCCTGTATTAGCATCCCTGCACTTAAAAATGGCAGCAGGGGTGCTTGGACTAAAACTCATTCATGAAACCAGGGGTGATGCATAGGGGGTGCACATGCACCCCCTAAGCATGGTGGTGCACCCCCTGCAAAAAGGCACCACCAGTACAGTGGGAGGCACCTGTGGGCAGCCACTGCTCACCACCCCACTGTCGACACTGCCAGCAGCATCTGTGGGCAGTCCATGATTGCCCCTGGCTGCTGCCAATGCTGCCAGTGGTGCCTGTGGGTGGTTGCACTCGTCACCCCACCCTGCTGCTGCTGACAGTGCTGACGGCATCTGTGGGAGCTCTGTGCTTACTGCCACCAGGCTCCCGCCATTGCCACCACACTCCTGCGGCCGCCATCACAGCCATGCCCCACCAGCCACCAGGGGCACATGCTGTTCATGCGCCAAACTTTAGTTCAAGTGTCCCTGCTGCCATTTTTAAGTGCGGGGATGCTGATACATGAGACACAAGAGGCTGCTGAAGCACAGCATTTGCAATGCTCCAGCAAACTCAATTCATTGAGTCTTCTCTGATGCACTGGAATTCCAGCACGTTGGAGCAGCCTCTGGACTTGTGTATAGGTGCTCTGGGATTACAGGTACTAAACTTAATGTGCTGTAATTATGGCACATTAATGAATGTTGGTGCGTCTGTCTGCCCACTATACGGCAGACACACGAATATAGTAGACATGCCCACTCTGCAGCAGATTATGGTAGATGTATTGATGGATGTCAACTTCAGCTGAATTCTCCCTCCTGTTGGACTTATGCCAGTATTTTCCAATTAACCACATCTTTCCGGTATGCAGATTTGACATCCAAAGAAATACATTCCTTCCTTCATTTATTATTCTTATTGACAAAACCTAGGGAGTATTAATACCAGTTACACAGCACTTTACATCTTCAAAGCACTTTACAAATATTGCTCCAAGTTATGAGAGGTCCTCTCCTCTCTAGTGACTAAGAAATACAAATCTTTAAATTCTTCAGTATTTTTCACTTATGTGATGCTCATTCTCATTATTTCTAGGATTTTGCTGTCTCTCTTAAATTAAGCTAAATGCTCCCTTATGAGTAACCCCTATATTGTCCCCAGTGATTTGAAAAAGGCAACAATATTTTATGAGTATGGGTTTTTTTGCTTAGGAAGAAGTGATAATGACTTTTCAGCTGCACACTTCAAGGGCTGCAGTTGAAAAAAAAGCCCATTAAATCAAGCAGAAATGTTCCCCACACTCCATTTGTTACACTCATCAACTCTAGTTTAAGTGTCTCAAGGAATGGGATTTCTGGTTTCTGCCATTTCCCTTGAACTGTTCCTCTGCAAAATAAACTGTACTGTTGCATGTCCATGATATACAGCCCAAAATCTGTTTTCCAGTTTTGTTCCATTGCTCCTTGTTACTGCTACACGCCCTTTATTACTCTGAGTTTTTCCTTTTCACTGTCATAAATTTGTTCTCTTCCCAAGTCTTTCCCACTCGACCTTAATCTTCTCTAAGTAAAGCTATTCATAATTAGCTTCTTACTCTTTTCTCATATTTAAACCCTTTCCACCCTTTCACCCTTTTGTGGCTCTGTATTTTCTGCAGTTTTCCTATGGTTCAGCTAATATTGTACCTACATCTGAATATAGTAGTCCTAGTGTGAACTCATTAAATTTATGTAGAAATTAACCATTACTGCTCTGTGCTGTTACTGTAATGCCTCTGCATATGGAGTCTGTAACTCAACTGACTTGTATTTTCTGCCATTAGACATATTCTGAAGCTCATTGCAGTCAGTGGAAAATTCCCATTTACATCAGTGAGCTTTGGATCAGTCCTGTATTGTATTACAGATATCACATCTAATTTGTTCTCCCTCATTTTCCCTAGATCTTTCTAATCACTATTACTTTTTTTTGAGCTTTCCCTTCTAGTAAAATCTGTCACCTACATTTTTCCCTAATACATATTTTATTCAGCATTGCTCCACCTTGAATCTTCTTATTCTTTTTGGCCCATTTTTTAGTTTCTTCTAAATTAAATTTGCTTTTAGGTGCTTTTGCAACTCTCTCAATTATATTACCACTTGCAAATTTCACTTAAGTGCTCTTTACTTTCCCTTTGAGATCATTGAAGACTATGGTGATGAAGATCAGTCCTTGAACAGATTTACGTAGCATCCTAGTTGTTATTAGCCTACAGTACAGAATATGATGTTTATGGTTACTCTTTATAAACTTTTTGACAATCCTTGAGCTTTTAATACAAAGAGGGGAAAATAGAGAATTGTTAGGTCTGCTGGTAAATGTGCGGCTTGCAGAATCTTATGTCCTGCAGTAATTTTAATAGAAAATTCAATGACATATATTGGAAGTCAGTGAAAGCTACAGTATGAGAAGCTAAAACTCACTGATAAAAAGCAATCAAGAAAGAAAACCAAAGTAATAAACTTTAGTGATCCAAAAGTGAACGCAATTATCTGTGTATTTTAATTTCTTTTTTCAATCCAGCATATTCTAAAACAATAGGGGCCAATCTTTTTGGCAGGGGTGCAACAATTTAACCCCACACCTTCCTTGATCCCGTTCCCATACCACATCTGCTGTTCTGCTTTCTATTTCCTGCCCTATACTCCCTGTCTGATTTCATACTCCACTATCTACTCCATGCCTTATCTGCCATTGTGCTGCCCATCACCTCTCCAATTAAAGTATACCACACACAACTCATCCAGAATAAAAATAAATAAAAATAAATAAAATAAAATTATTACTTCTTGGTGGAATGAACACTTCCTGGAAATAGTGAATGAATGAGATTTGTTGCTCTTTTAAACTTTTTCTTTTAAGTCTAGCATTATCATTTTTTTCCAACTATTGTACCTTTTTATTACTTGGAGTTATAATTCCCAGACTCTTCCTTGTTTTCAGCCAAATTCACCTTGTGGAAAGAAGCGGAATGGCCAGAACACCTATGCAGCTTGTTACCTTTCAAAATAAAAGTTCTTCATTAGAACACATTTGATTTGTTTCCAGTTGGCAGCATTTGCTGTATGCTGGAAATGATGTGCCCTGCTCAGATGCACTGGCACTGTACAAAGCACTGCTCATCTCAAAGTAAATCTTTTTTTTCCTTTACAGGGTTCAGAAAAGTATGTTTAAGCATTGCCAATTCGTTTATTCTGTGCAAGAGTTGGTGCTTAGGATCATAGAAATGTAAGGTTGGAAGGGTTCCAGCAAAGGCAGGATCCAGGTACCCCTGTGACTGATACTTGTCTAACTTCATGAACTGCTAGTGACAACTTCTCTAGGTAGCCTGTTCCACGGCTGATTGTTGAAAGCCTTTTCCCTAATGTCTAACTTCAATCCTTTTTATTGCCACTTAAGGAGATGATATTTTTTTGCCTTTCCCTGATGGATGTGGTGAACAATTCACCATAGTTCTTATAATGACTTTTCATGTAATGCAGTACTATTGTATTTCTCTGCTTTAGTTTTCTCTTTTCTGAACACACCCAAATTTTCTCCAACCTTGCTTCCTAGGTCCTATTTACTAAACCTCTTGTCATTCTTACAGTGCTTCCAGGGTCTGGCCAGTTTGCTGACATCTTTTTTAAAGTGTGTTGCCTAAAACCAGAGGTTGCCTTAGCACTGGTAGGGCCGAATTATCATTCCATGTCTCATACTTGAATACATCCCAGAAAGTGATATGACTTTTTTTTTTTTGCAACAGCCTCACATTACTTTCTCATTTAGTTTGGGATCCACCTCCAGGGTCTTTTCAGGCTAACCAAATACTATCCAGTTTGTAGTTGTGCAGTTGATTTTTCCCTGATGGCATTTTGTGCTTGTCTTTTCTAAAAATCAGCCATCATCTTGTTGATTTTTATTGATCATATTGTTGACCATTTATCTGATTTGGGATCACTTATACAATTTATTGACATCATCTTGAATCATCCTGAATTACGATCCCAAAAGAATTGCAACCCATCCCAGTGTGGTGCTTTACTCAGGTTTTGTAAGCATATTCTCTGTTCATCATCCAAGTTATCAATAAAAACATTGACAGAACAGGAACAAGGACAAACCCTTGCAGAGCCCCACTTTAAATGCTATGGTTCTATAAGGAGCCACTAATAAATACTTATTATATACAATTACTAGTTGTGTGCCCACCTTTCTTCTATACCTTGTTTTTTGATCTTCTTATCCTTTTACATGCTTATAAATTGATGGTTTAATTGTTTGTTCTCATATCTTTTGGGGTATCAAAGTTCGATTGATTGTTCTACAATCCCCAGAGACCTCCTTTTTACCCTCTTTGCCCTTCTTTAATCCTCTGGGACCTCTCCCCACTTCAGAGAGATTTCAAAGATAATTGCTTATGGTTCATAGATTGCTTTAGCTAGTTTCTTAAGTATTTTAGGGTGAATTTCATCAGGCCCTGATGAATTGAGTACATCTAACAGCTACATTTTCTTTAACCTATTCTTTCCTTAGCCTAGCCTAAAAAAATTAGGTATCTGGTCACAGTTAACCTAATTTGTGAAGACTGAAGGTATAGAAGGCACTGAGCATTTCAGTCTTCTTTACATTGTCCATTATTTGCTCTTCTCTCCTAATAAGTAAGGGCCTATGCTTTCCTTTGTCTTCCTCTCATTTCTAATGTATTGATAGAGCATGTTGTAGTTACCTTTTATACACCTTACTATTTGTAAATCATTTTGAATCTTAGTCATTTTGATTTTATCTTCACATGCACTCCTTTAGACAGATGCTTAATCACAGGACCTAAATTTGCACTTTTACATTCCTTTCTGGTAGTCAGGTCTTCAGAGAGTTCCTCTTGCAGCCGTAATGGTCTCCTATTATGCTTATCTTCCTCTGCGTTGGGATAGTTTGTTCTTGTGTCTTTAACATAGTCTCTGAACAAGTGCCAGAATACTTGTTTTCCCTTACCCTTATATTGCTTCTCAAGAGCCCCAAGTTTGTTGAAGTATGTTTCTTTGGTGGACATTCTGCTGCTCTTACTCCTTCCATTCATTAGGATGATAAACTCTCTTGTTACAGGGTCTCTTTCACCAAATCACTTTCCACCTTTCAGTCTTCAGTCAGTTTCTCCTTATTAGTCAGATCAAGTCTGAATTAGCTAGTTGCCTTATAACTTTCTCAGCTTCTAAAACGAAATGTTTTCCCAAGAACATGATGCATTGTGTGCTTCCTGCCTTATTACTTTTCCAAAAGATATTCCGGATTTATCCGTGATTACAGCCAGGTCCTGTTGTTTGCTTGCTTGTCAGGCGTTCCAAAAGCAAACACAATTTAGCACACACAGTTCCTCCTTCTGGTTAGATGTTCTGTAATAGGTCCCTAACATCTTCTTACCCTTTTGCAATTTCAACCTAAGCTCGAGTTCTTGCATGATCATCAAATCAGTCTCTCCCTTTGTCCTGAAATTCAGAGCAATAACTTATGGTATTCTCAGCCATATCAGAAACAGGACCAATCTATTCTTGTGATGGAACAAATTAAAATTGGTGTTAGATGTTGCAGTTCTTTTACATTAGACATATACAGGGTAGATTTTTTTTTAAATGAAGTAAAACTCCCTTCATCAAAATAACCCAAACAAATAAAAACTAAATTGCTACTTGTACTCTTTCTTTTATTGTTGTCTTACACATTGCAATGCCATGTACAAGCTCCACAGACTTTTTGTAACATTTCTGTACATCAATAACATTTATGCTAACATAAGGCAATTTCATGGTACACAGTATTTCAACAGCATGCTAATTTGTACCTCTTCTTTATAGCCACTAGGAGCAGCACATAAGGATTAATACAGAAATCAGGATACTCTTTTTAAAAACACCTTACACTGGAGAAGCCAAAATGCAGAAATTAGGAAGAGCTACTATGGGCTTTATGTAGTATTATAGTACACCCCCGTAACGTGCAGTATTGTGATAGATCCCAATAACATGCACCCAATAGAACTGTGCAGAAAAGGCAATTTCCATTTCTCAGAGGATTTGGTGGTTTCAAATTTGTTTTCATTCCAGCTAGGGCTGAAAGCTGAACATTTCAATTTTCTAAAAAAAGAAAGTTAAGTAAAAAATTAGGTGACTGGCACATTTTGTATTCCTAAGTGTTTCATTTTTGATTTCCACTCTTTAAATGCTACATCGTTTTATAATACATAATGTAACAGAAAAAGAAAAAAATGAAATGGAAAGTCAGTTCAAAAGGAAAAAGCATAAAATTTAATTTAAAAATGTACTGTTTCAACATTTTCAAAACATTTTCCCTTTATTGCTTTTTCTTCTGGGGAGAAAATTTTGGGGGGGAGAGGAGATGCAACACAATTTTGCAAAGCAAAATATTGCAATTTTTGACAGAAAAATGGTTCTGTTGAGCTGTCTTACTAGTCTGCTTCACAATGGAATAGGCAGAGCAAGTGTCCTAAATGTCTGCTACTCTTACCTTCTCCCAGCACAAAGCCTGAGAGCAGCACTGAGGCGTGCGCTCAGGATATGTACTCTGGCTAACTGTAAAGCTCTAACATGCACTGAAGTGGGGGTAACTGGACCAGGTTTCATTTTCTGAAGTATCCCCTGGGTATCCAGGAAGGTAGGTATAGACAGGCCATTAGACACATGTAATTAATGATTCTTCCTAAATTAATGATTGAGACCAATTTCTGTCCAATTTCTGAGTGGTCTGGGCCCCAGGCCCCTGGCCACATATTGTTCAGACTGCTCAACCCCCAGGCTAAATCCACATGGGCTATATGCTGTGCCAGGAGCACCCTCCACCCATGGCACTATGCTCATATCCTAGCACCATGTGGGATCCCCAGGTGCCCCTGACTCATTGGCCATGGTCTCTCTCAACCCTGCAGGTCACACCATGCCACACCGCCCTTCCCTCCAGGGGCAGGGATAGGAAACAAAGGGAGCCTGGAGACTCCAGCAGCAGCAGCATGAGAGCAATGGGGAAGCAATGCCAAAACCAGGAACCCAGAGGTTAACGTCTCAGGGGACAGCTGCTGCCCACCAGTTAGACAGCCCTGATTTAGACTTATGATTCAGAGCTGCCATGTAAAGGGACATTTACACAACATGTCACTTCTAGTAGACCATTTATGGTAACCTGTGTAATCTTATCACCGTAGTTGCTGCTGCTCCCCTCAGCACCTTCTCGTAGTCATGAAGGTTCTGGTTCTAGATTGATATTGCTACCTGTGAGATCACTTACGTTTGCAAAATATCACCAAATCAAAGTTGTGCAATTATGCACCCACTTTGCGTACATTTTAGGGAGGGGCAAGAGATTCCCCACTAAGAAACCCTTTTCATGAATTACTGACCTGCCAAAAAGTGAGGTTCACAAAATTGGCTTAAATTCACCCACTATTTTTATCTAAAACAATGTCAAAATTGAGACATGTCAAATGGTTTCTTTCAACATTTCCATAATGTTTTGTTTTCAGGCATTTGTTGTAAATGCTAAGGATACAAAGGGCTAGCTTAACAATGCAACCAGAGGAGGAGGAGGAGGAGGTGGTGGTGGTGATGGTTACCTGCTGGTCTTGAAAGCACTTTAAAAAAAATGTCAATAAACTGAAGAGACCCTGGAAACACTGTAAGAATGACAAGAGGTTTAGCACGTTACGGGGGTGTACTATAATACTACATAAAGCCCATAGTAGCTCTTCCTAATTTCTGCATTTTGTGCATTATCACTTCTTCCTAAGCAAAAAAACCCATACTCATAAAATATTGTTGCCTTTTTCAAATCACTGGGGACAATATAGGGGTTACTCATAAGGGAGCATTGGCACTGTTCCACTTCGAACTTTTCACTTAACTATCCATTGAATCAGAGAGTAGTTAACACATTTCCCTGGGAAGGTGGGTAATGTGGGTTCAGTTCCTGAGGCAGAGAAGAGAACTGAACCTGGGTCTTGCGTATCCTGGGTGAGCACCACGAGTTATGATATATTGGCCACAAAGGCAAAATGGAAGGCAAGCAGGGGTGGGGAGGATGAATATGCTACTATTTCTTTGAATTCAGTCCTTTTATTCCAGCTGCTTATACATGTGGATCTTACTCTCAATGCCAGAAAGCACCCCAAAATGATATTTTCCACATTGACCAGGTACAGACATTCAAAATGCCTGAGCTGGAAGTGATCTAAGTTTTGTGCTTTACTCTAAGCACCCTAGGTTAAGTTGGAAGTAAACAGAACTAATGTTCAACCTTTGGTGGGGTGACATGCTGACTGCCCGCGCTGGCCAAGGCCAGGAGGTTGGGGGCACTCTCACACACCTCCCAGTGTGCCCCACAGGCTCCCTGGGTTGCTGGAGATTCCTGAGTGCAGCCGAATGGCTAAGCCATCCCAGATTGGCTGGCAGGGATGGACAACCCCCCCGTTCCCCCTGCCGTGTCACCATAGACTCTCCCCTGTGCTCAGGCCTAGGCTTCCAGAAGACCCCTTGAGTAAGTGCCTTCTGTTATGACTTGCATGTGTCTCCATGTCCCTGGCTGCCTGCACCTTGCCATGGCATCTGGCTACACATGCCCAAGCAGGGAAACCCAAGAGCTGCAGCATGTCCTGCTTGTTGCTCTGTGTGACTCTCGCAGAAGGCTGCAGGACATCATGGCTGCTGGCAGATATTAAAAAACAAACAAACTGGGCTTTACGAGAAGAAGCAGTGTGTTACTTTGACCCAGCTCTGCAGCATCTATATAGATCCAGTGCTTCAGCAGGGCTTTTTTATGCTTTTAGCTATTAGATAAAAGTTCCAAAAAAGCCCAACCAAAGCGCCTGATTTATACAGATTGTCAGGCAAGCTGGGTACAAATAATGTGCTGCCTCATCTGAGCATGTGCTGGGCGTGGTGTGGGAGCGTGCCAAGTTTAAAATAAAGTGCCAATTTTTTTTTTAATGTCTGCGATCTCCCCATGTGTTCCTACTTGGACCTGATGTGGTGATGGGTCATGGTAGCACATGCCTTGATGCCCATGAGCCAGAAGTCAGCCATCCCATGTGGGGCCACCCACCACACCCTGTACTTACCAAGTGTCATGGACTGGTCCACCAACTTTAATATGGCTCATGAGGACAAGGCCACCCAGGACACCATGGTTGCCAGGGTGTTCTGGCACCATCTCCAGACTATTAAGTACTGGTATTGGGCCTGTGCCACCAGCACTGGCTGGTGGGAGTGGAGCATCTTGCCCACCTGAGATGACAAACAGTGCATCCAGACCTTCCATGTGTGCAGGACCACCTTCATGAATATTGTTGCCCAGTTGGTCTCCCACATCACATGCTAGGATGACAGCATGCGGGCATCCCTCACTCCAGATAAATGGGTGGCCATTGCTTTCATGAAGCTGACCACTTCCACAGTTACTATTACATTGCTAGCTGATTTGGCATGGCCAAGACTATGGCTAAAGAGGCTGTCTGGGTGGTGTGCCTGGTCATCTAAGACATCCTGGCCAACTGTTTTATCTGCCTCGTCAACCCACCAGAGGTGGTTGCTTGCTTCCACCACATGGGCTTTCCTAGCTGCATGGACAGTTGTGGATAGTAGGGGCTGTACACAGCACCCATATCCCTATTCACTGCCCACCCCAGGCTGTCCGTATGGCTACTTTTCCAACATCAACCACTGGGATGACTTCACCCACATCTTTTTGTCTGGGTGGGCACCTCCTATGATGCCTGTGTCTTCTGCAATTCCCCATTTCCTGGACTGATGGAGAGCAAATACTATGCTCCAGGGGTCCCAATTTCATCATCGTTGATGTCATCACCTCGCCTGCATTGTTGGCCTGGTTTACTCCTTCCTGCCCTGGCTGATAAAACCCTATGGGAGGAAGCTGGACTGCTGGAAGGAGCACTTCAACTACTGCCTGAGCAGGTGGTTCATGACTGGAGAACACCTTTAGCCACCTCAAGGTGCACATGCCTCAAGATAGAGAAGGAGAACCTGCCACAACTCATCACCACTTTCTCACAACATCTCTGAGACCAGGGGGTAGGTTTTCTATGAAGCCTTGGGAGAGGAAGCTCTGTGTGTAGACTGGACAGGGAAGCTTGAGGATATACAACACAAAGATGGGAAAGTCAGTGAGCTCCTTGCTGATGGTGGGAGCACTGGCCTCATACAGCAGCATACAGTCCTAATCCATGAAGTCCAGTCTGACTACCACCTCACCCTTGAGAACCAGGAGCCCTCCCTGGATGAGTAGGGCCAGAAGACTTTGAGACCCCATGCCTAATTCCAGACCTATAGGCCTAATACTCAAACATTTTTGCATCAACAGTACTCAATATCAAAAGGAATAAGAAAGACTTCTGCAAATATACCAAGAGTCAAAGTAGCAATAAATGGGAAAAATCAGTTCCCAAACTGATAGAAAAAAATGAAAAGAATCAATTTTTGATAATTTTAAATATTATTTTACAGTCATTCATATCTGAAAAGTATCAGCCACCTCTTCTGAGAATTGGGAAACCAGATTAACATGGACGGTATCTAAAGAAAAATAAGATATTTTGCAGTGTTGTTTTTCTAAATAAATTCCAGCAATTGACTTTTCATTAATGCTTGTTACCAGGTATTTTTCACCCAGAAAAATTAGAAGTGTTTTAGGATATTATACCTGATTAAGAATCATAGAATCATAGAGAAGTATGAGTGGAAGGGACCTCCATATGTCATTTAGTCCAATCCCCCTGCCTGAGGCAGGATCATCCCTATCTAAGCCATCCTATACAAATCCATTGCCTAACCACTTTGCAAAACTATAGTCAACGCTGACACAAAAACCATGACATAATACTGTAACCTGCCACAGATTAAGCAGGGGGACCATTGTGCCTAATATCCTGCTGCTGCAAAGGTTGTTAATATACACTTGAGAGATCCCAGGAAGAGAGCTATGCCCCCACTACAGAGGAAGGCAAAACTCCCCACAGTTCATACACCAACCTCACTAGGCTAAAATTCCTTCCTGACCCCCAGTATAGTGATTGCTTTGACCTTGAGTGGAAGGGCCAGACCCTCTAGCCAGGAACTTCTGGGTTTAAGTCCCAGCAGGAACTCTAGCACACCCCAGTCCCAATCCCCAGCCTTGGCTGCAGCCAGTACTGTTTAAAATAGAAACAGACAGAAAAAGATATATGTAGCAGCGGGAGGGGGGAGAAGTGGTGAGGAGGAAAAATTCTATCCTGGCCCCATGAGGTAATCAACAAGGCCAAGAAGCATGGGAAACATCCAGAGAAGAACAAAGGGATAGCTATGTCTCGGTCATCCCTGACAGAGTGCATGTCTAACCTCTTCCTGAACACATCCAGGGATGGAGAGTCCACAGCTTCCCTAGGCAGTCTGTTCCTTTGCTTCACTTTTTTTTTAACCAGTCAGGAAGTTTTTCTTGATATCCAGTCTAAACCTACTTCGCTGCAACTTCAAGCCATTGGTCTGTGTCCTACTCTCTGCAGTAAAAGTGAATAGGTATTTTCCCTCTTCTTTATGGAAGTCTTTCAAGCACTTGAAGAGTACTATCACATCACCTCTTAAGTGCCTTTTCTTAAAAAGTGCCTTTTCTGAAAGCTAAACGTGCGTATCTCCTTCAGCCTCTCCTCATATGACTTGCCTTCCAAGCTCTTTATCAGTTTTGTTGCCCACCTCTGGACCCTCTCTAATTTATAGTTTCATAGTAGTTTCATAGTAGCTGGGGTCAGGAGGGACCTGAACAGATCATCTAGCCTGACCCCCTGCCACAGGCAGGAATGAATGCTGGGTTCACAAGACCCCAGACAGGTGATCATCCAACCTCCTCTTGAATTTGACCAAAGTAGGGGCGAGAACCACTTCCCTGGGAAGGTGGTTCCAGATTTTGGCCACCCTGACTGTAAAATATTGCCTTCTGATCTCTAACCTAAACCTATGCTCCATCAGCTTATTACTATTGTTCCTCATCACCCCAGGTGGTGCTGGGGAGAAAAGGGCTCTACCTATTTGCTGTTGATCTCCCGTGATGAGTTTGTAGGCAGCCACCAGGTCCTTCCTCAGCTTCCTCTTGCTGAGGCTGAACAGGTTCAGGTCCCTCAGTCTCTCCTCACAGGGCATGTCCTGCTGCCCTCTCACCAAGCAGGTGACCCTCCTCTAAACCCTCTCCAGGCTGTCCACATCCCTCTTGAAGTGTGGCGCCCAGTACTGGACACGGTACTCCAACTGCGGCCTGACTAAAGTCGCATAGAGGGGGAGTATCACCTCTCTGGACCGGCTATAGGTGCATCTTTGGATGCATGACAAGGTATGGCTGGCCTTACTGGCTGCAGTCTGGCATTGGTAGCTCATGTTCATCTGGGAGCCAATAATGACTCCAAGATCCCGTTCCGCCTCTGTGCTTTCAAGAGGGGAACTCCCCAGCCTGTATGTATGCTGTGGATTCCTTCTCCCAAGGTGCATCACCCTGCATTAGTCTACGTTGAATCCCATCCTATTCTCATCTGCCCACTTTTGTAGTCTGACTAAATCTATTTGCAGCCTCTCTCTCCCCTTAAATGTGCCCACCTCGCCCCACATCTTAGTGTCATCAGCAAACTTGGACAGCATACTTTCCACCCCCTTGTCCAAGTCAGTGATGAAGATGTTAAACAGTGTGGGCCCGAGGACTGAGCCCTGGGGTACCCCACTACTCGCATCTTGCCAGGTTGAGTACAACCCGTCCACCACTACTCTCTGGGTGCGCCCCATCAGCCAGTTTTTTACCCATCTAACTGTGTATGCATCAATGCCACAGTCACTTAATTTATTAATGAGAACAGGGTGAGAGACAGTGTCAAAGGCCTTCCTAAAGTCTAGAAAGATTACATCCACGGTGACACCATCATCCAAGGATTTAGTTACTTGGTCATAAAAGGCAATCAGGTTGGTCAGGCAGGACCTGCCTTCAATGAACCCGTGCTGATTGCCCCTGAGCATGATCTCCCCTGTTGGCCCCCCACAGATGTGCTCCTTGATGATTCTCTCCAAGATCTGCCTGAGCACCGAGGTGAGGCTTACAGGCCTATAGTTACTTGGGTCCTCCTTCCTCCCTTTCTTGAAAATTGGGACCACATTAGCCAGTTTCCAATCCCCCAGCACTTGGCCAGATGACCATGAATGCTCATATAGTCAAGCCAAGGGCTCCATGATGACCCCTGCCAGCTCTCTCAACACCGTTGGGTGGAGGGCATCTGGACCTGCAGGAGGGATCTGGAAAAACTTCTCCATGTCCTTTTTCTTTTTAAATATGAAGTTCAAAACTGCACACAATAGTCTCAATGACATCTAACCAATGCTGAGTAGAACATGCTGTGTCTTGCACCTAATGCTACTATTGATGCATTCCAAAACCACATTTGCCTTGTGTGCGGTTGCGTCACACTGCAGAGTCATATTAAGCCTGTGGTCCACCAAGACTCCCATATCCTTTTCCACAGAGCTGCCATCCAGCTAAGAGTCGCCCATTTTTTATTTGTGTTTTTTATTATTTTTCCCTGAGGTGTAGCACCTTGTATTTGTCAGTATTGAATATCATCCTATTGGCTCCAACCCAACTTTCCAATCGTTAAGATCCTTCTGAATTGCTGTCCCATCCTTCAGTGTGTTTGCAATCTTTCCCAGTTTCATGTTGTCTTCAGACTTGCTCAAGAAACTCTCAATTCCCGCTTCCAAATTATTGATAAACATAGTGAACAGCACTGAGCTCAGGACAGACCCTTGTGGGACTCCATTTAAAACCTCCTGCCATCCATTTATAAGTATCCTTTGCTTGTGGCTATTGAGCCAGTTATCTATCCACCTTATTTTAGTTTTTTCCAGCCCACATTTTTCCAATTCGTTTCTGAGAAGCTCATGAGGGACCTTATGAATACTCTATATCCACAGCATTCCCTCCATCCACCCAAATAGTTACTTTGTCAAAGAAGTTTGTTTCATATAAATAAAAGTCACTTCTAGCATGAAAACACGCTATTTATATCACATTTCTTTAATAATAATGTTATTTATTAATTTTGCTATTATTTATTACAATTTTCCTGTGTGACACGAAGCTAATCTTCAGAGCTATTAGTTAAAGAAAAACCTACCTAGACAGCATGTATTCATTCTAGGAGGTTTGTTTTAACATATGAATCAGAAAACACCATCTTTCCTTTATCACAGCACTCAAATCAGGAAAGGCACTTCAGCTATCCCTAATCTTCTCAAGATGACATCCACTCCTGTGCCTCTGGCCAGCACAGAGTCTTAATTTCCACTCAAGACTTATTGTGAGAAGTTCTGACCTTCTTCAATGGGTGGATTTCATCTTAAATTGTATCTTCTCACACAGCTTTGTTAACATAGCAGAAAACATGTTTCTGTTTTCATAGTCATAAAGGATGGAAACTCCAGGAAAATTTGAAAACTGTTAACACAGGAAGAACAAATGGCTCATGGAGCCATACTGATTTGTACCAGCTGATGATGTGGCTCAACATTTGGATTAATGCTCAGTATGGCCCACCATTGTGTTATTTCAGTTTCATGGCAATTAAACTCAATGGGCAAGTCCCCATGAGTGTGCATATGCAGGTGCACTACAGTGCTATGGACCTGGGTTCCTTTGCAGTGTACCAGAGTATGTGTGCAGGGGCACACCTTGGGACAAAGGGCAGCAACACAAATATGTGATGCTGCTTATTATCCCATGGGAAACGTGCCCCTGCACTTGCATGCTCATGGGGACGTGCCAAACTGGAATAATTGGAATGGCAGGGGTGTCAAACTGGATTAACTCCGCTGGCAAATGAGGCCATATATTTCAATCTGTATCTATGCTTCAATCATTATTTATTTTCTTTTAAATAAATCATGTTAAAATTTACTGTGTTCATAACTAGTCTTTCTAATGATGACCATGGCTAGTAAATCAGCTGGAACCTGATGAACATAGATGTATCTTGTTTCATTTCCCTTATCTGATTCTCTCAGGAAACTAGTCTGACTAAGCTTGTCATTACATTTTAACTGAGGAACTTGAACTGAGACTGCAGGTTATTTATATCATAACACTTGATATTCTATTAACCTCCACCACTAAAGTAATCTGGCAGTATTATAAGGATGCTAAGCAACTTTAGTTGGATCCCTTCCATCTTCTTGACTAATGCATTTGAGCACTGCAGTCTGAGGCTCTGAAACATGAAAAGACAGAATAATAATTCTGCCTTTGTAATTGTTACTCAGGGAAATACTGCAAAACATTTTTGCAAGTAGCTGCTGCAGTTTAAAAATGATTTGTACTGGCCACATTCTCACTGCTGTTCATTCTGCGCAGACGGTTAGGCAAGTGGAATTAACTTGCTCAAATACTGTTAGAGAATGTAATATACCCTCCTGTAGAAGACTAGCACAAGCACAACTTATGAACTTCTACTTATGAGCCTAAGCTTAACCTTGGTGGTGGGGTAGACTCTTTCATCTGGATCTCTGCAATGGGGATAAGTCCACACAGAAAACAAATTAATTTGTGCTGCCTTTAAATGTGCCGTTTCCAACCAAAATGAACATTGACAGTGCAGTATTCATAGATGTTGTTTGAATATTGTTGAACGTTCTGAACTCAAAGATATTGTTTCAGTCCCTTGACAAAGCCATAACTAGCAAGTTGGAAGCACTTTTTACTTCACTTTAAATATATAATTTCCCTTTCACTCAACAAAGCATAGTGATGCACATGATCAGTTCTAGTTAGCCAGCCACTTATTCATTAGCTGATATCCAGATTCTTGTTGGCAGTAAACATACAATGTACACATTTGCTCTAGGAGCTCCTCAAGACACGGGATCTTTCTGAACGTTTCCAAGAAACCATTTATCTGCTGAGGAGGAGAAAGAGAAAACACATGAAAGTACTAGAATGTATTTGCAGGACATGTGAAAGGCTTGTTTGATTACCTGGTACTTGCTAGTTTGTTTTCAGTAGGATCCATGTAAACACACTTGCCTGAAATTGTGTCATGGAATATAAGTGATGCACAAGACAGACAAAAGAGGGGTTAATACTGTACAGGTATTCCAATTTATTATTTCTTTTTTTATATAATTATTAATATTTATATATTGCATTCATAAGGCAGTAGCAATGAAGGGTTCATGTTCCAAGTGCAAGACTATGTACAAAAGCAGCAACAAGGGACTTGTTTGAATAACTCAGGTCTGGTAGCATGTCTCAGCCTTCCAGTTCCAAAAAAAGTGGTTCAGTCTTCATAAGCCACTCAGTCACTGCACTCGCTGCTGAAATAACCAATGAAGGGCTAGTTCTGACAGGACACGTGCAATGTTGTCATCAACCCCCCAGAACTCATTTTTTAAAGACAACTCATTAGTCATGGTAACATTTTTCTATATCTGAGCAAGGACACATTTGAACTGGGAACGAAAAGATTCAGCATACCATTGCCAGTGTTGAGTAGGGCTCTGCAAATGATCATCAGTTTAGAATTTGTTCACTGAAAAATGCAGCTTTGATTCACCCAAAATTCAAGTGACTTCAACCCGAATTTGATTTTTGATTTGACCAGGAGTTTTTCAAGCTAAGGCTCTGTTCACAAAGCCAGTGGAAGACAGCTGCTGCTGCTGCTCTTATTCCTTAGTCTAGGTACAGACATTCAAAGGGCATTTATACACATATTTTTTTATCCCATGGCATGCTGGAGATCTGCAGCTTTGGACACAAGCTGATGTGAACTGCGCTGCACCACGTGCAGTTGTATAAGTGGCAAAATGCAAATCAGCACACAGAAAACGGCAGTGGTGCACTTTTGAACCACAACACCTTCTATATGTTTTAGTTCAAAAGTGCGCCGCCACCATTTTCACAGTGCTGACACGCATTTCGCTGCTTATACAACTGCAAGCAATGCAGTGCTGGGAGCTTTTATGTGTAAAAATGCCCCAAAAGCCCAAGACAGAATCAATCTAAGTTATGCAATTTTCTACAAGCGGTGTAGTTTGAATCAGTAACGAACAAAACGCACATTCACCCTTTTGTTCTGGGGGGGGCAAATCTTAGACTGGGTTCTGCCACTTTTAAATCAGGCTGTGTGCGCTAAAGTTCTGTTCTGTAATGAGTACAGACCAGCTTCTGATCACTTATACCAGTAAAAGTATAATGTCTGTACCTGGCCTTATTGTCTATCCATTAGGTTTGCTTACCCCCTTGCTGAAGCAGAGGTAGGCTTTGAACTGAAGCCTCCCATTTTTCATGTGAACATTCAAACTATTGCACTATCAGATATTATCTGAAAGCCTCCAATTTTCTCCTATTCAAGCTGTTTTGTTTTGTTTAAAATACTTTAATATGTACTGCAGGACAGGCCAGATCCCAGGTGACCAATTTCCTACATGAATGTCCTAACTACTACCAGACTAAACCCTTTAAGTAGGTTCTCTCAATATCTTCTGTTGAAATTGTTCCCCTGTATGTTAAATACTTAACTAATCACAGGTACAGGAAGCCTAGATCCCTAACTACATGGATAATTAGTTAGACTAATTTGCTCAGTGAATATTTAATGAAGTAGAGTAGATGATAGTCTAGAAATTCTCCAGTCTAGAATATCTTTTACCGTCATGGGTAGAGAGTTCTTGTAGTCCATGGCAAGCTTTGGTTCAAATCCTCACTCTGAATCAGAAGGAGAGGGGATATGAATGCAAGTCTTCCACATCCTAATTATGGCTCCTAACCACCAAATATAAGGAGAACTCTGTGAATGTAGACTAAGTCTCTTTACAGTTACTAGAAATACCTTAAAACAAATAAAAATAAAATTGAGGTAAATTTTCTATTTGACACAAAATGAATTGTCTGGATTCATCCAGACTCTGAACATCTTTGGTTTCTTGATATCTCTTAAATGATTTGATTGAGATGAAATGATTTAGTTGTTATAGTTCCTTTTTTATATGGAATGTAATCAGGACAGAGTCCTTGACAGCTGTTCCCAGAATGCAGAAATGTGATTTAAAGTCAGAAGCTGAGCTGGCCTCTAAGGAATTCACACGTATAGAAAAAGCCAAAAATGATCACATATGAGGAGAGATAAAATGACTGAATAAGTGATGATGGTAATATATGTATTTTTAAATACATATGTTTAATACTTTAGCAGCTGCATGGAGCACTGCTCTTTTCTAAAATAAAAAGTCTCTGTATCTTCCATGGACCAGTCTGAGAAAGAGCTTTTCAATATACTGTTGATCAGCTGTCTCTTAACATAAATCAGAGTACAAATCACTACATGTATTACTAAGCGGTGGTTGAAAGCAAGTGACAAGGGCACATTGTTTGGACTTGATGTACTGTAGGTAGCTACCATTCATTTCAGTACCTAACCTGCACAGCAATCACATCTGTAACAGCTAGACCAGTTTCCTCACAACAAATGAACAGCGGAGGAAGAAAAGGATTTTTTCTTGCTGATTTCAGAGAACTTGTTAAACTACTAGATGCTTTAGTTCACCATTTAAAAAAAAATCATTTTAGCATTGTGAACAGACTAGGGATAGATGCAGAGGTGTGCAATTAAGATATCTTGAAGACTAGAATATCAGAGCTGGGAAGACAAGTGCAGTCCTGACATTTTCAAATATCACTCTTGGCTGCAGCAGCATGATCAGAGTGGTGTCATACTGAGAGTGGGATTTTGAGTGTCGGCTTACTCTGCTCCTGGTAAGTCCAAAGGAGTGTAAATATTGCATTTAATGGAAACAAAATTAGGTGAATATTGAACACTTTTGAAAAGCCTATCTTTAAATGTTTGACTGTGGTGCCTTCTCAGGAGCACCATGTGCCAATAGTTCCACTGACACGACATTTTTAGAGAATGCTTATTTTTACAGTTGTGACCATAAAACTGATTTAAAGAAACAGTGGCCTTCTAAAAGTAGCCAAATTTTAACAAAACCACAAATAAATACAAAAAGGAGGACTCAGATTCTTTGTGTGTGAGAGCTGTACTCACCTCTACTAAATTCATGCAGAAACACTCCCTTGTAAAAGAAGAGGTTTCTCGGGGGGGGCGTTTGCTTTGTTTTCATGTAACCATCTATTTCATGGCTATGTTCTTGCATCATGCTAACATGGTCTGAGCCTTACATAGCCCCTTTTTAGGCAAGAAACAGTCACTTAGAGAAGGTTGCAATTTAGGGGGTTGGCAGATGTAACAATTCAAAAGTTTCAAACACCTTATAAATGTTTTAAAGGGCCAGCTGCACACACAGGAAAGCCCTTTGAAATATTCAAAAAGTGACGGAGGCATTTCAAGACAGTACCTCTTAACAGGAAGTACTATTGGAGCATTTCATTTTTGGTTATATCTGCATGATGTTTCACTTTTGGTTGATGAGTACAGTGTTGTGTTGGGATTTGAGCAGGGTAGAAGAGGCTCACACTTAGGTGCCTACATCCACTTTAGGCACCTAATAGGTAAACTGAATCTGGGCCTAAATTGTGTTATTGTCTAGGCAGAGGCTATGGGCCTGATCCCGAGTTTCTATAAATAGGTGAAGCTCTAATTAAGCTGGAATAAGTATTGGTGAAGCTAGTATGTCTTGACTTTCATTTTTAATTTCATTAGAGCAGTTTATGCCAGCTGATGATCTGCCTTAGCTACCATTGCTATAATCTTGAATATATAACTTTTTAAACATTTTTTAAAATCAGCAATGACCTGAGAGTCCATTTGCACTCATAGTTTCATAGTTTCATAGTAGCTAGAGTCGGAAGGGACCTAGGTAGATCATCTAGTCCGACCCCCTGCCTTGGCAGGAAAGAGCCCCACTTCTCTTGGAAGTTGGTTCCAGACCCTAGCCGCCCTGACCGTGAAGTAGCGCCTCCTGATATCTAACCTAAACCTACCCTCTGCCATCTTC
>NW_017728943.1:123348340-123365616 GCF_001723895.1 Crocodylus porosus | reverse complement strand
CGAAGGAGGTTCACCAACCTGGAAGAGAACACACGCTTACCTTTAGGGGAAAGGTGGAGCCCATCCCATCCCAGCATGTCTCTCATCACGATGTGCCGGTCATGGCTGAGGAAGCCAAAGCCCGCCTCATTATAAGCTGTTTTAGGGCCTTGTTACACATTAATTTTGGACAGCTCCTGGAGCTCTTTCCCCCTGGATTATCTGTCTGTTAACACCTTGAAGTGACTTAAAGTAGTCATTATGTGGATCAAAGTTACAGTACTACAGGGCAGGATTATCTTTCATTTGCACAACCCAGCTCCATTAGCATGTAGCCACTCTCCACAGATGTGCAGCTCAAGTTGAAGTTTTCCAGTATCCCAGGATGCAGTGGCTCCTCTCCAATCCTCCTGTTCTATGGACTCTCACACCCCCGGCTGGCTAGTGGAACTGCAGCTTTTCTATTTCTGCAAGCCTCCAGCCCCCCAGCCCAGGAATGGCAGCCCAGGGCACTAGTACTGTAGCAAGTGGGGGCAAGCGGGGTGCCTCCGAAGTGGGGGTGAGGAAGTGGCACTCAGGATAAGCCCGCAGCGGCAGCCCATCCTTGCCCTGTGCACAGATTTGGGTGGTACCCCTCCACCCCCGCCTACTGTGCTTGTCCAGGGGTGCATGCAGTGGTAGGAGATGCCCTTCCCCTGTCCCCGTGCCTCTCCCAAATGAGCCACTTTAGTTCTGTCCCACGCCCCACCCCGGCTAGGCAATGCCTGTTGACGGGGCTTATCCTGTTTCAGTTAGCTGGCCAAAGCTTTAATTATTTCCTTGCAGTGTCCTGTGATTCCCTTTCTGTGACGCAATGGGAGACATCTAATCGGAAACGCAGGATGTCAGAAATTGGCTGTGCAATATTTTTGAGAATGGATATCATATCCTAAGAATTATACACATTTTCCTCGTACAGTTAGGTTACAAGAAATCACCTGGCTTTAGAATTGTGAGCCTGTGCCAAATCCCACTGATATCAATTGTCATGCCTTAGGTTTATGTGCTGGCGATCAAGTGATGTGATCAAGAGATTAACTTTCATCCTTTCTTCCATGGTAAAGAATTGGACAGTTGAACGGGAGCATTAAAAAGGGAATTGCTGCTTTCCCCCAAATAGCTGATACTGAGTATTTCTGAGAGAGAGAATATTGGACTGATTGGACCATTGGTCTCTCCTGGGATTTACACTTCTCTTTTCCTGTGAGCTGTGATATCTTCATGTCATTTATTTTCCTGTGAGTTGGTGTGAGAGGTCAGTTCCATTTGGCTGCACTAGTGTGAACAATGGCTTCTAGTCACTGCAGACGCTCCATTAAAAATCATATTGTGACAATCAGGAAGACATCATGTGTCACCACTGTGTTTATATTATGGCACCATTTACACTGTTATTATTTGGTGCAGTAATTACCTTATTCCTTTTTTGTTAGTCCTGCTCTTTCTTCTTTTATGTTTTTGTTTTAAAGAAGAAGAAATAACAGCTTGTCTCTTTGAGAGCAAATAACACTCTTTAAAAGCAGTTGCCAGGCAACATACATTTACAGTTTGGGTGGGCTGCTGCATGTGTACTCAGCTCTGAACAAAAGTGAACCCCAAAATAAAAAAATAAATGAGCTTCCTGCCTTGATAAATCTGATCAGAGAGATAAAATACGTCTTTGCAGTGTTCAGCCTTGGGTACCACTAAACTAGCCTCCTGTAGCATGATGTGGCTCTACTCAGGACATACATCGTCATATTTAATGTGGGAAAGGAAGATTTTGTTTTTCCATCAGAAATTCAGTCACATGTAACACCTTTGAGGGTGGAACCAAAGAAAATTGCTCCATCCAAAAACAGCCCACGCCAAACCGATGAGCCAACACCTGAGGAATATCGAGAACCCGTGACTCCCACCGGTAACTAATAGTAAACTGTCATCACCTCTTAGTATATGATCTGACATTTCTAAAATCATAACTTTTATCTTAACAAAAATGTTAACACCTTACACACACATGCATTGCAGGTGTGTTGTGGGAACAGGCTGAGAATCACAGGTGGAAGGGAACAGCTCCTTTCTTGTCCTGAGATGCTTTTGGATTCAAAAGATTTTTCTTTCAAGACCCAGTCAAACGGAAATATAAATAGATGTAGGAAGCTGCCCAAACACTAAGAAAAAGCATCTGGCTTTTCTGTTTCCAAGAGAACTTGTGCATTCTAAGATTGACAGAGGAATTCCAGTGCTTGCGAAGTAAAAATTACACATTGAAGGCAGATGTTTGCACTATACGATCCATGGAATGCTTTTTTCCCCCTCTTCAACTTGTTTTTTTGCTTTGAATATTTAATAATACTATGTACTCAGGCTGATACATTTCCCCCCCCTGAGAAGTAGAGCAAAATGAATGGATTTCACCTCTTCCTCTAATTATAATTTATTTTGAAAGGAGATACCAATGTTCTTAACCATGTTAATTACTCAAAATGAGTTGTTGAATAATCTTGGCCAATAATTCTTAGTCTGCAGCATAGTCACAAGGAGGTCACCAAGAATGCTGCATATTCAATATTTGAAATTCAAACTATTTTCAATGGATGCATTGTCCCGTACACTCTCTTACTACTTGTATTAATTAGGCCAGTGGTGTCAAACTCCCCCTGGGCCCTAAGCCATATATAGACCCTGGGTGTTTCTTATTGGCCAGATCTGGCTTGGGGTAGTGGGGAGGCTACTACAGAAGCAGTGAGGAAAATAGCCATGAGCCAGGCAGGCACTTGCAGTGGCAGAGACATGTAAGTAGTGTGGGGGGGAGACAGGTGTCTCCAGGGCAGCCCAGGGCTGTTTTGTACAGCCCTTGTTTGCCACTCTTCTGCTGAGGGCCATATCCAATGGGACCCCAGTCTTCTGTGGCACTCCACACACACTGCTGCCCATGCCTCCAAACTTCATGGGTCACTGGTAGTCCAGCAGCCCATTTGGCGTGGATCCATAGTCCTGGTCCAGCTCATAGGCAGTATGTTTGATACCCTTGCATTAGAAAATTTCTCTCCAAGCAACAGAAACTATGGGGTCACATATCCAGGGCAGGACATTCCCAAGCTTGCCAGCCCACCTGCTCCCACTGACATGTTCCAAATCCTGACTTTGCAGTGGTGAGGCTACTCTAGGTTGTCCCTGTGTGGCTCTTCTTGAGACCTTGGTCTCCATACTTGAGAGTAGCCGCTGCACCTAACCTTGGAGCAGCCTCACCAGAGTATCTTCAGATTGGGAGCATGCCAGAGGGAGTGGGTGGCCTGCTTGTGCTCACAAACAGCAATAATCTGACCTGCAGACTTTTGAGGTTAGGTAAGTCTATAACATCCCTATAGACAACTTTGGCTCACATGCCTTAGGTTGGCCCCAGTGTGAGGAACTACATACTGCTTATCTGAATCTACTAGGAATTTTGGCTGGATGTGATACTCATTCTCCATTTCTTTTTCTACGCTGCTTTATGACATTGCTGTCATTTGGAGTTGCGTTCACCCTAGAGGTGCATTACACCTGTATACCTTCATGTGAATGTGGTAATGCTTAAATTAATGTTTGCAATGTGCTTTGAAAGCTTTAAGAGAACAGTGTTATAGAAGTTTAAAATATTGTTATTATAAATTATATCCTTTACATTTTTT
The DNA here is from genome assembly GCF_001723895.1 of Crocodylus porosus. Classification (NCBI taxonomy): domain Eukaryota; kingdom Metazoa; phylum Chordata; order Crocodylia; family Crocodylidae; genus Crocodylus; species Crocodylus porosus. The sequence continues at coordinate 123,361,942 of NW_017728943.1, read as the reverse complement.
ACTGATTTATTTTTTTCTTGGGTATTATGGACTCAGTAGAATTTAGATGTTTAGGGACAAAGTTTTAAGTGTGTTTGGTTTTTCAGCTACCCACAAGAATCCTATAAAAATAACAGAAGTTGCAAAGGAAAAGTTCCTTTCCTCCATCCTGTTTTGCACTGTCACCTCGATGTTCCTTATTTACAACAGTTAGACCCTTTGTCACACACATGCTTCTTTTCTAATTTTGTGTTGCTGTCTCTCCAATCTGCTCTTACATTCACAATGGGAAGCCCTACAGAAATCCAGAGATTTTTCTTCCTGTATTGCAATTGGCCCAGGGGATAGCATCAAAGGTGAGGGACAGCCTTGCTGCCTCTATTTGGCAGATTTAGAGAGAGAGAATACCTGAGGCCAAAGAAAGCAGATGCTCTTTATTCACTGCTCTTTCTCTCATCAAGCCAAGTTTTCCCATATGCACCGTAAGAACCAAAGGCACACTGACTATCAAATGTTGCCTCATCTTTAGATCCAGATTCATGCAAAGTCACTGAGAGGTGAAAACTATTATATGCAGATCCCAGTAGCTTTTCATTACTGCCTTCTTCAAATGCCACCTCTGAGCTAGCATTCGTGGTATACTTCCTGGTGTCATATACAGGACAAATAACATCAGCGGAAGATCCAGAAAGGTATCTGCTGAAATATTCAAGATGCTCACATGGCAGACTCATGGCAAGCACTCTTGGAACTTCAAAAAAGCACTGAGCTGATATTCCTTCTGCAGTCAGCATCATGCCAGAGAAATTAAGAGGTTCTGAAGAATGTAAAAGCCTTTGTATTATCAGCAAACTTTAGGTTTTTAATTAGCACTTCTTTAAGTAAAAGTAGCAGGGGTTTCAAGTGGGAATAAATACTTGAATTAGTCTTGCATCATTTTTTTCACGTGAAAAATAATTTAAAGGGTAGGAAAATGTAGTAGAATGACTATATAGTTTAGATATAGAGAAAACGTAACTCAATCAATGAACAGGCGACTGAAAACTGTAGTGTCTGACCTTTGAGAAACATACTAAGGTGCTTTTCGGAGCTGGCTGCAGAGTGAATTCTACAATGCTACTCTGTGGATGCATGTACATGAGACATTTACCAAGCAGTTGACTAATTAGCTGCACAGAAAATATCATGGCATTTACACATGCACCCCTACTAGGCTGGAGTAAACTAATTTACTCTGCAGCAGTGTATGTGTAGGTGCTGCCCAGCTGGCTAGGGCATGAGGGTGCTTCAGTGTGGGTCCTGCCTGCCAGCTAGCCTGCTGCTGAAGCTCCCTCATGCTCTAGCCAGCCCCTCTGCAGCACCTGGAGCAACCCTGGGTTGACAGGCTGACCCCTGGGATCCCCTGCCAGCCAGGGTTGCTCCACGCAGTCTCCACATACCATGCCTGAATAAGCTGCAAAGCTTATTGCTCCGGAGTTAATTGTTCCCGGGTGCACATTCAAGCAATGTACCCAGGAGCAATTAACTCTAGAGCAAATTAGTTCCACAGTTTATTCAGGCACAATAATTGCACATGTAGATGCACCCTGTCAGAATGATTTGCATACTGAAGGAGAGTTAGAAACGGTAGGTAATCAACTTGTGCTAGTTATGCCAATGCTCTGCCTGTCACTAACACAACTATCTCACAGTGTTTAATTACAACATAAACATGAGGCCCATTGCTCTAGACCACAAGACAAGATTTTCAATCAGTGCTAAATATTTTTGGCAATTAGTGGTTTAAAAATTTATAGACCATTTCAGTTTTCACATTATGGTATGATGCTAGTAAATGTGCATGTTATTTACTACTGCTACTGACATCATGAAATGAATCACTAATATAGGGTCAATTCCAGATTGGGCTGAACTCCTGTCCCTATCTGAAGCATCAGCACCTGGCTCTGGGTTACATGTTGAGATCCAGTTTCCCCTATTCTCCTATTAGCTGGTGTAAAAACTGCTTAGGTTTTGCCTAATACCGTTACAGCTAGAACACTTATCCAAGATGTAGGAAATCTGGCTTCTAGGCCTTGCTCAGCTTGAAGAGGGTCATACCCACATTTCCCACAAGTGTGTTCTTTCTACCAGGCTGTAGAATAATGCAGGTGAGGGTAGTACAGTACCTGGCAGACAGTTCTGTCTGTTTTCCACAGCTGTACAAATGATTTACATCTAAGTCAATTGTATTTGAATACAATGGCCAGGACATCACATGATACACAAATATACATTCATTCCAGCCCTGTGCTATAACAACACGTTAATTACTTTTAGCCTTTGAATTGCTTCACTTTAGTTACTAACTTTATTTAACCACAATTTCCCCCCACTCTCTACTGTGAGTCTACTAACAGGAATAAAAAAGGTCTGCTCTTTTAATGACTTTTCAGCTCTATGAGCAGACTTTGAAAATGATAATTAACTCAGTTAAAATTTGTAATAGTAAGGTAGTCATACAGCATAATGAGGGTGACTGTGTCCTTAGGGATGTTTGCGTACTGCTTCTTATTTTGCAAACATTGGAATATAGCAGCTCAATGAAAGTCTTCACAAAAGGACTTTCCAGTTACCATTGTACGAAGAACCAGGAGATTTTTCATGCCTCCATTAACATAGCAATAGGTGTATTCTGTGTAAATTCCATGCTACAATGGAACAGTAATTCTCCTTTCCTAGCTTTACAATAAACTGGCTATTCTGGATGAGGAGAAAGAAATCATGACATGCAATTCCACAATAATTGACAGGTAGATTAAGGTGGGGTGTTCCTTTCTTACTTAATGTAATCGGCTTGTGCTAGTTATGTTGGTACTCTGTAATCACTGACACAGCTGTCTTACATGGTTTCATTGCAACATAAGACTTGTTGCTCTGGAAAAGAAGACAAGATTTTCAATTGGTACTAAATATGTGTAGTACTTAATGATTTAAAAAGTGTAGACCATGTCATATAGAATATACAACCTGTTATGGTATGTCACTTGCAGTTGTGTATACTAGTATTTAGTACTACTACTGATGTGTCATGAAATTAAATAAAACTAATAAACATAATTTAAAATAAAAGTAAGATGACAAAAATTCTAGATTTTTTTAAAGAATTAATATTGTGACAGGAAGTTTCTGAAACTGAATAATTTTTTAATTGCATTTCCTAGGAAATTTTGACATTCTGGAATAAAAACAAATAGAAAGTCTGAATTTCAACCAGCTCTGCTTGTATTTGCCTTTATTTTGGGTGGCAACATGTGTGAATGTGTCTATGATTTCAGCTCTCTGGTTCAAAAAAGCTTCACTATCTGCTCCAGTTAAAGACAGCTAACACATCCAGTAATTTCAATAAGATTTAATCCAAACCATTACAGAATTACTCTTAAATGGAAGTTTCTCTCATCTGTTTTGAAAATTTCCTGGAATTTGGGGGAGGAAGTTGTGGTTTTTTTCTTCTTTTCTCTTTGCTGCTCTAAGGAGTTGTTCCACTGATGCATCTGTCCTTATCACATTGCTACAGAAGAAATACACTTAGAAAGACTACAGGCTTCCAAATTAAATATCTTGTTATTCTATGTTCAATATGCTTCCATTTCTTAAAATGTTTACTTGGCTACTAGTAAAAGTATGCATCAGACTAAAAAAAAAAGTGCTGCTTAAGGAATCATTCAATATGTAAGAAGTATAGCGGGTAGAAAAATTTCTGTCTTCTCATTAGAAACAATATGTCTATGTTCAAAATTAAAATGGTAAGTTCATACCTTCTCATCTCCAATTAGTCATATGGAAATACTGGTAGGTTCCCATGAATTCCATGGATCTTAGTGGATCTTATACTGAGTGAACTGCACTGATAATCAGTTTTTGTATTTTTTTAAACCAAAAAGTTATTTAGATTATTGAAAGAACTTTAAAATATGCATGCTTTTCTGTATGGATGCATTTCGATATATTCAGTATGCATTACATTTGTTCACATTGAACAATGAAAATGGATTATTTACTTTCACAATTTTTTTTAGTAAAGTTCAGTTTTACTATTTTCCAACTAGATCAATATTGAAATGTATATTTCAAAGCATTGTAAAGAAATATTCATAATGCTTACCCATTGAAGACTTTTCCCATTGAAGACTTTTGGAAAGCCTTCATAGACACATTCTATTAGCCTTAATTTTAGAGTTACCATAGTGGGGGTAGGGCTTGTTTTTAATTTTGATTTTTTAAATAAGCTTTCTTGATTTGACTATGTCCTTCAAAAAGTTCAGCATTTTATTTTTGGTATGACTTACAGTCTTGATAAACAATTCATGTCTCTATGTATAGTAAAGAAATAAATGTTATACAATGCATGCTTATAAAATAATCTACAGAACATTTTTGTTGTCCCAGTGTAGAATTCCAGCCCTTTTCAATATAATACTTAAGTCCTATTGATTTTAAAGACGGTTAAGTACATGCCTAGATTTAAGCACTTATTTAAATGCTTAGATGAACGTGTATGGATTGAAGCATGTTCACTGATAATTTGCTGAACTGGGATCAAGACTTGCAACCCAATAATTATTTACTGAAGGGGTCTGCAAAGAATGCCACTGAAATCAATGAATGTCTATGTGACTGCAAGTGTCTGCCCACACGGCACTCTCTCCTGACAATACCCCATTTAATTATGCAGAAGTGCCTTAAGTTAGATCTTTCAAATAGATTTAAAACTTGCCAGAGTAATAAAACATATTTCTAATGTAAATTATACAGTGAGGATGTTTGAGAAATATAGAATGTACCTTATTTCCTCATGGAGACCTAGTATTTGTAGCAACACACTATGGGAGAAAGCTAGGCTGCAATTTTGGTTTGCTGCAATTTAAAAATAGCCCCAACTTTTTTTTCTTTCTCTATTTTCCATTTACCATTTTTTTAATATGATGAATTTTCCCACTAATATAGGAAAAATGGGTTGCTTATGGTCATCTTTAGTTTGCTGTTTGAAATGTATTTGTTAAGAAATACAATTCCTTCTTTTCAAAGGTCTCCTTGGTTATATTGAGTTTTTTCCTCTTCTCCCACTTCCCACAACCTCAAACAACTTTTCATCAGAAACACATGAGACAAATGTCACATGCAGCTATCCAGTGAATATCCAACTGTACTAAAAAAGACTGAGGAAATTATGATGGCAAGGGCGGAAAAGGATCCTTAGGTTTAAGCTTCTTAGTGATGACCGGACCGCAGCTTCTTAGTCATAGGTGGCTCAGTGTGTTCCCTGCAGCTTTTTACAGAAAATGTTAGCAAAGGTATTTTTACTGTGTGCAGCAGATATGAGTTTCCTGCAATCATGAATGATGCTATACATTTGCTATCTAACCCTGCCACTTGTGGTACAAGCACTGTATTGAACCTGAACTGAAGCTTGTTTCCCATAAAATTCATTGAAGGGTGTACAGGCCGTTGTGTCTTTTTGGTTAACAATGAGTGTCCTTGGGATTCCTGTGTCCATCAGGACTGAGTGTCACTGATCTTTCTTGCAGATGGTTACCCAGCTTAAACAAAGGCTCTGCTTTATAGCCCATTAAAATCAATAGAAAGATCTTCAATGACCTCAGAGGGCTTTGGATCTGATCCTATATCTTCCTACCCTTTGAGGTACACTTTTACATAGATATTACTGTGTAGTTCAACTTTCATAAATGTAAGTTATTGCTAGTCAATTTTAAAAATTGATCACCTAATTTGTATAAAATAGGGAAGAGCATCTGTCCAAGGGAGAGACCTAATTTTCTCTCTGTGAGAGAAGCCTCTAAATGGTTATTTCAAGTTCATAATTTATAGATTCCAGTTTCCCTATGATTTATGAGTTAAACTGCCTGTTAGGAAGAATGAGTTTTGTGTGGGGTGGACAGGGCATAATTTCCTATCCTTAAAGTGTTTTGCAATTTACACAGGCATATTTTTCTTGTTTGTATATAGTACTTTCAAATGCAGCCAAACCTGTGTTTTGTAGAGGGCCCATTATTAGTAGGAACTCCTCAAGCAGTATGCCTTCTGCAGACCACACCAGACATGAGTGTACTGCGGGAGGGTAACATCCTTCCAATCTTCCTAATTTCAAACAGAATCAGAATCTGCAGGCAGCCTTCTCTCTTTTAGGCTCAGATTTTGTTTTCCAGTTATTAATGTAATAAAAATCAGTGGAATATAAGGTAACAAGAGTAAGTTCCCCTTGGACATCACTCTGTGGTAGGTTTTTGGGACTGTGTTTTCAATTTATTCCTTTCCTGAAGGAAGTAAGGAATAAATAGTCATAAATATCTTTTTATACTGGCTTGCTCCAGAAACCATTTTCATCTGATGGAGAATTTTGTATGCTTATCTCATTTAATATATTCACTCTGGCTCACAAAGGCAGCTGCAGAGTGTTAAGTTTCAGTCATCTGATGGCTTAGTGGAGAGGGCCATTCACTGAGAAATGAGTTCGCATACAAGAGATCTTCCTAAAAGCTAATTTTGTGGGATGGCTATTACATTGGATGGTCTGTGATTACACCTGTTGTAATTTAGTGTTGAGAGATCCCATGCTGTCTCAATTATTTCTAAATCCAGATACTTTGCCAAATACCAGGAGCAGCTATTTAGTTGACAGTCCTAAATTTTCAAGGCAGCTCTCAAGATTTTAGTTGTTAGGACTCCAGTGACTTTAATTGGAATCATATAGCTTAATTTCTCTTTATTGCCCATGTACTTCTACAAAAATGCACTCCTACGGATTGAACAGTAAACATAGGCAGAAGTTTCTTTATACAGTAGACTACAGTGAGAATTTTCAGATTTCATTACTCTGATCAGAAGTGGCGTTGTGGGCATTAGAATAGCAAAGGAAAGGATCAGGGTGCAAAGACACAAGCCCTGTTTTGAGGGGGTTAGGTAGAGCAATGGAGTGCTGAAGTCTGGTGCTGCCTCAAAGTACAAGGAAGCATGTCAACCTCATCCTCATAATGTGCTTAGGTTTCCATCTTTGACGTGTTTGTGAAAATAAGAAACAAAGTCTCACTACCAGGTTGGGTTAGACATTTTGAAGATGGTGGTTATAGAAGCTGTCTTCAGAATAAATTTAAAGAAGCAATTCACCTCCCTTATGTAACCAGTTAGCTGAAACAATAAGACTGTCACCAAAAACGCATGCAACCATACAGCAAGGATAAAGTAGGAACAACTCTGTGGCTTAGTATGTATACCAGACATAGGGCTTGTGGCATTGTTGGGGTATCTGTTTGGGCACCCATGAGAAAATTAAAGAAGCTTAGGGAGAATGCAGCAAGGAGCATTAGATGCAACTCTAGCAGCAAAACACTGAGAGAGAGCCCGTAGGATAACTGTTGGCTGAAACGGGCTCTGAGCTATGAGTTAGAAAACTCTTCTCTCTTTGCTCCTCCTGTCATCTGGCAGACAGACCTTTATAAATTCCTTGTATTTAACACAATCGCCTCATGGATATATTACTTCAACAAAATCTCCTACTATTGGACATTAGGAATGAAGCCCCAAAATAACACAGGGAGGATGCTTGAGACATATAGAAAGTACCTTATTTCCTAGCGGAGACCTAGTATTTGGACAGGCACCTGGCTGGGATCACATGATCCCGGGTTTGGCGACCCTTTTCTTGCCTGCCGGGGTCAGGGGGTCGGACAAGATGGCCCACTGAGGTCCCTTCTGACACTGGAATCTATTAATCTATTTGTAACAAAGCCCTACAATAAAACACTGGGCACTCTTTTGGCTTGCTGCAATTCAAGAATAGCCCCTGACTGGTTGTTTGTTTGTTTTTTGTAGTATTTTTGCACTCTGGAGTAACCCATCAGATCATGCTTCATTGAAGATTTGTACTTTATTTCAATCCAGTCAGAGACTGCATGAATGACTTCTACAAAGTCAGACGAGTTTCTAAAGCAATATTTTACCTATCAACCAATACTTATAATAGCTCCTGCCCTAGGGTATTTTTCAGCTAAAATCTATTCTTCTGTTCAACTGATCAACTGAATCAACTGATCAAGAGCCAAAAGCACTTGAAAATGCAGTCCATAGTTATCAAAAGTGGCTTTTGATGGATGGCTCCTATGGTTTTCTTAGTGCTTCATTTGTGTAACTCACCTGAGCATAAATTTCTTTAACAAAGCCACAAGCAATGTGAGAATTTAGCAACTGTAATTTTCTTTTAGATCCCTCATTATATTTCCTTATTTTTATGAAAATAAATATAATTTGATTTTCTTCTTACAATATTACTATGAATCAACAGCAGCTTTTAAATTTGTATTGTGGGGGTGGAAGTACACAGCAACAAAGCCATGCAAACAATCTGCAACAGTCTCCACACAGAAAAATAAAAATATTTATGGGAATTACTACTATTTATTAATCATATAGTGTACAATTGCAAAATTGTCACATAGATTTATCAGCTAAGTCTCACAATATACTTACCCATTATCAACTAAAGAAAACATTGATAATATTTTGTTGATAAATAACTAGTCACTGTGGGAAGCAAGCAAATAGAAATTTGCTGATATAGCACCAATGGCTACTGTATAGAGAAGCATGAAAACAACCTCCCTGACCCTACACTGAAGTTAATAAAAAAATGACTTCCACTAGGTATGGATAGACCTTCAGGCTGGATCCAGACATGCAGGCAGGTACTGCTTGTGGTGCTGCAAACCTTTTTGTGGTTTCCTGAGGCATGCTGCACCCCAGCCAGCTCCCCTATTTCCATGTGTTGCTCCCCGGCTGGTTGGCTGTCCCCTGCTAAGACACCCTGTGCCACTACTACTTGTGCCACTACTATTTGTGCTGCTGCAAATGCATACTCCTGCTCATGTGGACACAGCCTAATTGGACAACCTACAGGGGTAAGGAAAGGTGGTACATATTAGCACAGTTCTTGCTAACCTCATCTTTTTCTAGGATATTTATTCTCTTTCATTTTACCTGTTGCAGAATAAAGCTGAATTAAACATTATTTATTGATTACACGCTTTCATATTGTCAGCTCTCAAATGATAAAAAAGAAAACACAAATCTGTATATCATCATGAAATTTAGCACTCAACGTTCCAAACATCTCTTTCTGTCTCTAAAATTGAAAAAGGAAATAGCTCTGTAAAAGTAATGTTAGTGTCAGAGTTAAACAATCCAGAAAGCAGCCAGCTAAAAGGAAAGGACAGATGTAACCTTGAATTTTTTTCTGTTTGCTAATTTAGAGAAATGTACGTTCTTTCTTCAGTGCATGATTGCAACTGACATTATAACAAGCTGTATGGATTCCAAGAGAAAAGCATATATTCTCTTTAATGATTCAGTTATTTAATTCAGAACATGATGAAATTCAGTTGCCCACGTAAGACAGGTTTGCCATAATCCCAAGGCCAAGGATTTTTTTTTGAAAAGTGTTGTTTCCCCCCTTCATTTTAATTTAGCGTTCCAGTTTGTTTCCCCTATCCTTGGTAGTAGCCACTGCTATGCTTTTCCCTTTACAGAGCTTTGACATACAGGGCTTTGAGGGCATCCTACACTCTGAGGAGAGAGAAAAAACGGATGTTGTTGAGCCTAATGAATTTCCTCAGCTTATGAATAAGGGGAAATAAACCTTTGGCCAGATATACAAGATGAGGGGATTTATTTTAGTGACTGTGAAGGCATAGCTAGGGCTGCTAACTGTCTCTAAAACTCTCATATCCCCCGACCTTCCTCTAGGAAACTTATAGTACTATATGTTATAAGGAAGTTGTACTGAAGGATGAAAAGTAAATGCTAGGAAACAAAGTAGCACATTTCAGACAAAGATCAGATTTATGTTTCGACGCAGAAGAAGATTTTGTTTATACTAGCAGCATGGAACAATGCTGGTGAATCAATTAAATGTCCAGAGAATTAAATGAGGCTTCCTAGCCTGTAGGTGGACTATCCATCAAGATTTGAATGAACAGCTGCTAATATTTTCCCTAGATAATATCACATAACAGCAGAAACTCTAAAGGCATTTCATTAAAAGAAAAAAAATGATCATGAACAAAGCACCAGTGTTGTGAGCCTAACAGATATTTCCTATAATACATTGCCATTCCATTTTAATTCCCATGATTGTTAGAAACAGTGTTGTTCACCAAATTAGTATTTTTATAGGCAAACACAGTCCAAAGGAGCAATGGGCAAAATCTATCTATCTATCTATCTATCTATCTATCTATCTATCTATCTATCTATCTATCTATTTTTGCTTCCTTTGGGCCTCATACGTGCCAAAAGATATTCCTCATAAATCTGGTATAGAATTAATGCAAAGGGAAAAGGATGTGAGGAGTAAATGTGTAGGAATAAAGATGCATGAATCATCAAAGCTGGATTCAAAGCCTTATATTTTTCTAGCCTGATATGCTTTTGTAAGAGGAGATAATGTACAGCCTGTCACCTCAGTTACAAAGGGAGGGCTTTGGGGAGAATGATGATATGCATTCTTTATATAGAAAGGAAGCAACCCTATTTATGTTACAAATACATACCAACAACAGGTTAAGAGGTCCTTATTAAAATTGCAAAGTTAACCATTCAAAAATTAAACAGCACCAGACTTTTCATGGTCTGTGAACTTCAATTCAGCCTCCTTACTTGGGGGTAAGCTTTCTTCCCAGTTCCCTGTTCCCAAGGCAGGCACCGTTTACCAGAGGTAAGCTGTCTCCCTCCCCCTTCTCTCTCTCTCTGCCTCCCCCCCCACCCCCCCATGACATTGGCAGCCACTTCTCTCCACACTTTCTCGCTTCCCTTCTTCTCCAGTTGAGACGAGTGCTGGCCTGTGGTGCAGCCAGGTCAGAAGCACACTCCTGTGGCTCTAGAAAATTAAACTCCACTGTTATCAGATAATTAAAGACCGTATCTTTAAATTAAAAAGTAATAAAGAATTAAAGACTCTGTCTCAATGGTCTAAATGGGGGATGGTAGATCTAAAGCAGCCTCTATTCCTCCATATTCTTGCTTAGGTGCTGAAGGTCTTGATGTGATTTATACTGGTCAAAATAATAAAGTGCCTCTCATGCTGGAATGTTCAAACTCTGACCCCTAGGTTCGATTCAAACTCTGATTTATAGAAAATGGCACTAGTAAACTATGAATTGCTTAGGCTCAGAATTGACACTGCTCACATGATCAGAAACTCAGCTCTCAGATACAGGTTCTATTGAAGAGAATGATAACACTATACTGTGGCATGGGAAGCCAACAGGAGAAAGCGGGGAGTAGGCTTTGCTATTAGAAACAGCTTACTATCTTTCTATGTAAACCACATTTCTGTATCTATTTGAATCCTGATGTTCAGAGTGCATACACAGAATGGCTTCACCAAGTTGTTTAGTGTCTATGTGTCTCCCCTTCAAGCTAGTGATGAAGACAAGAATATTTTCTACCAACAACTTGAAGAAACTGAAAAAACTGACAGAAATGATGCCATTATAATACTTGGTGACATCAATGCAAGAGCTGGATGTAGTTTTAAGAACTGCCCTGGACAAACATGGAATTGGTAATATGAATGAAAATGGCCAGCGAGTGTTAGAACTTCATACAAATCAAAATCTATGTGTTATCAACACCAACTTTGTTGGGGAAATCACAATAAAAATATCTTGGAACCATCCAAGATCAGTACAGTGGTACCAATTAGATCTCGTATTGCCAGGCTTAACCACCTGAAAGAAATCCTGCATATAAGATCATATTACAGTGCTGCCTGTAACACTGATCATGCCTTAGTTTACTTCTGATTCAGGATCAGTGCCAAAAGATCCACCATAGCAAAACTACCAGTCATTGTCGAATAGACATCAGCCAAACTAAAGAGATAGAAAAATGCAAACTCTTCAGCGAAGGAGTTGTAAAAGCAAGGTTACCTAACAACTCAACCACTGAGGCTTTGGAAAACTTAAAAACTAACATGTTCAATGTTAGTTGAAACAGCAACTAACCATGTAACAGCATTTGGCAAAACATGCAAGAAAAATGCAGACTGCCTTGAAGAGCACTCTGAAACCCTTCTACCACTGATTGAGAACAAAAGAACAGCACTAAACAACTATAAGAAATCTCCCAACATAATAACCCTGAAAAATCTAAGAAAGGCTTGAAGAGGAATGCAAAAGGAGGCTAAAAAATGTGCCCAAGTTTTTTGGCTGAAACTCTGTGATGATTTTCAGAAAGCAGATGACACAGGTGATAGTCATGGAATATATGAAGGCATCAAATGAGCAATTGGTCCAGGCAAGAAGAAAACTGCTCTACTGAAAAACGTAAATAGAAATGTCATTACTGATAAACAAAAACAACTCAGCATGGGATTGAACACTATGGAATTCTATACTCCAATGAGACTGAAATCAAACATGAAGAACTCAAAGGATTACCACAGTTCCAAGTTATGACGGATTTGGGCAATGAGCCTATATTACAAGATTTGCAGAAAGCAATTAAATCAATTCCTGGGAACCAGGCATCTGGCAACAGCTGTTTGCCTGATGAAACCTACAAACGTGCCAACAACAAATGAGTTTGAAAGCTTCATGAAGTTATACTGCTCTGTTGAAAAGAGGAAGTGGTACTGCAAGATTTCAAAGATGCTTGGTTTGTACTATTATACAAAACCAAAGGGGATAGAAGCAACTGTGACAACTACAGAGCTATCTCCCCATTGAACATTGGAAAATTGTTGGAACAATTGCAGGAAGAATAGGAAATATGGCAGGCAACTAGCTTGACTTAGTAGAGAGCTCTTAAACACAAAAAGGAAGCTTACAAGAAGTAGAAGCTTGGATAGATGACTAGGGAGGTATATAAAAATATTGCTCGGGCATCCAGGGATGAAATAAGGAAGGCCAAAGCACAACTGGAGTTGCAGCTAGCAAGGGGTATGGCGGTACTAAGAAAGGTTTCTACAAATACGTTAGCAACAAGAGGAAGGTCAGGGGAAGTGTAGGTCCCTTTGTTAATAGGTCAGGCACCCTAGTGACAGATGATGAGGAAAAGGCTGAAGTACTCAATGTCTTGTTTACCTTGGTCTTCACAGGCAAGGTCAGCTCCTAGACTACTGCACCAAGCAGCACAGTTTGGGGAGAAGGTGAGCACCCCTCAGTATTGAAAGAACAGGTTAGGGACTATTTAGAAAAGCTGGATATGTACAAGTCCATGGGGCTGGATGCAATGCATCCAAGGGTGCTGGGGGAATTGATTGATGTGACTACAGAGCCACTGGCCATTATTTCTCAAAATACATGGCGATTGGGGGAGGTCCTGGACTATTGGAAAAGGGCAAATATAGTGCTCATATTTAAGAGACGGAAGAAGGAGGATTTATAGAACTACAGACTGCTCAGCCTCACCTCCGTCCCTGGAAAAATCATGGAGCAAGTCCTCAAAGAATCCATTTCTAAGCACTTGGAGGAGGAGACAGTGATCAGAAACAGTCATCATGGATTCATCAAGGGCAAATCATGCCTAACCAACCTGACTGCATTCTATGATGAGATGGCTGACTGGCTC
>NW_017728943.1:123310837-123346675 GCF_001723895.1 Crocodylus porosus | reverse complement strand
CGGACTAGATGATCTACCTAGGTCCCTTCCGACTCTAGCTACTATGAAACTATGAAACTATGAAGTCAATGCACTCCTGCAGGCTTGCAACTAACTGGCTAAGCAGCAGCTCTACAGAAAAGGACTTGGGAGTTGCAGTGGACAATAAGATGGATATGAGTCAACAGTATACCCTTGTTCCCAAAAAGGCTAAGAGCATACTGGGCAGCATTAGTAGGAACGTTCCTAGCTGTCCAAGGGAAGCAATTATTTCCCTCTATTCAGCACTCCCTTGGTGGGGCTGTGCACCTCCTGGTTAGACGGAGTTTCTGCATTTTGGCTAGGAACCTACGTGAGTGGTCGGACCTGGCTGACTGCTCTTCCCAGCAGATGTCTGGGAAGTTCAGGTCACCCATGATGACCACGTCTTTTGACCTAACTACCTCCGTGACCTGACCTAAGAATTCCCGGTCTAGCTCTTCCCCTTGGTTGGGTGGTCTGTAGTAGACCCCCCCACTGTTAAGTCTCTTTCCCCTCCACTGCCTTGTATTCTAGCCCAGAGCACTTCAGTGTGCCCCTCCTCTGACCCTGTGCTACTTGATGAGGATGTGTATTCCTCCTTAATGTAGAGTGCCACACCCCCGCCTGTCCCCCCTGTCCTGTCCCTCCTGTACAGCCTATAGCCTTTGAAATTCATTACCCAGTCATGCATTGGGTCCCACCATGTTTCTGTGAGCCCCACTATGTCTGTTGCTAGTGGCTGTGGGTGGTCACTGCTTGCCCACTCAACAAAGCCCTGGCTGGGATGATTTAGTTGGGGCTGGTCCTGCTTTGAGCAGAGGGTTGGACTCAGTGACCTCCTGAGGTCCCTTTCAACCCTAATTTTCTATGATTCTATGATATGTTTGACCAAGAAAATGCAAGAGAAGTGTAGAGAAAAACAAATAACACTGTACATCGTGTTCATCGATCTGATAAAGGCCTTCAAAACAGTCAAAAGCCTTTTTACTGTTCTGAAGAAACTGGGCTGTCCCCCCAAATTGCTGAACATCATTCACTATAGTGTATGAAAAAAAGAATCAAATGTCTTTTTGGCATCAGGAATGGGTGAAAGGGGGTGCATCTTAACCCCCATGCTTTTTAGCATCTACTTTTCATTCCTGCTTCTTCATTCATTCAAGAACAGCGATGATGCCATTTATCTTTGAACCAAACTAGATGGAGACTTGTTCAATATTGCAAGGTTTTGCATGGAATCCAAGGGGAAAGAAACGGTTCTGAGAGATTTCCTGTTTGCAGATGACATGGCCTTGGTTGTCCACAGTGAAAATTCCCTGCAAAATCTCTTGGACAGATTTTCGGAGTTATTCAAGAGCTTCAGGGATGGCAAGTAATCTCAATAAGACTGTGACCATGTACCAAGGGGTGAAAAAACCAATACCTGACATAAATCTCTTGTTGGTATTGACAGTTTTTGCTACTTGGGTTCTGTAATTAACAGGAATCTTGACCTTCAAACTGAACTGACAAACAGAATCGGAAAAGTAGCTAAGAATTTTGGGCTATTACAGAAACATACATGGAATAACTGGTAACGATCATGCAAATCTATGAGGATTGTATGCTGTCATCCCTAGTTTATAATTCATAAACGTGGACTACATATGCTTGGCACATCAAGAGTCTGAACAGCTTCCACATGAAATGTCTGCATAAGAGCCTGAAAATAAAGTGGGAAGACAGACTACCAAGCACAGAGGTACTGAAGCATACAGGACTAACACGCTTAGAAACTACTACCAGGAAGAGGAGGTTGTGATGGATTAGCCGTGTCAGGAGAATGGGAAGGTACTGTATCCCCCAGAATATTTTGTATAGCAAGATTCAAGGTGGATCTAGAAAGCAGGGTCACCCTCTATGGCAGTACCATGATGTGTGCAAAAATGATATGAAGTTGCTCAATATCAATGTAGAAAGCTGGGAGGAGGGCACAGAATCCTGTCTGATTTGGAGGGAACACCTGGCACTGGATGCAGCTCAATATGAAGTGGCTTTTATCCAGAGGAAGAAGCAAAGCGAGAAAAAAGAAAGCAGCATGCTGTAAACTTGGACTCCAACTCAGACAACATATGGATCTGTGAAATTTGTAACAAGCTGTGTCACTCTCAAATTCAGCTCATCAGCCACAAATGGATTCATCAGGCATCTGACTAGACTTCTTATGTGTACAGCATGATCCAGAGGATTGACAGTTGCCTACTATCATAGTGCTGAATTAAGGTTGCTCAGGTAATTTTAATTCTAGAATCTTGTAACTTTTGAGTAGTTTACTTTGCAACCTTAATGGTGTGTGTGTGTGTGTGTGTGTGTGTGTGTGTGTGTGTATAATTCCTAGCATGCATAAGAGTGATATTGTAGCCCACAGAAGTCCAGTGCTGCAATTGCAGGGAAAGGCCTAATCAGTCCCATGTTAGATCATGTCCAATGTTGATAGACTTCGTGGAAAATCTGATTGCTGAAATCTAAGAAATCTCTTCTGAGCACATGAAAACTGTAATTTTTCAAAGGCTTAAAGCTTCATCAAATTTGAGCAAATTTTCCGAGGAAGGTGAAAGGCAAATCCCTGGCAAGTTTAACTCACTTTCCATATTTTGAAAGTAATTAGACAAAGAGTTTTCTTCTGTATAAATGTTTGAGGTAATTTAAACAATATGCTCTGATTTATGAAGAATTTCAGGATGTATATAAAAGAACATTTCCTTTTCATTTCATCTTCTTACTTGAATAGTTTGCCAGTTTTCATTCAAGGTAGCTGCCATCAGATACCCTTGAGTGGAGACAAAGACTGCTGACTGTTTTGGAAGGAGGATAAACTCTGACTATGGGCTAGGAACATCACAAGTAGGAACCTGTGTACAAAGCCAAAAGCTTATGAAATAATACAACACTATAGATTTGGTCACAACTGTAAAAACCAGTGTGTAATGCCAATAACTTTATTGAACCTATAAACTGAGAAACATCATAAAGTTTATTCTGATATGAGGTGGCCATCTATAGAGGACAAAGAGGCCTTTCTGTACAATTTCTCATAAAAATGCTCAGGAAAGAAGGAGCCAAATGACTTGAAGTGTACAAGGCATGTATTTTTGTTCTTGTCCATCAGTTTGTTTAATAAATTGAAAATGCATCACTTGATTGTGCAGAATAGGGATTAGGATCCTTTCTAAATTCTGTATTTCCTCACATTCTCAGTTTGGTGGAAGCTCTTATACTCCTACTTCTGGGGGAGAACTTCTTTTGAAAGAACTATAGTCCTTTTCTTTCCTACTGCCTGATGCTATCATGGCTTGCTCCAGATACTTCATTTTCTACGGGCAGGTAATGGTCTTGATGGATCACTTAGATCCCCTTTAAAAGTTAATTTAATTGTGGGGTGGGATGGGATCTGAAGAGAGGGATTTTAACCTGGATTCTGAGAATCATGTATCCTGCTATGTCAGACATTCAAGGCCTGGCATGGCAGGATGTGTAGTTTTCGGGATCTGGGATAAAAACCCTCATATAGATTCTGTGTCTGCCAGAATTGGCTAATCCTAGGTTCCCTGTGCACCCAGACATTTCAATTGGTTTGTGACCAGCACAATACTGTGGAGCCTGTATCTGATGTAGGGTCCCCACATGACAGCATATTTAAAAGACACCGAGGCTGACCAGCACCAAGGAGTAGCTCCTGAATCCAGACTCCTCTTGTACACACCACACTTTGAAATTAACTCTGATATAAACCTGCCACAAAGATATTCCACCTTTAACATCTCTATGATTGGTTTGCCATTTTTACTGCATGCTAAATTCCTTGAATGCATGGCATGTTGCTATTTATCCCAAAGTGAACACATTAATCGTGTAGGCTCCTGACAGATGTGAAAACCCCCCCCCAGCACTTTATCGGAAGAGGAAGTGCATTAGTTCAAGCCAGCTCCCTAATGTACTTCAGCGGGGATTTTTGGTTCTTTTATCTAATAGCTGATTCAAATGCTGAGCTTAACTTAAAGTACTGGGGGGTTTTTTTGACATCTTTAAGTAGCCATAACATCTGGAAGGGGCCTTACATTTAGACTCAGCCCCTTTACATTTTGATATTTCAAAGGCTCCATTTTGGTATGTTCTTCTTCTCAACCTTTTCAGGCTAACCTTGGATTCTGTTTTTCAGCATTATGATATGAGTCCTCCATGGTCAGATTGGCATGGACTGTGGGGATTTCTGCCTTTCTCTATAGCATCACCCTCTTCCTTGAATTTCTCAAATGTATTTTAACAACCTTGCAGTGGGACTGTGCTCTTGTTGCCCTGCTTTAACTGTGGCTGGTTAGGTTGTCCTTGCTCTTTGGGGGCAATGTGTTTTGTAGTTGTGACAGAGTTATTGTACAGTTTTAGGGATAGGTTTGACAAGCATTTGTATGGGGTGGTTTGGATAGGGATGATCCTACCTTGAAGAGGGGATTGGAGTAGGTCACCCTTTGAGGTATTTTCCAGCCCTACTTCTCTATGATTCACTTTCAGCTGTCAGCTTGTCATAAGGCTACTATGATACTTTTGACTGACTTGTTTTTCTGATGCTAAATTATGGATGTTTCATAATTTTATGAAGTCCAGTTTAAACAAAAGAGAAATAATTTTGCTCAGTTCTAAATATTTAAGTAAGGCTCTTTCTTTATTATTTTCCTTTGAAAATATTCTTTAAATGTGAACAATGTGGAAGGTTATACTGACATTGGATTTACAAATTCTCCAAATTATTTTGCTAGTGCACCTTTTTATCTTCTATGATATAGGATCTGAGTGAGATCCCTGCTAGTTAAGATCGACACAGTGAATTAGTTAACAATTGCGTTCTTTCAAGGTCAGATTTTTGAAATCCTGTCTTTATGGGGTCTCTGTGATCACGTTATTTTTAAAATGCTGCTTACACAAAGGACAGTTCTAGAAATCTTAGTGGCAATAGGTTGTCTTAACACATTAAAGCTGCTTTAAAATCTGTACCTGAGCTTCCTGCAAAATCTCATATTGAATTTCAAGGCCTTTTAATGACATGTGGCTGTTAGTAGTTATTCTCTAAATATCTGACTGGATTTGTCCTCATGTCGCCCTGATGACTCTTCAGTGTATTTTGAATGTGACTTTGAAAAAACGAACGCTCTCCAGTTGTGGAATAAGTTTCTTAGCAAGGCCTGGAGAATTGTCACACTTAAGAGAAAACTTAAAAATTACGTTTGCTGTTAATTTGGGACAAGTGATCTAGTTCAGATAAAATAACTGCTCCAAACATATGCCAAGAACATAATTTGATTTTTATACTCTTTTATTTTTTTTTAAATAATGAATAATCTAATATGGCCTTTGTAATTGTTCTTGAGATTTGATCATGGCAGACTCAAAATATCCTGAAAGATGCCATTTCTGCTGTGTTTCTCCCCAAGCCTAAAGGCATTTCTGCAGCTTTGCCCCATAAGATTTTAGTCCAATTTGTGAAACCATAAGGTTCAGCCTATTTCAGTAAAACTTGAACAAGAATTGCTTGAGCAAAAGAACCGTGAAGCCTTCTGAGGTTAAGCTGTCACTACTTTTATTGTAAGCATTTAAACTATCAGTAGCATATAGTGCCTTAAGATTATAAGAAAAAGAGATGTTTAAAATTGACAGTTATATTCTACTCCAAGCTTTGGTGCTGCTAAAGACTAGGCCTGTGTGAAGCTTTGGTACCTGATTTGATTCAGAGGAGATTTGGCCCAATCTGGGGACTGAATCTCTGAATCAAAATCAAATCAGGAAACCAAATAAAAGCTCTGAATTGACTCAAAGCATCCAAATCAATTCAGAAAAGCTTTGGAAAAGATTCAGCCACTTCAGAGATTCAGCCATAGACTAAACAGGCAGCTGACACAGCTGCCTCCAACTAGTAAGTCTGTTGGGGTTGGGAGAGGGGTGAGGGAAGGGGCATGTAGGAGGGTGGGATTGGGACTGGGGCTGGGACCAGGACAAGCTACCCAGCCAAGGCAGGGGGTGCATTACACAGGGAGGGGGGCAGGGTGGCATGGTACGTGGGCACAGCGGTGCTGGGAGTGGGGGCTCTGCCCTGCTGCCACTTGCCCAGCTGGGGCAGAGGGGGACAGGATGTGGGTGTGGCTCACTCCAGGCAGAAGGAGGCAAGTGGCAGCAGGGCAGAGCCCCCACTCCCAGTACTGATGCAGGCACGGTAGCACTGGGAACAGGAGTTATGCCCTGCTGCTGCCCAGAGCAAGGCAAGCCTGCATCACCCTCTGCCCCATGCCAGCTGGGCAAGCAGCAGCAGGGCATAGCCCCCCTCCAAGCACTACTGTGCCTGCATCCCATGCCTGTCTTTGCCAGCTGGCAAGTGGCGGCAATGCCCGCCACTCAGCACTGGCTGGCAAGCAGCAATAGGGCAGCGTTCCCACTCCCAGCACTGATGCGGGTGTGCAGCAGTGCTAGGAGGAGGGGCTATGCCCTGCTGATTCCTGGAGTGAGCTGTGCCTGCATTGCACCACCCCCATTGCACTGGATGGCCTAAGCAGGAGATAGGGCCAGGCAGGGCAGCCGTGGGGGCTTCTCCCATAGCTCCTCCCACCAGAGCAGAGGCAGGCATAGCCACAAGAGCTGTTGGAGAAGCCCCCCTGGCTGCCCTGCCCAGCTCCAGACTCCCAGCACTTAAAAAAAAAAAGCCCTGCACTCACTGGCTCTGTCAGCGGTGATCAGGGTCTCTGAGGGCCTGTGGCAGAACTCCCCTGTGCAGCACGGGGCAGCAGAGGGCAGCAGGGATTGCTCCTGCCTTGGCACAAGCACAGCAGCTGTTGCACTGAATGGGTGCAGCATGGCTTGGCAGCGCACAACACACTGTCTGGGAGTTGTGATGGCTCCATGTGTCACCACTCTGGCACCACTCAGCCCCAGTGGCCCCAGCTCCCAGACTGTGCGCAGTGCCCTGCTGAGCCACGCTGAACCTGCACCATGGGGCAGCTGCTGCACGGGTGCCAGGCAGGGGGGAGATCTCCACTGCCCCTACTGCCCTGTGCAGTACAGGGGGGCTCTACCATGAGCCCTCAGAGGCCCTGATCCCTGCTGCTGCAGCCAGCGAGTGCAGGCTTTATTATTTTTTTTAAGTGACAAGAGGTTGGGGCTGGCCAGGGGCTGGGGATGGGCAGGGCCGCCATGGGGTCTTCTCCCGTGGCTTCCCTCACCCGGCAGGCACAACTGGAGGAGCCATAGGAGTACCTGCAGCCACCCAGCTGTGCTTGCCTCTCCCTGGCCAATTCGAACCTCTGAATCAGCACTGAATCAGTGCTGAATCTTTGATCTGATTCAGTTGAATCGAATGGGTACAGTGATTTGAATCACTGAATTTAATCACTGTCCTCTGAATTGGTCAAATCCGAATTGAATATTTCCCTATTCACACACGCCTACTAAAGACTGACTTGCCCCCTGGAATTAATTAGAGCAGTCTCAGCACCATCCTATCTTCTTGGAAAAGGCTCTGTGTCACAGAGTGTCACTCAGTCTTTCAGTGGCTTGGTCATTGCAGGTTTACAGCTGAGAATCTAGTCCATAAAGAATAATCTGAAGTCAGTAAAAAGATGAAATCGTAGGAGAACTAATACCATGCTTTGTGCAAACTTAGTGGAAATGTACTTCCTTTAAAAGATGAATGAATGAGCAACTGAATAATCATATGGTGCCCCAGCCTTTTGAAAATTCCCTTTTGTGTGGGAGCTTGGTATGCTGTAACTTCAATTAGCCAAGTCTACACATCTGGTAACATATACACATTCTTTACTTTAGACTATTTTAACATTACTGTCAGGAAGTGCTTTATTGCTAAGATGCTTTCTATTCAATTTCACATTTCAGTGACAGGATTAAATACCTATTCAGGAATTCATAACCTACTGTGGCATTCCTTAGGGCAGGGCAGGCCAAACTGGATCATTACACCTTGTAATTTTCTCTCACTGAGTATGTTTGCCATTTCCTCTCTTAGAGTTCCTGCTGAGAAGACATACTGTAACAGTAGCTTAGGATCCCTGACTCTGGATCTAATCACACAATGGTTATAATTTGTAGTCTTATCCAGGACTAAAAATGCAAAAGTTGACAGTGTAATTAGGATTTTGGTGTCTCTTTGCAACCTCCTTCCAGCCTCTAGATAAATTATTTGGAACAAATGATGGGAGCAGAGACATCTCTTAAATAAGAACACTGCTGTCACTCAAAAGGTAACAGAAATGGATTAGAAAGGCTTCTTCAGATACCAGCTTCTCTGTAATGAGGAGCCCCAGTACAACAACAAGACACAACTAAAGCAGCAGTTTGATGTACCATGTAGACCCATGGCTATCTATTGGAATAGACCCAGTTAATGAGGCATTCTCATTTGAGAGGAAAATCAAGGACTTGCAATAGAAGAAAGATAAGTGTCTACAAAGGGGCTGGATCCAGGAAATAGAAACTATGTAAAATGACCCTGACATTTTGATTCTGGATGCACTTTTAACCCACCATTGGGTGTATATTTTATTTTTCATTTGTCACCTTTTCATATTCTGCTACAGCCTACATTATATTTCCTAATTAACCAACTGAATTTAATTTCAGGGGCATCAATGCTGGTCATAAGAGGTGGTCTGACTCTTGGTTACTGGTATTTTATGTATCTAAAGCCTTTTAACTATATTTTTCACATTGTAGATTCCCTCACTCACACTGTGCTATCAAATTCTTAGTCTGGTACCTACCAGACTACAGCTGTTGAAGTATACAATGTTGTTTGAATCTTCAGCTCGCTATGGTAAGACTTTAGTAATTTTTCCTACAGGTCACTTTCAAAAAAGTAGGACGCTTGTTCCTGTAAGGTTGCACTGCTATTTTCAACTATATTCCCTTCATGAGATGGTATTTATATCACTCTGATATTTTCTAAAGATTGGTTGGTTATTTGACATTTACTCTCCCTGGTGCTGTCCCTTTTTATGTAGCATTCCCAAGAAAGCTTTTTCTTTTTGTAGCCCTGGCTCCATTTTTTCACGATGTCACAGGTGATGCTGGCCTGATTTTTTCTTTCAGCTCTTTGAGCTTACGTTCTGTTCCTATATTCTGAGGTCTTTCTACTTATGTCCTCAGGGTTTCTTTTTTTATCCATTAAAAAATAATTTAGACCTGAGGGATGGGGAAAAATATCTATGTTCTCAAGATACTGTGTTCAACTTTCAGGTGACATGCACCTCTCAGCACTAGGAGGACTAGAGAGCAAGGGCTGACTTTTTTTCTACAGGTTTCCAGGTGCCTTGTACAGTTGGCTCTAAATCCCTTCTGAAGAGCCTTTGTGTCAGAGCTATGTCTCTCTCCCAAACCATTTACAATTTCACACATTCTCATTAATATAACAAAATGCTTGACAAAATCTTAATTTACTGGATGTCAAATTTACTTTTTAATGAAGAAAATGGCATGTCTGTGGAAACAAAGGGACTGAGCTCTCTGGGCAGGTATCATGCAGGGAGGAGCTGTTGTAGTCTTTCCTCCTCCCACACATCTTGACTTATCCTTAATGCACCCGAATGTGGACTTACAGTACTCTAATACTCCTGGTCTTGGGTCTATCTTAAGTAGAGACTGCAGAATTGTGTTAGACTGTGGAGTGCTTTTCTGCCACAAAATAATGTAAATTGAAGGATAATGTTAAATGTATCTTGTTTTACCTGCAGTCTCAGGAGAACTTGAAAGACCGTATTTAAAATGCACCCAGTTTTTAAATACAAGTCGAGATTCTGATATAATTACACATTTTATTTTGATGTGACTCCTTTAACTGTGACGGCATTGCTCCTGAATTATATTGATATATGTAAGATGGCAATCAAGCTCACAGTATTTTCTACAAGCAGTTGAACTGATTGAGTGTATCTATATATAACATTAAGGTGACATGATAAACTCCAGTGCTATTTGTGCTGGAATCAGCTGCTCCCAGGCACAGTGTCTGCATGTGCACTTAGGACTTCAACAGGGCGAAGCAGCCCCGGGCTGGCAGAGGACTCTGGGTGGTGTTATAGGGCTAAAGTGCTACAGTGTGGGGCTAAGAGGCAGGCAGCCTCTGCACTTTAGCACCCTCGTGCCCCAGCCAGACCCTTTCACGGTCTACATGTGTATTTTGGCACATGTAAGTACTCCGTCATAAAATAGTACTGTCAGGGACTATCCTATGACCGAGTTAATTAATTCACTGCACCCTGCTAATATAGTTTTATCTTTAACCTTTGTCCCTTTAGGGGGGAAAACCTTATACCGCGATGCCAGTCCAAGAAGCTACAAAACCATACTACAGGAGAAGTTGGGACTTCTCTTTCAGTGCCTCCATTTATTTTACTTTTCATAAAGAGTGTGTACATGTCCATTAACACTCACACACACTCACCTACAGAAACCATCCACACAAAAAGAAGATGCATCTCAAAGTATATTTTTGGAATTATTTGCTAAATGTACATTACACTTCATCCATACGCCCCCAGGCACCCTATCCAAAGCAATCATAAAAACAAGAAGAAAAAAACCTATGAAAATCCCAAAGTACTAAGTAATATTTCCATGCCAGAAGATGAGTTCAGGGGCATTTTTGAAACACTACTCTTCTAATTCAGAGACTACACGATACGCTAAATAAAACATTTAATGAAATTCCCAAGAAAATTTTCCACCCTCTTCTTCCTGAGGTCCAGATTTACAATCTTTTTTCTTTCAGGAGGTCCATGACTTATGACTACCCAGAGAATATTATTATGCAGGCTGTCTATCCACTCTCTTCTTATCTGAATGTGAAAATAAAACAAACAGAAGCTGGTGATGGAAGGGAATGGCAGGAAGACTACTGTGAGAAACTAACAGGCTAAAGGAAATAACAAATACATCAGTGGGAAATAAATGCTAGGGGGAAAATAAAACCATAGATGAGGAGGGAAAGGAAATCAATGGCTCTAAAATGGCCGAACTGCTTTTAAAAATCTATCTTTAACAAGAAAATATAAAAAGAATACAAGGACATTTAAAAAGGAGTGAAAGGTTCCACCAACATAGTAGAAAGCATAAGGGATGTAAAATGATGCTTTGATAAATGGCATATCTAAATGAATGAACAAGTTATAGCAGGGGAAATAAAAGATCCAAATTATGGATGGGAAATTATTTGGATATATGCAAGCTGATGCTGCATATGTAAAGAAAAATAATTCAAAACTCAGGTAATGTTAGGAAGTCAGTCAGGGCTAAAATGTGTTTTTGTCTAACAGGGTTATATAGGGCATCTTTACACATATTCACGGGTGGAGGGGGACACTTTAATTAGAACACCTTTCATTTGACATGCTTTAGTTAAAGTGCCCCCACTGCCACGTTGATGTGCAGGGATGCTATATACACATGACGCAGAGGTTGCTGGAGTGTGCTACTTAGCATGCTCCAGTAGACTCAATTAATTAAGACTGTTCTGACACATGCTCTACATGTCTGGAACATGTATAGGTGCCCAAAGAAGGGGAATACAAATTATGTAGTATTTCATCTTCAGTGAATATCTTTACATTAGCATCAACTTACTATGATGCATTGGTGAATTAAGTCCAGATTTTTGAAGAATCAATATGGTGATATTAATTTTTCTCATTTCTGTTCATTTGTGTCCATAATTTTAAGAGGTCAGCTCTCAGTTGCTCTCTTCGTTCCGAACACTTTCGTTTTCACATAGAAAAATCAGTAGATTTTCATAGAAAAATCTCCCTTTATAGCTGAAACTAGGCTTTCTTTGGATTGTAGTAGGTCACTATAGCCAGGTCTATACTGCACAAAGCAGAACCTTCCTGAGACACTAGCTCCCAAAGGAGAAGTAGCATAGCTCCAATGATGTATTGCTGTGCTCATGCCAAAAAAAGCTCTATTTATAATCACTGAGAGAGATTTTACTGGCACAGTGCTGCATTAGTGCAGCTACATTGTTTCCAGTTTGAGAGTTATGTCTGCAGAGCAGGCACTGCCTATCTCAGAATGCAGTATTATGTTTCCACACGGCGCTACCTTGTCCATATAGATATGGCCTAAACCTCTGACCTGGACCTGAAAGACTGAGTTGGAAGTGGTGCTTCCCTCAAAATACCCCATCAGAATACCGGGGCAAGAGAAACCTTAAGAAACTTCGATGAATTATTAACTTGTGTTTCTGACCTTCAAAGAACTGGGTGTCATTTGGGCAAAATTTACTAGTATATTCATTCACTTTGCATCATTCTAGTAACAAAAGATGAAGATGGATTTGCACTGACTTGGTGTTACCAGTGCAGCGTGAAGCTCCAGAACACACTAGCAAATCTTGCCCATAAATGTTCTCCTATTTGGAATGAAATATTTTTGTGGAATCAATGGGAATAAACTGCAGAGTAAGAGGTCGAGGTAAAAAAGTAAAAACCGCAGTTTTGCATAGCTCTGCTTTTGAGCCCGTATTTTAAATGCGCCTATGCCCGGAACCAACAGAGTTGCTAGTTCCTGTGATTTAATTATAAATCTTACAGTATCTGGCACTTTTCTTAAAGCTCCATCTCCTGGATGCTTATCATGACATATAAATCCTAGACTGTGGATAAAAAAATGAATTTCTACTTTTAACAATTACAAAGGAAATCCTGAAAACAGGAAGTGTGAGCCCATAAAGGCTCAAAAACCAAGAGATAAATAACACCCCCCCCCGAAATTATTACATTTTGAAACAGAATGATTTTGAAGCCAATCTCATGATGTTATGATGCCTGACTCATGAACTTTGAACATTTGGGATTGGCCACGCTGCAGAAGTCTCACAAACTTTATCTGAGTAAGACCCATGGATGCACTCAAAGTCCGATTCTTTGTCAATCGCTTTTAACACTGTAGCTAAAATACATGCAGCCACTGAAGATTAAAATACAGGAACCATATGTTGTCTAGAAAGTTACCATCATAAATACCTTTACTCACCTGAGTTTCAAAGTGGACCATATTCCCTTATACATCTTTGTTTTTGTCCTGTGAGAACAAGCAAATATACTTTCTATAAATGAGAAATAGAAAACCTCTTCAGAACTGTTAAAAGACAATGAAGGTTTGGTATTTGGCACTGGTGAGGCCACATCTGGAGTACTGTGTCCAGTTTTTGGCCTCCCACTATAGAAAAGATGTAGGCAAATTGGAAGCAAGTCCAGCAGAAGGCAACAAAAATGGTTCCAAGGCTGGGGCACATGACTTCGGTGGAGAGGCTGAGGGAACTGGGTTTACTTAGTCTAGAGAAGAGAAGACTGGGAGGGGATTTAACAGCAGCCTTCAACTACCTGGAGTGGGATTCAAAAAGGGATGGAGTTGGACGGTTCTCAGTGGTGGCAGATGACAGAACAAGGAGCAACAGTCTCAAGTTGCAGCAAGGGGAGTTTAAGTTGGAGAACAGGCAAAACATTTTTACTAGAAGGGTAGTAAAGCACTGGAACAGGTTACCCAGAGAGGTTGTAGGATCTCCATCCTTGGAGGTTTTGAAGGCCCATCTTGAGAAAACCCTGGCTGGAATGATCAAGTTGGGGATGGTCCTGCTTTGAGCAGGCTGTTAGACTCTAGATAACTTCCAGAGATCCCTTCCAACACAAATTTTCTGTGATTCTATGAGGGTTATGCTGCCTTTTTAGATTCTGGTGAAGAAGCTCTGGTAGAGAAGGCAGCAGCAGTTTCAATTTCCATTATTGTTAAATGGGCTCATTGGCTTTAAATGAGCTTATTATTTCACTACAGCAACAACAAAAAATGTATCTGATTAATTAGGATCTGGGATTTCATACAAAAGAAAAGATCTAAAAACAAATCTGCCCATTTGCTTCATGCACTTATTTTTATTTCTATTTTTTTAAGGATATGAATAGCTTCTACAAAAGACACTGTCAAGTTAACATTGGTGTATGCTTTTCTGGGGATCTCCTGACCACAGCATTTAAAAAGGTTTTATTTTAAAAATTCCCTTTTAGACTTAACCATGTAAAACCCTTCCTTCTCTACTCACCCACCTTATGCACAAAATAACTCCTGCCATTTCTGTCCACTGATTAGGTAGACTCACAGTAAAGAAATGCCTCTTTGCTTCTGGGTTATTAGGAAACATAGTCCCAATGCTGTATTCAATAAAGTCTACAAATTTAGAGCCTTGACCAATACCAAGACAATAAAAACCTGATATCGCAGATAGTGTTTTCATTGCCCATTAATTTCAGGACTCTTACCCAAGACAACTTTCAACCTTTCAGTATTCCTGGCTGACATAATTATATCAGAGATATAAAATCTGGCATATCAAAAGGCTTCTTCTTCATCCTGTTAGGACAAGAAGATTCAAATAACTACCAAAAAGATACTGGATGATCATAAAATACCTCTCATATTCCACTGCATATCAATAAAGATAAAAATGCACCCCCCCCTTTGTAGCTTTCAAGTATTTTACAAGCTTTCAGGTTGTAACATACTGGCTGTGCAGAATTGTGACTCACAGAAGAGTCTTATTAAGATTTAACAGAGGCCAGAAATTCTCCCTCTGTTTCTGTAGTGCAGGGGTGTCAAACATATGGCCTACGGGCTGGATCTGGCTCACATAGTTGCTCTATCTGGCCCAACTGGCTACCAGTGGGCCACTAAAAGTTTTGGGGCATGGCCAGGGGAGAATGGCTTGCTACAGAATGCAGGGCCCTTGTTTTGTGCTGGCTGGTTTGGATAGAAATGATTGTGTCTCGGGTAGTAGATTGGACTAGATGATCTATCGAGGTCCCTTCTAGCCAGCTTCTCTATGATTTTATGATATGGTGATCAGTGGGAGGAGGCGGAGTGAGGGCTGATACAGCCCTGGTTTCTCTCCAGGCGCTGTGCCTGTTGCCACAGAAGGAGTCCTACCTCCTCAAGCAACAGCCTCCCCGCCACTGTGTGCTAGAGCTGGACCCAGAGCTGTTGTCACCTTGTGCCCCATGTGCTGCATCCATTGCATGAGACATGTGGTGGCAGCAGCAGCAGCTTTAGCTCTGGCATGAGGCATGCAGCAACATGCTGTTGCCACCACATGCACTGGGGTGGGAGCTGGAGCTGCTGCTGTAGCCAGAGCCATCCTATGCTTGGGACTGGATCCTGCCCACAAGGAACTCCACAGGCTGGCTCCAGCTCAAAGCAGGAGGTGTTTGACACTCCTGATGTAGCGGAAGAAAAGGTTTGTATATTTTTGCTTATCATTCACAAAACAGAGCAGAGTGGCACCCACCATAGGGTGCCAGTAGATGTGTGAGGACACTGCTCCAATGCGTTGTAATTACTTGACTAATTGAGTCTTCTGGAGCATACTAATTAGCACGCTCTAGCCACCTCCGCATCTCATGCACCAGTGTCCATGTGCTTCAGAATGGCAACAGGGGTGCTTTAACTCAGGCTCACTGAATAAGCTTTAGTTAAGCACCCCCATCTCCATTTTGAAGCACGGGGATCCTGATACATGGGAAGCTGTGGGTGCTTTAATTAAAGCGGCACTTCAAGCCACTTGAATTAAAGCGTGTCCCCCTCCCCCACCCCGACTCCCAGAGCACATGTAAAGATGCCTTTAGAGACTAACTTGTTTCTCGTTTATATTGTAAATCATTGTTTATCATTTGTGTTATGCTTAAATTTTGCAATGCTGAAGTCCCATTGTGCTGGACAATGTATAAGTGGACAGTAAATAGAAATCGCTATCCAAAAAACCGCCTATGGAAAATGTAGGACAACAGGGAGGGGGGAAGTAGAATTAAGAAATTTTCTGCAATCACAGGGGTTACATTTGCATGTGTCAGCTTTGCCTGGCAACTCTAGTGTCTGTTGTCTTTAGGATGCAGATTTGTTGGTAGATAGAATGACATTCCCATTTATTCAAACTTTGTTAATTATACATAAACATTACTAGGTATTTCACAGCTGGACAAAAGCAGTTACAAGTACCAGCACAGAAAGAAGCAAGTTAGTTAAACATGGTCTAAACATTAGTGCTTGCTTATAAATATATTAGTAAGCAGAAACATATAAACATATAGTTTTGTTTGCTGACACTTTATATTTTTCTTGCTTCCAAATGTCTAAGATAGTAGTGAATGCTGCTGTGTTTTTAATTTTGCTTTGGGGTGTTTTGTTTGTTTGTGTTTGGGGGAGGTGGGTTGGTGAGCATTTTTCAGTTGGTATTATTTCCTAAGTGCTGTTAAACCAAGATATATTAAAGGCTTTTTCTGGTGCTATTATTTTAAATAAAATGAATTGTATCTAGTTAATGTGGAATATGAATTCTTCACTTTTCAGATATTAATGATTTTCCAAAGGCAGTCGCCAAATCAGAGACTTGATTTGGATCTTTTCCAGATCCTTTGGAAAATTACAAGTGGCAGTATCTTCAGGTTATTTGCATACTGGATCCCAACATTGTTTCGTGTTTGAGTACAACTCCCAAAGTTGTAGAATTACAGAAACATAGAAAAGCAGAGCCGGAAGGGACCTCAAGAAGTTGTCTGGTCCAGGCCCTATCTCAAGGCAGGTATATCCCTGCTTAAAACATCCTAGACAAGAGTTTGTCTAACTTCCTCTTAAAACCTTCCAAGGATGGAGATTCACAGTCATAAAGAAAAAGTTCTTCATATCCAACCTAAATTTCCATTGGTACAATTGAAGGCTATTATTCCTGGTCCTGTCTATAGTGACCACTGGGTTCAATAAATACAAGCAAGAACTAAAATACAAGGAGAACTAAAACTTTACTGTGGAGCAGTAGGTAATCTCTGCAGACCTTTTGTCTGGCTCTAGCTAATTAACTCATAGTCTCTCAGTCAGGGAGCTGTCTCCCAATTCCAGACTCCCTCAGTTTCCTGTTGGGGAGCATTTCTAAATTTTAACTTCTATCACTACATCAGTAAGAGTTTAGAAGGTCTTGCCTAATGGTTAGACCACTGAGGGAAAGCAGAGGCCTGAGGCTGGGTCAGAGGGTGGGACCCAGATTACCAAATCCAGAAGGAAATCCAGGGGCAGAGTTCACAACACACTCTAAGCTCAGGTTCAAAGGATAATCCACGAACCAAATTGGGTCAGGAGCCAGGAAACAGATCCCTGGTGAAATCCAAAGCCACAGTCTAGAAATAAGCCAAAACTAGGGTCAGGAACCAGGAAAACCAGAGTATAGGAACCAGGAGGTTTGCCACAGCAGAACTGTTGACTGGCCTGAAAACCTAAGGTCCCAGCTGGTGCTAAATGCATAGGCAGCATGCCCAGCAGCTGAAAAGGTTGTTCACTGTTCCTAAACTGGGGCAGAGTTCATTTGCTGAGGTACTTGACCCAGGCTGGCCTGCCTGATCAGTGATCAGATCCCTGACAAAATTTTCCCTTGTAACAATAACTAAAAAATCAATTAACACTAAAAAATCACTGAGCACCCATCTGTAGAGGGAAGGTTACTGGCGCATCACCCTGAAGTGAGTCTTTATTACTCATTTCCCCTTTTCTGTAGCTCTTTTAGTAATTCTCCCTTACTCTTTCTCAAGTTTTTATTTTCCTCCCAGACTGGTGATGTATCAAATCCAGTTTCTGATTTGTTTTTCGTGGGAAGCTTTTCTTCCAAATCTTGATAGACTTCAGTCCTAATACTGGGATGTAACTGATTTTCACTTTTGGCAGCTGTGCTTTTGCACCTAGCACAAAGGCCATTAATTACAGACTGCTGAGGCTGATTTCCTCTTTCTGCTTGACAGTATTTGTATTTGTGCTTGTAGGTACATTTCCTCCTGTAAGGACATGGTTGTTTCTTGCGTTGTGGAACACTTGACTTCTTCCTAAGAATTGTGTAGATTCAGGCCATGATGACCAAGAGGGTCATTGGGAGGCATGACTGTTGTGTCTTCTATTGCAAGTATACAATTAACTAGATTCAGTTTCACACAAGCTACCAGAGCTACAATTGGTGTAATCTCCCTAGGCCAGCGGTAGGCAAAATGTGGCCTCCGGGCTGGATCTGGCCCACCAATTGATTGTATCCAGCCTATGGCTGTCCATGTAGCACTCCACAGGGGGCAGAGCCCCAACTGCTCCTGCTCAGGACAGCCCACGCCATGCTCCCAACCACATCCATCCTGTGCTCACCAGACAGCACCACCCCAGCCCCAGCCAGCATGCACAGCTTCCCTGTGGGGCTGCTGCTGCCGCCGCCTCTGAACTGCTCAGCTCCCCTCATCTCCAGAGGCTCCTTGTCCTCCTTCTGCTGCCCTGCTATGCTGCTCTGGGCAGCGGGCAGCAGCGGGAAGCCATGGAGATGCATGCCAGGCAGCAAATGCCCAGTCAGGTCTGGGGGAAGCTGCAGCTGAGCAGCTCCTGCCCCAGCATACACAGCTTCAGCACTAGAACCTCCCTACCTTTCACCCACTCGGTCACTTACCTTCTACCCACTTGGCCTCCAGTCCCTCTCATTGAATTCTTGCTTAAGTCTATCATACCCATGTAAAAACTGATATGATCTCAGTTGTATGCACTTGAGGTTTTTGTATTTGAGATCTACAACATCTGGCAGAAGTGTCCCTCTTATTACAATAAAGAACAGAGCTTTCCAAATGCAGCACAATGTGTGGGCGTTAGTTGTATTCCATACTTGGTACATGTCTGCTTATTTGCTCTGTCTCCCTTAGTATTATCCTTGCCAATGAACAGTTCCATCCTGTGAGACGGTTTCTTATTAGTGGAAAATTCCACCCTGTAATTCCAGCCCCATTCTTTCATGGACAACCCTTTTTAGTGTATGGAGCTCTGCAGCCTGGGCCTTCACAGTTTCTGCTGCATACAGATCTAGAGCTATACTTTCTCCTGTTTTTTGCACGTAGAAAAGCCATGTCTTTCAAAGACATCATTCTTTTCTGGTGTGCAGTACTCCTCAAATTTGGAGCCCTCACTAGTGCTGAATATAGTGGGAGAATCACTTCCCTTGACTTGCAAGTGTCAATCATATTAGTGTAACCCAGTATGTTGTTGGCTTTTCTGCAACAAGAGCACACTGTTGGTTTATATGCCGTGTCTGGTCTGTTATAATCCCCAGGTTCTTTTCTGCAGCCTAGAGAGTCGGTGCCCAATTTGTGCATGCAAGACTTGTTCAGTTGATTGATTTTTGGACCATTTCATCAGAGTATCAGGATCATTCAGAATCCTAATCCTAGCCTCCAGACTCTCTGCACCTACACCTAATTTAGTGTAATCAGTGAATTTCCTAGGTGTGCAGTCAATCCCCTTTCCCAAATCAATAATGAAGATAGTAAACAATAATAGATGCAGGAGAGGCCCCTGGGGAATCCTATCCATTACCTTCTCCCAGTGAGATATTGAGCCATTGATGACTATTGGCCGAGCTTGTTGATCTCACCGGTTATGTACCCACCTAACAGTATTTTCCTCCAGACTGTATTTCCTTAGTGTGCTAGTGAGACTGTCATGTGAGACCATGTCAAAAAGCTTGCTAAAGTCAAGGTATAGTACATCTGTTGCCCTCCCCACATCCACAAAGCCCATCATCTTGGTAGAGAAGGTGGTGGGTTGGTTAGGTACCACTTGTTCTTGATGAATCCATGCTGGCTGCTTCCAATCACCTTGTTCTTCCCCACATGCTTAGAAATAGATTTCTTTATGACCTGCTCCATGATCTTTCCAGGTATTGTGATCAGACTGACTGGTTTGTAATTCCTCAAATCCTCCTTCTTCCCATTCTAAAAGATGGGCACTATACTTGATCTTTTGCAGTCATCTGTGACCTCATTCTAACCTCCATGCATTCTCAAACATAACCCAGCTTCTCTAAGTAATACCTTTTGGTTGTTTATATCTTCCCCTATCCATACTGCAAATTCCACTCATCAATTTGGAGCTAAGTTTATTTGCAAAGGCTAAAGTAAAAAAGGCATTAAATACTTAAATTAGACATTAAATACCTTTCTGCATAAATACCTTTATTCATTGCAAAATGCCTTCCGCATTCAGTAAGGTGCCTACTCTTTCCTTGATCTTCCTCTTATTTCCAGTTTATAGAATCTTTTGTTGCTGCCTCTTATGCCCCTTGCATCTCAATTCATGCCTCATATGTCCCTTGCATCTTAATTCATTCTACTCTCCTGAGCTTCACTTTCCCAAACAAGCCTTTCCATGATGTTTCTTGTGACCCCATTACCATCCTGATTTTCTCCCCGCATTCTTGTGCTATTTTAATCTAATAAAGGGCTTAGTCCATCTGTCTGTCTGTCTGTCCATAACACTCTTGGATCACTCTGGTTACTGAAACAACCAATCAAAGTGCTCCGAGAGTGTTCTGGACAGGAGGTGGTGGTGCCAGTGGTGGTGGTGGCAGCAGCGTGGTGGAGCGCTGCCATTGTGGTGGGGATGGAAGAGATGGAGCAGGGGGCTGAGACTCTGATCCCTGGAGGGGGTGGCAATGGAGCAGATGGAGCAGTGGAGGCAAGGCCAGCAGCTCTGGACTCGCCCTCCCCTCTCCCTGCCCTGCTCCCTGGAGGCAGTGGTGGTGGTAGCGTGGGGTGCTGGCCAAGAGGGACGGAGGGGACAATGGGGCAAGCGTCCCCCCCCTTTGCTCCTGGGAGTCAGTGGCGGTGGTGGCAGCAGTGTGGCGGAGTACTGTCATGATAGCGGGGATGGAGGAGACAGAGCAAGCACAGCGAGGCCCTGCTCCCTGGATGTGGTGGCGCCCCATCCCCGCCTGTCTTTCCCCCTCCCCCATCATTTCTGACAGGCAATTGGTTAGTATTCTTATATTTCTCTCTAGCAATATAGCCAAGTTTATACTTTTTAGAAGATTCCTTGTTTGAACTTCAACTCATTGTAGAGTTCTCTGCTTAGCCTGGCAGGTCTCCTGCAGTATTTCCTATCCTATCATTGCATTTGGATGGCTTGCTGTTGTGTGCTTAATATGGCCTCCAGATGAGTGTGTGCATGCAGGAGTGTGTATTTCCTGTACACACATCTTTGTTCTGCTGTTTTTGTCTCAGGGCACACCCTTGCACATGCACTTCAGGGTACAGTAAATTGACCTGGGTGGGGTAGAGGAGGCTGGAGCCAGCACCTAGGGTTCTGGGGGCTTCCCAGGGCAGCAGTGGCTCCAAGCCAGCCATTCGGAGCCTGGCCAGCAGCCAGAGAATCCCTTTGGCTGGCCAGGCTTTCTTTCTGATGGCTCATGCTGCTGCTGTATGTGCCATGCTCCCTTTTTTAATGGTGTTCTTTTTTGACACTGGGAGATCCCAGTCTCAAAAAAACCCACCATGCTGCAAATTTGCAGCACATGTGCCCCATGCAGTTTGTGATATCTCAAACTATGTGTACACTTGTCTGAACACACCCTTAAGGTGCAACCAGCTCTCCTGAATTCCTTTTCCTATCAGAATCACCTCTTGGGGAATCCCAAGTTTGTCCAAGTCTGTTTTCTGAAATCTAGTGTCTTTATTCTGCTACTCTCCCTCATTCCTTTCATTAGTGCCTTGATAGTCACTGGGTGTGTCTACATGAGATGCTACATTGTCATAGTGATGAGCTACAGCAATGTAGCTCATCACTATGGTGACAGAGTGTTGGCGGGCATGAACCATGATGCTGATGATACTGTGCACTTTCAGGGAGCTACTGTGCTGTAGCTCATTGCTACTGCACAGTAGGTTTGGAAATGACCCATGAGCTGCTGGGACTGCACAGTACCATTGCAGTCAGGTGCACGTGTAGACTTGCCCACTGTCCCCCTAGTTGCTTTACACCTTCACAGTTTTTACCAATTCCTTCCAAGTCCAAACATCTCATATTCTATCCCAATAGTCAGATATTCTTTTCCCATACCTTTTCTCTCAGATATTCTTTTCTAATTTGTTTGGATGAAAGTACCCTGGTCCCAAGGCCCAGTTCTATAAGCTTTTCACACAGTGAGCAGTTTTACTTACATGAGTTGTCCCACTGACTTCCATCAAACTATCCAAATGAAAGTTTAACCAGACCCCGCAAAAAAGCCCCGGGGGCAGGGGGAGGAGGGAGAGAGAGGGGAGTGTCAATGTTTCATAATCAGGCCTATTGTACATTATAATTATTCTTTTGTATTAGGGAGTAAGAATTTCCTCCCTGTCCATCCTTTTTGCATAGTTGTGTTATCTTTTGAATACCTTTGAAATGCAGTCCTTTGTCTGCTAGGACACAAGTCAGTAGGGTTGGGCAAGTGGACCTGGCTAGTCATGTAAGGTGTAGGTAGAAAGAGGCCATGGCAAATTATTCCCTATTCCAGTACATTCTGGGTGTTTGCCAAAAGCACTGTGTCTGCCTAGTATTTAGTCCCTCCACTAGCTTCTCCTAAGGCAGTACAGCTATGCAATCCCCTTTACTCAGAGCTGGACAGAAAATACACAAACTAGTCCTATATCAGGCCTCACCCATTCCATCTATTCTCTTCATCTATTACTTCTTTTCATTGAAAGGCAGTTTTTTTGTGACAAAACTATTCAAAACTGTATAGATAAGATCCAGCTGCTTTTCCATTCATGTTTGCAACAATATAGTTCTCTTTTTGAAAGATCTTCAATCAAAGCCTCTTCATTTTTGTCTTATCTGCCATGGTTTTTTATGTGGATGTGACAAATTCTGAGGATTGCAAGTTTTATCAGATTTTTACCAGATTAATAAAAAAATTTGTAGTTTAAATGTCATGTTATAAATAACTGCTTTCTCCTAATCTTCCAAGCTCCCTATTACAGACTTGAAGTTGAAAGGTTTGTTTTCATATATTGGTGAAAAATATTGGCAGAGATTTAATTTCTTTGAGATAAGCCAGTAATTTTTAGCCTTTCTCACACTGTCCAGCTGCATTACAACAGAAGGAAAAAAATATCTTGGGGATATTTCCACTGTCTCCATCATTTTGAGTTTATTTTTCTCCAATGGAAGCATAAAAATGGAAGGATGATCACGCTAATTGAAACAATAAGGTATATTATATACAGTGGAATGATGATATAAGGCAGAGACTCTAATACTTTTTCATACTGTAGACAATGAAAACATTGTCCCATGGATCATCTCCCTTCCTGCCTAATGGTCACCCGGGTCAGTTTCCCTTTCATCTGTGCATCTGTTGCATTTGTGGTTCTTTCTCCTTCAGGGTTCTATAAGAGAGAAGTAAGACTCTTAGGGCACGTCTACACATGCATTTGATGCACACCTGGATGATGAGCAGCGGCTAGAGGCCTTTCACATGACTCAGGCCACCTTCTGGGACCTACTGGAGCAGCTCTGACCCCACCTGAGGTGGCTGCCCCCCACCATGGAAAACCTCCTGGCACTTGTCCTGCTCAAGATGGCCATGCCCGCCAGTTTGCAGCATATTGGCCATCAGTTTGGTGTGGGCAAGGCCACCACTGGGGTGGCCATCCTGGAGATGTACAGCACCCTCCAGAATGTGCTGAGGGATACCATGCTCTGTGTGCACGACTCCCTGGTGATGGTGGAAGGGTTCCATATCCTGGGATTCTCTCACTGCATCCCCATCACCTGTCTGTCCTGTGGAGACCACCTGTATTACAGCAGGAGGGGCTTTCAATCTAGTGCCATAAGCCATCAGGGACCACCACGAGGCCTTCATGCATGTGAATGCTAGCTGGGCAGGCAGCACCCATAATGCCCATGTCTTCTGGAATTCTGGCCTTTCATGCCTAGTGGAAAGTGAGAGCTTCACACTGGGGGTGCCAGACCTGCAGCTGGGTGCTATGGTGGCCCCAGCCCCTGCTCATCAGGGACTCCACATACTTGTTCCTACCTGGCTCATGTGGCCCTAGACTGGCCACCTGGACCCCTGCCAGGCACACTTCAACCAGTGCCTGGGTCAGCCCTGTGACTTGGTCGAATGTGCCTTCGACTGCCTCAGGGGATACTGGTGCACCCTCACCACTCACCTTGAGCATGCCGAGGACGACGTCCCCTGGGTCATCATTGCAATGTGTTGCATAACATCTGTGAGACCCAAGGGGCAGCTGTTCCACAAGGCCTGGGAAGAGGAGATATTGTATGTGGTGGAAACCTCGCAGCAGGAGTACCACCTGCGGTGGCAGTGGCAGTCCCCACCACTGAGGCCCCAAGAGAGCTACGCACCCACTAGTGGGGGCCAGGACATCAGTTGCAGGAGGCACTGGCTGACTGGCCCACCTGCATCACTGCCCCATTCTAGTCTACCTACACCACTGCCTACAGGCCCCTCAGCCCCCCCTTCCCACCCCCAGTATCATGCTTACAGCAGACATGTGTCAGAAAAACTAGTCTTTATTCTCCTCACATTAACCAAAGCCCCCTTCCCCCTCCCTCCTCAGAAAACAGAGCCCCTCCACCACCCGCCCTACCCACCAACAATAAAAAAACCTTCTTCCTGTTGAAAACAATGTACAATGTCCTTTGTGTGCCATCTCAGGTTGGGGGGCCATGGGGTGGGGTGACTGGGGGGCAGAGTCTGGGGACGAGTGGCCAGCACCCTGACATCTGGCTGCTCTCCCATGGGTGTGCACACTGCAATGAGTATGGTGCATGGTGGGCTCGCTCAGGGGCCATGGTGGCTGGTGCTCCCCTAGTGCAGGCAGTTCCACTTCTGGCAGGTGGTGTCCAGGGTCATCAGGGCCAATGTGCAGCCCTAGCCCCACTGCAGGCAGCTCCAACACCACACCATGAGTTCCGGACTTTTGGAGGAAGCATAGGGCCTCCGCCCAGGCCCAGGTGGGGGCCTGCTGCTGGGCAGTGGGTGGCTGCCAGGGGACAGAAGGGGCTAGGGTTGAGGGCTTGGTAGCAGGTGGCATGAAGGTGACTGCCAGGGCCAGAATGATGTCCAGCACCCAGGAGTTGTTGTCTGTGGCCTGCATTGCCCAGGCCAGGATGGCATTCTGCTCCTATAGAACCTCCATCCGCTCATGCTCCACGGTCAGGAGGTGTGCCCAGAACTCCCAGTCTTCCCAGTCCTGCACCTTCTTGTGCTGGTCCTGTGCCTCCTTGTGGGTGACATCCTCCACCTACCACCTGTCCTGGCAGGCCACGTCCTCCACCTGCCACCTCTCCTGGTGGGCCACATCTTCTTTCTGCCAGGCCTAAGCATCCCTCAACTAGTCCTGAGATGCCATGACCAGGCATTCCAGGAGGAGGACACTATCCAGGATCCTCCTGTGGTGAAGCCGGCACATCCACAGGGCCCCAGCTGTGAGCAGTGATGACCCTGAGACTGCATCCTGGCTACCAAGGGCAGACTTTCCCCTGTGTGCAGCTGCACACCCTGTAGAGCCATAAGACAGAAGCTGTTTGTGAGAGTTTGCAACATTTCAGAGATAAGATGCTCTGTACCAGGGTGGTGGACTGCCCAGCCTCAGATTGGGGGTTAGGTGTGCACAGGTGGCCAGGGACCATGGCAAGTTAGGTAGGCAGACCTGGGCCCAGAAGGCCATCAGCCAAGCCCCTGCATCCCCACTCACTCCTCTGGGGCCAGTGGGCCACTGGGTGCTGGCCCCAGGCAGCCTGCCTCCCCTGTTCCCTTCCCAGGGTGGGACAGGCCAGGCTCCTGGCATCACCTGCTGCCACAGCTCTAGACCCTGCTTCCCACCCCACCTCTCCTACAGGCCAACCACTCTGCTGTGCTGCCACCCAGCCCATGGTTCCCTGGGCTCAGGAAGCATGGGGTTCCTAGACAGCTGGAACAAGGAGCTACCTGTGCCCCCACTCTGCCTTTAGTGGTTTTCTCTGGGGACTCATCGGTGCTGTGCATTGAGCATGTCCCTTCTGTGCATGCCCAAGTAGTGTGTGAGTTGCTGTTTGTGTGGACCATGGGATGCCCAACTCACTACACCCTGCTGCTGCTGAATGTCATGGTGCCCTGGATGCACCTGCACACTTGGTATAGGACCCTGACCTACGACTGTGTGGGGGACAAGCCTGGGCTT
Organism: Crocodylus porosus; assembly: GCF_001723895.1. Taxonomy (NCBI): domain Eukaryota; kingdom Metazoa; phylum Chordata; order Crocodylia; family Crocodylidae; genus Crocodylus; species Crocodylus porosus. The sequence goes on along the minus strand of NW_017728943.1, from coordinate 123,320,597 downwards.
CTCCACAACCTCTGCTACTTCCTGGAAGGCTAACTCTGGCTTCACTATACATCCCTGCCCCCTGCAGCCAAGGAAGACATTGTTACCAACATCAATACATTCCTCAGCATGTGAGAAGCCTGTGCCTACCAACCTGACGGGGCATAGGCTGCTCAATAAATTACTGCCCTGTCTTCCACCTCCCTGCATGCTGTTGGGGGGAGAACCCAGGGCCAGGGGAGTGTGGGCAGACAGGTGGGGACTGGGGGCAGGGACAGAGGTAGGGACTGGGGGTAGGGGTAGTGGTGGGACTAACCATGTAGCTGGTGCTGGTGTGTCTGGGGGCTCTGCATAGTCATGGCTGTCCTCAAAAGCATGCAGCTCTGGACTATGTCCTCAGTGGCGGGGTGTGGTGTGCAAGTACCCAGCTTGGGACTCTCTGAGGGAGAAGCTGGCACTTCTAGTGGCTGGCAGTATCATACCCCCATGGATGGGGCTGGGGCTGGGGCTGTGGAGCTGTCAGGGCAGGTGCTGACCCAGGTTCCCCAAGCTGCTGGTGGAGGGTGCAGCTGAGGAGCTTGGTGGGACAGGCTGCTGGACACCCAAAGGATCCACATCCAGTGATGTGTTGCCAGGGGTGCCAGGCAGGGGCACAGGAATGGGCTTGGGCAGGCTACCCATGATGCTATAAACAGCACAGCTGCAGCCTTGGTCCTGGGGCATGAAGATGTCCATCAGTTCCTGCATAAAGGGCATGGACTTACTTTACAGGCACTGCCTGACCAATGATTGGGTCAGTGAGGGAAACCCGCTGTGCCTGCAAGGCCTTGACCTTTATGTAGCACTGCCATGCCAACCAGTTGTGCCTGTGCTACTGCATCTGCCTGACAGCACCTCACAGATGTGAGGGTTGGAGCGCCCACTCTGCTTGAACTTGCACTGCACCACCACCTTGCCCCACAGCACCACAAGGTCACCAGTCTCCTCCATTGACCAGTTGGTAGGTATGAGCATGGGTATAGTTACAGACAAGGAGGATGCTATCTTGGGTCTAACATTGACTCTTTGGGCCCTCATGTGACTGTCCCTCTGCTGCTGGGCCTAGACAACTGCCTGCAGGGTCCAGCACAGGGCCCTGGCATGGGACTAGCAGCCACATGGCAGAAGGAATGCCCTGCAGCACTTGCAAGCTCAGGGCAGGCTGCTGGAGGTGGATTGTGGGTAGGTAGAGCTGGCCCTGGCAACCAGAAGCTTCCTGCAGCTGGGCCTGGTGGCTGGCAGGCCTGGCTGGAGCCTGCAGCAGCCTGCAGTAGCCTGCAGACCTGAACAGCGCAGATATAGCAGATGCAGAGCACTGCAGTAACAAGCAGTGGCAGTGGGGTGCAAGCAGGCTAGGGCAGCAGGCCTGTGGCCTGTCCAAGGGGACACAGGGGCCTGAAGTATCCTCAGGCTGCCTGCTGGTATGCCCCAGGACTCTGAGTGCCTGCAGGATTTTGAAGGCCTGAGGCAGGGGCTGCCATAGAGGCAGCCCAACCATGGGACAGGAGAGGCTCCCAGCCCAGAGCCCTGGGGCTAGCCTCAGGCTGCCCTGCTAGTGGCAGGGCTGACCTGGGAGTAAACTTGATCCCAGGTCATGTCCACACATTCATTACTGTGCAGTAACTAATCATGTGAACATTTGCTACCGGCATTTGGAGGTAGCCAATTTAATTGTGATTAAGCATTTTTACTGATCAGTAAGCATGCACATGTGTAGATGCATGCGCCTACTGTGCAGTAAACTTCACTGCTCTGCAGTTAAGCATCTTGTATAGACATGCTCTTAATGTATTATTTAATGCATTATAGAACAAACTGGTCTTCCTACTATTTATAAATATTGTTAAGTTGAGAACGCTTAACTTGGCTTTTTTTAATATTAGAGAGGGTTAGTCTGTCCTTTAAAGCAGCCTACATACTAGTACGTATTGTAGCCTTTTCTGTCTCCAGAACAAAATTTAATCCTTTGTAGATACCAGTAAATTCTCCACTAACTACAAGTAGAGCACAGATTGAGAACCGATGGTTTGAACAAACTTGCGAATAATGTTTTTTTATTCAAATCTGTCAAGGATGGTTTGAAATAAAACTAGCTGTATCTGATTAGTGTCAGCTATGAGTGCTTTGTATCTCAAATACTGCCTATAAAGAGCAACTCCATGCATTGGATTTCCCTAGACAACACTTGACTCTTCTAGCCTCATGATGTTATAAAATCCCTTTCTCTAACATAGCATCTGGGGGACTTTTACATCCAGACTCTCCAGTTTTTCCTTCGTCTTTAATGTTTATATAGGAGAGAAGAAAGACTAAATATAAAACTGAGCACTTTATAAGACAAACTGGCCCTTCCTTATATTTAAATATCGATAAGTTGAGAGCACTTAACATGTCTTTTTTTTAATATTAGGGAGGACTGGTCTGCCCTATGCAGTTTGTTAGATAATGTAACCTTTCCTTTCTCCCATACAAACTGCAGAGATTTCTTTGGCCTGCCTCTCACACATTCTAAAGCCCTTCTAAAAGCAAAGGGTGAAAAAGAACAACAGTCCTCAGGTCAGATCCACCTCCTGCTGAATTAATAGCAATTCTTCCTTTGATTTTAGTGGGATTTGTATTGGGATAAAGTACAAGTTCATTAAAGCTTAGCTAGCTATCCAACCACAAAAGGATGCTGCCACGGGCATACAAGATGTGCACATGCTGCTACGTGCCACCATGAAGGATGTGCAGCGTATTCCCCCCGTGCATTTAGCTGGCTGTACTAGTAAGCTCATGAGAAAACAGTCATGGTGCCTCCTCCTTCCCTTCTCCCTTTGCCCCTTATGCTCATGGGCAGGGGAACAGGAATTTTATTTTAGTCAGGTTCTTTTACCAAATCCATCACACTTGAGTGTTTCCTGGAGATGCACAGAAACAGAATTAGTATTTTTCACATGTGGATTTTTGCTCCATTCCTCTTCCCCGTAGAGGTGGCTGTATGTGGTAGTAATGCTCAACATAAATGAAATATGCCTTGCAGTTGGAAATGAAAGTATTCCTCCCTCATGTCCTTCTTATGTCCTCTCTCTCCATACAGCTCTGAAGAGCCAGGCATAGTCAGGTCCTATGGTATGAGCTGCTTTTATTTCTGAACTACTGAGCTGGCATTAGCGGAAGATAATTTAACTGACTCCTGAAGGCTGGATGGAGCAATCACTACATATGATCATGCAAAATGGTGTGAGGGATATAGGCCTGTGTTTGAATTGGGCTGGGAAAACTTGAATTGTTTCACAGTAAATAGAATGTATTCTGAAAGAACTATAAAATCAGCTTTGTCTCTCTAGGTTAAAAGGCACTGGTTTCCCACAGATTCGCCCTTAGTTCCTAATCACAGTATCTGTTATAGGCTAATTACTTTCCAAGATGCTAAGCTTTGGCCCTGTGTACAAAACTAGATGGAAGGTGTTTGCAGTAATCCCAGGGTGGGCCCTGCTTTTCGTAGTTTTGAAAGATATTTGCAGCTGAATTAGAAGAGCAGATTTTGCAAGTAGACAGTCATTCATGGCTAGAATATTCCATTATGGGTGAAAGCTGCCCACCATGAAGAAACTGGTCCACATTCCATATATCCAGTCTGCACTCCCTAATGGGTCCTGAAACAATGGGCCTTGTTACACATTAATTTTAGGCAGTTCCTAGAACTCTTAACCCCACACATTAACACCTGAAGCTAGTTTTAGGCACACTTTAAGAAACTTAAACTTCACCACTCCAGGGCCGGTTTATCTCTGGGCCATGTTTCCCAGCTCATGGTCCATTAATGTGTGGCTCCCTCCTCCTCCTGTTCCTTGCAGACAAGATTTCCACCCCCTGAGCTCTACTACCCGGGTGGCAGTTATGGCACCTCTTGCCTCTGGGCGTGTGACCTTCCTATCCCCAGGGGTGTGACCCCATGCAAACAGCCTGCAGAGCACATGTCAGCTAGCCAGGTTGCAGGGCATAGATGGATCTAGAAGTGGGGTCTAGGAGGGATGGTGGGAATAAGGTAGGGGGCCAGATCAGGTCCACATGAGCTGAGGCTTCATTCCTAGGGCAGGGGCAGTTGCTCCCCAAAAAGCACCTCCCCTCACCACTCCTACCTCGCAGCCACCCTGGGAAGCATGACTAGCACCCCTCCCACAACCCAAACCCAAATCCCAAGTTATTAAACCATGAGACTTTCTTTTTACTTCCTCTTTATTTCTTTTTAAATTCTTTTTTTTTTTACTTCTTTTTATTGTATCCTTCAGTGGCTGACTTCATTCATTTCACCACTCTTCATTCTACCCCCATGTCCTTTCTACCTCCCATTTCATTACCCACCCCATCCCTTTAATTTTCCACCTCCTAGCTTAATGTTTCTGCCTGCCCCCCACCTCCACACAAGCCCCCTTTCCCACACCCACACCTACAGCAGGGATAGAAGCCTATCCTGGCTCACCAGCCCTGGACAGCCCTGGACAATAGTGGCAATTTACAGCTGTACTTCCTAATTAGACCCCTGCTTCCCAGCCCTCCAGTGGAAGTCACAGTTGTGTAGAGCAGGGAGGGAGGAGAAGCAGATAAAGTTTTTATCCTTAAGGTGTGACTGCTCCTAACTCAAGCTAGCACTAACACCGATCAACATCTGAACACCTCAAAGTACAACATATAACAAGACCCTATGAAAATGACCCCAGGTGGATGTAAGTAGGAAATGATCCCTTTAAAGGACAAGATCATGCACAGGAGACATTCTCTCACTCTCACTCAGGCCAGCACCAACATCTGAAGTAAAGGGCCCCTTGATTCCCTGGGGAGCCAGAGAAAGGAAAAAGAAGTCCTGGTTATTGGCAGAGCCAGCCTAACCAATCTTGTGCTAACTGAGAGATACTACTGGTGTCAAGAACCAGCCAAACTATCACACTTCCTTACAACAGCAGTCACATGAGAGAAAGATTCTTAGAACTGAAGTACAAAAAGTTCTCTTTCTTATTCTGTTGTTGATTTATGTGATGGGCTCCATGTTGCTGCATCAGGGTACGAATATGTGCAGTGTATGTGTCTATAGGTAGCATGATCATGCATCCTGGTTTGGCCGGGACAGTCCTGGATTCCATAGGCTGGTCCTGGCTGGTTGGTCAAAAGTTACATGCTGGAATCCAGCAGGGAGGTGGAACGGCATGGTGTGCCAGGCATGTGGGCAGGCAGGGAATGTAGGGACCTCAAATGTGACATCTTAGGGTGACCATATGTCCATCAACCTTGTTCCTGCACAGTGGCAGGAGTATCTGTCTGCCTGGCACACCATGCCATTTTGCCTCCCCACTGAACTCCAGCTGGGACTTTTGACCAACTGGCTGGGACCGGCCTACCGAATCCTGGACTGCCCCAGCCAAACTGGGACATATGGTCACCCTATCTATAGGGAAGTGGCATAATAAGTACCTCCCTATAAATTAATCCCAAACCCCCAAGTCTGTCATCTATAATAGTGAGTACCTCTATGGTTCAAAAATGGTGTTAATCAAAAGTTGCTATTATATGTGATTTAGTAACCATCTCTGTGTTAAAGTTTTTTTTACATTTTCTGCTATTTTTGCATAAAGGGGTGAAAAAAGAAAGAAAGTGGCAACAGCAGTGAATTTGAAGGAAGAAATATTAAAGGGTGAGCTTTGTGGAAACCCACTTTGGTCTCTGTATTTCTTCAGGACTAGCCAAGATGATTTAATTGCCTATGCTGACCTCCCTTGGTAAGAGGGTCTCAGACCAGAATGGACATTCATGTCCTTCACCAGCTAGGTCGCTGTCCCAGTTCTAGCTGGGATATTAGTTGGGGTCTTAAATGAAAACACTCAGTGCGGAATTGGCAAATAGTAATTCTTCCATGCGTCAGCCTCAGGATTTAATTCTATATTAATCTGATAATTTGAATTTGTTATTCTGTTGATTCACTCTTAATTGTGATCTTGATTCAATCATTCTATTCCTAATTAGTTTTGATGAAATTTTAGCAGTTTAGTCTGTGGCAGGTTAGTTTAGTTTTGTATTTGCTTGCTTAGTCATCTTAATAAAACCCACAGAAAGTATACAGGATGGTTTTCTTCCTGTGGCTTTCAGCATGGGCCAGGCAACTGAGAGCTGATCTATTTGAGAGCCTCAGGCTCTGTTTCTAAATCCCTACTTCTTTTTCTTTGCAATTTCTATACATATCCATGAAATGATAACATATCTTTTTGCTACTCTTCTGTGATATTATTGGTCAAAAATCTTCATATTTCACAATAAAATCCGTAGTTGTTCTAACTGCTTCAGTTCTTTAGGTTGGCATATTTATTGTCTTATAAAAGAACAGTTCTAAGCATGTTATTCAAGATATGAAGAAGATCTTCCAGATGTCTTGTTATCATGTGCAAGTTCATTCATAAACATTTCTCACCTTGATTATCCATGTCTGTCATCTCAAGATGAGACTGTTATGGGAATTGCTGTATGACCACTCTGAAACTTGCGCTAATGCACAGTGTAGCCAGATTAGGAACCCTTTAGTGATCAATTACCCAAACACCTCTCTAGCTAGTAGTTCACGGGACAAGGAGGAAGGAGTAGCAGCACCCAGTGTGAATCAAGGGCTAAAAACATAGCCCTCAATAAGTATCATTTAATCAAGACAGTGCATTGAACTGAATGTAACTGAAGAAGAGTGAATGGCTTCCAGTTAATTCATAGGCAGAATTTAAGGACTACTTAGGGTTTGCTAGCTGACTTCTCTTCTCATAAGAACATAAGACTGGAAGGTGCTTGCTGGAGTATCATCTCCAATCCCATGGGTTCCCAGAAGGGCCATCCCATCTTATCCTGCAAAATCTGTGGCTGCAGGGAGCCCTGCAGCCAAGGGGCCCCCTGTGTTCGGCCACTCTCCATGCCCCCCTCCCCCCTGCCACCACCGACTTCACCTTTGGCTGCTCACCATCCCTCCCTCCCTGCCACCAATGCCAACACAGGCTCCTTTGCATCAGGGGGCCCCAAAATTATATCTTCCAGGGGGCCTCAAAAAAAGCTGTGGGCCAGCACTCGTTCCCAGACAACTGTGTATCTATGGATTTTCCCAAACCACACCTCTAAACAGTAACACATAACTGCAAGGCACTAAGCCGGAAACATCAAAAAACCCCTAGAGCAGGAGTATTGAACTCAATTGCCTCCCCCCATTCCCATCCCTCCTTCCCCAGGGACAGTGGGGCGCTTCACAGACAGAATCTGAACCCACTTCCAGCAGCAGACAAGTATGGCAACATTAACTGCTATGGGTGCCTGAACCACTGTGTCAGCTCAGGGTTTGACACAGCCATTGCTTGGCCCACTGCTGCCAAAACAAACAGCAGGCCTCCCCTCCAATACCTTGCTTATCTCACCCCCAAATTTCCAGCTCCTGCAGGAATCCCACAGGGTGAATGATGTGACTTTAGGGATTAGCTCTGGCTTGCAGGCCTTATGCTTGACAGCCCCAAATAGTATGCCAGAGGTAAAAGTAGGAGGTGAGGCCAACAGCAAAAGAGTAATGGGTTCTTTTGCTGTATTTATAATTGTGACAATCTTCAGGAGCAAAATAGAAAAGGTTGCTGGCAGGATGCTCTTGAAGAGAGATCTACATTACTAAACTTGCTGTTTTTTTCCTCTGTTTGCTTTGCCAGGTCAATTTGATGAGTAGAGCATATTTTAAGGCTCATCATTTCTTGTCAGGCCTATGTTGGGAACGAGAGAAGACAGATGGAGGATGGTTGGGTGTTGAGATCATTGAGCATTGTTTGCTTCAGATAGGCAAGCCATTCAGCTTAGTTTAATCTATACCTCTGTATGATTTAACTATTCAAACAAATATGTAAAGACATGGGAGAAGCACTTTATAAAAAGTAAAAAAATGTAAGAAGAAAGGGAATTAATATTACATAGTCTGTGTTTCTTTTAAAATGTCTAGCAAAAGTTGCTTTGGGTTAGATGGAACATCATGACATGAAAGAATGAGTGAATTATTCAAAACAAATAATTATTGAATAAATTTTGTCTTTTTTCATGTTCACTGTCTGTGAACAGATTGCTTAGTTGTCAGATTAAGTCACTATTCAAATTATTCACTAGTTTCTTCAGCAAATAATTGTTGGCCTGTAAACTGTTCACAAATGGTTCATTGCAGCTAAAATGCAATGCTGTATTAATGGGTTACAAAAATCTCACGGTATTACTTCTCTTTAGTCAGTATCTTGACTTATATAACCAACCAAAATAATGTGAATTCTGAAACTGAAACCTGAATATACATTTTAAAATTAGCTTCTGGTAAATATTGAGTTAAATATAATAATTTGTGAATTTAATGTTCAGTTTAAATATTTGGATGTTCACAGTCAGTAGACAATGTTTAAATAGACAATTTGCATTCACATGCGATTCTCTATTTTCTCAATACATATTTAGTCTTGATTTATAACACCCGTAGCTCTGAGCTTCATTTATAGCTTCCATTACATACTAGTACCTTGCATCTTCCAATTTATTTTAATGGAAATATTGAAGTCAGTACTATTACTTTATAGTTTGAAATGGACAAAATGTGCTTAATTCCTTGCCTGAAATTACCATGTGTTGTTAAATGGCTGGTATATTTCAACCCTAAAAGGCTTACATTTAAGTGGCTGATAAAGCAGTTAGTAACTGCTGTATTGTTCAGGTTCAGTTTTCAAACATGGACACATAAAGACATCGCCAAGATCCTTGTATGCTCTTGGGCATGTAAAAATGTTAAGACAAATAACTAGTATCAGAAAATAAATGCAAGATTTAAGATGTCTTATTTAAATATTGTAAGCTGCTTTGGATAGGGAAGGATCTAAACAACAACAACAACAGTAATATCTATGATCAAAAGCTGCCTTTTCTGCCTTGAAGAAGGACAATTCTAAAATACACTGTCAGTATCTGTTCCAGAAAATGTTAAACCTTAGCTTGTAAATGTTGGGGTGTTGAACTCTCTTCTTGGGTGACTCCTATTTCAAGAATCACAAAAGTTGATTATGGCAAAGTGGGGGTCCCTGACTAGCCACAGAGCTAGTTTTCCACCTGCCTCTGGGCATGTCGCCCACCTGTCTCCAGCATCAGAGCAGCCTCCTGGTTCATGTACAGGCAACCTAAATGAACATTTGGGGTTTGCTTGGAGTTGCCAACATTAGGAGACCTCTAAAAGCTACTTCCTAAGCTACCGTGAGCCCAGTGAGGGGCAAGAAAGTGTGGAAGTAATGACTTGTGAACCCTGGGCCAAGAAGTGGGGGGAAGGGATGTGCAAAGAGGGGGTATTAAGCACTAGAGAAGGGGTTCCCAAACTATGGTATAGATATCCCTGGGGTATGCAAGGCATCTCTGGGGAGCACTTCCTTATATATATGAGGAGTACATAGGAGAAATTGTGCAATGGTAGATTTAATTTTCATTAGAATAATAACTGGATTTTAAGGGTTTACAATATAAAACGTATGCTGTTAGGGGTATGCAGGCAGCTGGTAAATCTGTAAGGGAGTACGCAATAAGAAAAAGTTAAGGAACCTCTGAACTACAGGGTTTTACCACACCCTGGATCATGCTGCCACTCAAACCAGTTCAGTGCACTCCTGGCCACTGAGGCTACTGGAATCATAGTTTCATAGTTTCTAGGGTCGGAAGGGACCTGAGCAGATCATCTAGTCCG